>NW_022884364.1:1841301-2455068 GCF_011952205.1 Bombus bifarius
GAGAGATCAGCCGAAAGGATAAAACAGGGGAAGGCGCAGGACGGATCGATAAATAAATTTGTCGTTCGTGGGAATTCTGTTGTCTAATACCGGTTGAAAGCTTTAAGGTATTCAGCGACCAGTCGCCCGAAAGACTTGGGACAAAAAACACGACTTCGGTGACACAAGGTAGAGAATACAGGGGAATGTTGTTCGTCGCTGTAAAAAGCATTGCTGGAATGTAATCAAGTCATTCGAGGCAATTATACGACGATAATTGTATTTTACCATAAAGTTTAAGAATAACGATGAAAAGATATCGATCGCGCGATTTTTCTGCGTTTTGGGGTTGTTTCCTTTGTAACAGACAACGTAACACGACAAGGGAAGAAAGGCGAAAAGTTTAAAAAAAGAGCGAGTCGGCAGCAAATTCGTAAAATGATAAATTCACGAGAAGGTTGAGTAGCTGAAAGAGCAGCCGGGAAATGGGCAGAGGACCGGAAGAAAAATGCGGCCGCGGACGAGGGGTGGGTGACGGCTGGGCGGATATATTTGTCGTGTTCCAGCGGATCCAGATGCCTGTAGAAAATTAATCAAAGGATGCGACTTTAGGCAAAGGAAGAAAGGAATGTTGTACATCTCTGACTGGAGATTTTTTAGCGAGGTCGCGAGCGGATAAGGAAACGTTTCCATTCGCAAGAAATATTGCACAAACGTTCCTTAGAGAAACGAATCCTGAATTCAACGCTCCGTCACCGCTGATTATTGTATCGTCTAAAAAGATTCTTTCGTTTTGCCGATGATGCTTTTTAAAGCGTATTGTTTTTGGACGGAACGTTCTCTGGAGCAGAACAAAATTCGCAGCGTGCCCGGAGCTGCCGATTCCGCTGCGTTGGTTTTGTTTCGTTTATTAGAACATCCTTGCCAATTCGAGACAAAACGTGCTCGAGAAATTGCTGAAACGATAAAAATTTCGACCAGAAGGATAACATTGGGAATAAAGGTGAACGCATGGCCAAGCCGCTTGACCCGCAATAAACATTGTCGCAACTGGTTCAAATAAGAGGCGAATACTGAATGGAAGAGGAAGAGGGAAGGAAGGAGATCCGCGTACTTGTTTCCCAAACATTTGCGACTCGTTAATGTTCGGAATTTAATATCATCGGGAGAAAGCAACGTTTTTTTCAGCGATATCTATATTAGCGTGCTTTCGTGTACCGGAAGGCCGACGAATTAATATACACGCGAGTTCATTAGTACCGCGGATTATATTGACATTCGGAACAGTGTGCACTGTCGTCGTGTGACAACTTGATGATTAATGGTTTACGCGAACACGGTGTTTCGTGACGAATGCCGATATACTGCATTGTACAAGTATATAGAATACTTTGCACTGCCATCCAGCGAGAATCGATCAGCCATTCCATAGTACATGTTTGTGAAGCCACGTAAATTTGTTCGACGTAAATTCGCGTTACGTCGCGAACATCGAATTACGACCTAGTTCCTCAGCGAACGATTTCGAAGGACCTTCGAGGTAATTAGCCGCGTTCGTTCGGGTGAAACTAGACGTACGTATACATATACGTATACAAAAGCTCGAAATTGTCCCATATTCGACGCTAATACCGCACGAGACATCTGTGACGCGGTTCGACAACATCGCCTGCGTCTTTCTCAAAACCTTAACGCTACAGATCAACCTCTTTTTTTCCAGTTTCCCGTTTATCTGGACGGGCGAGAAATATCGGCAACGATGCGTCCAAGTTCGGAAGCTCGTTACGTTTCTAACGAAATGATAAGCTCTCGCTCGCGGGATGAGCTATTCGCTGTGAGCTTCGAGCAAACTTTATCTTCGCGAGCGCTTATCGCCAATCCACTGAAAATTGTTCGAGAACTTGAAACCTGAAACAATTTCCCCGCGTTTAAACCCTGTTCAACTTTGCGCTGCCGAGCCAACAGGTGCGATGATAATTCGTTAATTCTCGAAAACTACCATTCAACCGGCGCGGCAAGGAAATTATTTCGCGTTTATCCCTCCCTCTTTGTCGCGTCAAACTTTAACTAACGCCACGCTCTCACCCGCTTCAATTATTCTCGCGAGAGTTCTTGTAAAAGCGGACCTAGAGATATCGGCCGTTCGTGCTTCTGATCCAAGAAACTCCGACGAGAAGTTGAACGTCGGCAAGAATGGCCGGTGGAATTTCATGAAAGAAATATCGCGCGACTGAATTGCAGGCTCGCCCGAGAGATCGGAATAGACGTTCGTTTTGGAATGTTATCTGGTAACTGGGCCGTGGAATGGGCGACGGAACAGGCCGACGACCGTCCGAAATCTATGCGTAACGACCTCTGACTACGTAAATTCTCGTCGGCTTTAAAGGTTTCGCTGGCACGTTAATTTTTAGTTAGCTTACAGTTCGCGGCCTCCAGGTACTCAACGAGCACGAGCCTCTCCTAGGGCCAAGTACCATCGTGTCGGAATAACAGCAAAGGTTGTTAAGTCGGGGCTTACGGCAAGCCGGAAGCTAAGTGCATTATCTTTTAGGGGAACATGAATATAAAAAATGATAACTCTCTGAGTCACGGCGTTGCAGAGAAAAGTTGCTGGAATTTTCATTACCCTTACCTTGAAACTTCGATATAATCTGTGTTACAGATAATTTAGCCTTCCTATTCACCTCTTTTTTTATTGTACGTTGGACGTGGTTTTTCTTTTTAAATTACGACGAAAGTATAGTTTGCCTGACACTATCCGAACTCCAGTGTATTATTAACTTCGTAGAAACTAGACTACATTTTGATCGCGTTCTCCTCCGGTAAGAGAACCGTCTCGAGTTTCCCGACGTCGAGAAGTTTCGTATTGAAACGTTTTCCGTTTCCAGTTCCTGTCAGCATACCGACGAAAATCTTGCCGGAAAAGCCGCGCTTTTCGAAAGCCATCGAACTTCGGATACTTAAAAGTTGGCCGACTCGGTTAATACAATTCCCGTGTTTAACGCAAACGACGAATTGATTATACAAAGTAACGAGTAGATAAACTTTTTGGTTTAAAGAGAACCGGAGGCTGGATTAATTCAATATGACGGGGTAATTCTTGGATGATATCCAGATCCTGCTACGAACCAAACCTTCCACTATACATATACGTATACTTCACAATTCCATTTACGTTTTGTGATGTAAAATACATGGTGGATAAGATGCTTGTATCGCGCAGAGATCCATAAAAATACGAGTAATCCAAGGTGAAGTACAGAGAAGAGAGAGGTAACGGCGGATTAGTACAGTGACGTGATAAAGGAGATCGATAATCTAAAGAAGCGAATTCTAGGTAAACTGCTGGTAAAGTTTGCTGATTGGGTAACGAGCTGTATAATACCCGTGTAACCCTTCTCGATTGTCATCCAGTCAAGAAAGGAAACGAGAGACGAACTGTGAGAATTCAAACGGCGAAACTCACCGGATTCGACTTCTCCGATATTGGCCGTCCTTTGACCGTGCAACATTCGGGAAGTTGCGTCCTCCGACATACTAATAGATACACGTGCATGGAACAAATCTACCGAAATGTAACTTTGCTATTAACCGAGACGCGCTCGCTATGGTCTATTTGATTTTAACTTGTTTGATTGATTAACAAGAACTCTGTGGCGCCATTCGATGGGGACGTCTCTGCACGAGATACCGTGTTTAGCGTTACGCTTATGGCTCGTTGAAAGATAAAGATAAACCGAATGCACGTTGGCAGACGGCACGAAAGAGAAAAGTTATAATTGTTTCTGCGACTGTGTTATAAACTATTATAAAGTTGCTACGCCAGCCGTGAACAATAAGACTGTTATTTTACCAACGCGACACGTTGCACAAAAGGTAATAAGTATTGATGAAGATCGTAAACTAAATACGCTTCCCTCTGAAACAAACGTTCAAGGCATTTGTAATTTTCGGTGGAAAAATCCGTTTGGATCTCGGCCAGGATACAAAATTTCCTATGCACGCTCGCTCCCTGGCTACAGCGATACGTAACTATAAAGTACAAATATCGGTGTCCACGATGATAACTGGTACAATGCTTCATAGAAATTTCCTCGAGGAATGTTTATCACCGCATAAACTATATTTTGCGTGCTCGCTACAAACGCTGCGACAACGATGTAATGTTTTCATCGTGCGCGGCATTACGAACTCTATGGATTTTATTTAAAGATATAGGTCTGCTTATAGAGCTATGCAATTAACGAGTCCGCTTGTAGGTAGAATTTACGCTTTTCCGGCACACTTGTGCAACGTTTCGCCACGATTTCCTTCGAGAATCAATTCCATTATTAGCAAACCAATTTCACATCTTATCGGGATAACGCTCGAAACAGAAACACGTTTACCTTTGTTCCGGACTGGCCGCGTTCGATGCAGCTTTTACATTCGTTACGAACTCCCTGTGGATTCGCCAAGTGCTGCGAGTAGCTCAAGGCGCCTTCGTTTCGGTCATAAACGCGACTTGACCAAACGGCGGCTCCGTTTGGAACTCACGGCGAGTTATGAAATCGTTTAGCACACTACAGGCCGGGGATACTCTCGAGCGGATTTCAATTTGGAATTCGCCCCGGAGAAATGTGCAAACGCGGAAAGAAACTCGTAAGCTATCGGGTAGCAAGAATTCATGGCTGACGTATTCTCTCAGTGGAACGCGGTGTTTTTCAATTTCGTGCGGAAATGTTCGTGCGTGGCACCGATAAAATAACAGGGAAACAAGAACGCCCGGTAGACGCCGGGGACTAGCGAGAGCTTGTTATCGGCATCAATTTCGAAATATCGGAAATCTTAGCGTGTTGCAGTCGTGTTCGAGGGATCGCGCGTCACGGAAAAAGGAGGTCGACGCCTTCTACGTGGAGACAAACGTTTACTTGGCTGCCATACAGCTCGACACCCCCAATCTGCCTCTTGCTTGCTTCCTTCGAATTTCGTGTGCACACATGCCGACATCGTTATCGGCGGATTTATCGTGCCGTGCTAGAAACTTATGCAGCCCGAGTCACAGCCGCGAGTTTTACTGCCTCTAATCGTTGGTTGCCCGATACGGTCGCACGTCTCGAAATTAGCGGCTGCTGTCTTCTTACGAACGATTACAGGCGTTCGGAAAGTAACCGCTTCGCTGTGAAACGATCTCTCCGCGAGATCGTCGCCCATATTTCTACCAAGTAACCGCTTTTATGCGCCGTTTTATCGTCGCGTTAATTTGCGATGCGTGGCGTGCCGATCAATGTTACGAAATACCGACGAAATGGAGTGCGGCGGAAATAGGAAACAGGTCAGGCAAAATGTAGCTGGTATCGCTCGTTTCGTCCTTACGCACGCGCAGAATCTTTCGACGCGTCGAGCAAATTGTAAAAAAATGCGACGCAGGGTAGGCGCGGACGAGTCGGAGTTTTTATGCGACAATTTCAAATTTAAGTAAGAGCGAAAAGTGGCTCCGATAATTTTGTTTATCTTCAATTTATTTCCCGTGCCTGACAACAGAGCGAGGCTGTTAAACGAGCCGATCGAACCACGAGATCGAGACGAGGCGACTGATTCGCGGTACATTCGACAGCCGCCCCTTTCATCGACCGATCGAATCTGCCGGTAGGGTGTCGTTATCGGTGGGTTCACGTGCTAGGCGTTGCTGATGAATGGTCCCGCGTGTGCAAAGGCACGGTCGTCACGCAAAACGTTATTTATAACTTTGGCTTGAAATCTTGTACGGTTAGTCAGTGCAATTTTTTTTTTGAATGGACGTCTTGCAGTTCGCACCGTGGAACGAGATTTCAAACATGAAACCACAGCTTTCGTTAATTTGCAAGCTCTCGCGTCACTTAGAAAAATTTTTAAACGGTTAAATAGAAATTGGATCAAAGTGAAATTGGATCAATGGAACGCAATGAGCACCCACTCTGCGTTATGCACAAACGCTGGCGAAAGTTCAGTCAACCTTTTTTCTTTGAGAAATGATTTAGGAATTTGCTATCCATCCAAGTGAATTACACCTACATTGGATCGTAATTCTCGTCCTTAACTCGTGCAAGCTTGCACGAACGGAGAACGTGTATTCATTGCGTGAAAGTAGAAGTTATTATATCAGTGTCCCATATGCGCAAAATTTCACTGCAAATATTTCAGAAACCGAGGATTATAAAGTAGATTTCATCAAACTTTACTAGATAGTTGTTAAGCTTCAGGTATATGTAATACGAGTTCCACTAACGTCATTTGTTTCACGATGTCGTCGAAATATTACGACCATGAGATGTAAGCGCCAATGTTCGACGATGTCGTAAACGCGAATACTAATGATATCTGATTGCACGTGACACGCGGAAAATTAGGATTACGAGCGGATTTTTCAACTTGTCGCTCGTCATAGTCATTCGTATTCTTTTCATCGTGTTACGCGATAGCTATTTTCGTTACAAACGTGCAACTCGTTTCGATTTTAATCTTGCAATGTGCTTTCGAAATAATATTGGAACCCCTTTACCGAGCGTTTACGTCTACCACAATTCCCAGCCCTCTCTACCGACAGACAAGGTTCTGTGCGTGACGTTTTCCCGACATATTATAATATTCATCGATCTTACGTTGATATCGTGCGACAAACACTCGACAATCGAATCGACAAACGAAACGAACATATACGGGATACTTGCGTATCCATCGTGTAACACCGTGAAATTATTCTTATAGCCGATAGACAGTGGAGTACAGCTAATCGCTAGCAGTTATCGCGTGTACCTCCTGTCATTATACACTCGCGTGATCACGCACATGTGGTTCGTCTAATAACATGCATTGATAGCGTGCTCGATAATCATGGAAACAGATTTATACGATGGAAAACAAAAACAGCCTGTTATAAGCGCCACGTTAAGAAACGCTGCTCTTCAAGTTTCTTAACCATACGTCGAATACGCAAGCGTCTGTCGAAAGAAGCACGATGTTTCACGTTTTTGCTACTCGAAGTAATCAATCTCGATGACGAGAGCGGAAAACTTGCAGCGAGTTCGTTAAAAATGCTTTAACTAGAAGTCCTTCGAGCGAAGCAACGTTTACCTCGATCGAGACTTTTCGTTGCGCCTAACCATCAACCTCCGCCTCAGCTCACCGCTCAAACTCACAGCCTGGCAAAGAGGAAAAGAACACGAGGCGAGTCCGAAGTAGCACATGTCGACGTGGTATCCCGATAACCGGCAACCACGCAATTAGGTCGCTTTCCTTATTATTGCGGTATTATCGTATACAAGGCTCATTAGCATATCGTTGCAACGGCGAAGACGGTGATGATAGCGGTACCGATGGCGATGACGACGGTGCTCGTTATATCCGCGTGCAATGTATCCTCGTTGGAATCAACCGAAGGAAAGTACGTAGCAAGCAACGAGGTTACGTGCGATCTCTCGCAGTGGGTAGCCGGTAAGATTGGCGGTCAGGCTGACAGGCGAAATGGACACGCAGCTGAATCTCAAAGCCTATCGCGCGCCTCTAAAGAGTATCGTAGATTTCGTACCTCGATTCTGTACTCGTTGCACGCCCTGCCACACTTTCTGTCCGTGACACACAGTGCCGTACGTCGTGACCGACGCGAGCTACCCTTAACACTACACCTACGCTGACCCAGCATCGTGTCGGTGAGGTTCGCTCGCATCCGTGGCATCATACGTGTGTTTCGAACCTCGGTGTGTCGAGAGAAGTTTACGTGTGCGCGGACCTTGTTCGTGGACCCTCTGCGCGTTTCCACCATCACAGGAGGTGGATCAGAAGCGCGCATGCTCCTACGGCCAAGAATCACCCCAGTCAGGGTAAATCTGCCACCGAATCAAGACGTGGTGCGTGTCGCGTCGTCCTATATACCATGTCGCGCATATAGACGCGAAATTTTTCTCGAGAAAATTAATATTTCGTTTCGCGAATCGAACCTCTCGTGAAAATGAAGAGAAATCGCGTGGCAATCGCCGTCGGAACGTACCCTCGCGTTTACTCGTCGTGTGAACAATGTGAATCGTGTGTAGTAAAATTTTGATCGGTCGAAAAACGAAATATTGCTGCGAAACGATCGTAAACAGGCACGTGCGACGATGTTAAGATCATTCTTTAAGGAACGTTACATTATACTCCGGTTATTTTAGGCCCTAAACGGGGCCAGTTCGCAAGAAGAATCTTTCCGCCGTTTTCATGACGCTTTTGACCGAGATACACGGAGATATCAAGTGCATCGAACTTTCGGTCGGTTAACACCGAAAACGGCGATAAAGCCGCAAAATCGAGAAGATACGTTGTGAAGCATGGTTAACGACATTCTTCGTTCCCGTGGATAGAGTGATAAATGGCGTTCTCGTTTAATAGGAACATGAGAACTCTTCAAAGGAATTACGTCCGCGAGCACATCACGGCCTAGCTTCCTCATCATGGAATAAACATCGAATTTTCCACTTTTATCGTAACTCACGGCAATCGCCGGAATCTTCCTTCCTTGACGCGTTTTCGGGGCAAAGAACTATTTCAAGAATCGATACCCCCGATTGGAAGCTGCCTGGTGTCCAGTTGCCAGGTGTAGATCGAAGCAGAAACAGATCGAAGCGTGCAACGCATATTCGAGAATCGTTGAAATAATTCGACCGCCGCGTCCCAACAAGAATCGACTGGAAATTTTTCCGCGATACGATCACGGGAAAAATTTCTACGAAACGTTTCCGAAGCGCGTTTTCTTTTTTTCTATCGTGACGAGTGAAAAGTGGTAGTGTTGAAACTTTAGCATCGACCGCCGGCCAGGCGAGTGTGTGTGTGTATTTATTTTCGGCTTATTTCCGCGCAATCATCGAAAACGTCCTATGGGAAACGTGAACGAAAACACTGGGCGTCAGGAGAATTGGTCGAGCAAACGAGCCGTGGTGTCGGAACGAATGAAATTGAACTAATCTCGCGTGACCCTCGGGTCACCGAATCTCGTGGCGTTTATTGGACGTCAAGAGTATACACCGTTTTCGTGGAATGTCGACACGACCGCGATAGGAATTTGCCGCGTGGTGCTAGCATGACAGTGGATGGACGATGTGCTGTCATCCAATGAAGAGGATGTGAATCGCTTTAATATCAAAGTGAACGCGCCATCAAATAGTCGCGGACATGGCTTTGAGGTGGCAGGCGAGGCTGTCCATTGCTGCCATACTCTTTATGTGTACAGAAGGTAATTATCAATTAATCTAAACGATATTCTGAATATTAGAAACGATTACGTTGCTCCGTTTAGATCGAAGTCGGGCAGCGTGTGGGTTGCGGTATACCTTGGACCGATTCGCGTCGAGATTTGACCACCTGATCTAACGGGCGAGTAGAAGTTATTCGATTGAAAACGTAGCAGCTATAGAGCGGCAAAATGGTACAGCTAATGGAATTACCGGCGTGCGTGCGTGCGTGCGACGCGAATTTATCGTATGCATTATTCATAAGTCTGTGGCCCTGCCTTGGGAATGATACTCTACGAGAGAGATAGCCTTTTCTTTCCGGCGTGAAACGCAACACGGTCGTCGTCGACTACACGAGTCCTGTTAATATCGATCACGTAAACTAATTACGCAAAGTGGCGCGACGCGGCGCGCTTCAGAAACGTATTATGCACATAGAACACGCGCGCGATCCTTTTCAAAATCGAACCTGACTATTTCTCTCAAGCGTGAATTCGCGCGATGATTTCTATTCCGCGTCTCACACTCCGTTTACATTGTCGCTTAGAGGTTCCTACGTTCTAGACGAACGACTTCGGTAATTTGGCTCGATACTGTACCCGGCCACGGCCAGACTTTGTTCACGGTATAATCCGCGCAAAGTTTAATCCAGTAAATTAAATGTTTGCCTGGTACTGTGTAAAGTTGAACCGCGAAAGTTTCGGGTAAGCTGCTAAAGATCGCGGGAAATGTTTCCACGTGTTGAGAGAAGTGGCAAGTACAGGCGGTGCTCTAACAATTTTTTCATTCAGAACGCTCTCTAAGGATACAGTTACCTCGTTATTATTTATGGCTATTTCCCCGATCTTCCGATTGGGATTTGTTCGCAGATGTTTCGCTTTAATTGCGAGAATGCAACGATCAGCAAGTGTAGAGATACGCAACTTCACGCTAATGCTAATGCGTTGGGTAGCAACGTATTAATTCGTTGAAAATAACTGGAATTAAACCGCTCATATCCTCGGCTATAAAATGACTCCGCCGAGAGTAGTGAGCTTTCTCGTGGAGTTTGTCTTTTCTGTTTTTACCACCAATTATCATTTCTCAAAAGTATTTCCTCGTGAAATAAATTGCGTCCTATACATTGTTTCTAGCCTGCGAACATATTTTTCCTCCACTCTCGACTTCTTGGATGTGAACGATATTTTTATCATAAATCCGGAAAAATGATTATCTCTAGTGTCAGTAAATCGACGACCTAGTAACACTTTTCGCATGGCTCTCGTTTTTACTATAAAATCTCACTTAACCGATTTCGTCGATCATTCCGTTCCGTTAATTCGATCGCTTTGTGGGTTCATTGACACATTCATGATCAAGATTTGATTAAATTCACAGTCGAATTCGTTTTACGCGACTGGCTTTAATTACAATTAAAGCGAAATATTATATCGACAACCCTGCTTGTTAATTACGGCCGGTTATCTCATTTACGCGTTTCAACGATTGATACAAACGAGCCCGGAAAGTTATCAGCGACATTTCGCTGTCCAAATTCACTAGTAAGAATGTACGATTTTACAACAACGACGTTGCAATATAATTTATGCTAATAGCTGTAGTAAAATCCGATGCATTTTATGTATGTCGTTATTTTTACGTACACCGAGCTAACTGGCTCTAAACAATGCAAGTAAAATTCATCCGACGGATAATAGAATAGCTCTTTGCAAAAAACCTTCGCCCCTTTTCATTAGCATGATAAAACGAGAGAAACCAAAAAAAAAGAAGAAGAAAAAAAAATATGTACTTGGAAAATTTCGCTAAAATACGGGATCGTGGAGTGCATAACGTAGGTAATCGCAAAGCTACTACGATGTTAAAAAATCGGTACGGTTGATAAGATTCGTAAGGGGGAAAATCGATTTGATTTCATTTTTTATTTCAATGAAAACTACGCGTTGCGAAAAGCTTGGATTTCCCGATACTCAGAACCATCACAAATGGGAATTGAAAACTGAGCTTTGATCAGCAAGTTTCCTCGTAGTTCTGTATTAATGAAATCATTCGTCTGTATTCGCTAAAGTTCAACTATTGGTTCGTTATAAAAATTTCAATTATCGTTAACCTCGATTTTCAACGTTAAAAAAATTGGAATTTATTTTCTCGTGCGAACAAAATTAAGGGCGGTTGAATTAGAAGAAAAAAAAGGGAGGGAAGAAGAGAAGAGAAAAGCACGAAAATGTGACTTTCGACAAGAAATTGTAACTTATTTTATACAGAAGAAATGATACTTCTTCTAATCGCAGCCTTTGTATTTATTGGTCGCGTGCGTCTCCGTGTCTCCGCACAATTCTGTTGGTGGCTATTTCTTTTCACACGGGCATCCCGGCCAAACGTAAAACTTTTGGAAATCTTATCTTATTGTCTCGCTTCGTCGCCGCCGAGTTTTGTAGGTTTCGGTGGATGCTATCGAACTCGGTCGACGGAGGAACCATTGTGATTCCTTTATCTGGATGATAAATTGGACTATCCTCCTTTCTCTGCGAGTTTAAGGAAACCGATCGTGACTGCCGTTTTGTGGCAGAACGATTTGTTATAATTTTTGAGCGTTCAAATGATCGTAAAGAAAATTCATTTACAAAACAGGGGATGATTCGTTTCGTCTTGGGTTTGCTCGCTCGATTGCTCACGGAAAGAGTAAATCTACGGTGAAGAATGATTTTCATTCGCGCGTAGTTGAGAGGGAAAAAGATCGTTTACGGGGATTAGCGAAATTGAAACTGCAAGGAGTTCGTCTCATTTTCTCGGCATCCGTTATAAAAACGGTAGAATCTTCCTTCGTAATTCCTCCGAGATGCACTGTTTTTCTTTTTATAATTCTCGCGCGTGGAAACTTTTCAGTGTTGCCAAAGCGAACGACAAAGTCGAAAACACGAAGTCAAATGGTAGCAAATTGATATTTACGTAATTCGATCTCCGAGCAAGTAAATTGTAAATCCATTTATGGGGACGTTGCCGAAGTCGATCATCGTGGTTTGTAGTAAAAAGCAGTTCCGTCGCTAACTTTTTCTAGAAAAACCATTTCGCGTGCGCCAGCGATTTCTCATTATCGCGCTAATTTTATATTCGACAATCCGATTCGATGAAACTTTCAATGGTCTGCCCGATCGGGAAGTATAGTATTACTTTGAAATAACGTTTCTTGGTAGTTGGCAGGTGCTCTGTCAATTGGTGAAGTTGCTTAGGTCGCAGAAGCCCCCTTGGAGGGAGCAAGAAACTTCGTTTCCTCGGAATCGCTTTATCTCGCTACTACGAAACCCGGAAAGAATGACGAACCTTGAAATAACTTTTCGCAATAATAAAACGCCGCTTCCAGAGTAAGAGTTTGTCTCGAGTCGATCTCGTAGCCTGGAGCGCTGCTCGTTACTCGACCGGATTTTCTTCCAGTCTTTCCTGCGCTTCGAAGGAGACGCGACCGACCAATGGGAAAATAAAGTAGCTGGTAATTATTTTCACACCTTGCGAGATTCAGCAGCTTTCGCTTTGTTCGTCCTAATCACGAAGAAAGAACGAACCTTCAAACTTTCAGTTCATCGCGCTAGCGCTCCTCGTGTAATTTACACTGAATATTTCTTCGCTGATGAAACTTACGTTTATTTTGGATATAATACGATAATATCACTTCCATAGAAAATTGTCAAAATTTCGGACATCTTGGAAAGATTTGGCGATACGTACGTAGACGCGCGGCACACTGCGTGCATGGTGTCGCGGCCTTGTTAATTCAAAGCCCTTGTAAAGTAGGAAACATTAAGTTCCGGCGTGTTTTAATTACGAGCCTAAGCGCGAGCACCCTCGACCCGTTTAAGCGTGGGAGTCTGCACTAGTCTCCTGCTGCATTTCCGCGTCACGTGACGGCTGACGATAAACTCACAAAATCATGGCCGTTCCATTATTTCGCGACGTGGCCCACTTGTTCTATAATGGATACGTCGTGTCGTCGGCTCGTGTTCATGGTAGATGGGCAAAATCGACCTTTGCACACTGCATTTACACGAGAAAAGAGAGAATAGACAGATAGTAGCTCCAGACGAAGCTGTGTGGAGCGTGGGGTGGATGCGAGACAAAAAAAAAAAAAAAACTGGAGGGACGCTTCGAGCCTTAATTAATCGCTTTTATCTTCTGCTACTCTCTTGAAACGTTCTCCTTTTTCCTTGTCCTCCTCTCTTCCTTCATCCTTCTTGTATTTTTTTCTTCTCTTCTCTTTTCTCCGTTTCGGTGACGCGGCACGAGAGCGAGGCAATGCAGTTCGTCGCAGCGGAATGAAGTAATGAAATCTGATCTGAGATCGTTAACGGCTCTAATAGGTCTGATACGGCGATAGATTGCAAGGATGTGCATTGGAAAGCTCCTTAACCTTCCGTGGCGACACGGCAATTTATTATCCCTTCGGAAGAAAATTTGTTCACACGCTGCATATTACACCCTGTACTACCTATAGTTTTAATTTTGCGACGATTACAGATTTTTCTTTCTCGAGATCATTTTCTCGTTAAAATTCTTCGAGGTTTTGTATAAATAACAAATTGTACAAACAACAAATTGTACTCCTTTCTCTCTGCGAACAATAATTCTCTGAAGAATAACTTGTCATTTAATTTGGAACTATAACTCACGATCAATATATCGTTGTTTTACAAGGCAGGGCTATTTATCTTTGAATTTTATTTTTTTTTAAATTAGCCATCTACCATCGTTGCGACGGTGAATGTTTATTTGTTGTAGCTATAATTGCCCGACCAACGGAAGTTTAAAACGTCAACGGAACAAATAACGTGGCTAAAAATTGCGTAGTGATGGTTCAACCATATAAATTACAAAAGCGCGGCGTCATTGTTATTTAAATTTTTCAGTTGATTTTTCCTTCCCAATGGTGGAACGGATGGATTTAGTTGGCATTTTCTACGAATGTATTTACAATTGTATTATTGTGTAAATATAATTCGCGGTTTTATCCTTTTGTGAAATTTATTTCCATTCTGTGATTTCGATATCGTTTCTGTTAATCTCCGTTAATAAATAAATCATACTCTTAAACTAGTATCCATTAAAAAATACATCCAATCCTTATCAATAATTTTCCCATCATTCTTTCGTTGCGATCGTAGCAGCTGCAATCGTATCCAGAATATTTCGGTGACACGTTGATTCTTCGTTGCTCCAAGACAACCGTATAACGTACACGTACGTCGTTAACCTCCTTCGTATGTGTGATGATATTAATGTAAACGACACAGTTGTGATAATTTAAACTAATGTTATCTTGACTATAATCACTGTTTGCGAGAAAGTTGAGACTCTTTCTCGAATTTTCCCCTTATATCCACATGCTGTTTGTCTCGAACGCCACACAAACGCAAATATCGATTTTTATCTAATAAATATCCGTGGTAATGAGAAAGGCAACATAAATGGGACGAGAATGGTTGGAAACTGCGCGAATCTTGCTCGAGCGCTCGAACTAGTGACTGGAACTTATCGCGGCGCATATATCAATATTGCCGTCGTTTTACTCGCGTCTTGCTTCCACCTACAAATCATCTCTGCAGCGGCATGCGAAAGTTATGCCGACAAACCACGTACGCGTATACCGCGCTATTTATTTCTCGCAATCTGTGACGACGGAGGAAAAAAATAAATAAAGCAGCCTGACCGCATAGCATCGCGCAACGCGCACCCAGAGACAAATCTGTGACGTGTCACGCGACCAGGTCCGCGTGATTAAATTACATTGCCTATTTAAAAGATAAGGAGAACTCTGTTATCGAACTTATTTATCGGACCCTGCGGGCTTAACGGGTTGGCCATTCGAGGGAGACCGATGTGCCGCCTTACGATTTCACCCAACCCCATTTAATTCCCTGAGTTACACTAAATACGCACGTGACTTGGCGGAATAATTTACCGCGTCCTGAAAAGAACAGCTTGTACTCATTTTTCCCGAGCGCGCGTCCCAGTGGCTGATTAACCTCACGAATTCCTTTATTGCATAAATTAATTCAATTCGCGTGGGGCAATTGTATTTTTACTGGCACGCAGGCCGATGAAGTTTGAAGTGAAATTGCGCCGGATAATTCTTTCACGGGGGGTTTTCATGCAACGCGGAGAATTGGAATCTCGCGATGATCCACCGTGAAATAACTCGATGAAGACCCGTTCGTTCAGAGCCCTCGTGGAATAGGTGCGTTTTTCTCGCATCCCTTTTCTATCGTATTTTCCGACAATAATGTATTTTTCGGTCGATTGTCAACCACGGTATTTTTGTTGGATTTCAACCATTGTGCCGTGATTGTTCCGAGTGTCTTCTCGCGTACGTAAGTACCGTATGAGTGTACATAAATATACATAAATCTCGAACAGCGCATTTTATTCGATTCGAAGTTAATCGGCAACATAACCGGAAAGTACAAGTTGCGGGAGTCGAAATAAGACGGTAACTCCGAGGAAAACGATCTTTCTCTCGGATGGGACAGACCGATCTAAATATTCAGATTGCCGTCGACGAAACCCGGAATTCCCTCTCAGTATTTTCCTGCTTGAAAATTGTGGCGAAATGCGGATAGAATCAGACCGGCATCGTACTAGAAATCTCTTAAATATCTTAATCTCCCCAATGTGATTCACGTGCGGATCGTCTGCACCGAAATATAGCAAATACCTTGTTGAATCGGGAATTTTAGTTGAAAGCGGTGCAGATCTTAAATACACGCCGCTCTATCTCTAATTACCATTTTTCTATAGATGGACAAATTTGTGTATACGTTATATACATCGTTGGATACGATACAACGTGCTTCATTAGGGAACGGATTTACATTCCGAAATGTCGGCTTACGTTCAGAGAACTAGCCTAGAAGTTCTGTCATCGTTTAGAGCATACACAGTGGTGTTAACGTTTAACTCGCAAACAAGGCACATTTGGAGCTTGCACCAAACTATAATAGATCTTGCGGAGTTAATCCACAGACGCAGTATCTATTATTCCTATTATTACGACACAGTGTAGTCGTTACGCAGTATTCTTTAAACGGCTCTGCATTAAGTTATAACCATTGGACACATCGGAGGAGGACACACGGAGCGATAAAGCCTACCGCCATTCGATCCATGAAGTTTCAATATTCGTGAAATATCGTTATGCGTCCTCTCTATTGCCGTACATTTTATGGCAGCGCAATAATCGCGACATGCAATATCTACCCGCACTTTCGTGTCAACCGTTTCGCCGCTATCCGGTCGTTTCTTTTCCCTTGTGAAACGGTTAGGTCATTTCTCTTCGAGACGAATAGTAGATACTTTTCTTCCTTGACGTCTGCCTCGCTAGCTCCAGGCTTGATCCTACGGCTTACTCGACTAATTAAAACGCTCGAATTCCTAGGTAGCTGGACGTTGACTGTGATAATAGCCGGTTTTTGCGCACAAGCGCTTAATGCGCTGAAACAACGGCTGTAATATTCGTTTTTAGTCGACGATGAGGATAACTGCGTCGCATAACACGAGTCACCGTTCGCATCAAACGGCAACGAATGACGGCGGGTCCAGTTACCAGAAGTCAGCGTAAGAGAAAAAAGGCACTCGGTAGTACAGGGATGAGTGGAACCGACGAATCCGGTTTTTTCTCACCTGGCTGAAAATGAATGGGTCGCAATTTGTCGCACTAGCGCTCGTCCATAAGTCATTGAAAATTGTCATTGCAATTTATCACGGACCCCACGAGTGTAATTTTATTTTCACCGGATGGAACTTTCAACGAGATCCATCGTTATTTTCCATTAAGCGCGATTTGCTGGCGATAAGGAATACTAACCGCGTTCAATCATTCTGGCAATTACGGTCATCTCGCGGCTGAGTTTCTTTGTAAACTCGAGGGAACGCTGCCTGAATGAAATATCTTTGCACAGTGTACATTCGCATGACCAACCGCGTAGGGAAGCATTCATTCGTCCGGCTATTTGAAATGGCGCGAATTACAGATATACCAACCACTTGAATGAAAGAATATATGTATTCGTATCGTGGTAGCTTTAGCGAAACGATTTTCGGTATCTCGCAGTGCGGCTGCAGTTGCTTGAAAATATTCGTGACAATTTCTCGGGATCAGGTTACCAATTGTAATTCAAACGAGAACCCCAATCTCATATTTATGATCGCGGTGCACAAGAAATTTCTATCGCCATGAAATACGTGCATCGATTACCGTATCAACCGCTACACCATGCAATCGATATACGATCCTTCCTATAAAGTCAGAGTACATTTATTTATTTTACAATGCGAATTTTATTAACTGTCATATATCATCTATGTACCCATGTACGAACTTGAATAGATCATGATATTATATAGCTGTCATATGTCTATAAATATTCATAAGCTGCTAAAATAAAGTCCATTAACACGTGTACATCGAGATAAATGGAAGTATAGCGAGTAAATTGTACGTGCCGGAAAGAAAACTGCGCCCTTTGCCGTGTCCTGAAAGCTTTCGAACGAAATTCAACGTTTCACGTTATTCTATGAATACTGATCGTTCTATCTCACGAAACGTGAACGTGTCGACAAATTCTCATCGCCCTTTCTTCATTTTGTTTATGTGGTAGGTCTGACAACGACCAAGGTACGCGTAATAATGTGTTAGTGACACATTGCTAGAAAGTCGGTGTGGGAAGCGGCCTCTCATACACGAGAGAGACAAAGAGAGAGAAACTGGGAAAGTCGGGCAGGTGACCTCCGGAGTGCACGGAAAAGCTCGTTATAAGCTCTTGGAGCTTAGTTGTTGCTACAGAATTAATTAAAACCGGCACGTGGTAAATCACATAAAATATCTACGAGTAGAAACGTGCCCCCGACTATGTACACGAAGGATTTAATATATCCCTATTCTGCTGATCACTCGATACGAATAATTGTATAGACAAAGAATAATTAATATCGTTAAACGTTGCTCTTCGATAATTTGCACGTCTTTGGATATAGTAATCGAAGATTGTAATTAAACTTCGAATTAATAACCGATAGTAAGTTTATATGTAGAGGTAAGTTATATCGATAGCCTTGGTACAGAGATAAAACGTTACGCAAAATACTAAAGGAAAATTTGTTTTCTTCACGCTAGGCAATTGAAAAAGTAAGTTACGCAGGAATGCACGTCGAGAAATTAACATAGCTAGAGGGGCGAATCGGGGGTCGGCTGCTGTTCATGTATATTAATAAACCACGTTATCGCAAACGCATTTCAAGCGGTTGAACGACTGTATCGGACTTTTCTTCCCCATGATGGATTACGAGAAAAACAACGTTGAACGATACAACCCCTGCGAGCTAGAGGGGACGCCTCTCCCTTCGCCGTTCTCAGCCAACTCATTCTCCATCTAATTCACTCTAAAGCCAAAGTGTAATGAGCTCTGATCTAATCTAATTCCGTCTAATCTCCCTCCGAGTATAGATATAACCAACGGCTATTATGTTTCTCCAAGCAATGAACTATGGAGTCTTATATGCGTTTTCCTATTAAAAGTACCCCTATTCTTGTATTCGCGTAGAACAGCTTATTTAAGTACAGACTCGCGTAATAGTTCTTCCGTTATCTTCCGTTTAAAATGTTCCTACTCCTTCTTTCGCGTTAATTCGACTAAAGAACAACGGCGAATGAAAGCGTCGCTTCCGCATACACCCTGTTTCGCGAAATTAGGTATTCAACAGATGCGATAAATTCATTCGTCTTTTAATGAACAACTTTGGCTGGCTTTCTTTATCTGGTGAAACGATTAACGGTAGCTCGTGGTGTCATTTATTGCTTGTAAATTTTTAGTCGATCTTTATTAGCCAATCTCGTAGAAGCGTGCGGGCCAATTTAATGCAGAGAACGACCGCAGTAACGATTACCATGGAAATACAGAATTAAAGGAACATTAATATTCGATAATTTTAATAGATAATTCAATAGTCAAGAGTTACGATTTACCGATGTTCGGTCTTTCGGAGAAATTTAGGAGTTGGTATTTATGTTTTCATAAACATTTTAACCACGGTATCGAAAGACGAAACAAATTTAATACACGACTCGAATGCGAAATCTGATTTTCGACAACCGCGCGCAATAACCGGAGCAATTTGACCTGTTACACTTCATCACCGTGAAATAACAGAAACATGGGTATGTATGTCGGTTTAAAGTCAATTATTCGATATGCTCGCGGACAATGTTATTGGGCGTTAAGACCAAAAATGATTGCATTTTTCCCCACGGTGTCCGTTGAAACGTTCGTGCCATTGTTTTTACGAATGTCCACCGCCGTCAGAAGTTTTACCAAAAAAAGGACGATTGATCGAGCAATTTTTCTTTATTGTTACAGATACACTCAGTTTAGGAGATCGTACGATAGACAACATGGATCGACACGCGGGTCAAAATAGACCGCGAAACCAGTTGCTGGCAGATCCTTCCGGGCTGAAAGCAAAGGTGGAACCTACGTTCGACTACTCGCAGAACACCAACGTGACAGCACTAATAGGAAAGACCGCTTATCTCACGTGTAGAGTTCGCAACCTGGGCGACAAAACCGTAAGATCCTTTGTTATATTGATCATCTTTGATTCCGATCTCTATTGTCCGTTGACGTTACGAAAGAATTCGTGCTCTTCCATGGGGGGCAATTTCCAATCGTTGTCGAACATTTATTTCCATTCGAGAGTTGTTTCTAACTTGCAATGCTGGCATAACGCGGACAATTGCTAGAGACAGCTTAATGTCCCAGAAAAATGCTTGCTCGTATATTCTGCACGTTATTCCACGGAATTTCGACAAATTTGTGGCAGTAAGGTAATCACGACAAAGGACGGTGCACCGTTCGCTGAACAAGAGAGGAAACCTGATCTTCGTAAGGACCTTAGGAAAGCGATTTGCAGGAAATAATCGAGTTGCTCGGGCTCGATTGGACGCTAATCGACCTTTAAGGCAACTGGAAACTCAATTTTATCGCAGCTCGCGGTTCCGACGTTGCAGGTATTGGTCGATCGAAAGTAATGCGCAGGTATTCGCGATATTCGAGTTATAACGCTGCGATCATGGTCTCGAATTATTATATGACGCGTGTACCTCGATGCGAGGCTTCACCTTTGAAACTCTGTTACCAAGTAAGTATCTCGTTTGTACTAGCTAGCAGATGTTACGTCACGATAAAGCTAAGAGGATTCTGGACAAGTAGTTTCTTAGTGTCAGCTTCTAACATTGAAACAACATTTTACATATTCGATGTTCACGCTATCGCGTATAAACATACTTGCGTGGATAGGATTTTAGGAAGGTAACGAGTATCGTTTCTGTGATAGTTTATCGTTCGTAATTTTATAAGATAGCAGCTAGAATCTCGGAAAATAGCCGTTTCGTCGGATTAAGTTGTCTGCTTTTTTCGAAAGAGAAATCGCGCTATCTTCTAATTATTAAATCTTCTACTTTCGTTTCCCCAGCAAGTTTCATAGCTGCGAATACATTGCAGCTCGTAGACACAAGCTCGAGCTTGATTAGTAGCAAATATACGAATAAAATTACGCCGAAAGAACGAGTGCAACGAAGATCGGGGTAAAAGAGACGAGATCGTAGCTGCAAATACGGGTGCAGCGCGGAAACAAGGCCGTTCAATTTCGGTATTTCGGGGTGTGTAAACCGTATTAAGTAAATTCATTATACAGTCGAGGGCCGACGTACCTTAATTTCATTCGTTGTTCCGCGTCAGCCGTGAAATTCCATTTGCCCCACGTCCGAATTGCTAGGTCATACGGATTTCCTCGATACGTGATTCTCGTCACTTCGCTCGCTACCCAGACGCTTTGACTCTTTCGTATTATTCATCAGTGAACGCAACGCTATCCTTTTTATTCGTCTTCGTAGCATTTTTAAATATCCGAGTGGCAGAGGACGCGAGAGTCCATTTTCAATTACATACGTGGCAATTTTATTTTACATTCTACCATATCCATAATTTTGAACGTACTATCGCAGCTTTGGTTACCTTGGTGTCGCGGTGTATCGTCATTTCGATGGCTAAGTTCGAAAGCGTCAAACTGTTCCCGTTCCCTTATATGAGATACAAGGGAGAAATAGCAGCTCCTTAGACGCTGTCAAACCTCTAAACCTTTTGGACTAGATACGCTAAGTAGTGGTAACACGGACTTGTCCTCGTAGAGTTCGTACGCGAATTCAGAGTCGCCGGAGGCAGCTGCCTTTCCCGGTTTACATTGAGGGATAAATTACGGAAGATGTATCGGTGAACGTGCGAGACCGAAGATTCATAAGCTTTCTCACGCAAATGACCTGCGCTTTGTGCACCAACTTTCAGTGCCGATTATTAATGTTCTCGCCGTTGTTGCGACGGCTATTGTACAGGCGTTTTGTTAGGAACCGAGTACACGGTAGGTCGACGAACTAATAAAATTCATTGTTCATATCTGCGCGCGATACTCTTGATTTTACTGTTCAAATTTCTGCCAGGCATCGATCGTTTAACAAGCGTTAAGGACGTAATAAAAATAACTACCTTCGGTAGAGTTAAAAGTATTCAAAATTAATAATACGAAACTTTTACATTTTCCGGGATATTTATCAATTTAAACGAACGAGTTAACGGGTGAACAAATTTTCGTCGCGTCTTTTAAAGCGATCAGTCTCCATTTAGAGCATAATCGAAAGAGTTTCAATCCACGAGGTCACGGTATTGGAGGTCGTAGACAGAAAAATCGTCGAGACTTTTATTAATGTCGAATTAAACACGAACATCGAAGTCGTGCTTCGGTCTGGCGCGTTTCAAGCGATTCAGATTGCCCAGCTGGATGAATCGGTTATCCGATTACCTTTTCCCTTTTGCGCTGCTAATAGTTCTTTGGCGGAAAAGTCAATTTCCCGCGCCAATAGGCTACAAAATAATTTCTACGACACGATATCCGTCTTTGACTTTCATTGCAATTCGTCAAAGTGAGGTATCTTGACTGGCCACTGACGATTACCTACAACCATGCTGCGAGGGCAACGATTCTAATTGAAAGATGAGAGACGAGGGGAATCTCGGCAATTTTTCTGAATCATTCTCTTAACGTCGATACCTTTGAGGAAGAGCCTGAATCGAATGCCAGTTGTAAAGTATGGTAGATCGAATTGTTGCGTTTCAAAGCTAGTTGCTTCTCAGCGTGCATTTCTGAAAATTGCAATTCTACTTACCAGACATGCTTCTTGTGAAAGCTTTCTTTTGCGTGACTTACATTGACGCGGTCTCCGAGAGATACAAATGAAATTCCACGTATTCGTTCGCCTAAGTCTCGCTAAAGTGTACGTAGATGGCTTTTGGTTTACCGTGGAAGTAGAAGCGGATGAATACCGGTCGATTGGATTCGTCCGTTTTCGGATTTTGGTATATTCGCGTCTGCACGACGAAAGTTACTTTACCGAGGCAGACTTCTCCGAAGTTTACTGGATTACTTTCTCGGTAGAGGTGAGCACATATATGGCTGATGAAATTATCGTCGTCCCCGAAGACGTGAAAGTTCAACAGGAGCCGAAGTTTAAATGTCCCTATCGTCGGAACAAATTATGTATTATACGCCAGCCGCAAAATATTTGCAGATAACGGAAGCGCAGCCATATTGAAGTTTCTGACCTCTCACCCCGGATTCTTGAAATATTTAATGGCGCGACATGACAAAACGAATGTGAAATATTGATCAGGCTACAACGTTCATCGTCCCTCTGCGCGATTTACAAGAAATTTTTAAAAGATTTTCCAAAGTTGTTCCGCCAGTTGCGATAGTCGGTAGCTTAATTCTGTCTTGACTTAATGCGCGTGTCATGCATAGACAATTTATGTGACGTAAGTTTTATCATCATCTCCATGTCTTTCATCCAGCGAATAGTATCGGAGGCAAATCGTCTGAACTTTGATAGAAATTGTATATTGTTATCAGCGAATTCGCTTAACGATCGGTCGCGTCTATTCAAAGCAGTCTGCTCGATCTTCCTCGATTACCATCATTGAACCCACTTTGAAATTCCGTTTGCAAAGGTATCCTGGGTGAGGCACAGAGATATTCACATTTTAACGGCAGGGGCGTATACCTACACGAGCGATCAGCGATTCCAAGCGCTTCACAGACAAAATACAGGCCAAAATAGCGAATGGTCTGAATGGACTCTTTGCATAAAGTGGGCGCAAGAGAGAGACCAAGGGCTCTACGAATGTCAGATCTCCACTATTCCCGTCAAGTCGCACCAATTTCGCTTAAACGTTGTCGGTAAGTTTATCTCATCCGTTACATTATGCGCTACTTATACCGTTGCAGAGTTCGTAAAATAATTTTCAAACTCTGTCACGTTCTCGAATTAGAATCTCTATACGTAATCTATATGTATGGCGACTGTAACGAAACTACCGGTTTTTATTACGTTTCGCATCGGTTTCTCGGGATTTCCAACGAGGATATGGAATACGCTCGTTACCTTGAAATCGCGCTCTTCTCGCAGAGACATTTCATAAATTAATGATCCAGATGTATTAACGTCGCCGGGGGAGAAACTTTTGAACCTAATTTTGGAGAGTACGATACGACCGAAGCGGGTCTCGTTATTTCAATTACAATGACCTTGGCTTTCGATGAAAAGCTTTGGCTCGTTAGTTCTCGCGAATCGGTAAAGTACCCTCGTTCTCTTGGCTCGGTGAATATCGTCTCCGAGAGGTCACTCTCGCGAGAATAGTTGCCTCGGCTCGTGAATTTTCGTATCGCGTAGGCGTAGTGCAGTAAGGATAATATGAGTGATCGAAACGATCGAGGAAAATACCGTGAGTGAAAAAAAAGGAAGTCGTTCTTTATCACAGTACCGACAGCGACGATACTCGGAGGTCCAGATCTGTACGTTGGCGCAGGCAGCACGATAAACTTGACGTGTGCCATACACTTCAGCTCGGAGCCACCAGCCTTCATCTTTTGGTACTACAATGAGAACGTTTTGAGCTATGACAGTCCCAGGGGCGGCGTCTCGGTGATAACCGAAAAGGGTAGCGACGTCACCACCTCTTGGCTCCTTATCCAGACGGCGCAACCCTCGGACTCTGGGGAGTACAGCTGCAAACCCAGCAACGCCAATACGGCGTCCATCAAAGTTCATGTCCTAAATGGTGAGTGTTTACACGCACGATTACGTAATCTTAGGATCCGTAACGATCGTCGAGCGTAGCGTTAACCCGGATATCAATTTGGTTTTCTCGAATCTCCCGTTAAAAAGTAAATACCGGTGGGTTTGTAAATATTTATACAGATCCGAGTGTAAAAGCGAATTACTGAATTTTTATATCTTCGTTAGTATATCTGGGAATAAAAAAAAAATAATAAATATTTTCTATCGATCCGATTTTATACAACTCTTCCTAACAGGACAATGTTTCTCAGACAAACGGCTCCGGCTTTCATAACGTACAGAATTATTTATGGTCGGAAAGTTCGTTCCACTGGTCTGAGCTCCGCGAAATAGTATATACTCGCAACGATTTGCCAACGAGTCGTAAAAACGGGAGGAAATTATTTTAGCACTGTCCAGTGAAACCGTCGTTAACGGTAGTAGTAAGTAAAACTCTGTCCGTTGTCCGAAACGAGTTTCACAGCTGATTCGAGCATTTGAAACGACCATGTCTGCGAACTCTGGATGGTGTAACACGAACAGTTGCATCGACCAACCGAACAGAAATTTCGCGGGGGACGTTCGCTTTTGCATAAACCATCCCGTTAAAGTGTTCGCTTAACCCGTTAATATTCTCGCGAACCTGGCTCGTGGGTGTGTTAATTCGCACGTTTATTTCCGTTCGTCGGCAGCTGGAAAATTTCGGCGAGTATCGCTTGCACCTGTCCTCTCCCAGATTTCCTCGGCATCTGGGTCCTCGCAATCAGCCTATCAGAACTTGGCAATTACGCAATCGCCAAGTTTTGCATGTTTATTCAGTGACGCTCTCACGGAGCAAAACGAGTTTCAGCGTAGCGAGAATGTTTGCCATGGTGTTCGCCGTTTCTCGATGAAACACGTCTCGAGAGATAGTTGCGTTAATGCAAGTTTAAACAAAATTTTCGGTATTTCCGTTGGTTTCGTACTGCCGTCCCTGCCTTTTGGTATTTTTAATAAACACTGTTATTTCCTCTTATTTCCATTCTCTCAGTGATCGCGATCTATCGTATTTTCTTTATACATTTTCACGCAATTACGAACACGTAATTACATCGATCTTGAAGCAAGTTATCGATACAGAAAATTTTCCATCAGAGATAAATCGTTGTCGAAGAATTCTTGCGAAGGTAAGTCGTTCCATGGTGGACAATAAGAGGCGTGTCGATCGCAGCCGACAAATTTCAGTCCGTGTAAATTACGCGGATTCCAATGTCCGCAGGTCAAGGAATTCTTAGGAAGTGGTACGAACCGGACCAAAATCGAGCGGAAATTGCATTTCAATCCGTCGCATAAAATACTCTGGTTGCCGTGGGCGTCGTTTAACGAAGAAAGGAGCAACGAACGGAACTTCGACACCGTTTCCAGTCTTTCAAAACTGTGCTGCCAGTCAAAGTACCATTGAGAAATATCACGGAGAAAAAATTCACGGAAACGTTGAAAAGATATTTTTGCGAAACCACCCGTCCTAATTCTCGAAACCTGTTCTCTCTGTGTGTCTGTCTCTCTCTCTCTCTCTCTCTTTCTTCCTCTCCCTCTCTCTTTACGCATTCATTTCGACGAATCTTTTCTTCGAAGATGCCTCGAGCTTTGATTAAAACGTCTCGATACCATTTCACTGACTAGTATGAATGATTTAGGTTACTCTTTGCTACGTTCACCTATATTTTTTCACGAGCAGCGCAAATAATCTCGCTATCTTTTACCCTTAAAACACCTCGTTTATCCTGAAAAACTTATTTTCCTTTCTTAGAATTTGTTGGCTTCTTTAAAGTCGAGAAACCGAGATGTACCGTTGTACATTAATGCGACATTCACGAATAGAAATTATGAATAATATAATTGGGGAAAGGAGAAACATCTCGCTGTTGATACAATTTAACACTCGGTTCTCTTAACTATTGCAACGAAATTTTCTCGTGGAACAGATACGCGTAATTTGTTTCTAATAAGATGTATTGAAGCGCTTGTAACCGAGCTGTTCGTCATGTTTAAGCGTAATCAAAGCCGTTTGATCTTTGAACCTCATTCGCCACAAGCTGACTTCCAGGAATCCCACAACTTCCAATATTAATTTAATAGAAGACCGATGAAGGACCGGTCACGCGAGAAAGTCGAACAAAGCGTTCTGCGTGCGACTATGTGCAGTAACGATAATAAGAAAATTGTTTAATCCCGACGAAAGAGAATGGAAGCGTGTTAGGCGAAGATGAGAACGAGTGAATTGTTTGTTGCAGGCGAGCGACCAGAAGCGATGCAGACCGGAACGGCGGGACCTATTTTATCCTCCAGCTGTCTTTTGGTGTCTCTGATCATTTTGTACATATCGTCGATGTAAATGAACGTCGAATGAAACTAATCACCGTCACTGCTACCACTCGTACGATTAAGCGGGCAAGACACTGTAACGACCTACAAAAGTACATATTAGGGGAAAAATTTGGGAATTTTTACGAAGCAAATGACGGGAGTAAATCAATTTATAGTTTATCGCGGTTACCATGTATACGTTTAAACAAATTTCTCCATCCATTTTTTGCGTATTCCATTTCAAGGTGTTCGCTGCGACATCGATGCATCCGCCTTGGCGACGATTACACGTCATGCGGTTGATAAGTTGTGGAGAAAACAAAGATATTTAGAAAGTATATGCCTTCGTTTATAGCTCCATGTAGGCGAAAAATAACAAAATAGCAACATGGTGAAGAAAATGTTGAACTTCTGCGAAAAAATTGAAGGACTTCGCTAATGAGAAACAGGAAAGGAACTATAATCAAAAGAAGCCGTACGTGGGGCCATAGACAATAAGTTTTTCCTACGATAATTTTCGTACGTATAGTTCCATAATTTCCCACGTATAGTTTTTCTTATAGTCGAAACATAGAAAATCGATATTTTTACAGCGTCCCCTTACAGTGTCTTCTGCCCCTTAAACAGAGCTCGAGTTTGTCAGGCCACAGTCACGTTGAGATCGCGCTACTGTTTGCAAAAATCAATGGGACTGGGAACGAATCGATCTACGAATTTCGCGTGTCTATCTAATAACATCGTGCTCGAGATATAGAATATCACGAACGCAATGTAACTATTCGCACTGGCGAGTCCGTTACTCCGACATAGTTTACAACTTTCACGTTCGATCGTATGTTTGTACCTGTCAGTGAGTCGCATTCACGCTAATTTTGGTCATTCAGTTCTGGTCAACCACAGCTACAAAGGTTTCCCCGTCGTCTCGTTGTAAATGCAAGAATAAATTTCGCGGAACGAGCACAGATCTTCCCGAACGGCGTCGCGGTCGTCACAATCGTTCGTACTTCATCTCGTTGGTGGTTACCACTGATAGCGTGCGATCCGTATACGATCGCAACGAGGGAACGATGAAACAAGAAACGCGGAGAAAACGCTGCGTTACACGTTCCCCGATAATCGGCGTATCGAGATTTAATGTGTTTGTATGTCCCGAGAATGCTGGAATATATTGTATGTTGGTCGAAAAGCGTATAGTTAGAAGAACGTCGACGCTAATACCGAAGATAAAGATGCTATGCCAAGGAAAAGTTGGTTCCGTTGGAAAGGAAACAAAGGGGATTCGATAAACCACAGTGAGAGAAATCGATTTACGAGAGGTGTAAAACCGAGAAACAACCATCCCGCGGCACGCTCCACGACTGGTCGAATCTACGAAATGCAGGATGCGCGAGACAGCATTCACGAGGAAATAAAACGTGACTCGATTGCAAGATCTCGTGCGTCCCCTTTTCGAGGATCGAGGACGCACGGCTATCCAGTTGACGAAAGTAATACAGGAGAAATGGGACAGCGGTCTCGAAAACCGTTGATTAATCGATGAGACGGATTCGTCTTTTCGTCGCGTCACATAGAACCACAAGCGAGACAGGTAACACGCGTTATACGTCGAATCGTCTGATGATTTTTAACGAGCTGCCGCGTACCCAGCAAGTATAAACGTTAAAATTCGAGGAGAAAATATCGTCGTTCCGCGTGACAGCTACACGCGTGATACGAATGTTAATATATCTCGGGGCGAGCGCATTACGGCTACCGCGGCTGAACGTGAATCATTGTGGCGTGTCGGACGAAAAACGCTCGCAAATCCCTTCCAGCCGATTAACAGTCAGAAACGCAAACATTTCTCGATTGAAAACAATTACGGGGAATTATTGTTATCGATCCAGTCGAAATAATCGTTGCGCTTTGAGCTAGCGGAATTCACGACGACCAGTCGCGTTCTAATTTCCAAACGTTTACGATGTTCGTTTATAAAGCTTATCGATTCGTGTCAACCGGCGAATATTCGATGAATTAACCGGATGATTTTTAGCTCGCCCTGTACAAACGGATTCCAGCTTTTAAACGATTTTGTTCGTGCCTCTGTGATTATCCGTTGACCAATTTTACTTCGAACGCAAGCTTGTTTAAAATTATACGAAACATTTTACTCCGACGATAGACTCGTAAACGAAGGAACCTCAAAACGTACAAATTTTGTAAGCAAAAGTCAAGTAAATAAGATGCGTTTCGTTCCGAGGAATTATTCGCGTTATTCGTATCGAAAGCGCTCGTCAACGATAGTTTCGGAAGCGATCGTAGCGAAACCAGGAGTCGGACGCGAGAAATTCTGCGACGTTTGATCGATCTGTCTTTACGGTCGTTACACGTCGTAACGACGTCGTCTGGACAAACGCGAGCGGAAAGCGAAAGACAGTGGTACTCCGCGTGCGACTACACGGAACATAGCTGGGCGTTCGAATTGAAAGCTAACACAGCTGGCAAACTACGACGCGACGGACGATGTCGCTCGCTAGATCTGTCTGTTTGCCGTTGGTTGAACGGGTATTAGCGTCGACGACCAAACACGAGAACCTGTACATAGCGTCTGTATTATAAATTGTGGCCGGGTGATGATAGTTACACGCCGACGACGCGAGCGTAAATGCGTGCACACGCGTTGCGTGCCACGCGATATTCTGCCTCGTCACGGCGCTCCGACTCTCTCTCTCGTCTGAACACCGGTGTGCTGGATCTAGTAATCGCGTTTACCGCGTGAAAATCGAGTTTCGCGGCCGAAGTGGTTCCGTGTGAACGACCCACAAACTGTACGTGCGAACCTGCGTCAGGTTTCGTCGGTGTGGCTTAATTATCGGACGCCAGATCATCGCTAATATTCGGATTTTACTCGCGAATCGTCGAGAATGGCGCACGAAAAAGCGAACTATCGAAAGCAATAAGTCGAATTTTTGAAAGTAAGCGGTGATCTTGCTTCGTTTTCCACGCAATCGAAGAGTTTCGTTGGACTATTCCGTCGTTCATCCTGATCGATGATCCGCAAACTCTGTATGTATGTATCTCGAACTTTTAGACGACTTTCCCCCCTAAGCCCTATGAATCTTTTTACTACTGTGTACATTTTTCCTTCCTCTCAAAGGCTTCCCGTCGACTCTGCGTACGTGACACCGTAAAATGGCTCTGTCGTCTACACACGTAATTATAAGCAACCGCATTGGGATTGACGGATCATCGGTCTGGATCTACTTCGTTCGCGACATAAAACGACGACAATTTTCACTTTCTATTTGTGTGTGTTTCCATGTGATATCCTCGCAGATACCCGATGAAAGTATCGCGCGGATCGTTCCTCGCGTCCAACACAAATCGAATCTCCCTCACATTTTTCTGTTCCTACCACGGTGGCGATTCTTTCCTCCAACTTGGATTAGATGCGCGCGAATGGTCGAAAAAGTCGAAAGGGGTCGAAGCGAAGAGAGGGAACGAGGGACGGCTAGAGCTGAAACTCTAGCGAAGCCAGTCAACGATCCGGAAGTTTTTCGAGGGTAAAATGGAAGTTCCAGTCGATACACGTGCGGCCGACGAAACGGAATGTGGCCTCGTTCGCGTACACTCGAGAGAATAATTGCGTGGACCTTAGGGGGAGTAAAAGTTTCGGGATTTTTCTTCGCTTTCAGCGGAAACTACGTGAAACGGATAGGTCGCGGTCCATTAAGCAACATCGTATACTTGATCTCACCTCGCGAATTGCGTTTACCTTTTGCGCGTTCACGAGCAACCCAACCATACGTTATTTTATTTTCGTTCTTTTCTTTTATTTATTCGTCCTATTGTTACTAGCGTCTCGAAGTTAACTTGCGAAATTCTGTTACGCGCTGGCCGATGTACTCGATCGGTTGTTTCTAAAACGAGAAACACGTTGAGACGTTGCGGATAATCTCGTCCGGTAATTTCGTTCGCTTATGTCGCCTTGTCACTGCTACGATAAATCGTTTTAGAGTTTTGGAAAGGAAAAAAACTTATTTCATTCCGAATCGTCGCAGGCTATAGTAATTGATAGTCGTATGAAAAGATAAAAGTTCTCGGGGGACGACTTAGAGTCAGCGTTTTAATGGAAATCGATGAACAGTGAAAGAAGGCACTTCGAGGTCAGTCCGCGCATCGATGTTCCGCGAGTTTCTCGAAGTCGAAAAGTCGCGTTTTGCGTAGCGTATGAAACGTGAAACGAGGTAAACGCTGCATTCCGCCGGGACAAAAGGAAAACGAAAAGAAAGAGAAACGCGTCGAAACAAACTCCGGATTCTGTTCGTTCCGACTGGACAGGCTCGTCGCGAATAGAATTGCGCCTGCGAATAGAATTCGATTTGGGGGGTTGTCACACTCCGCTGGCCGGCTTCGATTTTGCTCCCCTGACTGTGTACAAATTGCTTTACCCTTGTGCCGGCCACTTTGTTCCGGTATTCGCGGTCTGCTCATCGCTCCTCAGAGAAAAAGTGATATCGCGCGCTGCTAGCATAAACTGTGGAAAAAGGGAAAAATACGGAAGGACGGTAGTAGCGACCGCGGCTCTGCGAAAACGCCGCACTTAATTCTTCCCCGATTCTCTTTCGACGCGATTCGACTCGTTTCGCGATGCACGCGTTACCGCGACGAACGACGCCATATACTTTCCGTGTCTTCGACACGACAGACTAGCCGATTAAACGAAAAATTCACAAGCGGACAATTCGCTACATACAGCGAAACGGCCATTCGGCGGTGCAAGCGATTACCAAAAATAAAGAAGAAAAAATGAAGAAACGAAAACGGCGCGTCGTAGACACACTTGGCAGCCTGTAGCTTTTAATCGACGATACTAAACGAGAGCGTATGACGCAAATGCGAACGAATTAAACAGAGGGAGAAGATAAACCCTGGAAGAATCTGTAATCGCAGTGATATCGTTAGATTAGATAGGTATATTATTGTACATACTATAATATTACGATGTTTAATAAATAAAAACGTTGAAAGGAAGGGGACAAGAGATGTTTCGCGGCTTTTTTTCCGGAGCCATGCTGCCAGTTGCCTGTGTTTCCTTGCTTTCATAGATTCAAGAACCGGTTTCTTCGAGCCACGGCACTCTTCCTTTGTCGCAATTTCTATCTTTCAGGTCGTTCCGTGAAAACGAACGGATCCCGGAAGACAGACGGTAGCTTTTTCAGCGCACGCCCTTCTTCAGGAGTCTTTATTCGGACTTATTCCGAGCCGTCTATGATCCTTTATCGCCGACACGCTCCCTTTGCCGATGATAAGTAACTAAGGAGTATCAAAGGACCTCGTTGGCACCGGTGACACCCTTTCACACTGCATTAATGTCACGTCGATGCATTCTTCGCGTTTCTGTTAACAGCACCGTAATCAGAACGAACCGGTAAACGTCGAAACGAGCTAATGCACAAACTATCGGGTTTCCGTAATTATCTAATTTCTCGCGTTCGTTTTTCATGAAAAAAGAGAGAAAAAATATTTCCACGTTGCGATCCATTTCGGTCTCGTTAATGGAAACTTTCACAACGGGGCGGCGTAACAACTAGAAAAACTTGGGACTTTCATTAGCTCGTAGAGCACTAGTTACGTGACTGACTTGTAGTTCGCCAATTAAAGACTCGAGCATTTCAACGAAGAAAGGCGCGCAACGTTTATAGTTATCCTGATTAAGCGGCCAGCACGTCATTCCACTTTTTAACGCGATTTCTCATCGTAACGACCGATCAATGGAGGCATATTTTGCACGTGCTTCGATAATATATTGTCTCGAAGCGAACGTATTTTAATTGAATCACGATGAAATGCAACAAGTACAAAACGCGTCCGTGAACGTAAAATATGGTACATATTTCAATTTTATACATTGTACGAGTATACATAGCGAGGAAGAATAGCGATTGTAACGAAAATAAGAATATGGAAGATGGTTTTTGATAGAAAAGGAAGCGTAGAAAATACGAACAATGTTCTTCAAATTGTTCTCTGAAATTTTAGTGACGTGCGAATATTTTTTCTACCCATTGAACAATGATATTAGAGAAGAAACACACGTAGAAAAATATTCGTAATACGGAGTTGCGAAGGCGTGACTTGACAAGGCTATGAAAATTGAAACTTTAAACGTCGCGGATACGGTCCGTCGGTTCTTAATAACCGCGAACTGGCCGTGCTCCAAAGTAAGGCTAACTGGCCGGGAACAAGACATCTTTTTCCAAGTTTTACCGAGGCTGAAATTCGCTGCTCGCGACGTGCTGTTTTCATCGGAACAGGCGGGAAGATTGTGAGAAAGCAGAGAGAACCGTGTTTTCGAGCCAGTCGAAAGGAAGGAAAATTGGTCGACGAACAAAAGAATGGTAAGTACTAACGAGCCAGCGGAGTTAACGCGCATCGAACCAGGTGGAAAAAAATTTCACGACGCGTTCAATTCGGGTCGCGTTCCAAACTTTTGCTCAATTTCCCCTAGCGATTTTTCCCGGACACGTGCAAAAACGTGCTTGTGTATAGGTTACACACTTTGCATCTCAAATTATACGCACTTTCAACTTTGCATCTCTATTAAAAATAATTGCGAACTTCGATCCAACGCGAAGAAAAAAAAGTAAACTCATCCACTACCGAAACTCGATGCATTTTTCTTGTCGGTGGAATTTCTAATTATCCGTGAAATTAATTGCCGGCCGTTGTGCAAGCCACCCTAGCATCGCGTTCCCCTTGAGTTCTATATTTGTAATGCGCATCTTTTTTCTCTTAAGAGAAGGTGAACAAAACGAAATGGCAGCCGAGAGGGAGGCGAATTCCGCGTACAGACTCGTGTTTGCGTCGACCGGCTTACGAGGAGTCAACGTTACGAACGAACTGTGCCTAGCAAACTCCCAAGGTAGGTTTAACACGAATCATCGTCACCAACGGGGTTACACGACTGTCACGGGTGATTCATTCTACGTGCTGCAGTTACTGCGAGAACACAACCGAGGTAAGTTGTGTACGATAAAACATCTCGAGCCATATGCGTATTTTTATAAAATAATATTTCCTTAGGTTTCCATCTTCATTAGACCGAGATGGATGAACGCATCTGCTTTTTCATTATCTGCATATCAGAGTTAATAAAAACAATTATGGCAGGGAAAGCTAACGATACGTTTCCAATTTACGCTATGTCTGACATATGCAAAAGAAACAAAATGTTTTTATGATCATCCTGTATAATCATCCCATTTTAAAATTACGTTTCCCTATCGTCGTTCGGTGCGAAGTAGTAGCAGTATATTCGGACCAAATCGAAAAGGTTTACGAAAACGTTCCAGAAGTTATCGAAATGTGGAAAACGTTACGTTCTGGTAAAAAAAAAACATTTCTTCGTTCTTCTCTCTTTTTTTCATTGTTAAAATAATTGGGAACCATTCCTATTTTTTTCTAGACAAAGCAAATGAGTTTTCTTCGAACTCCATTTCGAAAATAGAACTCCATATGAAACCTCAATGATCGCCAACAACAACGTTTGCCATGGAAAACCGGTTGTCGAACAAAAATATTTAATTTTGAAAAAACGAACGAATGTTATATTCAACTTCTATCGTGATTCTCCTCGTCGTACCATAGAAACTTTTTTTGTTCGTATTACTTGATCATTTTCATCGATCGACGCGAGCAACGACAGCGACGCGGCATGGTTGGCTCTTCGGCCTAAATAAAATTTTCAACCTAGCGAAAGTATCGCGACCATAAACGTTTTCTGAATATATCTTCTACTTGCGCGTCCAACTTTACGGTACACGTGTGAGGCGATGAAGGGTGAAGGATACCACCAAAGAGTCGTGGGTAGAGGGATCAGGAGAGAGTAGAAGGGGTGAAACATGGTAGAAAAAGCATCGGACGAGCTAACGTTGCTGTGAAACGACACGTTCGTACTGGATGCTGGTTAAAGCAAAAAGATAGAGAGACTGAAGATCGAGAGAAGCGAAAAGACGAAGACGACAGATCAAGAAGGGGCAAAGCGGACAGCGTTTTATAGTCTCAGCTAGATGATCTGGAACGTGGCGTGGTAGGGAAATAAAAAGACCTCTGGTAGAACAGTGTAGAGGGAGACGGGCTATTGGACACGTTACAGATACGCTTTTTCCATTAACCCTTTCTTGACACCGACGAATTTACTGTTCTCGAAGAGTAATGTGTTAACGAACAGCCGAGGATACCTTTTTTTCTGTTTCGTTCGAACGTGTCTTTCAAACGCTGAGAAATTATATTATTTAAAGAGAATCGTGTTTTCGAAAGAGTTTCCTGTCCTTTCGTTGCAACTGCACTTAAATAGAAAGTTCCGTGCGGATCGTTAACGCTACAGAGCAGCTCGTTACGACGCTTGGTGCAGACATGTCCCTGTAAATTACCCAATTTATACAGACAGAGGCAAGGTAATAGAGGAATCCGGATAACATACGTACCAATAAATAACACGTGGGTGGGCTTAACGCGCGAGTTCAGGTCTTAATCGATGATAAAGCACGTTTGAGAAGATCCCACTAATGACGAACCGGTTATTGCTGAACCACCACTGTCTCGGCTTGCTTTGCAGGCACGATAAATTATCCTTTCGAAACCGATCGGCCTGTTTCGAAACTCCAATTATGTCGCGAGCTTTCAGAGTTTCCGGTGACGTATGGTAGACACGACGATATAGCTACTCCTGCGTCTCTCCAATACCATGCCGGGAACGGTTCTTTCGGGGTCTTGACTGAACTGCTTTTAGCTTTCTCGGTAACGAATCGGAGAAGTGAGAGATCGTTAGAATCTAATACCCTCCTGACTGAATCCTATAAGTTTGCGTCCTAACGAGATATCGTGATGCGCAGATGTGTTACCATGTAAATAGATATGTATTTCCTTCGTGCTAACGTCAGTGGTTTAGATGACAGGGAGTGAACGCGAGATTTCAGTGTATCGACCCAATTTTTGAAATTCCAGCGAGTCTCGTCGTGTGCGATTAATTCGATTAAAATCGTTACGGCATTGCGCTACGATTACGACACAGATTGTATTCTCGCGATGCAATTTTTCCTTCTTTTAATCGTAACAGTAGAGTTCGGAAAGTCGGCTAAAGTACGGATTACAGAGCGGTAGCGCGTCCAGCGGATTTGAAATGTAAACAGTTATCATTCTTCGACGAAAATTCAATTTCCACCATGCTCATGGGTATGACGTAACTCGCGTCGAGAGCACAGGCTATTCGTTTTATCGGTGCACTTACAAAATTTACATATTACCGCGGTAGCCTTTAAAAGTAACGCTCATGATATTATGTGCCAGCGCGGCGTGCTGCGCACCGTTCACTCAAGGAAATTGGTTATTTCTCTGGAAGGGAAAAAAGTTCCGAAAAAAAGCAAAAAGGAAGAGAAAGGAGGAGATCTATCCAGTTAGCTAATAATAATTTCACTCCCATTTAGCTCGCGTGATAGGACGTGGTAGAAGATGGGGCGTTGGACGACACCGAGAGTTATAACTTGACGCGATCTCAGTGGGTTTCGCGTGGTAGAATTTCGGACTAAATGGCAAAGTCATTTCCCGGAGAAGGTGACAATTATGCGGACAGTAATTAACTGTGGATAATAGCAGGAGGAAAGGTAGCCGCGATAGGAGAACACGGAGATGGTTTTGCGATTAAGTTGTACATGTACAGGCCGTTTGCACAGACACAGAGAACTCTGCTAGGCGACGCGCTGCAACGACGATAAGCGCTTCCAATTAACGATTCAAATCAACCGTGAGAAATTGGCTCGAAGCTGAGATTTCCACAGGCAACGGGCTACGATCTTGAATCGATCGAGGAAGGTTGAGTAGAAAAGAAAGAGAAGTCGCCGGAGCAGTGGTTGTTTGCGAAATTTGTCTCAGGTTTATATCGTAACGTTATCGCCACCCACGAATAGAATCGATACATTCGCGATCGAGGAACTTAAATTACGGATTAAGTTCGAACGCAGGCTTAACGTGGTACGCAGGGCTTGAAAATTTATTCGTTCGCCATTGGCGACGCAGCTATCCACGATCTTGCAAGATTATTCGCCTCCAGTAGAGAATCACTTCGTCGCCTATCTCCGACCTCTTTGTTTGCCAATATTTGCATTTTAAACAATCGATCCAACACCAAGGCTATGCCCGAATCTTATGAACGCTAGGTTAGCGACGCTACGTTGTTAAGGTAATGAAAGTACCGCTTTTAATGCACTGTTACGCGGGTAGTCTGTGAATTCATTTCGCTGCCTATTATCAGATTACACGGAAATATAATTCGAGATGTATCTCGAACTTTTCCAACATCGATTATAACGTTTGGTACGTGTATTACGTTCGGCTAAATTCCCGTTACCTAGACCAGCACTGGAAAATTGATATTGAAATGAGAATGAAATTGAAATCCTTAGCCACGGTTGTCGCAAGTAATCCGATCAAGTTGTTTCTTTCCGATATAATTCGTTTACGTTTCGATGATAATGATATTATATAGTTTGCGATACAATGAGAAAAATCAATTCGTTACCGAGCTAAGCTCGATTGTTAAATGTAAAATAAAACAAATTTATTTTCACGACAATCGTACTTCTTTGTGATACGTCCTTATTATTTTATAGTATCGATACAGTGGTATTAGTATACAAACGCGATTAACCAAAAGAAGCGAATATCAATCGCGAGTATGGATATATAGTTGAAAAACTACATATCAGATTTGACACTTTCAGTGTTTTTAATTGAAATCCATTTTAATTGAAATAGCAAACCAATTACAGGGTCGGTGTTAAAATCCATACCGAAACTCTAGGAGGAAAACGTGCGGAATATTTTAACACAGGCCGACAGTTTGTTAGCTTTGCTACTCGTTTCAAACAACCACTCTTTCCCGGATCGCGGAAAATCCTTCGATTTTGACAATTTATCGAACAAATTAATACTATATCGCGTATGTGCTTGTCAGCACACGTATGGTATGCTACAATTTTAAAAATATCAATGTATTTTACAACAAGAAATAAAGGAAAAACCTTTCGAATAAATGGATTCAGGAGTATTCTGTAATAAAATTTCATCAGAAATTTTAGGAATGCAGTTCGTATATTAGTGTACTTATGTCTATCACAATTGCGAGATCTAATCGTTAAGTATTAAAATAGCATCTGACAAAATTTCATACATTCGTTTCATACATAGTAGATAAATAATATTTGATTTACATATATCAGCTGTTTCTGCGATATGGAAATAAAATGTTTATATAGCACGTAATACAGAAATAACGTAAGGAATAAAATGACGTAGAAAGTACAATCCACAAAACGAATGGCTTGCTATCGCATTAGATTGGCTGCGAGTAGTACATCCATACGTTGTACGCGACGTCATTTTCCGAGTTTATATTTGCTTCTATAGGAGATATTTTATTCGAAGGTACACAAATACTACATTGTGCGATTCCGTAACTTTTTCGACTATCGTAGTTTGCGCATATATCTGTCTGCGATTTACCAACCAAACCAATGCGTAACACTCGAATGAGAGGTACAGCAAGGAAGAAACTAGGATCGCTGACACGGCACGAAACTATATCATAATTCGATAACAGAAAGTTCGATAATGCGAAGGAGGCGAACGAGCGTGAATTATTTGATGGAATCGCTAGGCAGTTCGTGGCTTCGCGAGGTAAAGGCTTCATCGAAGATGAAATGAAGCGAGGTGTGGAAAGCAAAGTGGAGCGGCGAGCACGCCACTGTCGTAGTCTCTTAAATGGGCCGTGCATAACCGCGTGAGAAATGGCATTGTTTTGATAGTCGACTGAGCGACCGACCGCGACTCGAATCTCGCCGACTACCATTGCTTACGCTCGCACCTAAATCCACGACCTAACGTGCAAATAGCTTCGTACACACGCGCATCGTCTGCAGACGACTGCGCGACAACTCGACAACGCATAATTGTTTCGTCGTATCAGCGACTGCGAAGCTGAACGCCTCCTGAACATCACAGCACGTTGAAGGATTGCATCAGTATGAAATCGCAGCCAGGGCGGGTAACTCGTGTGCGTTTCCGAGACAGCAAGTACTGTACATAATTCTAAGGTGAAAAGCAATTGGCGAACAACGTCCTCTAATATTAGATCAAAGGAGAGAATGCGCGAAAACATCGGTCGAACAGCAACGTACGAGCACGAGCAGACGCTTGTAAGCGTGTAAACAGAATGTCAGTGTATGGGAAAAGGTGTAGATATTGGCATCGCAACGAACTTCGGAGGCAAATGGGACAGAGGTTTGTGCGTGTGTGGATGCTGCACCCAACGACTTTAACAGAAAAGTTTGTTCACCAAGTGGAACATCAAGCGGCATTCTATCGCGTATGTTGTTTACAGGGTGTGTACGCGTCCCATGTAAATGCACAGTTCACGGAGCACTCGGTGCAATTACAATCGCTGCCGTGTCAGCGCGTTTTATCGTACAGATTTCAGATTTATGGGGCTGTAGCTTACTCGCTGTCGAGGTATTTCTGGATCTATCGGCGAAACGAGGGAATCAACACCCATTCCACCACCTTTCTGAATTCTTCCTCTTCTTCCCGTCATTCACCGGGTACAAAACGAAAAAGTTGTTCACAGTTTCGAGACGGCAGAGGATCGGACGACGATCGCATGCATTCTTCGTTTGCAATTCACCGAGAATGTCACGACTTATAGAGATATTTCTTTTAATCTTTTTCTTCCCTCCCCTCTTTTCTTTGTTCCGTTTTATTCTACCTTACTTTGCTATCTAAATTTATACTCGCTTTTATATTATACTATTATCGTTATTTTTATTATTATCATTATTCTGTACAGTATCGTTATTCTCGTTATAACAGTCAATCGAATAGCATTCTTATTACGTTTAATTAATCTTGGAGTTTTATTAGTCTGAATAGCTTCAAGAATTTATTTCTCTGCTTTTCTCTCTGTTATATTTTAATTTTTATGTATGAATGCCGTTTCGTATTTTTCGTAACAAGGGTTCTACCCCGTTGTCATATATGTTAATTATTAAATATAGATGTCCGCGATTTCTAGAGCGGACGCTTTTCATCGAACGAGAAAATTATATCAGTTTCGTTATTCCCTCTTCTCTCTCTCGCTCTGTGATTTGCGACCGTCATTATAAACAGATATCCGGCTGGTGCAATTTAAATCGAGATTGAAATTTAAGTAAACATCGATAAATCGACCATTCAGATTTATCGTGCACACAAAAGGCTGTAATCAGAGCATGTTGGCATAGTACAGGGGACGCAGTCACGGTGCATATTTTCCACTTTACTGCGATCGGTTCCATGCAACGTGCGGAATATACATGACTTTTTTTTAACCTAGCTTATCGATAGCCATAACCGAACGAAATAGGATATGGAATGCGAGGTGTGAGGCGTAAGGTGCAAGGTATGTGGCGTGTGCCGCACGGCGTGTGACGAATTTTCGACACACGCGATTCCGTGCATCGAATTCTGTTGCCGATGTTCGACCTCGCGAGAGTAATTTCGTTTTCAGCCTGTTAATCGCGTAATTGGACGCGCATGACTTTCGGTCGATGATCGAATTGGTTTCGGAGCATAATTTATGAGGGCAATTCTGCTATGCGCGCGTCTTCCATGAACGTTGCGCGGTTTAGCCTCGATAAACGGAATCATGATCGGGTCATTCGAGCTAACAAATCGCAATTACTGGTTAATTTTCTTTCCAATTAATATTATTCTACTAATATCTTTCGGTTTGGGTATGTGACAACGCGCTCACGTATTAAACTATCGGTGTTAGACATAGTTGGAATAATCATGTCGTCTTTCTCATCGTTAGACATTTTCTCTTCGTTTATTTGCGTACTTTTCATTCGTACAACAGAACCCCATTTATCCGAACGATGTTTTAATTAATGCTCGATTAACTCAACATTTACTGGTTAAATTTATTTATGTAAAACTGCGCCCCTATTATATCAACGAAAAATAATAGGTAGTGGGGGATAATTGCTGAGTTCCTGTTATACGTACGAACTCCAATTATATAAACTGTTTGGCCCCGACAAGTTCAGATAAATGGAGCTGTACTACGCTCGCGTGATTCCGCAATTGTTTTATTAATTCCTCGTTTATTTGTTCATTGACGAATTCATGGTATCGTCTTTGTTAACATATGCCGTGCTACAGACAAAACATAGCTATAAATAAACCACATCAGAAAATATACATAAATAAACTATTTAAATGCGAATAAGCTTAAATAACGACGTATATGCCTCTCCATTTTTCATTTACTAGTTACATAAACGTTTAACCCATTCACTGCCAACTACGAGATATTTCGTAGTTTACGGAGTCAGTGACGCCAACTGTGAGTTTTAGTACATTTTAGTACTATATCTGCGACTAATAGAATTTGCCTGGCAATGAATGGGTTAATAGCATTAACTTAGAATCATTAATCACAGTTAATACACAATCCAGTCGCGATAATTCTCTGTGTTTCGCTTCACAGATATCTTGCAGGGACAATGAACGTTGTCTACGACGTTGATACACATATTTATTCGTTGCACGACCCGTTCTTTTGCCGGAAGTTCATACATTACGGATGCTATTGCTGCATCGAACGGATAGGTGAGCACAGAGTGTATTTCTTTCGGTCACAAAATTTTTCTTCCTTCCTTTTCTCTTTTCTCCAGTCTCTTTTCTCTGGAACTCCAACCATCGTCTATAAACTTTCGACCAGCGGCTACATCTTTTAAGTTGCAACAGCAACTTCACGGAATTTTGAAAAACCTTGCTCGAGGTTAAAAGTTTATCACGAACAACGAAAACGACCAGACGGAGAATGCTAATTTCGCTGTACCTTTCTTCAACAATAATATGTAGAGAGTCTGAAAAGGCTCTTTGTTCTCCCGAAAGAAATATTTAAGTTTTATTTTCTTTAAAGATAAAACGCAAAATCGGGGCAAAATTACTTACGAGCTTAGCACAATGCCATTCGTAAATCAAACGAATTTTTCAGTAGATCGAATATATCACGATCGCTAAATCGATACGATATTTGCATATTAATCAAACGTTCGATGCTTTGTAAATAAAATCGGAGTGGAATAAACGAATGACACGCTTTCTCGTATCAGACGATGTTTGTACTGCTGACGTAGCGCTTCCATGTGCTTAAAGCTCCAATATATTTCATTGTACGCGACTATTGATACTAATGGAATGATATTAATTTTAATTAAACCGCAAGTTGTTGAAGAATCTTGATTAAGTAGTTGGTTTAGCGTCTAGTCAGGCAGTAGAATAGGAACGCGTGTCGTGATTACGATTCGTGTTCGGAATTTTGAGTGGCTGTTCGTTTATGGCACGGGCAGGCTCATTCCCTTCTTTAAGAAATTTCGAATTACATTTCCTCCCCGAGCTGTAAACCTAATGACTCCGAGGTCAGGTAAAAAACCCCGGGAGAAGTTCAGCCGGAAAGTCACGATGGACAGACGAAATCCAACGGCTGGTAGGGAGAATCAGCAACATAGGAGGACAGTTCATCGTCAGACATCGTACCGTGCGGGTGAAATATTTCACTCCCAACAAGATCTTACCACAGCCGTGTTCATAACATCTCACTTTACTTTTATACAACAAGTGCAAATACAGTGCTAGATTACTCTAACACTCGATCTATTCCATCGTGAGCGTTCAGTTATTCGAGGTACGCGATATCGACCGATCGGTTTGATCTGACCGGTTACTCTTTAGTCGAGAATTCGCAACAATTCGGTAACACGGAAAACAAACGTAACGGACAACAAAACACTACGCGATATTGATACGATGCAAACAAATTCTTTTCGAAGCATCGAATAATCGGAACATAATAACTAGTATAATCATTATTCCGCCAATGGTAGTTTCGATGGAAATACGACTCGTTGTTACGACCTCGGTCTGAATGGAAATCGAGATTAGCTCGATACAGATCGATTTAATCGATAACGGATTTTATTTCGTTCTTGTCAATATCTGTATTCCGCAACTCTATTGCTGCTCGCAACTCGATATTCCATCACGTTGCCGATACTTGGCCACCGTGTATCGTTACCAGCGGTGAAATCATGAAGATACACATTCGTTTGAACGCGCACCACCCGTGACCCCGACATTATTGGCCTGCTCTGCCATTGGGTCTTCGATGCTTCGTGCGAAATTCAATTTCTTCGAGCGCAATCAGCCAGCTCTATCCGACACTTCGTATTATTCCATTGCAAAACTGTGACTATCACGGTGCGCCGCTGTTCTGTCTGCTCTCGCCCGTTCCTCTGCGACCGTTGTCAAACCGATGAACGATATATTCTGTTCTGATTGTTGCGAGCGAGGTCTATCTACGGAAAGAAACTACGGGAGTTCCGCTTTTACCCGACCTTTCACTCCGAAAATTCAATCGTATCTTTAAGCTGGTTTCGTTCGATCGGCCCAGACGATACGATACGACACGAACTTCGAGATTGACAGAACCATAGATTTTTCACTGGACGACTTTTTACTGGATTATCTAGTCCAAATTATTATTTATTCCTAAATTAATATATATTATCGACGTTTTTTTTCTTTTTTTTTTTTAGAATAAGGATGAGAATGTATCGGATGTTCCAATTATAAGGGGAAATTCTTGAAAGGCAAGATTCCAGAACAAATTTCATTGCTGATAAAGTCGCAATATTTCCGAAAGCTTTCTTACCCCAGTAATATATCACCGTTGTGTATCGAGCTAATCGGCCTTGCCCTAACATCAACACGCATTCTCCAAGCAAGATTTAACGAACGCAGATTAAACGATTTATTGAACTTTGCGAGGATATGGGTACGGACCACTCGGGCTATGTATATCACATAGGATGGCACGTTATTGTTCCGAATCCATAAATTACTTTTTGGGCAACCGGTAGATATATATCGTACAGAAGAGAGAAAGAGAGAACCGCCAGAGAGCCAGTAATAATTCCTCCTGAAATCACGAGAAGAAAAATATCCTCCGCTCGGAGAAGCTTGTCGCGGCACGATGCCCTTAAACGGCCGCACGAAACTTTCGGCCAGAAAAGTGGGTCATGAGAGAAGAAACTTTCGAAAATTCTATTCTATTCTATATCACAGCCAAGTATTTCGCCCTTCTCTCCTTTTCTTTTTTTTTCTTTTTGGCGCGCTCCTTCTTAAGCTGTCTCGGCGAAAATACGTTTACGTAACGAACCTCCGATTTCATGGAATCCAAGTCTGATTTATATAATTGTCAAGCAAGAAGAATTCACAAAAGAAGCCTAGTCACTGCGATTGCATATTCGATCTCGTAATTATCATCCTCATGGTCGGACGTTCCGTACAGCGAATTGCTTTTCGGCGATTCGGTGAATTCTGGTTGTGTAATTTCGCCGCTTTCGATCGAACAATTGACCGCGAAAATAACCTTCTAATTACGCGCGTCGCGGCTTTATTCACGAGCGATTAATCGCCGCGGAACGTTATCCACGAACGAAGCTCGTTGTTCTGCTCTGGAAATGTTTCGAAGTCTGATATAATTTGACCCGACGCGACGTTTGCGATGTGAATGATAAGGCTCTCGTACGGACTTCAAACGACCTAAACTCACGGCGAGATAACAGATCTGTCGTACATTATCGCGTGATCTTGGTGTGCGACAAGCTCGTTAAAATTTTCATTGCCTAGCTCGGAATCGAATTCTTTGTACGAAATGCCGCTAACATTGAGACCGACTTTCGTCCTTTTGGTTAGAAACGCAGAACGTTTGTGTAGGAGTTTGCTTCTTGAACGGCAGAAAGATCGAAACATTTTTATAGTCGTCTGTTTATGAAATGCAGTTCGCAACGAAGTATTTCTCTTGGTATTTGAAAGAATAATAACGTTCGGAGTATAAAGCGCAGAAATACGCAAAATTTCACCGAGTCGTTTGTTGTTGCCTAAAGTTGGTAGCTTTATCGAATAGATATACTAACCGGGAACGTTGGGTCAGATCGTTACGATAAAAAGAAGCTTGCGTACAAAGTGGAAACGTTGATATGCGCTTTTTGGAGTTCTGGTAACACGTAGAGCAACGAGCGTACTGTAAAACTTTACTATGGCCGTTCTTAAAAGCGGCCAAGTTATCGTTTGAAAGAAAGTTGGTTTCAAATAACTTAGACGCTAAGACAATCGAACAGTGCAAACGGAACAACGTATGAGCTCGAGAACTATGGCATATTATTACTTTTACTCTCCATTGGTCTTTGCTTCTTGAATTTCTGCTTTTGATCTCTCTTCTCGCTCTCCTTGTTCAATTTGCAATATCGATTTTTCTAATTTTTTCTTCTTATAAATAAAAAGAAGATGTTTCAGAAATCAATAGGACGTGGTGGTGGTGGTTCGATAGAAGATAGGACTTCGGTTCTGTTCAAATCTTGAGATATCTAATCCTTGAGATCTGAATTATCTGCGTGTTTTTTTACCATACGAAAACATCGAACTTGTATGAACACGAACGCGTACGCGTGCGAAACCATTCTTTCGATTGATATTGAACCTAGCCACGATCCCCAATAACACGCAAACGTTTGAAAAGGACACTTCAGAACGTTATTGCGAGCTTTTCCTCGTTTGATTTTTCGGTTACTTTTTCCCACGTGCCACGATTCTCGTTCAGTCCAACACTTCGCCTGAACATACACAAAGAGAAGTGGACAATCAGAAACGAAGAAAGACGCGTATACGGGTTCCTGTATTGGTTTATATCTATTCATTGCCTTTAGTGGATGTATTTATCCTGTAAATATAACCGAACGAAGAATCCTTTCAGATATAGTCGTAAGTAAGTAACGACCGCTCTGTGGTACTCCGACGGTCCACTTTAGTCTCTCGGACCGGAACTAACCCCGTTCGAACGCTTAAGATTCAATTCGGGCCACTAATATCCGTAGGTCAAACGAACGATCTCCAACAGTCGGATACTTAGCGCATTCCGGAGAAAAGTTCTCCGTCGTTGAAATTCGACTGGATAGTTTATAGATCCGAAAGGTGTTTCAAACAATAGCACCCTGGAGAATGGTTTAGCTGGAGTGTGTTCCACTTGTTACAGGCGCGCTAGCTAACCTGGAAAGCGAAAGATGCGAGCGCACCCCCGAGATTCGGCCAAAGTTCCTAGCGTCCAAGTCAGCACGTCACGGAAGATTAAGCTTCTTAAAGCTTGCAGTGTCTACAAACTGAAAAACAGGATGGAAGTTTCGCTACCTCTGCTCAAATGTTTCCACGAATGCGACAAAGTGCAGGTTAATTCGTCTTGTTTAATTTATCGCTAATATCGTCGAGCAATGGTAGGAAAAGCGTTATATTCTGGTTTCTACGCCAACAAGTTTGTACTTTACGACAGCGAACAGGATTCTTCGTGTTTCGACGAAAGAGTCGAGTCCTGTCAACGATCGCAGGTATTGGAAGAGTAGAGCGTTTCGTCTAGCAGAGATTGCTCTAAGGAAGGGAGAAAAAGTTTAAAAGGAAAATTCGTGAGATAAAAGGCTCGGGAGCACGACAAGGGCGACCACAATCGTCGACCAGGGACAGGAAATCCAATTTCATCCTTAACTCCGGTCGGAGGCAGCGTTTGCATCGACCTTAATAGAACCAAGTCGAAGACAGAAAAATCGCGTTGCACCTTTTGTTCGGACCTTTCTCGAGGATCGTTTGAAGTTGAATGCAAACTGAAGATCCGTTTGAAGTGCTACTCGTGCACGGGCAATTCGCGATTCCGTTTAACTGCGATAAATTAACATTAACGATCGATCAGAAGCGTTGGCGTCTCGTTGACCACAGCGTGCACAGTTCAACCAACACGTTTAGTCGACAATGTCCTTTAAGCGATACAATTTTCTGCGATTTTCATTTGCGATATTTATCGATTTAATAAGCTACGTTTTAATTGTCAGTTTGGAGGATGTTCGTCAGGCTGAAGAAGCGCAATTTACGTCCAATCTTTCGTCGTGAAACGTTCCACGACAATATTCCGTCGAATACAATGACAGTACTTGACGAATATCTCGAGGGAGCGTTAATACGACTCAAAGTAAGCGTAATTATTCATTCTTAATGTCTCCCGCGAGCAGTTAGAATGCGAACACAAAGTAACCGGTCTATAGTGCACTTATCGAAAATTACAGAAACGCTGTAAGTCTCGTCTAACAGCCAACAATCCCATTTATATGCCGCCCTTACCACTTTGCCGAAATTGGTTTCAATTAAATTCGAAACTTACTTATCGGAATAACGCCACTGCCTAAAGACGCTGCATCGTAACGAGAAATAGCAGAGGTGTGCACAAAACCTACTCTCTTGCAAGCAGTTAAAAGTCTTGGATTAATCCTGAAGATTATTTGGCTGGATTGCTTAAGCGAATTAACCGGGCATGAAGCAAATTTAACGAAGGAAGGGTTTAAACCTGCGAAAGGACACGACCGGATATACGTTCATCGGTTAAATTCGTCTTCGGTGACTGCGAAAGCGGTATAGAATTCTGGCTTAGTTTAATAGATCTGGGAAGACCGCAAAGCACAGTTCACCGTTTACATGGATGCTCGAGACCATTGACATAAACTGACACTTTCCGAAACTTTTGAATTGATCGGCAGAGTTTGAACGCTACACAGGAGAGGTATTAGTTGAGAAGAGGCGCCGGTTACAACGTAACAATGTGTAATCGTTTACACGTATACGTACGTATCTTCTACAAATGCCAAGCAAATGGAGGATTTCCTTAATCCTGTTTACGACTGTTCTTTGTACGATATTTGCGTATGTCGTACCGTGTTTCTTCTTGTTTCTGCTTCATAATTTCATATATTAGAGACATTCTGGAACAACAACTGCCCGAATAACACTCGTTCGAATATGGCATCGAGTTTATAAACTCGTACGCGACCTGATGAGCGTTTGCAAAGTTCTATTCCGGCGCATGGTGGTAAATGCCAGCTCTTAGGTATTCCCTTGTCAAACAGTCTCCGACGCACAGAACGTTTTCGTAGAATTTAATGGAATTAAACCTGTCGCAACGGTGAATTGCATCGCGTCACGTCGAGAGGGTTGCGAGATTGACATAAACTTAAATTCGTACGCGGTCGCCATAAGCGTTTCCGCTTCATATCGAAGTATGTATATCTTGGAGGCATCGAATTTTTCGCTGGCCACCGAAAAAGCGAATCCCATTTTTGGGACGAGCAATCGCCTTTCGTTCTCTCGTCCAAGAACTTTGCCCCGGTTTTCGACCATCGTCGTAGTATATATCCGATAGCCAAAGTGAAAAAAACTGCAGCGATACTTTCCAGTTTATGGAAATAATATTTTTCCCGATTGCCGTCAGTCGACCCAGAAGCTTTTCACAGAAAATATTTGGAAGTTCCTTGAATATTTTCCTTGCTACTTGTATTTCTGTTGAAAAAATACGATTGAATAAATAAACGTGAACGGTTCTTTAACCGTTCGTCTGACCAACGAATTCGGAGAAAGTTTTTCGGAGGAAGACGAACGTCAAAGTGTAGAGTGACGAATTTTTATGTTTAATTTCAACTATAAAATTTTCGAAAATTCGTTGATCACCGGGTCTGTTCGTCTTGTCTCGAAACGATGGCTAAATATCTCATTAACAAGAATCGGTTAGTAACGCGATTCGCTTCCTAACTATCCTACGAACGCACTGACTCGAGAATAATTAATCAAAAAATGCTTCAGGAAACCCGCATGCAAGCACGGATAGTGGATTCAACGAGGACCAATAAGGACGGATACGAGCGTGATTTAATTTAATTCAAGCTGTTGGTCTGTCTCGTCGCGATCTGATTAACCTGGATATTTTAATTTCGTTCGCGATGTAATTTTTCTAGTTAAGTGCATTCAGAAGTTAATTTCCTTCGAAACGATGGAAAATTACGTCTAAGCTTGTAATTCACAACGCGTTAAAAACAAGTAAAATCCGTCGATAGTTACGGTGAAAGAGTAGTCGATATCCATCCGTATACTCCCTTAAAATTGAGGACAAGAGTAGAACGAGACGCGAATCGAACATGAACGCTAAATCGACGATGGCCTTAAAAGCAACCAAAAGTCTCTTAGTTTCTTTCATATCGTCTTTTTTCGCAAACTTTCGACGATACGCATTTAGGTCGATGAAAATCAAAGGAGAGTGCCATCGTTCGACCTTCCAAGCTGCTGGAAGAACTTCGTTAGTCTCGGTTGGAAAGACGCGATAGAGAATCGTTACCTTATCGTGATATAGGAAACATTTCTACACAGAAGTTTGACGTGCTCTTCAACGAGTTCCATTTCCCGCTGTTTTATATTTATGCCAGGAATGGGTCATCGAATTAGAAGTACATATATTTTGTCGAATCTATTTCATTGCTACTTTTCCTGATAACTTTTGGTACATTGGATCTTACATTTAACATAATAATAAAAATACGACAAAAGATCAGTTTATGATCTTTCTTCTCTATTACAATTATACAAAATTATTCTGTGCGTCTAACACTTTACAATTTTTCTTTTCCCGCGTTCTATCAAATTGTAGTAACAGTTCGTGCAACCACGCTATTCGTTCCGATCAGAATTTTTTTACATGCCGATCCAATTCGATCTGTAATATCTTTAGTGGATTCAGGTCGGGCGAGCGAGATCAGCAATCCATGTACCGTGCGACTCCCACCTCCTTCGTTTTTAAATAATCCCACCGCATAACTGTGACACGTTGCACGGTTCAGTGGTTTATGTAGTTTCAATACGCGAGGCGTTAGCTGGAAGAGGTAAATTTCCATATCCGTGCGCACACCTTTTCCTCCTAGAGCTAGCAGCTTGTGTACCATCGACATGTGTCGACGAACAAAAAACATTATACAGCTTGAATAGAGGGCAAACATCGCATTTCAATTGCGACGTATCGATTGTTCTGCGAAACGAGCGTGCTGCACGGAGCGTAACGCGATACATCCGCGGGCTCGCGAAGATCGAAACAAACAAGTGCCGTATCCCGTGCCGGACGCGCTACGTTGCTGAATTTATGTTTCATCTGGACACGTCTGTCTGCTCCTTTTTAATACTGTTTTCTTTCACTCCGTCAGCGATGTAAACACGCTTTTTTCCAACTAACTACATCGTTCTCCAGGAATAAATCGGTCTCAGCCACTTTCCACTCCTTCGCTGTTTGCGATTCGGGGTTTCATTAAGAACAGCACGAAAATTGCTTTCTCTTACTTTCTTCCAACTAATTTCTCATCTCTAAGTAGAGAAGTTTTCTGGATACTTGCTGGTCCATGAGAAACGCCAATTTTTCACTAGCTATGTGTAACATTCTGTGTCACGGAAAGTTAAGCACGTGTGTCTAATTGTACCGCTTTGTAGAGTTTATTTGACCGATCAATCTATCGCTTGCAGTGATCGACCAATATTTATTACTCGATCAAAAGAACAGCCGTACTTTTATCGATAAGAAATGTCAGGATTAACGTGGAATGCCATTACGTTACGTAGTTCGAGAGATGTTCGCAGTGCTAATTTAATCTCTTTTGAAAGCAATTTCACGTTCAAACAACTTGTTGGCAGATTACCTGCTGAAATAACGTGGATGGATAATTATACTTTTGTGTTAGTGAAAATCTCTGTAATTGTATTACTGTCGGATAACGTATTATCATATTTGGTAGTCGAATCATTGAAGCAACAAAGATGGAAATGAGTTTGTAAGTTTTTAATGGAAACTGTTCGTACATTATTATCGTATATTATATATTAATTGTTGTAATACGGTTCATAGGTTCACGGATATTTAATGACATCGCTGGTCCGATATTTTTTACGCGGATGCAAGAACAAAATAGAACGGAATCGAAAGTAGACGAACATTTTTTTGTTGCTTCGGCATAGAGTTGCATCGAATCGCCATTTTCCTCGTTTGGACGATCGCAAAATCAAGAGTGTAACCGAAGAGACCCTTTTGTCTCACCAAACCCTTTGTTCTCGATCGCTTCCTTTGCGGCCCTTCGTTCGTACCACAATTCGTTCTTCAGCAACCCTTTTCTCATTCTATGATCTCACCTCTTCATCACCGGCCGACTCGACTCGACTCGACTCGACTTCACTCGCTCCATACCCACCCTTGCCCCTCTTGCCCTTCTCCAGGGTGAATACACTTTGGCCAACAAAAAAACTCTTAATTGCTGTGCAGCGTATTACGAGAAGTCGTTAAGACCGAATAGCAGAATCCGTGAGAAGCTGCTACGGGATTCTTCGCGTCATAATAGACGGGCCCCCAGGCTCTTTGTTGTTTCGTATAATTTCGCTAGAATATTATGATGTTTTTAGGGGGCGAATTATTTTCGAGAGAATGATTTCTAGTCAATGAGACTAAGCCACTTTGAACTAACTGCATAAAAAGTACAGAATCGAAGGAAAATTATATTTCATCGAAGTGCGATTATTTTTATGCTGTTTGCGTTGGAAGAGAAAAGTAGAAGTATTCGATTTGATGAAATAGACATCGTTTGCTTGAGGGGATTGGCTGGAAAGTTCGATTGACTACAGAGATATTTTTAGAGGCAGATGATCAACGAGAGTGAAATTGATCGCACGGTACAACGAAATAAATTGGCAAGTTTCCTTGCCTTGACATTCCCCGCTCTATGCTTTGCCCTGTAATCGTAGTAGCTAGGAGATGGAAAGAACAATTGATAAACGTTTATTGATATAAATGATGCAACTGATATTGTTTCGCGATTATTAATAATGGCTCTATATTTACGAATACTCATAATCGAGTGGTATCATCCAGCCTGATCGAGCTTAATCGGATTTTAATTCATGTATATTACCAGCTAATTACCATAACAATTTTCGCAGGAAATTCTGTCGATTCGTCCGTATTCGTCGAGTATTCGTCCGATTCGAGGATTGAGTCTGAATAAAAAAGTATGCATAAATCTTCAGCCCTCGTTAAAGCTATTCGACAGCCAATTACGTTACCGCTGTCGAGGGTTTTTGTGGATGTACTTTACTCATGGAAGCGTTCCAAAACCAATTCTCGAAGGAAATTTACGGGTCACATGGTATAACGTATTCAAAGGAAGATCGTTCATCGTCGATGACGCCACTTTGCAACCGTCCATACACGCCGATACTCGATAAATTATTGCCGCGTTATTGCCAGTCTTCTGCTCGACTTTAATCTACCACAGGTTGTGTACAGTTTCCTTCGTCAAACTTATGTGCGTTGTGTGCGAAAAGAATGATTACATATCGACAGTGACAGCCAATGTTTCATGTGCGACACGTTGATAAGTTGTTTCAAAGATTGACCTCGGTTTTTTACAAGTTATTAAATGTTTATTCGATCATTCGCGGAGAGACGCGATCGCGAGAAAACACGTCAACGGGAGTCGTAAATTCCCGTTACGATTAGATAATCGACGCCACGAAACGATCGATCCCCCTATTTCTGTTAAGATAATAGGGGGTGGTTCAATTGAGTTTACACTGAATTAACAGGTATAAATTAACGTTTATTTCAACAACTTTGTAAAGAAGATAGTTACACTGATGCGTATGTTAAGTAAGTGATTGATCTAAGGGTAGAAACCCGGTAAAGATATGTTGATTATTCTAACGATGAAGAATAAGTGAAGTTTAGTGACGAAGCTAGTGATGGGTGTGTCTAACGCACGGGACCATCGAATTTGTTGATGACGATTTTGGTTAGGATTCTCAACGCGAGAATTGATTGTAATTTTAATAAATAAATAAAAAAAAAAAAATTTTGGTTAGGAAAGTGAGAGCAGTAGACATTGCTTCTGATTGCATAATAAGAAGGTTGGTAGACTAGGAAGGGTCTTAGCCGCCCTCGATAGGAAGTTGCTAGTGGGAGGCATCGTACGTGAGAAAAACTAACTTTTCCGTGTCTTCCCGTAGTAAACAATAAATGTAAAGAACCCTTGAAATAAAAAGATCTTTGTTCGGTCTGAAGGACCTTAGCTAGAAAATTCCTGAGATTTATGGTAGGTCCTTAAGACTATTGGGGGTACGTAGTAAGCATGTGTAGACATCTGGTTGCCATCTTGCCCGCGGTGTGTGACCTGGTTTAGGTAAAGAATCGTCCGACGCAACATTAAATGAATTATGGTGTGATCTTGACGATTCGTGAGAGTTTGCTTCGGAAACAGCGCTTCGCTCTTTAAATACGATAAGATTAATTTTGTAAGCAAGCAATATTCTCGCGATAGCCGCAGCATCCTTGCGATGAAAACTTTCCGTTTAAAAGCAACAAGTCTACTTAAAAGTTGGTTTCGTGGCAGCCCTTTAACAAACCAATTCTTCAAAAGTAACGTCTCAATTAGTTAGGCATCTGATGTGCATTCGTTCTATTCACGTATATCGACCTGGATAAGTACTTCATAAATCGCTGAACGCATCCGAGGTAGACGAGTCACCGCTGAAAAGACGAAAGGTCGCGAGAAGCTCGGGCACGCGGACGTATCGCGGTGAATGAACCCTCTCTCGCTAACGACTTTTGCTCTCGTCCCTTCAATTTATTCATTTTCTTTGCCGGTGAAACAATACTGGCCGCTCTAAAGGCGAGAAAACAGAGAACGGGCTACAAGTTGGCTACTCGTAAATTTCGCCCTGCTACTTAAATCGTTCGCTAGGTTAATTAATTAAATTCACTACCTTTGCGCCAACTTGCTAAATGCGCTGCCAGGCAACTTTGCCTTTACTCCCTGTCCCTAAACATCGAATCTGTTTCATTAAAATGTTCGAGTAGATCGTTTTTCAAGGCAATTTATAACAGCAGCTGCAATTAATCGATCGATTTCCGAAAATACTGTTACGCGTTTCAGGCTACAAATTGCAAGAACTCCAACCCGACGCCGAAATCTTACGATAACTTTCCGTTTAACGACATGAAGTTTAAAAGGGAACGAAATTGAAGAAAGAATAGAGAAGTTCAATGCGACGATGTGTAATTGAAATATTTGTTTAAGGGAGGGGCAAAGAAACTTTGATAGAAGAGAGGCAATGAAAACTGCGTAAGGACGCGGTGAAAGGAAACGGAAGATGCGAAAACGAACAAAATTATATCCAGAATAGAGCACTTTTTAAGTCATTATACCGGCAACCATACCAGGGTCCGTTTTACAGCTTAATGTTTCTTAATGTTTCCTCAGCCGACATAATTAATTTATGCCTCGAGTCCCGGAACTTTCTAATTAAACTTCACTCACATTTCGCTTCAGCAAATGAAACATGGAATTTCCAGCGATCGCTATTGCTTCTATTCAATTAATAGTATCTTAAATTAATCTGCTGTTACGTTCATTCCAAGCTCCGAGGCTATCTTTGTTTCAATTTTATTCTTTACCTCCAGTCGTATAGTCGCGTAATATTTCATCGACATGTAATTAAAAACAACAAACAAAACCACTTCAGGAGTTGTTCAGAGGGTCGTCAAACTTGTAAATTCTACGCTGACGCTAGGATATCGTAGTTACCTCGTTATATGACACGACATCTACAAGAACGATGAAATTGTGCGAACTATTTAGCTAATTAAAACTAAATGTATTCCTATGGAAAATATATTAACTTTTCAATTGAAAATTAATCTTAATTAATCTAATCGACTTATTACGTGAAATATTGCGAGATACCGCGATTCATACGGGACTTCTATTTGCAAGGAAAATATCGTTTTCATATTTTTCCAGTGAAATTCAAATAATCGAAACATCGTTGTTGTATTGAAAATAGAGATTGCGGTCGAGAGTTCTTTGAAATGTTTCTAGCTTGTTCGTAACGAGCTTAATTATAGGGCAGCAGCATGGATGCGCGTTAAACGCGATGTGGCATCGCTAATAGACTTATTAATACATTAACTAGACTGCAAGCGGTAATTCATTTTCGGGGATCCGGCTTCGTATTTTCACACTGGCCATTTATTATAATACTTTTGCGTGAAACTCGCTGAGACACAATTAACTTGTGCGAATGTTAGCCCGATACCGTAGATAATTAAATCATCAAAATGAAGGGAGCGCGGTCACGATGCATTTAAACCTTATTATTAAATTTCCAAGGTTGTCGATTACATTAGAGTCTGATGCGATAAAGTACGAAATTAACACGATGAATATTGTATTAAAACGTTTTCAAACAAATATGCATTTTCTGCGTTGGCAGGTTAACCGACGGATTCGCTCAACTGTAGGTAATTAAATAATCAGTTGATTAAAAAATACTACCAATACAGAGAATGCATTGGAAGAAATCGAATACGCAGGCTAATTAAACAGATAGAGATCCCTAGTCTACGATATTGACACTTGCTCAAAAAATATTTCTATCCGCGATACATATCTCACTAATGTACTCACTAATTCAGTCTTCGCTAAGTTAGCATTTTTTCAACGATACACGTTGATGCGAGAGATGCATCGTTTACGACGGAATTTCGATCGATAATCGCCTATAAGAGAGGATACGTATCCCGATCGATAGTAAAGCCATGGATACGATACAGTTTTAAACGCTGTATGTTTATGAGGGTTGCTATTGAACCCCGGTTGATCGCAGTACCGTAAAAAGTGTAATTCGAACAGGGGTAATTAAAACGAAGATCGAAAAAATATAAGGACGAATTTTATCGGATCGCGAATAATAAATAGCATTATGTTCGAGTGAGACTTCTAGGACGTGGGATTTACGGTTTAATCGGATAAAAGATAGTTGGAAAAATCATTTATCCGTCTATTCCAAATAGAACTTCGATGTCGATGTTTCATTGCGTTATCCAAATAAATCGATAAATAACATTAATTCTCGAGAGAAAAACACAGGCCAAGTGCCAACTGGGGCGTCACAATATGGATACAAGGATTTCTTGAAAAATATCGCGTAACTGGCTGATACGAGACTCGCAGGAACGTCGAGCATTATGTAGGTACAATGACTAATTATACGAGTAACGCTGGCAAAGCAAATGATCTACTGAAAACAGAGATACTGAAACGTGTCACTATCAGCAGCGAAAGTATCCTTCAATGATTGATTGACAGACAATGGCCGGCGCTTATTCCCATGGCAGAATATGACCATTCGCAGCGTCGATAATCGTCATCAGGCTTTTTTTCTCATCGATAATCGATGCCGATTGGTTCGCAGCAACCGAGCAATGCCGAGGAAACGCGAGCGGCAGGTTGTGCAGAGAGGTCGTGAAGGGTGGAAGAGGCGGTGCAGGTGTCGATCCGGCATCGTATATTTGCGAAAGGCAACCAGAAAACTGGAGCACGGTTTAAATTACGAAGCGGTAAGCGATTAGCGATCCACGGATTCGAAATCGAGGCTCGCCGTCTCGATTGGTAAGTGCGACGTAGTAAATGGCGCGATGGCCTGCCGGCAGATTGCCTTTGCACGGAGAAAAGTTTTGTTTGATGTTTCGATAGCCGCGCATCCAATTGGCCCTCTCGTGCCAGCAACCCGCACACGTACATCGGCCTTCGTTGCATCGGGTAATTTCGTTTCGAGTGGACTCGTGTGACGAGCCCGAGCCTGGAGGTCGAGAGAAACGACCAGAGAGGAAAAGGGAGAATGCAGAAGGGAAAGAGAGAATACCGGTGCACGGTGGAAAAGAGGGCAGAGGGAGGATGCTCTCTCGAGTAGTAAAACTCCATCCAACGCGACTAAACAGAGAAACAGAGAAAGAGAGTCCATATCGATCCTATTGCTTCGTGGAGTGGAAACGGAGGAATATATAAAATTTTCTCAGCCCAAGAGGGTGACAAGGCAAGAAAGAGAATATCGTCGACATGGACGATATCGTTGGTATACGTAAAAGGAAGCGCGAAAGCATTGATATCCATCGCGGAGAGATTCATATCCGAAATAGGGCGTAGACGTCAATAGCCGTGAGGGGACTAGCGTTGTAAGCTCGAAGCACTCGTTACGCTCCCTATCTATATCTGTCGCTGTAAATATGTTTCAAATGATTTGTCCGCTAACTACGTACATATATAACCCCAATTTTCGACAAACGCTCGCGCGTTCTCCTTAATCTCACTTTGCACGTTCGTTACCGCAGCATGAATTTTCCTCATTGATCATCGATCGCGGCAAAACAAAACAATAGAAACGCGTGAAATTCGACTACACGGCTTCGCGTATCATGCAATGGTCGTATTTTACAGCTTAACCGATATTTATTTAATATCTTTCTAGTTGATTGGTCGTATTGAATATTAGAGAACTTGGCGTTGGTCTTATTTGTGTCCGATCGAAGGAACCGAACGGAGTTATCGCAATACCTGGCGTATGAATTAGAGTTGACTCTATCGGTAGCTGTGTGAAAAGGCTATTGTCTCGTAACATCGGTTGTAAAAATAAACAATCTCATGCATGCATTTGCACAATGCTATAAAGTACGATACGAAAATTTCAAAAATATCAGCGACTGAAATGGCAGACATAAAACATACATCGGTAGCGTAACGAGAAAGTCATGGAAACAAACACCGTGCGCGTTAAATCGCGAAAAATAGCGATACAGCGATAGACATCGACATTTTGTTTCGTCGAAATTATTGGATTAATAAATTGATACCCAAAATTTGATAAGAGGGTGAACACAGAACAAGATAAACGCGCTTGAATGAACATATTCTGACATTGTGGGTTTGCAAATTGCTACGATATGTGTCGTCGCGTCGGATTCATTTAATATCGTCTCCTCGGCGTCTATAGCGAAACGTATGACATCGCACATTCTCGTATTTAAAGAATGGCGTACTGAAAAATGATATCAAATTCTTGGAATGGAATAGCACGTTGTAAACGAGCGACCGACGTTGGAACTAACAAATCGCGTTCACAATTTTCGCTCCTGATGAGCAATGGCTCGCAAAAGGCGTCGAGTCAGGGAGCAGAATGAGAAGAAGCAAATCGGAAACGAAGAGACGTACCGCGAGTTGGCAGACGCTGTGTTTAATAGCGATCGTAAAAGCCTTTAATCGTCTTCTTCTATCGGAATCTATTTCGCTGCGAAGTGATCGCGTAATTCGAGTGCAAAACGATTTAATTAAGGAAATCGATCGCGGTCGAGTCGACTGCTGGTTGGGTGCGAGTGTATAACGCTTTCTCCCTTAAACAGCTAGAATCGGACACAGCAAAACGACGAAGAAATCGTTTCGTTGGCGTCGATTGGAACTCTTCAAGACTGTACGGTTTGCAATAGCTTGTCCCTCATTCATCTACCCATTAGCAATTTTCTATTCCCATTCCTGTGAACCAAATCATTGCTGGCTTAGGCTTCGTCAATTGTTTCAAGATATGCTTAATATTATCTAGAAGATTACCTTGATCAAGTATCTCTCGATATCGCGTTAAATTTTGCAGAAAGTTGAAATTAAGATACAACAGGGATAGCTTCTAACGATTTTGTATTTCATCATATCGCGGTATACACGCGTGTCTTCTTACACATAATAATTCTTAATTATTCCACCAATATTCGGCTAAGTTGAATGTTCGTCGTGCACTTGAAGTACCCATGCTTGAAGCGCAACAAAATGCTGCGACAAGCGAAACATCGAGCCCGCGCAGACACAAGCGGTAGAAAGTGTATGCAAAATCGATGCTGTCATTCCCGAAATGGATTTCAAAGACGTTTTAAAGTCGCATAAGGATCCTTCATTCTAGTTACCTCTTCCTCTTTCAATCCGGCGAAGGTATAAGAGAAAAAGTTACAGAAGTAAAATATTGTAATGCACGGTGGGCCTTTCAAAGTGAAAAGAAAATGAAAAGGTAGGGTAGTTAAATGTGAGTACATTTCAAGTGGCAGAAGAGAAACGGGAAAGAGAATAAAAAGAGCTCGTCTCGTGACACTGTCGATTCTGGGATTACAGTCTCTCGCTTGACGACCCTTTTCACCTTTTCAAAGTTCAAAAGAGGGGTCAACCCCTGAAGCTTCCTAGGGGTCATCGAATTCGTCTCCACGGTCATGAGTTAAAGCTGCGGTTTCAGAACTTAAGCTTCCATCATGTTCAATGGAATCTTGAGAGTTTTTATGACGAATGGCATACTCATTTGTCGGTACATTGAAACTGTATCTTTTGATTCAGTTGCGATAACGTTTAACGCTACTTGAACGTATGAACAGACGAATATCAATCGACGAGTAACATCGCGATCCGGAAGACATCGAACTTGAAATTAAAAAGAAAAAGTACGTCTTCCTTCGTCTCCCTTCATTGCTTTCTTCGTTTCTAAAAAAATAAATTACTTACGAGTATCTCTGCAAAAGAGTCTAGCAATATCAGGGAGCAATGAATATATAGTGTAGTATACAAGCATATAGCACATGTATAATATGTAGCATATAGATTAATAGGGTTACTATATATCTTGTTTCAACTGTTGTCCATGTACAGCAAGATCTACATCCTCCTTCCTTTACATGATTTAAATTTCATCCAAAATCGCGTCGTATATATCGTTCTATCGTAACATTGTATCTGTTAGATCGATATATGTCTCATATTGTACCTTCGTGATGTTGGGATGGCAATAATTTCGACAACAATTTACAACGATTGAAAATTGATGGTGAATTTTCGCGAAACATGGGTCAGCGTTACTCGCGCAAATAGTTTCTACGCGTTGTCTCGCGAGATTGTCCTTGGAAAATTAATTTCGTGTCAGCAAGAACGAAGAGCGCGTCACAACTCACGACCAGGATAACGGGGACAACAGCAGGAAGCGGCACGTAACGCTCGGGCTCGCCTTCCACCCAGAGGAATTCGTACTCGTGAGATATTTCAATTTACCCTAAAGCCGTATTAAGACTCGGCACTTTCTTCTTGATTTTCAGCCTGTCGCACGGTCCATTTGCAATTTTTTTTTTTACATCGCCTTCCGTATTACTTGAATCGTTTAAATTATTTAAGAAATGTGAGATGGAACACGAATGTAGACGAGTTGCTTGGAAAACGAAGGAGCGCTTGAAATAGCTTTGGAGCTAAGAGGAGAACGCGTGCTGTGAACAGCGTGTCAAGATCGATAGGAAGTTCCGACAACAGCCGTTCGAATTAGCGAAGGAGCAACAGGAAACGATCTCACGGTAACCCGCTAAACCGACCAAGAACTAGCAAATGCGCAACGCTGAAACTTTGTTGACACCTAGGTGGCGGTTTAGCCGGCGCTCACGTAACCCTAGCCAATTCCTGAGATTCTCGGAGTGCTTGGCTACCAAAAGTCCATGACTGAAGACCACTCGGCTAGTAGGAACGTCGCTTCTCTGCCGGTCGAAAGAGCCAGAGTGGCAAACGTTTCGAACGCTCTTTCACCAACCTTCGTCATCGCGTCACATTCACGCGAACGTTCCCGAAGTAGTTAATTCGAGTCCTTGTGATTTGTGTGGAGGTATAAAACAAGAGCGTCGCGACGAGAGGCTAGAGTAAAGCAGTTTCGGCGACAGAAAGCGAGAAAGATGAAGATTGAGAGAGAGAGAGAGAGAGAGAGAGAGAGAGAGAGAAAGGGATAGAAGGTAAAGGGTAGGTGGAGAGGAGACGTAACGGGGCGTGTGCTGGCGTAGAACTGGGCGCGAAATCACAAGTTGCCAAGAGGCATGTAATGTCGTTGGATTTGCAATTCCATTACCGGCTGCCAGCGTATAGGTAAAGGGCGAAAACGGTGACGACGCCGAGATTCTCGTTCCGATTCTCGCGCTCTCTCGCTTTGGATCGTTTCTCTTTCCCTTTCCAGTGGCGTTCGCCTCTCTTCCCCTCGTTTCCTCCTGTATCTCATTCTCCTGTACTTCTTCTCTCATTTACTTCACGCTCTGCGAGCTTGGGTTCGTTCCCCAGTACCGATCTTGATTCGCTCTTCAGCCTCTTCACCCACTTTGCCGTACATTTCGGTTTTCACTGGACGATGCCATACATTAGTCATTATATCGATTATGCTGCCGGCTATGAAACCCCTGTTTCTTTCAACGGTGATTACGATGTCCAGAGTATCGGTTATCCAATGTCCGGAGTATCGGTTATCCGATGTCCAGAGTATCTCTGGACAAGGTGGGTGGAAATGAACGCCGAGCGGTTTCATCGCATTACTTTGACCATGATATCTATCCCCCGGTGTAAAGAAATACGTGATCCAGTTTTTTATGATGGTCAACATACTTGTCACTTCGCGTTACCTTTTTACGAATTAGATCACTATCTACTTCCTACCAATCGCTTCCTACCAATTAATAATGTACGAAAGACGGACGTCGAACACGGTCAAATAACGAGCCGTAATTCAGTGGGTTGAAGTTAGCTCGACGTTTCGCGAGCGGCAGCCCATTTAAGCAAATCTATTATCCAGGCTATCAATCGTTATATGCTGGACGAGATAATAATTTACTTTGTGTTTCAAACAGTTTGAAACGTTTTATACCTTTCGATATAACGTTACGTGAATGATGGCTGATGATAGCGGGTCGGTTTACAGCAGCTTTTTTGATATAGAATGAATATCAAAATATCATATAGCGATCTCCCTTGATCATAGAAAGCGCAATACTTAAACGATCTTCTGAAATTTAACGTGGGAAAATTTGGGTTTCCGATTTCCAGTTAATTACAACTGGCACGCTAAGCAAGCAGATCGATTACGTCTAAATATTTCATGGTATTCGTCGCAGTACGGTTAACCTTGGTGGAATAGAGAATCAAGTTTCTACACAGGGTACGAATGTACAACAACGCCTTAGTCTATACATCAAACCCACGGATCAGTTTTCAGTCATTTTGAATCGGTTTGACAGGGTTGATGTGTAGTTGCGTGATCGTGACGAACCAGAATTTCCAAAGCAAGTAGCTACAGCGTGCAGTCTCAGTTGAACAAGGACAAGCGTAACTCCGCTAGACGCTAGTTGAGAGAGGGTTAATTTAACCCCCTTAGGGTCGTAGGGAGGTGTGGGAAGTCAGGGGTGAGCACCGGTGTCACGGATGTATGCTAATGGAGACCTCGGGAGATGTCTAACATCCACCATCCTGAATTGCTTATATGCAACTAACTGCGTTTCCATGTGTGTAACCACACCAACGCGACCCTCGATCCGTAATGGAATTTGGTCGCGTTTCAAATCGCCAGTTCCAAATTTATTGAGTCCATTAGAAGTTCGAACGTTTCGTCCAATCATTGAATGCACTAGTTGATTAAATTTTATAATTCTCCGATTCAACAATAGTTCGATAAAGTTAAGAATAGAAACGCGAATATATACTGGATGACTTCGTTTTCTATCGTACAGGTTTGTTATCGTTGCCTTTATTGCGTGATATAATAATTATTCGCTGAATTTGGGAGAGCGTAGATATATCATAGTATTTTCACCTTCTCCATCCTTCAGTAACAAATACACTGTCTTAAACGTCACAGTTTCTGGAAGTCACGCCACGATGACCGATCGCCTAACTGTTCCTGAAACTTTTCGCAGGTTTCACCGAACTGTCGTCCACTCTTGTAACAGAGTACCACTATTCCCGTTCCAGAGTCACCCAGAATGGAATTAGAAACGGGGCCGAGAGGCAGGAAGTCTTAAAAATCCTTAGCATAGAATTTTCGAATAGGGTCTCAAGGCGATATTCAAAATTGTATTGACAAGTTCTTCATAGAATAGGATTTAGCAGAATTCCAATATAATCGCACAGATTAACATAAGAGAGTTTTTAAATGACATAACAAAATATCTGAGTAGCAATAGAGGAATTTCAAAACAGTAACAGAGAATATAGAAGACTCATCGGATAGAATTTAATAAAATAGCGATGAACAAATATTTGTCACCAGCGCCCGTCATTTATTCACAGTCCCAGGTTAATCGTTTTAGGTAGTCTTTTAAGTTAGTAGAAAACAGCGATAGTATATTCAATATTCAAGAACGATATATAACACTAACGGGTTTTACTGTAATTAATTTCAAAAAGACGGAGAAAAGCACATCTAAGAAATTCATTCGGCGTATTCGTCCAGAAAAAATGGCGCTGGTGACGTGAAGTTCAGAAGAACTGGTAGCTTGGTACAACATAATGGAGAAGAAGCCTTTGAAAGGAGGATCTAAAAGGGCCACCGTTAATAATGAAATTACGTCTCTCGTAAAAGGAATATATACCGTGAAGGGACATAGTAGGAACTACGGACTGGCGCGAATACCACAAAATAAAACTGCATCTTAAGAAATAATAAAATGCGAATAAACTGTTGCGGTAAAATTAAGTTATATCTCAAAGAATGACTGCTCTTACGAGTCTTGACCAACCACTGTGTATATAATGGCTATTAAAGCGTGCCGTGAAGCCTATGAATTTTGCTATTCAACGTTCCGAATATCCTGCTCGTTGTTACGTTCTTTTAGCGCGTAAAGACATTTATCCTATGAACATTTATTCTAGTTCCTTGATAGTCGCCAGATTCGTTGGCCGCGAAATTAAGCAAGTTATTTTCTTGAATTTGCTCCAGGAGAAGATAAAGAAGAGATAAGGAGGAACAAGGTATTAGACAAAATGGAAGTAAATCGCAGTATCTTAGAATTACGTCTCTGAACTATTTATGATAATATTTAGCAAACATTAACGAGTAGAGAAGACTATATGTACTACGCCACTTTCAACTTTCAACGCATTGGGTCTGGTTTCCAGCAAACGTAGTCACGACATGACGTTCCATTTCGTAAATGAAAGATAATATGATTCACCGATGCTTATCTAGAACCTACAGTAATTTGCATGTTAACTGTTTGCAATAATGTGATGCAGTTTTAAATGAGTGCATTTTATTGTCGAGCCAAGCTCTATTTCGAAGTCGTGAATCATCTTGAATGAAAGCGCGATGAACTGACAACCAGGGGTAATGCGATTTTGCAAAAATCGCTGATCCACATAACTAGCCTCAGTGCTGGCTACGTGCTCAAAATATCAGCGAACCCGAAAAAGATGGTAGAGAAAACCTACGAAATTTTGCTTTCGGTCGTTCGACGTCCTCTGAAACCCACTCAATGCGAAGGAAATTCAATTGTTAGCTATCTCTCGGCTACTCTCCTCGGAAAGGAGAAAATCTGGAAAGTAGTCGTTAGCGTGATTGTTAAGTATTTTATCGGAATTTCATTTACGCTTCGAAGTTTGAATATTATCTGATCGATTTTTCATCACTGTTTGAAAGCAAAACTGTGGTTTAAGTTTGATATTTCGATGTTTTTACTGCCTCGTCTGTTCTATTACTTTCATAAACGCAGAATGCGCTGAAATGGATTGTGTTATATTGAAAATGAGCATAAAACGTTTGCCTTTTATACCTTTCTACAATCCGCGTCATCAAAACTTCGTCAAATGATCTGAAAATTCTTCGAAAATTTCACAAATTCGCTCGCTTGCTCGATTTTGCCGTATAGCTATGAAGATTTATTGATATTATTTCGCCAATATTTTTGTTCATTGTCGCAATACATTTATTTCGTTTCGAATGAATTTTCATATTCGTTGTAACGATTTACGTCGGCGAATAATTTGCGCAAAATTGTGAAATATCATATTCAGTCTCTGAGTCTCAGACTTTCTAAAGGAAGAAAAACGAACGTATCGACTGAAAAAGAATCGAGTTTATAATAAGTATTCCCGCTATTTTTAAATGTTTCCCGAATTACCATATCGCACGGGATTTGCATCGCATTTACATTTTACGACCCGCGCGACCAGGTATCGCAATTACATAGTACCTTACAAAGTTATTACTGAATTTTCAAAACGCGAACGCAAGGAAACCTCTCGGAGCCGGCTCGGTACATTGTGGCATCGTGTTCGATTCTTTACATTCGCGGTTCGAAAGTCTGCATCGATAATCAGGAATATTGGAAACATTCTATTTTAAATTACCTTCGCTTCCAGATAGAATATTCTCAACGCTTTGTTGACAGTATTCTAAAGAAACAAAGAAGATAGGAAGTGAGATAGAAATAAATCAGATTTTGCATCGTTTGTTAGCCGATATTAACCTCGCTTGTCAAGATCAATTTATTTACTTACTCGGAGTATTACGTATACATTTCTCAGGCAAAATAAATTATTTCTTTAAACTTGTGAATTTCTAACTCAGCACTTTGCATACAAAGTGTTACTATTATGTGATGTTTTCTTTTAACAGGAGAACATTTTTTTATCTGACACGAAAGGATGTTAGCTGAAACTGAAAAGTCAACACCAAACACAATAACACCTGTCTGTCATTAATAACGTGATACATGAGCCAAAATGGAAAAACGGAAACAGGTCACAAGGTGCCAATGTCCCGCGATCAGTGAATTTAATGGAATCGAGGTCACTCTATTGAATTTGAAATTCGTGCATGTTCTCGCCGTGATCCGCATGCTTTTGAATGGCGCGGAGATATGGGCATCAAAGGACGATGATTGGAGTTATATGAAAGCCAGAAAGGGGTTGCGTTCTACGCAAAGAGTCGTAGCATTGCTGAATACGTGGACAACCACATTATATGCATGCATTTTTTAAAGAATAGAATTTAATATCAAAGTGTTGTCTCACTGAAAAAAATAAAGAGAAAGGATGGGATAAGCTTAAGTAGAATTTCGACGTCGACCATTCCAAAAGATAAATCCTTTCGGGTATCATAAATATGTATTATTTTATTAATTAAATTAAATTGGAAATATTGATGGTTAGTGGATGAATATTGAAAAATTCTGACTAAGTTGCAATTCGTATGAGGAAGAGCTTTCGTTTCGTGGTGTAATTCGTTGACTTTGTTAAGTAGAGGTATGCTGCAAAATTGAATTCAAATTCTGTGTATCGCATCGCGGTCGTAGCTCGTATCCTCTGAAAGTACGTGCATACATACGTTCGCCTCGGGAGGTTTCAAATAAGTTTAATGAAAGGGAAGCTCGGCCTCTGCCGAAGAGAGTCGAAATATCCCCAACAACCATTCAACGAGAACAGCGGCCATGGAATTTCACGAAAATTCCACGAACGATATCGTATTCCACGAATGGTGACGTCATTCGAAAGGTAACGCTAAAAGAAGCGAACATACGGGACGCCTGAATTAACTGTCACGCGAGAGAAGGATATTTTTTGTAGTCGAGCTTTCGGTATAATAAAATATTCGATACAATACGAAAGAGAAGGTCGAACGGGATCTTGTTTCACTGCTTCGATAAAAATGTAAAACTTTTCGAATAATTGGCGCGTAAAATTAAAGGAAATAGAATTAAATTATAATATACGGTCGCATTGAAAGCTGGTCTCTAGCTTGCAAGCATCCTCTGCCATCTCATCAACAGCTGTTTAGGCATACACGTTAAAATATTGCGGTTGCAGTTATAGAGTAGGTAAAGAGATAGAAATGAAGGTTTACCGAAAGAGATGGTAACGAGGGTAGCCGGTGGTGTTAGAAAGGTCGACCTGGAGTCGATGGAGGGGGTTGCCAGCTGAAACGGGTATACCAACTTTATGATGTTTTTTGATGCGACAGTACGAGGCCAAGAGTGGAACGGAAATGAACTCGAGAGTGCAGCTTCCTATCTGCTTTTCAGCCTTGCAATGAAATGGACACAGAAGCACTTTCGTACTCTGTAAAACTAGGAAATACGCGCATACTATTTTCATAGGAACCGACTGCATTATGAATCGACCGCCTTCATCTCGTTTTGCTGATCACTCAGTGGTTGCACAGCGTTGTACGCTTCTGCACCTCACGGATTGAAATACCACGAATAAACGGACTGCCGTAGTATTTCCATGCCTCGCGTACGACCGCCTTTGCTTCTTAACGAATTATTTCCTGCAAACGTGTCTCTCTTCTACTTCCTCTGACTACCGTTTCATAAATAATCCTAACAAGGTAATTGCTTCAAGCCTTATGGGACGTTCTAGTTACTTTGAACACATAATTTTAACGTAGCTCTAAAATTTCGAATGAACTTCTCTTCTTGAAGGTAGTTTGTGACGCAATTTTACGTGTTTTGGTAACTCGCTGTAAAAGGTGCCTTCTCGAGGGAACAAAGCAATCGTTATTGTATAACACACAAAAGTGCGAATCATTCGCGAATATTATAATATGTACAACGTTCATCGAAATAAATGTCTCTGAATATGAGTTTATTTTAATAAAACGAAAGAAAAATTCCAATGATATCTGCAGTATTAAGTTACACAATTTTTGTTTATAATTGTGCTTCGGTTTTATTGCGAAGTAAAATAAGAGAAAAAGAAAGAAGGAAATATCGAATTACTTAAAGGACAAGTCAACACGAAGCTTGTGTCTATATACTACATTTTGTCAATAAAAAGATAGTATACGTAATTTTTTACTGGAACTAGATCGTATCTCGTGACGTTCGATCTAAAATATTCCCGTCGAATTTATATTCCGCGGAAAAAATTTAAATTTGAACCCAGCAGAATGTCAACAATCGTGACTGGTGGTTACGCAGAAAAGTAAAAAGTCAATGAGAAAATGCCAGTTCCTTTCAACGTAAGGAATTATCCGTGGCAGATCGCAAATTATGTAACCGCAAAATATTAATAGGAAATACCAGCGGCATAGGACGTATAAAAATTTTATACGTCGGTGAAAAAGTTTCCGGAATTTCTGACGATGAAAGATTACGCTTTACGAGATTGCTGCGTATTTTTCCGGAACTGGTTAAATTATTTTATACAGCGAAATTTTTACTTTTGACGAAACGATAAAAAGAGGTAACTTTATAACATGAAAAGTTCTGAAAGAAACCTTATGAATTCGTTAAATTACATTTATGTATTCACGCCAAAAACAAGCAGGAGAATCGCGCAACTTTTTAAGAAACAGAGAATTTTTGAGGTTGAAGGCGAATCCCTGATTTGTTAAAATTTGAAATTAATTCTACATGTATGTTATCACTGAAATAAACGCGATAATTTTTTGTCTTTTTGGTCTTTAACGTCGATAGAATTGCTAAAAAAACTTATTACATTGTAAGTCCTACTGTAAATTTATTAATTATACACTATTTATGTAGACATACGAACTTGCGAAAAAATTTGCATTGAAAATTCAGTAACTGGCATGGCCAGCTTTTTCCAGTCTGAGTATGATTTGACTGAACCCTTTGAGTGCTTGTATCTAGCAAATCCGAAAATCCGATTTACTGTGGCAGGTAGCCCAGAACAAGGGCGACCGAAAATGCAATTTTGCGAGCTTTTATCTAATATTACGACCACGTACTCGTGCCTAGCGTATTTCCAGAAAATATGGAAAGACGAGTTTCCATATCCTCTCTGTATAACTTCACGCTGCGAGATATAACTACAGATCTAGCGGGCACTCTGAAATATGCTTATCGTAAGAAACGTTGAACAGCATAGATTATAATCGTGGACGATAGAACTGATTCGTTACGTTTTTTCGCGGGGCGAAGGAGAAAAGTGGAAAAATATTAAACCTGTAGCTGGTCTCGAGTCACTTGGGATTCACGTTCGTATGAGATCTGGAAGGGCAGAGAAAAGATGGAGATACGTCGAGAGAGGGGTGGAACTGGATTTCACGAGGCAGAGAATTTCTCGATTCATTTTTTACAACGTCCTGACGTTACGATGCGTTCTTGATAAAGCTAAAGCGTGTCAATCGCGGAAGTAATATCCGAAAGTGGGGTTAGATACAGATGGGTGAAAAAGGTGAGAACAGGGTAGTGTCCGGGTAATCTAAATGAAAAATTTTCCATTTCGTCGCTACAGCTATCGAAGACGGGTCAGTAAAACGTATTGATATATGGAAATGAAGAATTCGTTTTCGAGAAAGCATTACGCTTACTTGCTGCTGAATTATAATATATTCGTATGCACAAAAGGAGAGAATTTTGAAAAACAGGCTGAAAGCATCAACGTACTGACGCGATTAAATTTTTCTCTTCTTTTTACATATCTTTGTACGTGATGGAAATTTTCTAACTAATTTTACGTTCTCGTACTAGCTTCTATTCGAAGATTAGCTCGGAGAATTGGAAATTCAAACGCGTTGCTTGGTTATAAATTTTCAGTACGTAGATTAACTGTCGTTATGTTTTATAGGTTTTCTATGAAATAACATTTTGATGGAAGTAATGCATGAAATTCACGGTTGCTTGGCTATCGTGATATCGATACAGGGAAAAAGTGGAGCGTCGTTTATTAAATTGCTGCGAGGTCGCTCGACTATATTTGTTCGGCAGTAAAACCAAGGTTTTGGACTTGCCACTGAGCAGATGGGGCGGCCTGGATAGACGAAATGAAGTGGAATTTAACGTTTCGGGGAACGAAGAACAAGGAATGTGAATCAATTTCACGGAAAGTCCTAACAAACCATCAAACATTGAGCTAAGTGAAATCCGCCACCAACCTGATATAAATATATCAAGCTTACCGTACTAAAAATATTGGTAAGTTATGTTAAGAAGCTGAGATCAGAAAAGATCGAAAGCACTTGGTGACTTTCGTAGACTTTCGATACTATAGAAGGTAACAAAACGAAAATCCAAACATAAATTTTGTCGAGACGGCTAAATGATCTAGCCCCGTAGCAACGAACATTTTGTTTATTTGTCACGTTTTTTTTCTTCTCGACAGAATGATTTTGATTGATGCTAGCTGAATGGTAAACGTACCGTGTCGCAGGATACGTCTACGGTATTATATATCGTATATACCGACGTGTAAAGCCTTTTGAATAGAAAAATAAGAGAGATACTTGCCTACCTATCGTCCCTAGTTTCGCATTCAAGACGGGCGCCACGAAATTAAATTGAAGCTGTTTACGAATGAAGTTTATCTCTCGTTCCTCTCGCTCCTCTCCCTCTTGCTTCTTTGTACCACTTATTTGTTCGCCTGCTTTTGAAGGATAATCTTTTGATCTCTGGCTGACGTTTTCTTCCCGACTCTCTTTCATTGTCCATGCAAACGTTATCAAGCGTCTTTGGATCGCAAAGTCCCGCTTTCGCGACCAGACACCGCGCGATCGTTCCAACTTCGGCCAACTGTCATTGAAAGTTAGCGCGCTGCAATAGGGAGGAAACAAGCAGCGGAGAACGATAACGATCCCGTTGGTAGAAAATGAACCCATCCCAACTCGATATGTCTCGCGAGTAACTTGGGATATTTTTTAACCGCGATACATACTACATCACCGATCGTGTATAATTCACGTATATCGTGTCACATCTGTCTGTGGCATATTTTCTTATGGAAACGTTACACTTTCTTGCGTTCTGATGTTACTTTTGCTACTTCTTGTAACATTTTATTTGTATTTTATTTATAACAAAGATATAGTCCAGAATTCCTGCGTCACTTCCCTTATCGCTCGGATTCTGCCTTGGCGACTTTATCCTAACTCGTTATTTTAATTTCTTTGACGCGTATTTCTATTTTGTGAATTTCTTATTAAAATCATTGCGCTGCCTTTCATCGCGAGATAATTTATACCTTTCTTTATAATACCCTTTCGGTATTCTTTCGTTGCTTGGATTTCTTCAGAAATCCAGATCTCAATTCAGATTTCCTATTCTTCGTAGTAGAATTATCTTTGCAAATGTGAATATCTTTCGATCCTTTTGTACTCGATATTTTTATAAAATTCATGGAAACCAACCGTACGGAATGTTATTAAAAATTCGTCGCACTTTGCTTTGCTACGTTTAACGACCGTAAAACGATATTTAAATAACCAGTTTAATATGTGAATCCGTGCTATTTAATGCGTTTATCACGCTAGACTAAAATATTCATCAGAATTCTACTTTTTATTTATATGGCTTATAGCCGGAGTAATTTTTGTTATAAATTTCTCGTAACAATGTTTATCAAACAAAAAACGTAACGTTTTATAGATGTTAAATATAATGCAACTGGCAGAGAGGATTATTCATTCGTGGAATTGGCACAAAAATGTTGATCGAGAGATTAGAATTTTTTTGTATAACCGGTTTTTACGTTCGATCATCATTGACCGAATCGTTGATTTTCATTGATTTCTCTGTACGATTATTAGAGCGTAAATGCCGTTCAAATATTATTCATCATTGCGAAAAACCAATGTTAACAAGAACGATATTATTGGAAAATCCTATACACTTTTACGAATAATACGGGTAAAAAATTCGAGTGTAAAATACTCCTCTTTTTTCCCATTGTTCTTTCGCTGCTTTTTGTAACTTGTAATGATTATGAATGGGGGAAACTCGTCAGAGTTCCAAACCGATGAAACGGGACAACAAGTAACACAGGCCAATACGAAGTGATTGCGCAAACGCATTAATCAATAAAACGTCTATCGAGGACAATTGTGACTACTTTCGTTCGTGTGTTTCTCACAGTTTCGTAATCGAATCGCCCTCGGTGGATCGGCAACGATACGGGTCGTAAAAAAAATTGGCACCACCAGTGTAAAATTGCCAGAATCGTGGTCCCGATGCGACCAAAACGACGCAATATTTGCTCGGGCAAACCATATCTTGTTTAATAAATATGGTATATTCGCGATGGTCTAACCTACTCTTCACTCGGTCGCAGGATATAACGCCGGGCGATAACTTCGCCAAACCTGACTATTAATTACCTTAACGGCCATGCTTATATGCTTATCCAGTTCTCCTTCCTCTTGGCTTTCCCTGGAGACCGTATGTACCAACCGATACGCGCCGTATTTGGTACGATTTCTCCGTATCGACCCTCCTTAGACATATGATTACACGGTATCCCTCGAAACGACCGACTCCATTCTCTTGTAATTCCTTGGTCTTATGCGCGCGTCGCGATACAATGACAATGTTGATTTTACCAACAAATCTCACAAGGCTTTTAACGAACGTTGCTTAACAGGTCGCGATAAATAACGCGAGCGTGAAGAAGATTTATGCTCTACATTGTAGAAGCATTGTTGCACGATGTGGAATCTTTGTTAGCCAGTGGTTCTTTGCGTAACGGAGAAACGATTTGCGTCACTTGAATGTGGTACTACAACGCAATATGTTACATCGCGTCTTTTGTCTTAGCCGTGTAGCAACGAATGGCTTGGTTTATATCAGGTGAAATAGGAAACCGACCTCGACAAACCAATATTACCAGACAGAAAAGAAATAGCCAATCCCTTTCCTTCTCGTATCGCCATTAATTTCAATTTAAATCGAAATACTCTTTCCCATCTTTCCTGAGAAAAAGCAAGCAAAGGCGAAACCTCTATCGTCGACGATACGTTATAGCGATGATACAGTTGCAGCGATAAACACGAAGAGAAACGTATATATATGTGTGTGTGTGTATATACTGTATAGTATGGCGATATTCTTGTGCGTTTACATGGGAAATCGGAGGAAAAGTCAGTGAGATACAACGTGATCGGCAGATGAGCCTTCGGCTACGTAGAACAAGTACCAAATGCCATGATAGAAGATATTTGAATACCAGAGCACAAACCAACCGCTTTTATCAATAGCCTCCGGCTTGCAGATCGTACCTGTACCCTACGGCTAAACCTTCTCAACGATTTATGCACAGCCTAAAAGAAACACTTTATGTACTTTTGCCGGCACGTTCGAAACCAAATACCTTGCCTGCTCGAAGGATTTTTGTACGAACCGCGTTAATCGTGTTGCTCTTTCAGATATACAAATTGAAATTCCATTTGATTGTGCATACAAGTTGAATGAAGTAATTTGATAATAGGTCCTGTTCATCCCCGAGGCTGTGTTGGCTCCGACGATAAACCAGGCTAGAAATGAATCAAATTGTGGAAGCGATGGCGTCGAGCGTTCTTGTTACTAGCTACATCAAAACTTGAGTTTGCCCACGCGCTTCGTTTAACGAGAAACAGAGGACCGTTTCCGGAGTTGTCAAGGCTTTCAAGGTTACTGTGAGTAGGATGCTCTAAGGTTTACTTTAATCCTAATTGCAGGACTTTAGTCCCATCCACGTTCATCTTGCACTTCTGTAGAACCGTATTGTTCGCGAAGTTCTCGATAGATTACCTGTCACGAACGTGCATGGTTTAAAAGCATATGAAATTTACACGTGAACTTTACTCCATGCTCTAGTGGAGCTTAATCCATTTGAATCGGTGCATGAAAGTTCTTGCTGCTGCAAAGACGTTTCGGCTGCGGATAACGCTAGCCGATCTGTCGTATGCCCGAGATAATCTATGCAGCGTCGCAACTCGTTTATATATGACTAACAAAGACTGGAAACATTTTACGCACAGCATTGAGGAACTGAGGATGAACGAGCTCCTGCTGATACTGCCTTCCATTATGCAACGCAAACGAGTCATTGTTGTCAAATTCTCTCGGGGGATTCCTATGACCTCGTTCGTCAACGTGAAAGAGAATTTTTTTAGAAAGGAAGAAACAATTGTCCGACAACGCGGCCGCACTTTTATTATATAGCCGATTGTCTCGTGAAGAAGTTTTTAGGCATAGTCAACCAGTATCATCCGATTTAGAACAAAAACAGCGTTTTGTTGAAAGATTTTTTCCATTCTCCGTCATCTAGACAGTCATTCTTGCGATCATCCTTTCCAGGGACAGCCGTGTACGATCTTCGTTAACGAACGGTTGCATTAATCGAGACTCACGGTAGAATTTCCAGCTCTGGAAACAAACGAGAGAAGCGAATAGATTGCAATAGCCAGGCACAAACCTACCAATAGCAGCCGTCGAGTGCTATGTCAGCAAAGCGTGAGGGTGAGGACGGTGAACAGCCACAGTGCAAGAACGATTCGTAGGTGACCTTATCGACGTGATTTAAGCGTGGAGCGGGTGGAATGATATCGATTGACACTTGGTTCTTTTTTCTTCGTTCCTCCCTTCTTTCTTCCCCTGTCGTCTCGTGTCGCCGTCACTTGCGTCGCAGCGGCAGCTGCCAACTCTTCGAATATCGATGCCAGGACACATTTCGATATTCGGTAAACCCGGGAATGCACGTCAGCAAGCCGACTTCCACGCATAGTCTTCTCATTGTTCCACTTTGATATCGTTACGACAGGCCAGGGAAAACGTCTGAAAAGTGAAGACAGCAACGCGAGTGGTTCGTTTCTTGGACGATAGGGAGTAAGGTGGTAGCCGGAGATAGCCGAAATGAAAGACCCGCGTTTCTCTACATATGAGGCCACGAATTCTGTGCAAGAAGTTCTACAGATGTACATTTATTTTATCCAGCAGAAGATAAACAACATTGTTACAGTACCAACGAAGGAGATTCCTTGGTTGCAATCTCGTTAAGTGGCGACGATGCTGGCGTGCAGCTATTAAGACGTAATGATCTCTAAATGGATTTCTTGAAAAGTGGAACAACTTGGAATATTGGCGTCCAGTGATTGATGCGCGAGAAATGGAGCACAATGTGCGTTTTCCTTTTCTATTTTATCGCTACGCCTGTAAAACCGACTATACGATTATTTCTCCTTTGAATAATCGATGAAACTACCAGAGAGGTTACCGGCATTTTAACGTATGAAAGTATACGACAGCGAAATTACGAAAACAATTACACGAACGTTGTCTTTGCAGAATAATTTTAAACGGTGGAAGTGGTTTCTCTTTTTAATTATTCAAGGGACGCTGTGCGTTCGTGAATTTGCCGGCAACCACGGTTCATGCGAAGCTTGACGCTAATTGTATTAATCCTCTCATGGAGCAGACGCTGTAAATGAATAAGCGTAGATCGTAACAAAGAGGATCAACATCGGCTTGGAAAAGTTTAAAAACGTGGCGAGTTGCCCCTTTCCTTTCTGCTCCCACTCGTACGACCAACCAGTCCCGAATAATGTTATTCGATCAGGATACATATCCTCATCGATCTTTGCTTATCCATCTATGTACTTGTTGGTTTACCGGTTGTTTTCTCTCGTGCCTACGTTCTAGTGATTTTACTCGCTTGGGAAGCGACCATCGCTCTGCGAGAGTGAGATCTACGGGATTACACGCTATCGTTGCTAGTCTACAAGCATTTCGGCAACTTCTCCTGGTTTATGACGTCGCGTTAAAAAAGCCTAGCAGATTTAGATAACGATACAGAGTGCGAGTAGTATGTTCGATTCACAGGTCTTGACGTGTGAATCGTTTCTTGCCTGTTCCTATTTCAAAATGTCGACAAGTCGCGTCGCGCGTCATCTCCGCTGAATTTCTGTTGTGTAAATTTAAATAAAGAAGAAACGATGGTCTGTTATCAGAAGGCGGATAACGTGATCTTCTGCAAACACACATAGACTGTTAACAGTGGCGAGCTCGGACATAACAACAACGCACGATGTTTCCCATTTGTCTGCATCATACGTCAACGCGTATCACAATCGTACACGTTATGTGTGAAAGCGTCTCACTGAAGACATAAGTACATGTGTATACAGGTTATTTCGTAATATGTATGTGGGACACCTTTTACGAGCAATAAAAGTAGCGGGAATAAATTCATACGTTGTCGAGGAAACGTGATAGCAGTCGATGGGAGAGATACCGAGAATATCGAGTGCAATGAATTTCCTGTCGTGGAAAAGAAATCGCATTGGACGTACATGTGTACGGAATCTAGTTTAACAAGAAGAAAAATTTCTACGGGAGGAAGCAATTCCTTGTGACGACAACAAGGCAACGAGGATTCTCGATTCGGGGACAAAATACGTATTTGAAGTGTAAAGTTTACTTAAGCAATGGAAATAATGCGTCGGTGTGTTCGCTGTGTTCGGAATTTACGCAAGACAACGTGGATCGAGAGAAATTGGATTGCAACATATTGATAAAAATTGTGTCGGATGAAATGACGCTGAAAAGAAATAACGCTGAATACTTTGAATATCGCTCCACGAATGTTTCTTAATTCGAGCCACCCTTCCTTTCCTACGTACACGTTTCACGTGCAAGTTGCTTTTATTTTAAGCTTAACAATGAACCTCCAGTCAATGAGATGCAAATCGAAATGAAGCAAGAGAAAATCTGCCGATGTAATTGGAAATGCGATATACCTATAGCGGTGTTATGAATACATGAATGCTCAATACGGTTGACGGAATATTAATCAGAACAGTATTTGATGCGCCATATTTATCGGATGATTACTGATTTAAAGGAAAGTTTGCGCGTGTACGAGCCTGATGTTTAAAATACTTTCGTTGACAATGAATCAACAACGTTCTAAAAAATTGTAAGTGCTGATTTTAGAGCGTAACTAACTTACTTTTTAACAATGGGAATTTTTCGTTCGATAAATTTTTCTTGATTAATCCAGAGACGAATAGCTTATAGTTTCGGTTCTTGATCCTAGAAAATATTATCATTAACGTTAAAATGTTTGAGAAACTTAGCACGAGAGAATAATTACATTATACGTAAATTCGCATGCTTGCTGTACTTTTCATCGATCTTTTTCTTCGTACCGCTATCTTCCAACGTGAAATAACATTTTACAGGATCCTATATAATCTGTATTGCAGCAGTTTTATCTCTTACGAAACGGGATTCTTGAAGTTGGTTTCATCATGGAAAATTTAATTAACTTTTATATCATCAAGATTCACTCGTGGACGATTGCTTTGAATATCCATATAAGCATAGTTGTTACGTCAAAAAACTCAGAAGAAAGAGAGAGGGAAATATTTTCTGTATGATATCTAAACATTGTAATTTACTGTCTCTGCCGCATTGTTATCTCTGTTAGATTATTCCCGAAGGGAATACTTTCCTTCTAGGTTAGACCTGACGTTGCGCTTAGAGCACTATGTTGCTCGTTTGTTTACTTTTATACGTATGCATACTTTGAAGAATATAAGATAAGACTGTGTACAATACCATCTGTTTTCTCGGTCACCTAGTTTACTTTGAAACGAATTAAATTCCGCGCGTTCTTTTGAGAAATTGTAACACAGTGAAAGACGAAAGAATATCTTAACATTGTCAGCCAATAAATCACGACATAACTGTTCGTTCTAACGTAGCACTTTCAAGAGCAGTCAAAACCATTATGCCCAGCGAGAAAATCCAATAATGGTACTTGGTTTCTGGGTAACGCGCGAAATCTATACACCGATTCTCCAAAAAAATATTCAACTCTTCTATCCTGGTACATTTATCGAGGACGAGCGATCGATTCTTAAAAAGCAACAGAAATCCATTAAACGATAAAACAGTTTCTTGGATTGTGAGATATTGACGCGAGCAACGATGTATTCGGCATTAAGTGGAAGCCGAGTTAAATGGCCTGTAAGGGAAGGCGAATTGAAAAGAAAGCGGGCAAGTGGACGCAATTGTTGTGTCGACTGTGCAGATTTCCAGCAAGCACTGTAACTCGAGGAGAGATGCGTTAAGTAATTTAGATGAATCAGAGACATTGCATGGAAATTGTTTCTCGTTTGTTCGATATTTTTCACGGTAGATTTTGCCCGTTAAGAGCGAACGATAATGACCTAGGAACGTCGAGAAACAATGCTACGAGCGGTATTTCATTGTTCTGGTTTTCGCGACGTCGGCTTTTACCCCGAGAACAATTTACTGCTTTGTACGTTGAAAGACGTTCGTCTGTCTCCTTTAGCGAGTACCGTTGTTTCTTCCATTTGATGGACGTCGTTAGTTGCTATGACACTAATAACGTTGCGTCGAGGGAACGATATTACGCGAAGTGTCACATTGTGAGTTATCGTTGACTGAATGCTGGTTCATTCTGCTTTAATCATCCTCGATTAATACCCGAAAACAATGTACAATTTATCGTAGTTGCGTTCGTATTAATCTCCTCGCGTGCTAATAAACGCAACGAAAGAATCTTTGCTCTAGAGGAATATCAAGTGGTAGTATCTTCGTAAAAATATACGAGTAGAACACTCGTGACAGGCGAGTCAACGGCCCGTTAGGAATCGTCGGCGTCGGCGTCGCCTCAGCGTCGAGCTTGGCTCGTCAGAATTTTTCCCGTTTCCCAGTGCCATCATACTCGACGAAACATCTGAAATAACGTCGACCTCATTATCCGCGCGTGCGGTTAATTAATTTTCCACTTTGGCCGTCCGCGAAGCTCAACACGTAGACCGAAATATATTCCAGCTGTTGCAATAATAATTATTGTAACCGTATTTAGGACCGCGGCACGTGAAACGTCACATGGGAAATCTGAAACTGCCCGTTGAAACTGCCGTCCCCATTATAAATTTATTTATCAGTAGATACGAATTTTGCACGGTTCTGTTGGCAATTAAATCTAACTTCTGCCTGATGTACACGTTTCGTTCTAAGTCTCATAGAATGAATAACGCGTTAGCTGAGAAGAGAAACCGAAAGGACTGATCGAAAGGCCTGCTGCTTCTAACAGATAATAACTTTCGGTTTTCCTGCCCCTTTCTGTCTGGTAGCATTCGGCCATCTTCCATGAAACTTCCGCGGAACTTTGTCCTCGAATCCTTCCACGACTACGTAGGTCGTAGGTATACGCAGAAGTTGGCGAGGGCATGAATCCCCAGTGAAAGAACGAATTGGGTATCTCCCTGGAGAGACCTACTTTAGCGTCCTTTGTTGCCGGCAGTCATCTAAGATTTTCTTACTTGTCCAGCTTTTCATTAGTGGTCTTACGCTTCGAAGGGACGACCGTGGAGGGAGCTTCGTATCGGAAAAACTGGCATTCCTGCCATTCTAATTTGTTCAACGTTTTCTTTATCTATTCGGAAATCTTAGCACTTTCTTCGGAACTGACCGATAATTCAAATTACGAGGACTTTATTCCGCACCGGAAGTAAAACAAATCATCGTGTCTACTCTTGTCGGCAAAATTCCCATAGCTCTAATTCCATTTTTAAAAACGAACAATTCTCTCGATACCGAATGTATCTCAAGTACATGAAATTAATTTATGTTTCCGTTACCTATCCAGGGACTTCGGTCAGAACTGGAGCAAGCTCCGATCGAGAAATTTAGGTTTACTACTCGCACGGCTATCAATTTTTATTTCCTTCCGAAAATCTTTTTACGAAAATCCAGAGGAGCTTTTTTTTATAGTGGTCTCCGTGTAGTTAAAAGTTTGATGATTCACACAGAAACCGGGTTATCAGAAGCCAAATACGGCAGCTTCTTAAAACTCATCGAAGTGTTATAGCGCATTGTGGAGGAAAGGTGTTCCGTTTTGTATCGTGTATTCCCTGTTCGTGGTTTTATTGAACGATGTAACAAGGACGTAAACCAACGCTGGGAAAAGATTTATCTTTCTACTCGAAGTTCAGCGATTAAAGTAAACTTGTTTTATCCGTCTCCAGCTGGCACATTTTTCTTTCACGAACCCAGCTTGTTCCTCCCTCTGCTCTTCAGTTTAGATCTGTCTTTCCGACGTTTACGCCAATCTTCCTTAGATCGTGAGCAATGATCAGGTATCTTGGAAAACACTGTTTCAAAGGACACAAACAAAATTACTACAAGGCGATACGGATATGTCTTCCTGAAAATATATTCAATAAATTTAGAATAAATGGCGAAACAACATTTTCAAGATTGCAGCATCGGACCTGCGCATCTTGTAGTTTGCCATAATGTATTATATTATGAACGATATCGAAATTATTCCAAAACTTGGATTATAAGAATAAATCTTGACTATGTATTGTCTTTCATAACGTGATTTCTTCATGATGCAGAAAAAGTTCTCCCTCCTTCACATCTAGTCATTACATAACTGAAGGTAAATACAAATAGTTTTGTAGGATGCAACGTTCAAGCAATTTAACGAGCGTCCAACGGAATACGAGGACGAAAGGAATTCCGGTATTTGCCCTGGTAAAACTCTGTAATGATGTGCATTTTCAGGGCTAAAATGGACGAGAGAACGCGTGGAATGCGGGTCTTGTGCGCCGTGTATCGCGATCTCGGGATACCAGGTACGGATACTTCTTCGAAACGAGTTGAGATTCGTGAGGATGAGAAACGGTGTTATTCGTAAGAAAGAATCGCAAATCAAGAAACCGACGTGTCGCGGGTGATTCTATCGCTCCCGTGTTTGACAGTCCCTCGCTGGGAAACGACTTTATTCCGAGGACGGCGGAACTTTTTGCAATCCTGGCGACCGGCCAATTTTCACAGACAAATTAACGCCAGATTTACGAGGTGTTACGCAAATAGGATTTACGTATTTGTTAGCTAACGTTTGGCGCAATGTTTCAATCCCCTATCAACAAGGTTGTCCTGACACTTCTTGTTCTTGAAATCTGGAACAGCGTCTGTACTTTAGAAAATAATTGCGAAAATACGAACTGCTTCGGCGAATGGTTTAATCGGTGGAACTAAAGATATTTTTGCAATCGAAAGCTGAAACATCCTTTACAATCTTACAGCCTTCGATGAAAATCACGAGCTACTGTAAATCACGTTAAAAATACCGTACGTTGCTTTCAGAATCCAATGAGTCGGGCGAATCTTTCCTTTGCTTGCGGTAGGATATTTTAATATTTAAACGGCATAGCTCTTGCAAGCGGTCTCATTAGCAACGTTTTAAGAAATTAAGCTTGCGGTAAATCCTTGTTACGCTACGTCCTGGACGGGTCAGAACTTGGCGAATTTATCGTACTAGTTCGTATAGCATTGTATAGTTCGTTATCTTGCATTTAGCTATGATATTGCAAGCCTTGAAGCGAGGTCGTGTAAATTTCTCCTACTTAATCGTAATACACGTTTGGACCGACGCGTTAAACAGAATCAAATATATTACCGCTTGGAGCTATGTGTTAATATCGGAGATTACACCATTGCAAGCGAACTTAATATCCACACGATATTTATACGCGGAAATAATATTTCCTTGTGATACAGGGAAGCTAGAGAAATCCTTTTGAATCGTGCCGAAATATGACGAACTTTTAAATCGCGCGGTTAGCTTTGATTGTAATGACTCTCACTTTCTCTCTCTCTCTCTCTCTCTCTCTTATATTTTGTGTATGTTACTTACATACTTTCAAACATCAAATTATCAGTATTCCTGGTGTTCAGACAAAAGCTATGACGCATCTGTGTTCGCGAGGAGCAATCGATTTCATCGTATGTACCTGTGCTTCGCTCATGCATTATGAAGATTACGCAAATTACGAGGACGCGCCGCTTTGGTCTACGCTTTCGTCTCTTTCCCTCGATCCAATGCTGTCAGCATTTTTGCGCCATTATTCGTAGATTCCGTAATCTACTTACGGACATCGCGTCGTTTACCGAATCAGAGCGAATCCAATGATTTAACGTTCCCTCGTCGAACTGGAGACAGAGATACGAGGAACTTTGACCTTTCATTTGCTTCAAGAGCCTCCTTGACGAGAAATAGTGTCCATTTGTTTCCGGTAGTTTTTGCAGTTTAGGATTTCGCTCGTTTATTCGCGGATCCTGTTTTTCAAGAACGGATTGTTATTCAGTTATTCGCAAGCACAGTCGATGATTACGTTCCATTCGCAGCGTAAGCCAGCTCTACGTTTAGAGCTGCGTCGTGAGTGAAATTTCATCGCGTGTCGCGATCCTATTTCGCGCGGCAGACGAGATGAAAATAAATAAGACCGAAAGGAGCCATTACGGCGGGGAAATTCGCGCGTCGCGATTTTTCTAGCGTTGATCGAGGGCCGGGAACGATGAAAGGGAGCTTTATTTTGCTTCTCGTTATCCGAGAGGAGTCACAGCCAGTCCAGACTGCGAGTCGAAGGCGAATTCAGGTCGTTTTCGACGAGCTGGAACCCGAATCGAAATGCCTGATATTCGCTCGCCCTCCGAGGCGGTTCCGTATCCGGTAAATCTCCGTGAGCGTAGAATCGACCGTAATGAATTCCTGAATAGGCGGAATATATACGCGGAAGTAAGCCGATTCACGTTCGCGTACGGCACACAGACTCTATGTCGGATATTAGACCAGTACCTACCTAGCCTGTTGACAGTCTGAATAAACAGCGTCTCGACGATCAACAACGTCGCACCGAACTGATTCATGGTCAACCCTAGCAAATAGAAGGACAATAAATATCGGGCTGGCTTTGAAATCCTAGTACATCCGTTCCATACCGATCGCCACTCCAGTCGATCACGTCCGAATATTCCAATGGTTTATGTCCTTGATAGACGACTAAAACCACTGTTACGAAAAACTGCTTTTGCGAAAGACAAATGTTTCCTATCAATTCAAACGTGTTGCAAATGGAAGATACGTTTGTAGGATTTATCAACTGATTAATAACGAAACTCTAAACTCGGGCATTGTGGGTAACTATTATTTTAATAAATGGCTCACGTCAACATACGAGCGCATCGTGCGTGTTGTAATTGAATGTTAGTATAATTAAATTCCCAACGGAGGCAGAAGCGTAATACGCACTTCGTAATACGAACAATAGGTATTCGGAGAGCCGTTTGTGCGACGATCGAATTTATCTCGAAACGATAGGGATTCGAAGAAAATGTTTAATATTTACTTGTTTTTAATATCAATTACAAACTCCGATTAAATAGTTAACTTGGAACGTGCTTTTAAATTATTTCGGGAAAAACGCGTTAAGAGGTATTACTAGGTATGTGCTCGTTTGGAACGTAAGATAATTGAAATAACAATGCAGCGAGGAGACAATTCTCGAAACAGTTGTAACTCGTATGTACCCTCAGCTGACGGTGTGCATGTTTCTGAACCCGGTAAATTACGGTGAAAATGTTGCAACGAGTATAATAGCATGTTGCATGTTACGGCGTGACGTGGGTGTATCTGAACATATGCGGCTGAGTAGTGGTAATAATCGTTAAATGAAATTGTCGCTAAGCTTGCCACGTTGAAAGCGCTTACGCCTGAATTAATATCATCGCCCTCGGTTTCTTACATTTCTTTCGTTGTTCTTCCATTTTATCCTGCGAAGAGTTCATTGTTTTCCACCCGCAATTGTTTTCTTCCCTTTATATCGAACAGAGTAAAACAAACGCGGTTCGTGTTGTAAAATTCAATCTATTCCCGGTGTAATTGGTGTCGTCCTTTTCATCTCGACCGCCCTCCATTTTGCCTCTTCCTGCATTCACCGTTCGCTTTTACCGTAGAAAATTCATCAAAGAACGGAAGCGACGAGCTAGCGCACGTGCTCTGTGGACGTAACATTGTTCATGGCCATGGAGCGCATTAAAGCTAGATGATCCCTGGTGGACGACTAATTAATAATTATTATTCTATAATTACTTCATGCCTTGCACGGTTTCGGGACCAATTGACATAATATGTTTCACGTGCGAACGTTGCCGCCCATTTATACTCATTAAACATGCTGGATAGCATTTACTAATGCTTCGTTTAGTCGCATAAAGCGACTAATGCGTTGCTTGCTTGCTTGCTCGCAATTAAAGGATTGCAGGTGCGTTTTACCTTTGTTCCCAATACTACGGCTCTGTGAAACGATATTTTTTTGTAAGAGTAAGAAAATCAAAGTTAGCAATTAATTTCTTGATCATAGATGTAACGAAAATTACGTCAAGGGCTTCGTGAAACGATTTGCCTGTGAGTAACGAGATGAACGAGAGTTTATTCGAGCAATTAAGTAATAACGAAATCAATTTTAACGTAAAAGCATCGTAAAGACGAGGCAAATTTGCATCCCCGCGCTTCCGAGAGCAAGCCGATTCACGATCAAGCTTACGATGAAACTTTAATTGCTACTTTGTGCATTCGCGGTTACTTGGACGTAAAAGACGCCTACATACGCAAAATTTTCGATGATGTAATAAAGATTCGCTCGAGACAGTAAGCCCTTCGACCTTCGATAAAAAGCATCACGAAGGGGAGAACGATTCATTATGAATAGCCTTGAAGTTCGAGAGGTTGAAGATTCAAAGGATCATCCTTGCTTTAACAAAGATGTTTAAGGAAATTTCAAGCGACACGACAAGTACGTCATTTACATCTATTTTCACCGTAATGGCAAGTCTCTACGATGCTTGACAATTATAATATTCGAGTTGTTGTTAGCGCAGTGTTTGTCAATGGAGAATCTCGTGAAAGAAGGTCCTCTCGACAATATTCGACGTAGAAGAATTGTAGCGAGAAACATGTTCATCTTTAGAAGTATTTCAAAGCAATAGCGAAATAGGCTTGTGGGAAGAATGCAATAAAACGGACGCGTTCAAGGGAAATATTCCTTTCTAACAGCTGATAAATTTCAGCAGCGATAAATTTCGTCTCTACCCGGCGATTCGACGAGCCGAGAACAAACATCGAATCCTTTTCGATATAAGTGGTAGTTCCAGCAAGACCTGATCGTCAATAAAGGTGTCGTTACAAGAAAGAAGGATATTCCGGAAGAGTGGTCTCGCGACCTTTCCGAAACACGAAGATGTTGCCGATAGTAACACGAGTAAATGAAGTTAACAACGAGGAAAACCAATAGTCGTCGAACAAAGACGTAGAATAAAGGTGAAGACCTTTGGTAAAAATGGCTCGCGGTTGAACTTTTTACTTTTGTTTACGAACGTAAATGGATGCGGTCCATCGAAGCTTCTCCCGGTTCAAGAAGCGCTTCAATCTCAGCGTACTCGTTTTCTTCAAACCAGCGGTCGGTATTCACATATTTCGAGTATTCACGATCTTCAGCGCGGGTTATATTGAAATTTATGCCACGAGGATTCTTCTTCTTTTAAGTCACTCGAGGGCCGCATTTCTTATCGAAGCCTCGCGGTACCTCATCATCTAGGATCCAGTTATTTTTGGAAATGAGAAAACAAACGCCTACGAGCGTTCGATAGCTGATGGAGAACGAAAAAAATCGGTCCTCTTGTCATTGATTCCATAAGGATTTCCCTTGGGCCAGGAGTCACGAGTGGCGTCGTTTTTAGTTTACGAAGCGGTTCGAAGCGGGTCAGAGTGACTTTCTCGTGGCAGTAAGTTCAATCGTCGTTACCGCGTCCGTTGCGAAAACGATTTACGTTCCGTATGTGCCACTTCTATGGAGTATCGTCGAATCACCAGTAAAGGAAAGAGCATCGTGATTTTACGGTTAGGTTTTACTACACTTTTCCGGAAGAGCAATGCGACAAAAGTAGCTTTCTAACAGCTCTTCTGAAGGGATTTTTTTGCTTTTATAAACTACACGCTGCGCGCATCTAATGTCCCGTAGCTTTTTATTTACTCCGGCGCCTACTACGTCTGCTATTACGAACTTCCCCTTTCGTAACAGCATGAACTTCGTTGGCGAAAAAGGTCCGCGGATTTGCAGACAGTTGGATCGTCGAACGTGTATCAAAGTTGTATTCGCGTGATCTCTCTTAATAACATTGAGATCTTTTGATTTAAAAACATTCGTATTACTCGTCAATAATTGAAATAAATAATTGGCCTTCATGATCTTACGTGCTAGCAAAGTCTATGGAGTAGATATCAGGATGAGGAAGGCGAATAAGATGAAGAAAGATTAAAAAGACCCTCGGTATTAGAAACGACGCGACAACTGGAATCTTTTCCCCTCGACATGGGCATCGTTAAGATCGATAAAAAGCCCGTTTGATTGAAGATACGTCAAGCTGCCGTTTTTCTATTTTTCACACCTATTCCACGGTCTGTCAGTCGGTCGAGCGCCAGTGCCATTAAATTCTTCTCAATAGACACTCCTTCACAACCGTCCGGTGTACAAGCGGTGGCAGCTGCCAAAATGTTTAATCGTTTCGATCGAATTTAGGCCGCGTGAAATATCGGGGACGTTACAGTGACACGAAATCGATCGTTGTGCACATTAACCAGTCGAAATGAAATTCGTGTTTCTCGAGGTGTTAACAGAAATAGAACCGCGGTCACCAAACTTTCTCGTTTCACGTTAATCCAGTGACTTTTACACTGAATATCGCGTCATCGTTGACGTTGCATTAAATTTAATTAAATGCTCTCTGTGTACAGCCATTCCGAACATTTCATCTAATTAGACAGGAGCAGCGAAGAAGTCGTAGAACGGCCTTGGCAACTTCAACTTCTGTGTAACTTCGATGCTGACGAGTAAACTGACTCGATAACTCGTTTGTCGTCGCGCCACGCAGTTAAAATGAGGGAATATTATTCCGATGTGAGCTTCCGCCGAGTTAGAAAATATTTCCACCATGGCAACAGCCTCGTGACGAGGTAAACGAGCGTATTGGGAGAAGAAGGAACACCGAACGTACTCGAGTGTACAGCATACAGACAGGCAAACCTACTCGACCAAGTTTACCAGAATTGACGTTTGACTTAAATACAGTTTGCAAATCAACCATGTAACTTTTCTACCCATTGCCTAACGCATCGCTTAGCCATTCTAACAAACTTTGCGAAATCGCTTGCGTAATTCGGAAAAACTTCTTTCTCCCTCGCAACTTTCGTTTACTCCCCCATCTACGCATTTGCCAAAATAACGACGGATACAATTCGTGTTTCATTTTATCAGCTCGTGAAATCGAAATGAGAATTCTTATCGTACATTCGAAATAGGATCTATCGAATGCGGGGAAATAATTACCGATTATTTACGTCACAAGGTATTAATAAACTGACATGAAAGCAAACGAGTTTCAACAGCGGTAGATGATCGAAAATTATTCTTAGTTCCGGATTGGTCGAGGGAAGGGCTGGCCGCATCCGGTAGTCGAATGTTTCCGTTCTCGGATGGAAATCATAACGATCGGACCATTTCGGGTGCTCCTGTTGGTTGGTGTGGTCGACGGCAACATGGTCGTTCCATTTCATTAGTAGTTCGTTAATTGTTAATGAATTATAATGCGGCGTTTCGTGCCTGGCGCGTTACGTACGCAGAGAACGAGCGTCATCTCCGACGCGGCCGCGTATATTAATTGTTTCACATTGCGGTGCGCGAAAGTGGCTGCTAGCCCGTTTCATTCAATTTCCCCGTGAAACTTTATTGTCTGCTCGAAAACTGCAACGAACAATTTGACTTCTCGTTAATCTTTCTACGATTCTCTGCAGTTTTCGATTGCGGTGCCAATCGATCACAATCTGAAAGAAAATGATGTTTCTATTTTCTCGAAATACGTTTTCATCAGCAATTATCGAGAAACGATAATTCGCTTTGTACGCGCGCTCTATGCAATTTAATTGCCTGTATCGAGCAATAAAGTTAACAGATCATCGTACGAATGGACTAATTTCGGTTTACTAGGACGTAATCTACGGCCAGGCAACCGATCAGAAAGAAGTTTATTTCCCGCATTTGACTTCCTGTCGAGTGGGAAAACGGCAGGACTTACCGCAAGCTGTCAGGTGAGGTAGGCATATTGGATTTCAATTACCCGATGCGACGAGAGGTAGGTGGCTCCGATCATACATGAGAAACGTTCCGAACAATGTAATGCTTAGACTAGAGAAAACCCGGAGAAATGAGAGAAAATGACAAAGAGACCGGAGGCAGAGTGGAATATCCGCTTTATTACCACCATTTTTTCCATCCCCGCTCGATATCAATATTACCATAACTTTACATTCATAATTGGTTGGCGTCTTGCCAACGTGACTTAACCGACTGTCTCCCTTCATCCTTTCTTTCTTCTTTTCTCTATATTTTCTTACGATGGACGTTGAATTTTTTTCTTTATGTCTTCCATTTCCCTTTATTCTATGTGCTTTTTATATCTCTAATAAACAGAATCATAAATTTCACTACGATTAGAGTGGTATTTTACAAAAATTCATATATACTGACCGTCGTGTAAATTTACCAATAACTGTTATGCGAGGATTTCTAATCTGTGACCTGTATAACTTCTACAGTCACAGTTGCAGAAAGGGGGATTCGCAAGTTTGGGAATTCCCATGCCTATCGAGAGAAAATCAAATCCTCTTGATCCCCACCCCCACCTCCGGACACTTGCTCGTTTTTTCTCGATCTTGCAACTTCGCTCTTCAACCGAGTCGTTTCCCCTAACCCCATGCGAGTCAACCCGCTCATTTTTCGTCTTTGTTCGCGAATAAAGGTATTGTTCGGTGAACAATCGTCGCGTCCGGCTTCCGTGTCCAATGACTATCAGCGACTGGCAAGATACGTGAGACAAATGCTTAAGTACGGCCACTTGGATTGCATGGAACGCGTACGAGAACGTTTCGAGGGCGCTAAAAAGAACAGCATCCCTCGTTCGAGAATCATCCTTCGAGGGCTCTCACGTATCTGCCAAGAATAACGATCTTTTTCTTCACGGGGCAGAAAGCGCTTCGTGACGAGCACCTACTCCAACTTAAATGGTAGGCAGCCAATAAATGCTTGTACGCGATAGCAACGAGAAATTTATTTTTCTTGCGTCGAATAGATGAATCGTATGCCTGTGCGAAATTAACAGAAACAAGGGAAAGAGGCGGTAGTGCGAAATGGGAAATAACAGGGAGCAATTATCGTGAATAATAATTAGGCTTCGTGTCTACGGCCCGATTTCAGCTACTAATGGCAAACAAGAGTTAATTTGAACGGCACGGTGCGGCGTTGGAATGAAGGTAAACACGAAAGTTAAATATAGATACTGTAAACGTTAACTTTTGCGTATGCATTGACGTCAATTTAATGATTCCTAGCTATTTGATCTCCTTTAGTCTCGCTATTTGTTAAAGAATTGTCGAGGTGTCGAATAAAACGTTGAAAAATCTCGTGTTAATCTTGTTTGTCGAAGGAGAGCTTTCACGTTTTTAATTCAGTAAGAATCTTTTATCGAGGAAACTTTATTTTGTTGAATCTCTGACAGCTGGATGCTTTTACTCCTCTTTAGAATAGAAACAGAAATCAAACGTCACTGTGTAATTAAGCTTCTCCTCGTTAAATAACTGATTGCGAGACTAGTTCGATGGAGTCGAAAATTGATGGTGATCGATCGAATTTACAGAGAAAAAAGTGAACCGAAGTAAGAATTCGATTGAATTCCCTGCAATACTGAATCTTTCAGTAGGTCTTTCACAGTTTCAAGGGGAACCGCGCTTTAATGGAAAGAATTGCAACCGATTGGAATTGGAAAGTTTACGAAACATTGCCACGTATTTCGTAAATTCAGGTTACTCACAGTTCGCTGCTGTAGGACGTGAAAATCACAGAGGTATATTCTCTTTTAATCAAATACTTACAAATATTTATCATGCATTTATACCAATCTCTTTGACGAGGCTGCTTGTACGACATTAATTGATCGCGTATCGTCACTGGAATATTTGTACTTCGCTCAGTGACAAATTGCCAGTTAAATTTCTACTGGTCCGCGATATTTATTCGCAAAAATTTTGTAGAAATAACGTGACAAGTTTTGCGATTTGCATCATATATCAATGAAAGTTTCATCGAGCGAGCTGTGTAAATGAAATAAACAAAATTTATTTACGGTTACAGAGCTACGTTAACAAAAACAAACTCGTTTGACGGAATAATTTAATTTAGTGACATACACAAGTCTACTTTAGCCGTATATACGCGAGATACATTCAAGCAACAAAGGAGAAACGCATTAAATAACGTTGAAATATGTATGACGATACGATATATCTTTGTGTTTCTTTTTCGTTGTATGCAAAAGAGGATTGATACGGGAGAGAATCAGTCGATATGACTATCAGTGTTGGAAATAGAAACCAATCTATAACCGCATAAACCGATATGATGTTTTGATGCGGCCGTTCAGCTAGGATCAACCGAAAGTTGATCCGTCGTGGTTCCCAGCAAGAGTGAAATTCGAGGGCGCATCTCTTTGATTAGAAATCGGATTGCACTTTAATATATCGGGTAGTTGTGAATATTTATGCGATTCGAAGAATATTTTCGCAGAAAGATATGTTTCCGATTCTAGAACATTTATCTAAATATACGAACGTCGAGGAATTGAATTCTATCATTCGCTAACCTTATATTTCCAACTGTACACTTGTTGATAAATTTCATAAACGTGTCATGAAATCCCATAAATAATTAATTACGGATGTTGGAAAAATAATCCTATATTGGACGTTGAAGTGTAGAATAATGTAAATCGAAGTAATTCAAATACACGTTTCGCATTTCATTTAAAGCGTCCGGGGTTTCATTATATTTAACATATTTTTGATGAGATTAAGTGAGCTAGTGAGCTCCTCACTCACTTTCCATTCGCTAATAAATTTAAAATCCTTTCGATGTATTCCGCGTTAACCACGCGCGATTCCATTCCGTTGTCATGTATTTTTCAGACGAGATTTAACGCGCGAACTGTCTGCTCGTTTCCCATTTAACAACAAATTTTTAATCCTTCAAACATATTTCCCTGCATCTATTTCACTTTTTTTCCATTAATACGATTGAGATTGTTAGTTCTCAAAGCGTACTTCGCTCCTCTTAATATCCTCTGCAGCTACTCGATGAAAATTGAAATATCTTTCAGAACTAGAGAACAACGAAATCTCTATCTCTTCTTTTTCCATATTTACAGAAATGGAATTAGGAAAGTAGTCTTAGATGAGAAAGTTGTATCGCTGTTGTAGCTATTTCGTCGATCGTCAACGGATTTCCTCTCAACTTGATACAACCTGATAGGAATATCCGCTCTATCGCTGCATCCTTTCGCGAAAAGGATGAGTTTCCTCCCACGGATAAAGACTGGAGCAGCAGTTTCCTACGATGGACGCAAATTCGGCAAACGGCGGAAGGTATTTTGCCGGCGCAAGCTCAAATCCCGGACGAGTAGATATCTTGACCTCGGTGTTTGCCAGTGCCGGTAGCGGAAACTCAATTTCGAGTGGCCCTCCCGCCACAGCCTTCGGCGTTTCAGTTCCACTTCCACTCACTTTCCTTGCCTATGCTTCTGAGCATTGTCGAGATCATATCCAAAGGAAACGGTCGGCATCGACGGTGTCTCGTTTCGAACGGATCTGCTAAATCTTTCCTCTGCACCGTCTGTTAGGTGGTAGCTTACTGAAATCATCTCGAAGACACTGAGCCGATTGGAAGCAAAAGCTCAAAAACAGATTTGTATCGTGCATCGTAGAAATTTCTTCCCTTTCTCAAGGATTCCCATGAAAATCCATGTATACGTATATCCATAACGAAGATAGGGTCGTTGAACGATAAGCGTCGAAATGAAAGGTTGCTTTAATTTAAAAATTACGCACTCATATGCGAATTGCAACAACGAGAACAACCCCGAGCCTAAGTTACAGTAGTTGTTACATTGTTGGCTCTAGTGTTGGTCGAAGATATAACGATGAATCTTGCTGGATAGGTTATAAGTGCATTTGATTGAATAACGTGACCGAGTAACGCGGTTTGCTCCATAAACAACGTGTGAGAAGATAAAGTCATGTCGCAAATTCACCGACTACAGGCGATAATTAACTGTTGTTTAGCGACATCTCACGGCAACTTTGCATTCGCTGCTAACATCCATTCTACTACATACAAAATATGTATAAATCACGAGCAACTGGTGCAGCATAACGTCTCTGCGCACTTGCTCATATTCACGGTACGTCCGATTGGAGCGGAAATCGCCGTTCATTCTCGTTACAATCTCGAATACACTTGACTGCCTCCGATTTTTAATGCATTTGAATCGTGTAATGGAAATCGAAGCAATTTGAATAGGTTGCCGTAGAGATCTTGTGGTAATCTCTATTACCGATATTTCTTCGAAGAATTGTGCAATATTATGTAGTATAGCGAGATGAGAAGTCTTAAGGATAAGATTTAAATGCAGGTAGAATACATCCAAGCGAAACACCGCCTTGGCTCTTGAATCAGTAAACGACTCGACCGTAGATAAGACCTCTCGAGAATGAAACGGAAGGAGCCTCGACAATCGAGCTCGGGACACTGATCGTTTTGAAGTCATTCAAAAATCAGGAAACGAAAAAGCGAAAGTTTTCAAGCTAAACCGATCTCTACCTGACCATAGTATGGGTGGATGGTTTCAAAATTCGAAACAAATATGTTTATGATTGCAAGAGATGTTTGCTTACGCACATCGAGTGCTCGATAATATTCATTTTTCACACGACGAAACGACAGAAATGTTACACAATTGTTTTGCATACACTGAATATTCTGAATTTCCTGTGTTTCTTTTTTATTATTCAAATGTTACCTTGACTGTGCGTTTATTTTTTCAGAATACTATTTAAGAAGAAAGTCTAGGTTAGCTATATGTAAATAAATTATGTACGGTCGAGGTAAAACTAGCATTTTCCTAATGAATATTTAAAGTTCTATTCACCGTGTCCTTTTGTTCTTTCTATATTTAAATAAACTAGGGTAAACTAAAAATAACAGGCAGCCGTGAATTCCTCTTTATTTGCTCCAGGCTTATCCTACTGCGAACCTTGTCAAACGGAATTCGAAGGATTATCGAACGAAACAATTTGTAAATACGGTACAGAGCTACCTATGATACTTCGATTTTATTCCTAACAGCAGCTAATTTGTGTTCGTAAAAAATAAAATCAAATGTTATTTGCAGTCTAGCAAACAAGATCCATAATTTCTTATGTATTTTGTGAAACTCTAAGATTTCCAATAGTCTTCCTTATTTCAGATTTCTTTAATCTGTTCCAAGCATCAAATATATTATATACAAATACTCGACAGAGGCGAGAAACAAGATAGATGTAGTTTGCTCATTGATCGGAAGGAATTAGGACAAGAACGGTGATGAAGATCCAGAATTAGAACATCACGAAATAAATGCATCTTCTGCAACATTGGTATACGTAGTTCGTTGTCTCGATGATAAACGAAGACGATTTTTCTACGAGAGAGACAATTAATTATATTATATAAAGACTGTTGTCTTGCCTCGGAAGACCAATGTTCAGATCCATTAGGGCACGCTCCTCAAACCAACGATTAAATAGAGTGTACGTATCGACAAAGTTTCTAGTTCCTGAAAAGTTTGTTTCTCCCAGTTTGTTACGCAGTCGAATCAAGGGGGTCAGGGAAACGCCAATCGACAGGTTAACTGGCCTCAAACAAGATAGCCGATTCGAAGGAAGCAAAGTTAACGCTGGCCGAAGGCGTTCTTTAAAAATTGTCGGTACAATTATATCTGGTAGATCGTGCGGTACACGGATTATACGTCGTGTGAAAAATGCCGGAAGAGCTAGCTGCCCCTAATTGTGATACATAGTAACGGCAGGGAGTGTGGCGGTAGCATGTACTACAGTACTGACAAATAATTCAACCGGGCAGCGGCGTGTTATAAAAGCAATATCGATCGTCCGGCGAACGAATATTGCAAAGGGGGCGTAGAAAAACTGGGTAAAAGAGAAAATGAATCGGACAGGGAAATGCGAGCAGCGGAGTGACAATAAAGCACAAATCATTGTTTTATGAATATTCAGGACCGACCGCGAAAATAACGTCGTTGGAAGAGATCGATCGGCATTTCCTTCCTTCCTTCATCCTTATGCCGACGTTTCAAGCTCGCCTTATGCAAATGCACCTGCTATGTCACACCCCTTCACATCTCCTCCGTTTACGTCTCCCTTAACCGCACCTTTCAGCTCCTTCCACTTTCTCGAGAAAATCCTGTCCGACGTCAGAACACGCATGCACGCTCGCGATACTTCGCAATCTTCTTACTAAATGAATCCAGACAGGTTGTCGACTGAAGCTTCGCTGACACAATGCCGACTGAAGTTTATCTCTCTCGGATAACTTAATGTCGATGAACGTCATGATAAGATTGCGTTGCAGGAAATCGCGTTTACATTAAACGAAACATCGCGAATGTTAAATTCGAAGGACATTGAAGGAAGATTGATATCGATAGCTTCGGTTCCTTGTAACAAATGAACGGGCGAATAGACTATATTGGTAATGCGCACCTGTAACAATTTATTTCAGAGCAACGTGAGTCGATGTGTAATATCGATTCTTGATGAAAAAGAAAATCGAGCGAAGAAAAGTGGCGAGTAACGATCTCTTTGTGGCCAGCCGAATCAGACGAAGACCATGCTACGTACATACCTAGTAGCAGCAGGAGGAAAAGGAGGAGAGATGATTGTTGGCTTTTCCTCGATTTATCCGCCGGCTATAGGAAATAAAATTACGAGACTTCGTTGGAAACTTTATAAGAGAGAAAATAGATTTCTAGACCCACGCTCCAAGTGTCATCACATAGTTTTTTCAATTCCCTTCACCTGCAGAAATACGACGTATATATTACACCATCCATCGACTGATTGTTCCCGTTTATAAATTATTTCGAGTAGTCATGAAACTTTTAATGGAAAATGAGGTGGTTTTGTACAGGTACGATATTGAGTAAAGATTAGTTTTTTATTCCTAAAAAAAAAAAGAAAAAGAAAAAAGATTGCAGCAAACTTATTCGCACGTTGTAAATAGCGGGTACTGACGATCAACATTCGTGACGAATGACGACTTTATTCGACTCTCTGTTCCACGCACTTTTACCCTGATTTGGGAGTATATTTATGGTTTGGCGAATTTACACGTTGCGATTTGTTACTGGGTGCGATGACATAATTCTTTGTTCCGAGAGAACGCGCATGTAGATAGTAAACGCAGAAACATTCACCTCTGTCCGCCACAAAAACATCGAAAAATATATTAAATTAATTCGTAACAAATCTTCGATCAAATTTAATAGGAGAAATATTAGGGTCAAATGATTCTGAAAATTTCCTGTTCGATACTTAATCGTTCGCCGGAGGCAGGAATTAAATGTTCGGTCACATAGAAGTATCGCAGAAAAGACTTTTAGCAGTTTCAAGCCCTCGAAGAGTTTTAAGGTGTTCGGTAGTTGCGAAACCTGCGGGACTCCTAACACTTGCGAAAGTTTCCGGATTTTTCAATCTCGACAAAATTTAAACCGTTCTCCAAGCACCGCCAGTGTAAACGAATCGTTCATTAGGATTGATTTTAGAAAACTTTCAATCGGATTACGCAAAGCAACGATAAAGAGAGGACGGAGCAAAATTCGATGAAGTTAAAAACCTATAATCTTCGAATAATTTATGAGCGACAATGTAGGTCGTTTTTACGTGGTCGTTTGATTAATGATTCTTCAACGATATCGCTCTATCAACAGTAAATTCTTAGGCATGACTTAAAACTACCGCTTTCACGGGGTTATTAATCGACAACAGGTGCAGAATATAAAGCTTGTTAATGTGCCGCGCAATTCCCGTACGAATCCAAGAATCGGCGCTTAATTTTTCGGTGAAAGCTCGGGGGATGTTCGGAGCGATAGATATTTGCTGGGAATTTATAGTCTCTTTGATCCGGAGAGAATCTCGATATCGGAACAGAAAAGATCGAAGAATCGATCCCTTTCAGTATCCCTGGAAGCTTCGAACAAACTTACGATATTCCTCGCATCCGCAGAGGTCACAGGTTAGGTAAATAATGCTCCTTATTTTGGACGGTAGCGGATAACCTCAGAAGCTACGAGACTCCATTCCTGTGTCAGCAGATTTTCGACCTGGAAGCTAAAACTGTCTGAGTTTCGGATATGAAATATCGGTGACGGAGCTTAACATAGAACTCTCACAGCAGCCAGGATATCGGATATCGCGCCACAAATGTCAGCCCCTCATTTTCCAAACGAAATCCTTCAAAACTACTTTTCTCGTGAACCGAAACAAACTCGGAGAAATTGTCCTATATATACGGTTCGATTATTTTACCACGAACAAAGAGATTGTTAAATAACCAACGGAATTAACGGTTATAAATCAAGAATTTAAAATACCTGGCCGAAAGCAGAAAACGTATGAAACTTGCAACGATACAAGAACGAAACGACGAGAACGTTCCGAATGCGAAAGTCAAATGTTTATTTAGCCTTCCCACGGGAACTGAGTTTTCGGTTTGACCTTGAGCTTTTAATATCAAATATTTATTTAATGAACTTTAAGCTTTCGACTTGACGTCGAAATTTCAAGGTTAGGCGCTTAGTTATTTGTGCTTTCTACGAAACCGAAGTATTCAAACATATGTTTCCTTTTTCTCCGCGAAAACTGTAATTATGCTATCATGGTTTGTACGTTGTACCTTGTGCTATACAATTTGTGGCTCCTGTATTCTTTGCTTCCTTTCGCGAACATTTCTTTTCGTCGGTTCATAAAAAAGTAGCAAAAACTTTTTCGATCAAAGTTACATTATACATGACAGGGTATGTTGCGAGGCCGACAGTGACAACTTAGTAACTGTACGTTTTATCATGAAATAGTGTCCAGGAACTTTCTGCTTTTCGCCTTCCTGTTTGTAACGCAGGTAGTTTGTTCGGTTTCATTGGTCTGACGAATACAGAATTTCTCACGGATCTGGTTACGTATTGTTATAAACATTTCTGTATATTTATTACTTCCCTAAGCCTAGTTTAAAGATTAGTTATATTGCAGTAGATATATCGCAATTAATCAGACATTCTAATGACGTAGATAATAAGAAAAGAGAAGATTTCGTTATTTACTATATTGGATTTTCCTGCATAATAAATGAATACTTCTCTGCTTTGCAATATTCACTAATATAGTCGGGAATATTGTTGGGAATATTCTGCAATATTGCCTGTTCTCAGTACACTTTTTGTGATACTTGACAGAGTACAAAAATATGAGATATTAAAATTTATACCTACGAACAGCGTTTGGGTATGGCGATGAAGTACAAGCATGTTAGTTGCAAAGGATAAATACATGTTTCATTATTTGCAATGAGAGAGTTAAACTTGTAAGCGAATTTAATGCTTTTAGTTTTGAAGCAACGCGTATTACGTGAATTACAACCCTCTTTAATTCTAACAGTATTCCATTTGCTTTACCTTTATTTCTTTGAACGAGGAAGAAGGATTTGCATTTTTTAAATGAATAAAAATCTCTTTCTGCTCATATCGGGTACATATTATGCGCATAAATTAATTATAAGGAAGTCAGGAGGTAGAGTCAAATTAAATTATGTATACTTTTTCCTCATATTCGCATAAGCTTGATCCTTTGCCGGCCAGCCTACGCATAGAAATAAACGAGTCGGTTACCTGCAAAGTAAACGTGTAAGAAGTTCACGCGTGGAAATTAGATTGCGTAGAATTAAACTCGATATGAAGGAAGTAGTAACACGAAACTTATGGGATGACTAGCAAACGTCAATTTCGACGGCGATCGATCGACGAAGCATCGAGCTTCGAAGCGACTTCTAGCGTTTATACCCTGCAGACCTGCTGGAAACTTGTTCAAAGAGAAGCTGCAACATCATTAAATGGTGCAAGAGAGCGACAATGGCCGTAGCGAGACGATAAAGGTGATCGTACATGGTGCTCTTTCAGTCTTCGCCTGCCTTTCTTTCTTTTTGCGGTCGTCGTCAAGAGAAAAGGATGGCAGAGGAGAAGAGACAAAATCGTTGGCTGAAGCGCGTTCGCGGCGAGGGTGAGTATCAATTATACGGGTGCCTCCCGTTAAAGTTTTCCGGAAATTCGCGTAGTAAGTTAAGCCCAGGGACAGTGGAACTCCCTGGAGGGCGAACAATGCCCGGAGGTCGGTCGCTTTTGCATTTGCATATGAATTGGGGGAGCGCCTGACAGCCGTAGGTCGCCACCTCGACTACCACTCGCAGCAGCCGCAGAGCACAACCAGTCAACCTCTCTGCTCGCCTTCTCGTGCAAGCCATCGTGGCCGGCAGCGACGAAAATGAGCGTGTGCTGCCATTAGGAGGTGAACAGTTGCCCACTGGATAGTTCGAATTATCCCAACGTTGTCAAACGGATACTTTGTTTGGCGGATTGTTTCCTTTCCCGTTTGTATGTTGTTCTCGTTCGTTTTTGGTACGTTGTTGTGTCTATGATTTTGAATTACACCTGGTTCACGCAGCTAGAATCAAGCTCACCGTTTTTCTTGTCACCTGAAATTGTCTTTGGAGAGGAAAAAAGAAAACCGCTCATTCCATATGATTTAGAACTACCAAGAAATTCAATTAGGGGAAATGTAAAGAGTAACGAGTCAGGGAAGATGGAAGAGCGGGTAGATTTATTACTTAGACGCGCGCGTACGTGTGTTTAAACGGAGAAATGTCAACACCATCGCCCATTGAAATCTGTATAGAATACGATTGTGGAGAGCGTGGAGTAAGAGTTAACGATTCTATGTAGCCTTCAACGTTTACCGGAATGTGTGATAAATTTTATTGCTTGGCGACGGCTGTATTCATCGTTTTGGAACGCTCACTAAAATAGGCGAGTAATACTCCGTTGTAGTAAATACGCAATTTCGAGTGCTGGCTTGTTAGTAGCGAAACATAATATAGCTTTTCGATATATTTTCGCGCCGTGCTATCGGAAAACGCAAATTCCGATAAAAAGGAAACACGAAAAGTCAGTACAGTTTTCTAAAAGTTTAATAGGCTACCACGGTTACAAACTTATACCACACGGCAGACTCATCGATTATCGTACTGTGTAATTTTATTCCAACGGCAGGACTGCACGGATAACGTAACCAGCAGAAGGTACGGCTAAGCGCCTTCATGCATATGTACCTTTCGTCAGCTCTCCGAATTGCACCAGCCACGGCGATGCACTTTAAAGACGATACACGCGCGCCTCGAGAGACGAACATCCGCAGAATATGCAGAGAAGAGTTTACCATTCATTATTCGAGCATGGTTCCGTAATATCCGTGGAATCCTGACAGTGATTACGCTAGCGTGCAACTTCCTGTTGTACCGTGTACCGGATGCGCCGGTTTATCGTGTTTTCGGATCGGCCAGAAGAAACGTATTCCAGAGATTGCTTTTTACATGATACGATATTGTAAAATCCATACGATATCTTGCCACGAGATTGTTCTACTAAGCATTTCGGAAAATTACAATGCGTTCCTTTCTAGTTTTCTTCGAGGAAAACGCTTCGCCTTACGAAAGATAAATTCGAAGCAATTAAGTAGTAACCGAGCAAACAGGGTAACGATGAAAGTAAGTACAAGCGCGGGTGTTTCTTCCAAAACGAAAACCGAACTCCTGGCTCCTTCTGCGGCGTATCGTGGCGAGACCACTGTTTACAACCCGCGATAATCCGAGCCGGGTATTCGTAACTTCAGCGTTGCCATGAAAACCAATTAACCCGGCGACACCAGTGTGACCCAAGCGCCAGCTATCAGCCTGTAATCGGAACGCTTGGAAAATTAGCAAGGACCCGGAAAATGCTTCGGCTCGTTAGCGAAACCGACGCCGTGAGAGGTGTAAACCGAAATGTCCGAACCATACTCACCGGCAAAGATTCGCGTGAGAACGGAACGCTGGAACGCATCCAATTTGTTCCATTACACCTAAAGTACTAGTGAAATCTTTCACGATTCTTTTTACTCTATCGTATCAGCCAGTTTCTCTTCGTTCAATTTCCTAATCGTTTATTCGACAGAAAGAGATTTGTTCTTCGATTTTCCAGAAGAATTAATAACATTGATAAAAGAGAAAAGTATTGCTATCATTTTCTGAAACTATGAATATTATATTGAGAAACAAGTTCCTTCGGATTTCCCTAAAATCATCCGAAATCAGATGCATTCGTGCAAACGCGGTCTATCAAAGTATTCTATGATCGTTGCATCAGAAGTCAGGACCGGTTTATCGAACGTCGTCGAAGCAGTAGCAGGCAGCGGGAGGATGGGATGCACGGTATCTTCGTTGTTTTGGAATTTCAAAGCACAGATGGAGGTCAAGGAGGAATTCTGGATACCGCGTCCGTCTCAAAGGTACGGAATAGATCGTGACCTATAAACGAATAGAGGTTGTCGACGCCTTGGCAAGCGAGATGGCGGTGAGGGTGCCGCGTTCCTGATTTCCCGTGAAACCAAAAGAAACAGAGGCAAGAACGTCGACGGAACGAAGAAAGAAAAGGAACGACGAAGAGGTTAGTGCACCTTGAAATTCTCGAGCAAACAGAACTATTCGTCTTTCTCTACCTAGAACTATCTGCTTGGAATTTGTTCCGAGGATACTCGAAACGTAGTCATCATCTCGTGGAGGGTTCGTTACGATCAACTCTTATGTATGCGACTGAGGATGAAAGAGCGTATCCACCGCGTTATGTAGACAACAGCCACGACGTTAATCTCGGGATTTACCCCTCGGCTTTCAGCCTCCTTCACTACTATCTGTTCTCGTATCGCGATATTACCTGGTAATAATCATTGGTCTTGTACATAGAAGAGAACATCCGCTCGCATACAACACTGCTAGGCTTCTACTTTCGATTCTCCCCCGTTTCGTTTCCGTCTCTTTCTTCACGATGTGCACATTTTACCGTGCAACTGCATGGCATGGTGCGCTCACAAGACAAAGGGTTCGTGCATCTGGAAGATGGTTAGGTACTTGCGCTTTCCAGCGCAGTGCTGATCGCGTGACTTCACGTTGAGGCAGAGAATCACGGACTGCTTTACGACAGGAGCTTTTTACATTGTTTGGCGATCGATCGATTTCGAATATTAATTAATATTGACTTTCCCGTGGAAGATAGGGATCGAGAACCATCGATGAGTACACGCTTGAAGAAAATTGAGCCTTTAGATAGACCTCGTTTAATTAAAATAGATCGGCTATATATGAAAAGTTTTAAGTGGCGGGTCGGGAAAGTCATCGAGCCTTCTGATCTCGATAAATTCTTTAATAGAATTCTCCCCTGATAAATAAGTAAAGAAAACCTGCGCGCAATACGCATGAGCATCGTTGAAGCTGGAAATAAATAAGGCGGAAGTAAGGAGTATCTGGAAATATACCTATCGCTCATAGAACGCTGTGATTTATTGTGTTAGCTGTGCCAATTTCTCGTTTGAGAACATAGGCAGGGAGCTGTATTCCAAGAGCTCGTCTCGTGGGATTGAAATATGAATACGATTCTAGCATCACGTGTTTGCGCGTGTAGTAGGAATTCAGAGGCACGTATGCGTCGTATGTAGCATAAGACACGAACCAATGAAATTGACAGCTAAGCATCGTGTTTCGCCAATAAAAAAAATTCTACGAGTTGCAACATACCGACGAATTAAACGAAAGTGGGTGATTAACCATCTTATGTAGCGTAGCTCGAGTCGAAACTTGCCATCAAAGTTACCTCAAAATTTAATATTTCCTCAATTATCGAAAATAGTCGAATATGGTCAAAGGGTATGATACCTTGTTAAGCGTGATAGTTCTGTTAAATTGCAAACTGAAAAATAATAATCAAGGGAAAGAAAATTACCGTGTCGACGAAGCGATATCGAAGCAAAGTAAACCGTTGCTGCCTCTTGAGTCGGTTCGTTCGTTTTATTTCGCTAGAGTGTCGTCGGCAAATCTTATTTAAGGCAGATTTATCGCTGGCCCAACCCTGAGATCGAGCTATGATATTACGCTGGACTCGGATGCGCTATTCACATCGCGACTCTTCGGCTCAAAAAGTGTCATAACTCAAAAGCCGAGCGCCTCTTCGAGCACTTCCGCCGCTCCAGCACATCGTGTGCCAAAATCCATCCTCTTCTCATCTCTCTGTCCCGTTTCTCCGTCGACGAGAATCGTCTCACTCCACGACAGACCAGATAGAATTCTGTAGTTTTTGTTAATAACGTAAGGATCGCTTACGGAAATAAAAAAATTCCCCTGCTTCCTGTGAACGTTATTTCTTCGAACTCTAATGCATTGACCGCGAGTTTTTTACATAACGATATAACCCGTCGAACGTGAGAATGGTAACTTTTTTGTTCGTGAATTTCGACGTTAGTCTTCGAGATTCGTAGAAGCTGTATCTCGGAACTTACTCCGCAGATAGTTCGCCATACGAAGAATCTTGATTAACTCGAAGCTTCTTTATCCTGGTATACATTAAGAATAGAGATTTACCTGTATCTTTGTTGTAGTAAACGGAACTTGATTTGTGGTTCTATGTTGACGATTACGTTGAAACGTGTCGCGAACAGAGCCATGCTAGTGCGCGTATTTAAGAGGATGCATAATACGAAAGCACACGGAACCGATGGAGAAGCAGCTTCCGCAGCGCGACGTTGAGTTACGATATAATCGCATTTCTATACAATCTCGATGTAAGATGGAGTTTCAGCCGAAATGGAGCATGCGATCGCGGCAGAGAGCTGTTTCCACGAAGAAAGTCGTAAGGCAAATTCGTAATGCAATCTGTAGGATCTATCGTGCATGACGAGCAGGCGATGCCATGATCGATACGCGTGTGTCGCCTGATTGAAGAAACAAATGCCTTTTGCCGGAGTTTCATTTTTTCGTACTCTTTCCCAACGAATTCCATTAGTACGACCGGATTGGCTAATGTGCGCTCGAGCGAGCATCGAGCGACGCTTTTTGCGGCCACGGCCCGCTTGAATAATTGTGTTTTGCAACGTCTGCAGCGACAAAGTTCCGGGCATGGATCCAAAGAAGAATTAAGCTGAGGGAAACTTTTAAAGTGGACCTATAAAAGGAACAATATCATCGGGCCGACCTATTCAGTTTTCGAACGATCGCGGAGGAATCGTATCGATCGTTCGATCTATTCTATCTGTTTACTGAAGTATAGCACGACCATTCGACAGTGATATGGCTTTTAAAGTGAGTGTGCATCGCGTGATTGACCATTCTTCATTTTTTGTCTAATCGTGATAGGCAAACCCAGAATTGTGAAGTGGCGCGACCGATCAATCGTTTCGTACCATTTAATTATAGGTCGGGACGCTGGTACGCTAACAGAATTGTCCTGTCCTAGCCTACCGAAACTTCTATCGATTCCTCGTGACATTGGTTAATCACTTTGTAAATTGGAAATTCTTTCCAATATGGGAACGTTTCGTTCTTTCCGAGCATTTTCAAAATAATTCCTTTTCCAGGCTTTGTTGAAATAGAACATGAACAGTATAGTACCTTCACTCGATTTTCAATAAGAGAAAAAACAAATATTTTTGCATATAACTGATGCAAAATTAATTGTTTTCCAACAGATTTCTTTAACGGCAATTCTGCTGCTGTTGGTTTTATTTCACGAGAAAGCCGACGCTGGCGGTCACGCGCACTCTTTTCAACATTTCCACGGACCCGTGATAGGCGATGCTCGAGAGGTGACTTGGAAAGACAAGCACGGTCACCACGATCATGATTACGTGGCACATCCGCACTACGAGTTCTCATACGGCGTCGAGGACCATCATACTGGCGATTATCATGGCCAAAAGGAGCATAGAGACGGTACGTCAAGCATAATCTGGAAGAAAATTAATCTCTTTCGCTGTTGAAAGAACACTTGCGACTTGTACGCACGGTGAACGCAAAAAATAGTAATATAATCAAGTTATACCTGTTACGCAGCGATAAATTGCGATGCAACGGCGAGAGGCAAGTCGACGAACGTATAACAAGCGGTAGAACGAATAGAAAAGCAAAAATAAAAGTGGTAACGCGATCTTTGACCGCGCGAAGGAAATATCGAAAGAAACGTTTCGAAGCATCGCATTTTGTTTCCAAGCTGAAGTTTTCCCTCCGGTGTTCGTCCATGGAAAATTCTAGAATCCTTAGGTCGCGTATTTTAATTAGTTTACTGCGATTCGAAAAGCGTCCCGAGCTCATAGAACGCTTTGGAAAGTCGTCTTCGTTTGCACACTCTTTTGAACTCGAGAGTTTGTCAAGTTTTCTAACATCCACGACTTCTTCCACTTTCGTTTCTACGTAATCGGCCTAATTAAAGCCAGACGGTGGCCTACATTAATGACCCTCGAATGTCAAAAAGTCGAGGAGCTTGTTTCCAGCAGATAGTTTAATAGGTACCGAGCAGAGACACTGTCGAGTGACTTCGAGTGATTTTTAAATTCGGTGCGACGAGAAATTGATGAGAATATTTCCAACGTACATATATTCTGATACGTAGAAAATCGAAATATTTGTTTAACGATACGCACGCGATACGCATGAGAAAGCGACAAGTTTCCTTTTTCAACGTATCTTCTTGGCACGACATGTCTTTAAAGTTCCTATAGTTTACGAATCTGTCATTAAGTAAACGCGGCCCTCTAATAGAGTTAACAAGATGGTAACATTATACGGGAGAAGTAATTACTTATCACGGATCTTGATTCTCAAGGCAACGTCTCTTAGTTTAATCATACTTGATTGCAGTACCACGTAAGGATTCATTCAGAGAGCTTTCAGGATCACTCGGCTGGAACGTTCAAAGAAGAATATCAATATCGCGAGTTTGACGCTCCCGACCCCATCGCGACGTGAAGCACACGTGGCTTCATTAATTATTTGCAGAGAAGGAAATTTACGTTGAAAATAATCCGCGATACGATGTTACTGCTAACGAACCTATTCCGTTTTCACTTTGCCATATTAATACGCTAACTAGCTATACCTCAACTACGAATGGTATCTCTGCGCGAGTTTGACATCTTTGTACTCTAGATATGCGCCTTAATGTTTCACAGGCAAATTTAAAGACAATACAACGAAACGAATGCGTCGAAGCGAAGTACTTCCAGCAGCAGAAGATATTCGATAACTGTGATAACTGTTAAGTAAAACGATAATTCTTTCGTACTCAGCGTGTTACTTCTTGCCATGGTTCTCGAGGAGCATTAAAATATTCACATTCCCTCGACAAAATCGATTTTTCTTCTCGCTGGTGTCTTGTGTTTACATAAATTGTAATTAACCTTCTTGAAAGAATTAATTCTTCAGCTACTTTTAGTCGAGAATAAACGAAAACTAATTTTCCATTTACTCGCTTTGGCAGTAGAGAGAACAGGCCGCCGGCGGTTGAGCGTAAAATTATTTATCGACTCTCACTACATGATATCTACTCGTTTGCATCCGATAATCATATTTTTTTGCTGGTGCTTTACAGGCAAAGAAGTAGTCGGCGAATACACAATAAAAGAGCCCGGCGGAAATATTAGAACGGTGAAATATCGCGCTGGAAAGGATGGATTTTTCGCTCACGTTCTTAACAGCAACGGTAACGACCATGACGTAGGACACCACCATTAAACGAAACGTTGTTTCATTCATTACCAAAGATTTCTTGTTACGTTGCGATTGTTGTTGTTATGCAACGTTGATTGTTTCGTTTTTTTTTGTTGCACTGATTAAAAAAGAGAGAGAGAAAAAAAGGTAAATCGAAACAGTTGCTAGTTTAATTTGTTCCAAATCACTTCCCCAATTAGCACCGGGAGGGTCCGATCGCAGAAATTCGGAGGCCGAATCGAAAACCGATGTGTGTGGAAACCAGTGAGCGGTACTGTGATTCCACGGCGACCGATGTTTTTAACGGAAGTGACGTTTACTGATTGACAATCCGATCGTCACGGACATATGGATCTCCCCTGTGATTACGTATCTAGGCTTACCAGAAACAACGATCTGTTGCGATGGTTTCGCGTGCAAATCGATCGAACGCTTTTGGAAATTAATGAGTCTCTTGACTTCAGACACCATTACACCGTTACGATATACGATCGTTTAACCAATTTAAAATTGAAAGAAAACGTTATTTTTTTTTTCATATAAGCTTCGTGTAAAATATATTTTTGTAGAAATCTGAATGGTGTTTCTGAAAGGACAAAATAGCGAAAATAACATCTAATTGCGGTTAAAGTCGTAGAACGGATTGACTTAGTTTGAAATACCACACATTAGCGACACGCGAAGTTAAATGTAGCAAATCGATTCGCAAGCAGCTGAATGAAACGCACTTAATTGCGTTTAAACACAATGCCTTTCGACAACAATGTGTTTCGACTACATGCATATGTTTGCGTACACGATGTCACTGGCGGTGCACTAATTTCGTTCGTGAAAAACGATTGTGCCGTCCATCACGTTAGGATGAAATACGCGGCAAAAGAATTGCCGGAAGCTCTTACTATCGAACGAGTTCTCTCAATTTTTGTATTCAATGTTTTCCGACACAGAGGACGGCTATATATCCTCGTAAAAGAACCGGTTATGATGACTGCAACATGCGTTTTTCATAGTTTTCGCGGCTGCTGTGTGTCGCGTGCGTTCTCGTACTTAACATTTCCCGTACAGCGTTAACTAGATTACGTTTTGTGTAAATCCATCAGGCGGAACAACAATGATCTAGAACACAGCAATAAAAATGTTTCTATATAAATTGGCAATGGTCGATCGACGAAGGAACAATCTACGACGTAACTACACTGTGATATTCCTGATACATGAAAGGTATCGCTAAAAGGTTACTATTAATCAGTGTAAGAATATTATCAACGTATTATTTTCTTGTTATTAACAAGTATTTTGCTCTATTTAGATCTTCTAATGATGAGAGACGATGATAAAAATGTAATGGACGTTTCCGAAATAGTTAAACGTTTTCTTCTAATTATAAAGAGGAGAAGAGATCATGCAAATTCAATGTCGTCCGTTCTTTGAAGAGACAAAGTTACGAACAACTACGACGCTCATTGTGCTTCTGACTTTAGTTCCCGACTCTTGTTCTTCGTTTCAAAGTAACAAACAACTTTGTTATAATCTTTAAGATTCCAATTGCAATTGCAGTGTACGTTGGCTTCCGGAATCCTTAAATTATATCTTCGTTAATGAAAGGGAAGATGGTAGAAATTGATATATACCTCCAAAACTGCTGTGCCATTGAACAATTTCTTTGGCGCAATTAACAGAAAGCTTACCGTTGCAATTAGTAGGGGATTGGCGAAACGTTTGAGGAATACTCTGTATTTCTCGCAAACATACGCGTTTCGTTGATGCAACTCCCATCCTCTTTCGGTAGACAATGATATTATATCCCGCGAACGTGGTTATACTATAGAATACTAAAGGGGACGGATAATCTTACACCGGCATGGAGAAAGTCAGGAATTAACAAACTAAAAAATGTACGATCCGTGCTATTCAACAAATTAAGAAACATGGATATAACAATCGTGGATGAAACCACTCGAGCTAATAAACGAATAATATTAATTTAATGATAAATCGCGTCGACAAAGTAACAATGAGATAATAGCGTTGTGACGATATTGTGGTGAAACAGTGATTCGTCGAATTAATTATTCATGCTGACTTAAACGTTATCCGATGTTATATTGTAATTACGTCAAATGTCTCGTTTTCTCGTCACAAAGAATCCACGTTATGAAAGCAAAGAATATAAATTATGATTAAAAGGACGGGAATATTTTTGTTGGCAATTTTTAATTGAAATTTCTCTATTTGTTCGCTGGAATCGCGTCGAAATATTCCTATGATTTCAATAAACGTCCGACAAGATTAATGGACAATTGTTATCGGTAATTAATAGTGTTCATCCGTATTTGACGGTCTATTGAAATTAGTTATCATTGTTCCCCTGTTCTTTGTTTTATCGCTCCTTCGTGCACGGAATTTTCTTTGTTAAGGTATTCCGGAAAGCAAAGTTACCGAACAATTTTCAGTGTACTTTCTCGGACGAAGTAGAAAACCAATGAGATGGAAAACAGAAGAGAATGAATAGAATAAATATTCCTTGCATGTTGCGCTCTTACGAATCATTGTAATTGGTTATCAGAGAAATCAATTTCTTTTGCCTCGGCAGAAACGTAGCTGATATGAGCGTCAGTGTTTGTTCGAATTTTATTTAATTGTACATTTTAGCACTTTGCTTGTACAATTCAAATATCGTAGTGTAAAGACAGTTTTCTCAATTTAATTTTATCTTAAAACTTAGTTACACTAGTTTGTCGAAGCGAACTCAACATGTTCTCGGAAAAAAGGAGGAAAAGAACACTTGTTCTTTCGTCAAGATACCAGCCGCCTCGAGCTTCCCAAGAGGCAGTGAAACATTCGATATCAGAAAATGATGCAACCGATCAAGAATCTTTCACGACATGCCCTCGTATACTTCGCGTAACCTGTAAATCTTGCTTTTTACATACGGATGAGCATTCACTTGAGAAGCGGAATACAAATTACCATAGAAACGGATGTTAGGAATTCATTGCACACGTTCGTAATTTATATTTTGCACCGGCTGATTCGAATCTTCGTTGAAAACTGGCTGATGACGGTAGCGCTTTACCCGTTGTTTCGTCTAACAAAAGGAAAAATTAAAATCAAAATATTCAGCTAGGCAAATTTATTCAGAAATACACCGTTCTCTCATTTAAATTACGAGATAATTCGTAGGGCAAGGTATTGTGTTCTTCTCTTTCATACGAGTCGCCGTAAAATTCGAACTTCATTCCAAGTTATTGTGTCGTGGTTTCTTCCAAGTTTAAAGCCCTCTTGATTTAGCGATTCTTTAGTTTTTCGAGCACGGCCGAGAAACAGCGGAATGAAGATTTGTTTGTAAAGGAATGAAACGCTTTACTGTTCACGCTTCACGCGGTATGTTCGTACCATGAATCTTACACAAGTAAGCTGCCCCTTCGTTGTCCATAATTCCCCTTCATCTCACCCTAACTTCTTTACTAATTCCGTTTCTTCCATCTTAGATTTTCGATGTACGTCGCGTTTTATAAAGTGCAACGAAAGGAGATAAGGAAGAAAAAGATATAAGAACGTCATACAACAGTGCGAAACAGCGCGCCGTAAAGTTTAGACGCGCGTTTCCCTCGTCAAATACCAGCATAGCTTTGAATGATCCAAGGAAGTACGACTTCCCCTCCAGCTTCCGCTTTGTGAAGTTTTTTAAATTGTATCTTCTTCACTTTTCGCCACCAACAACCCACATATGAAAGTTTGATCTGAAATTTCTAAACGTCTTATTGTGAACGGTATCCTACACAAATGGCAAGAGTATAAACTTCTCGAAATAAAAATAATAATGGAACAACAGAGATAACGTACAGAAAGAGAAAGAAAAGGGAGGAGGATGGAAGAGTTAACAACTCAAAGAAAAAACGTCCGGTCTATTTCATTTTTTAGGTGGAAACAAAATAGGATTTTACCGAGCTAATTAACCGACAATCACAGGCTCAAGTCGGGCATCGTCCTTAAATCCGTGCTTGGCTACGTGAAACTGATTAATTTTAGCATTTCATTAAAAACTTCGCGTCGTGCGAAGAAACGAAACAAAAGCTTCGTTTGCGAACATAAATATCGTCCTTCTAAACATACGTAGTTCCGTGTGAGCAGAACAAATTTTCATATTTCAAAAATGGCTTGAAACATCACCTGCGTGAAACAGACGGCATAGTTGCATATTCATTTCTGTTTCGTCTATGTTTTTTACACGTTTTACACGTTTTATGGATGTTCTTTCATTCGACGTTTCAACAGCACTGGTAGTTAAAATTCAAACACAAAGACCCGAAGCTTTTATGATCTAACAATGTTGACCAATGTTGGCTAAGGTATTACATTACACGAGATAAAAGTACGGACAAGGTAGCAAAATATTCCCTACCATTCGGCAACTCCATTATTCCTGTATCGTATTCATCTCCGTTTACATGATTTCTGTTACTTCTACGTCGTAAAAATAAAAACGATAGAACCATTATAATTGCCAAAATTCCATTATCTCCAATGAAATTATGAAAACGAATTTATAGTTAATCGACATACTGTAATTACGATACAGCTAATGTGTAAAGTTTAATTAAACGTTTCGATGTATGCAATGTGTGTACGTCGATACCTGCGAATCGTTCGTATTTCATTCTCATACGTCAGTCATAATTATAGAAATGATGAAAGAAGAAGTCATTAAGATAAGTGGCGAGCTTAATGAGCGCCGGGGAAAGTTGAATTGATCGAATTGCTCGTGACAGGACGGGGCCCGTGATAACGAGCGCCACTAGAGATATCGCGTGGGATCGAATTTCCTAGGAATTCTATATATATAGTATATCAAGATCCAGCGTGCGAAGCTCGAAATATCGTTCCCGCTAATTGTCGGTTACTCTTTAGTACAGGAACGGGTCAGTTCTAAATAAATTATGGCGGAACAGACGGAAAATCGATTCGGCTGGAGCGAAAGCTCATCGTCCGATTCCGTGCGTCGGCTTCAACCCTGTAACTTGCCGTTTGCCGATTGATGGCTGCCTCTTCTGTAGCGTTTCGACAGCCACGAGAAACGAAAGCGTCGCGAATAGACGGAATTGGATTCCGGTGTAGTGATTGCAAATGCGACTACACCCGCATCCTTGTGATTCTGTCGTGCTCCCCTGGTATTCACAGGGCACCTCGATTTTCAACTTATCGATCCGATTCGCTGGCGGGTTTAATTTTCTTCCAGCGTCATGCTTCTTCCGTCGCCTTGGCGTGCACCGCTGTCCAAGTACCCCATAAATATGTTACAGCTACACGGTCAAACACGTTTTTTCCCTGCTGACAGCAGTCCATTGATGTTTCGGCGAGAAAGTCTAGTCTCCACGAGTACATTCACCGCTCGCGATAATCTTCGTGCAACTGTGTTTCCACAAATAGAACGAGAAAGAATTTCACAGCATACGTTTCATGTTATTGCACTCTCTTAGGATTGCTTAATTATTATCTTTTTTTTCTTTCTTTTTTATACGTGGGGAAATCCTCATGGACATCCCGCCGCTCTTCTGGGAAGCGACGGGGTAGTGTCGGACTTCACCGACTAAGACCTTACGGTGGTCCGCCTGACGCTCAACAGGGGTGCCCCGGGACTAAGAAAAGGCAAGAAGAATAAACCAAAAAGACGGAGTTGATTAATTACGCTTGATTGTTATCTAGTCGCAGTTTGTTTCGACGATAGCGCGCCAAGAATAACCAAGGAACACACTTACCGAAAGAATAACTCGATACTCTTGGTTAAATCGGAGAACCAGGTCGACAGAAATACATGTGTTACTTTCGAAATTACGCTTTCACATAATTTTAAACCGGGTCAAGTTGGAACGGGGTATACGGTTCACATGCAGAGGTTCGTGCGTGGCTGTTTACTCAAGATTTTCGGGCCGGTCGGTTCGCCAGAAAGTTTGCCCGCGTTGCAATATTTCTGGTAACGTTTGCACGAGCCGGCCGCCAAGGAACCAAGAACGGAGTCCACTTTGGAAAATTACTCGTAGATCATAAGAATTGTTCGACCATAAACCACCTCTATATGGTCACGTCATAGGGCCGAATAAAATAAGAAATGTTCCATCTGTTTGTATAGTTTTTACCCGAAATTGGCATTGCAGCATAGATCGAAGTCGCTGTATCTCTCAGATATATCGAAAGCTGTGACAGAACTTTTGGTACCTCTTTATGATTAAAGAATGGATCCGATATTCTATGCTCTCGTCTTTAAGCACCAGTTATTCTTCCGATAATCGAAAATAACGCGTAAAATCTACTGGAAAAGTAAGCTTCAGAATTTTTGAAACGTTATTTCGGCTCCGTAGTCGGAAATGGAGTTGATCTCTGCTCTTGATGGTACTGAGAAAGAAGCCCGATGTAAGAAATTTCATCGCCTTCCGACGGATAACCGACAAAGTTGCACCTAAAGTCTGTAGCGATATAAAAGAAACGCAAAACGAAGGAACGGGTGTACGAAGGGACTACGCGGAACGAATGATAGGATCGAAGTTCGATCGCGAAGATTAAACGAGGATCGAAAGGAAGCCGGAAGCAAGCCAAGGGTGCAAGTCTGCCCGCAAAGTGAAACAAATTGCCGCGAACGAGCCCCGATTCGTCGACACAGTCGTTGATCCTTTCCCTAATTCCGTCATAGAAAATCCGGCAAGATTTTAAAGTCGATCTTCGATTCTCCTCCAACTTTCGGATAATCTTCTTGCGTTCTTTCGAGTATCCGTGAATTGTCGAATTTCGTCTTTGAGAACCGTAATTTTCTACTCGATATGCTTTACCGTAGAAATGGTCGAAGGGTATGATTTAAACGCTAAACGCTAAAACGGTCACGTCCCGCAATAACGGCCAGTATCAAAAATCTTGATCGCGAGAACAGCTTAATTCTCACTTTTTCGCTGCGTTTCCAGCAAAAACCTCCGGAAAGGCAATTAAAAGTTCCAAGCTGTTTACCGGCGGGCGAGCAAAAGCCGTGAACAGGTAAACAGAGAATTAAAGTTTCCGAAACGAAACGGGTTCGCCGGCTAGTGCTTAACGAGGACTCACGAAATGCGTCTTTTTAAAAATCCCGTAATTATGAAAACCTTCGTTATAAACTCCACCGACCAATCGTAAAATTTTAATGGTGCCACTTGGATCTTTACTCTTATTAATTTGATTTCACGCGTATAATTATCGCGGGAATAACGGCGCTGGCGGCGGCGCGTCGCTGTGTATAAATGAGAAGCTTTATGCACGACATCGATCGGGTTCCAAAAACAGAGAGATATAGTCGAACACAGTGAACAGATTCCGCGTTGTAACGCTTTAAAAGTATTTCCTTAGTTTTCTCTTATCGCCGGATGCCAGACCGTCATTTACGTTCACGGACATCGAATTTTAAACATCGTTATCAAGTCTCTTCCTTTAGTTACTTCGTGTTATTATAGAGTCACAACGTTTAATTGCTTCTTCGCGTGTTCGTTTCTATTCGATGAAACGATGAAACTATCGACGAGTTCGTTCCTACAATATTGATAGGTCGTTTGGCAATCGTGCCGAACTTATTTGCAGCAAGACTTTTTGCACGGTGTCCAACCCCGATAACGATCGGATAATGCACCATCCGTGGCAGAGAATCGAATCTAGAATCGGAAGTTTGAGATCTTAATCTACTTTTAATATCCTGCGTCTGAGAGGTCTCCCGTAGCTCAATGATCGCGGATCAACGCCAAGGAATGGAAAAGTTTGCTCGTTCGACTGGTGAACCGAGAGATACCGGTCGTTCATTTTCTCACGGAGATTGCAATGGAAAAGAAAAGAATACCCATCGATGGAAACCGAAGCTAACTACCCCGAGATCCTGGCCATCCATAGGGTCAAAGAGAAATGTCACGGAGGTGAATCTTGTCGAAACTCCAGACATCGTACCATTCCGTTTTCAACTCTGTCAAGATCAGGGAAATTCATCAATCTTTGTACGGACAATCCTTGTCGCGGCTTAATCTGCAAACGTATGTATCTCTCGTCACGTCTGACACGTTCTACTTTCTAACGAATAAAGTTCTATTCAATTGCGTTCCGATCGATCTTCCACGAATCTTATTAAACGATTATTTGTCTTCCAACTTGATCGTTCTCGCGATATCGGCCGGATCATTTCTCCATCGTTAATAAAATGTCGAGCGTAACTAATACGCAATTAATACCCGGCACAGACCGAGCTATCGATGATTCAATGATTAGAAGTAGCTTCAACTAATTACACGCGTATCGCTCCGACCCTACGATTAATCATTAATTATCCTGGCTAATGAATTTCACGCAAATAAATACGATAACATAGCGAAAAGTTTGATCTATGGCCACAATATACGGAAATAGTCGTACCGATGCTTGCAGTCGAACGATAAATTCAGAACTCCGAGATTAAATATATATATCTTCTTCAACCAAGAAGCAAACACCTTTTTCAGAATAAAAATTCATTACTTTCATTAACTCTGTCGTCGTTTCGCTCGCGCTTACGATACATTTTTGTTACTTGGTCCGTCATTCGTGCGTGTATGTGGGTCGAATGAACGCTATTTCTCTTTCGCCGGGCTAAAAAAGCTTGGTGCATATTAAAGTACATCGCGGCCAACTGCAAATCATAAATCAAAGATTATGTCTAAACCGCGTGCATTTTAAATAGCAATTAAATGTTTTTCCGCCACGTAGAAAATTTAATACATCTTCGTTCTAATTACTTTCCCTTCAGAGTGCTACTTACGCGCTCTTGCGCGTGGTTGCAACAACGCTTCAACATTTTCCCAGCATTTTCTCTCTACATTTTTAATCTTTCCTTCTGCATAGATTTTTTTGTTCGTTTGAAATTTGGTTGACCGCTGTAATAATTTTCGTTAAGTCAGATCCTGTGCTGGTAAGAGATATAGAGTAGGATAGTGTAGAAAAGTTTTGATATACTTGATACAGCGTGTCATCCGCATGCACTCGTTAATTTATGAAACTGCGAACCATCGTTTCTTGAACGAAACCGACCTTCATCTACCTCTAAGATATTTCACGCTTCTCAGACGTGTATGACGAAAATTGTGAAATGGCAAGTTCGAATGGATTCAACTTACAGTCATGCCGGTGTGGAATAGCGTCGATTGAATTCTACTCGAGATCTGAAAAAAGTATTATCAAGACGATAATATTAATTTTCAAACGGCGTATAATATGTGCGAGACTGCGAGATCAATTACTCTTGGAATCGTGTTACAAATTGTTTAACAGCACACACAATATTGAATTTCGACAGACTACTCTGTGTTTCGATTACATTCGAGGGTAACGGAATACATACCTTGTCTGCTTACTACCTAATGTATATCTGCTTACCAGAGATCCTTCATCAGTTGAATTCTAGGGGCGTTTGACTCGCAATATGCACAACGATCTTCAGTTGCAAGTTTACTTGGGCTCCGTTCGTGATGGAATTGCAAGCGAAAACTGACTTTCGTCAATTCAAACGATCTTCTTTTTTCAATACACGCCTTCTTGCTCTCTTTACGTATCGTCCGGTATGAAACCGAATCGTCTGGTAAAAATCAAAGTTTGACGTGGGAAGGTAAAAGCTGAAAGCGAGGTTTGCAATCCGTCATGAAACACCGACTATGTGATAGGTAAACACATACTTTGTTAAACTTTCAGAACACAACACAGTGAATATAATCGCTGTAACGCATCGATTAAATTAACGAGACAAACGAGTGGAACTCGTCGCGTGACTATGACTTTTAGAAGCTGTCTCTCGGTTGTCTAGCGGGTATATCATCGATATGATCGAGTCTGCTATCGACTAACTTGTATCACCTTCGATTCACGGTAACGGCGAATTCCCTCGAGTCTCGGTACCGACGTCTTACTTTATCAAATTTTATGGAATGGAAAACCCGAGTATTTTCTCTGTTCGCTGGACAAGCGGCTTCTCGTGGGGATCAGTGAAACAATTTGTAATATATCGAAAGCAACAAACGGCAAGGAAACGTTGGATTAAATGAAATTGATAAGCGAAACGATCGCTGTCTCTCTCTCTCTCTCTCTCTCTCTCTCTCCTTTTTCTTCGTAGCTGATATTTCTTTTTTCTCTCTTGTCAGAGAAACAACGTATTTGCTTGTGATCGTAGAATCCTTCAGGAAACCACTGCATCTCCAGAGACATCGCAGGAAATCTTCATTACCGGTATAGATAGGAAGAGGAGAAAATCCGATGAAATAGTCGGACGACGGGGCAGATCGGGGCAGGTGTGGAAGTTTCGAATCCAACGGGAGAGAGACTGCGTACACGGGTCTTGCATCAGAGCGTAATAAAGGCGATGAGCGTTCTTTCATCAGGGAAAAAAGTTTTGTCCCGTTTTGCCGCGGGAACTTCCGCGGCGCCAAGAAAATCTAGTTTGTCCCTGAGTGAATATGCATGGAATAGGAAAGGGAGAAAATATAGATATCGTTCTTAATGCGACGCGCGAAGATACGTTCACCAAGGTAAGAAGCAGAGGAGAAAAAGGAAAGAAACGAAAGGAAGAACCGCGTTATCCTTTGTCTTTTGAAATGGGAAACGCTATTTTTATTCGGCTAAATACAACGGAAACATCCCACGGCAAAGAAAGGTAATTTACAATATGGCAAGGGGAAGGTTTTAACGTTATATGCCAGCGAACCAAATGAAACGAACAGTCGATTGTATATCATCGGCGTGCGAACCCCTGAATGATCATTGAATGAGCAATTATATTTCGAAGAGATGGAGCTGGTTTCGATCGAAGGTACGATAATACTTTACTGAACGACCAAGTTAGAAAAGAGAGAAACCAAGGATAATGGAGGAGAAAGAAGAGATTAACGCGTTTTACGCACGACCCAGCATTGTTTTAATTTAATTTTTACTCGCGCGTCTGTATAATCCGCAAGGGAATACTAGCAAACGTTTTCCTTATCGTGTTCGTTTTACCCTGTGTATGGCGTGTTCGTTTTATCGGTATTCTTCTAGTTTCATTACACGTATATACAAACAGTCACGTACCAGCGTAAATACAATCAGAGTTTTTGAAACCAGAAGTGTGGAAATATTGTGTTCCTAGCGTCTGTATTAGAACGCACAAGCTTTTTCAGTCTCTCCCACCTTTTGTCTTCAAATTGGCGCGCCCGTGTCGCTGCAGCCGGAATATGAGCACTAGACGCGTACATTTTGCTTAACTTTACACGTTGTTCTCCTCCTGTATCCTTTCGCTAGGAAGCTCTGTAACTTTGTCGCGCTAAACGAAAGAGTTCAACGTTTTCTCTTATCCAATTTCTTAATTTTGTTTTTTTTTCCGTTTCCAAGTTCTCCCACCTAATCTATACTTAGAGCTTTAACTTTATTTATAATTTGAGCGTATAACGTGGCAAGGTCTGATCAAATTTCTTGTATCAAATGTAAAGTTACTGCATACCGCGTTCAACCGAAACCGTGCACACGGTTATGCACGCTTGAACGAGGATAGGTAAGAAAAAAAAAAAAAAAATCGAGTTGACCGATTCGTCGGTTATTCCATTAACTTTGGTCAGTGAGCAGTAACGAAGCGGGGCTCGGCAGGGAGTGCAATGTAAATTGGCGGTAAAATAAAAAGAGAGGAAATTGACCAGGGGGTGGTGGCGATAGGCAGCGCGCGTATGGAATTTCCGGTGGTGTCCTTTGAGCCTTCAGTGGCGGAATGAGAAGCAAAAAGTGCCGGAAACAGATGTATCCGTGCAGTTTTTGCTTTTTCCTCGCCTCCCTCCCTATCTCTATCTCTCTCTCTCTCTTCCTCTGCCTCTCTTTCTCTCGATCGATTCACCATTTTTCTATTTTTTCCTTTTCCTTTTTTCGTTTCGAAACACGGTGGCTTCCTATGGTAATATCGAGGGGATGCACTTGATCGCTAAAACGCGTAACATTCTTTGCATATAGATGCGATATCTCGCTTTTTCTTTTATGGTGCACTCACCTTCAAACATTCACCTATAGATATACATGCAGAGTGATAAAAGCCGAATTTGAAAAATTTATGTTAAAGTAATACGATATATCTTATTTCTACTGTTTTTTCATAGAAAAATTATTGACTATTACTAATTATTGACTCGTGAATTATCATCACCGTGTTTCTGATAAATATCTCTTCAAAAGATATGTACGATCTATAACAAAGAAATTGTTTCGTAGAGTCGTAAAGCTTCGGTGAAATCCCAGGCCACGAAAAACGATTGCCTTTCCAATTATACAACATAATCAACGATGATGCATTAGGCGATCCATCGTTCCCAGTAGGAACCAGTTGCGAACGAACTCTCTGTTTGATTTCAATCTCTGAAGAAGTAGAACTGAGAAGATATTTGCCCGGTAATCCACAGGGTAAGCGTATCCACAAATCTAATAACGTAATTGCATGATACGAAGAACGAGCTACTGATATCCGTTCTTCAAGGCGAACAAAATAAGGGAAATAAATAACACGTCCACGCAAAACTAGCTTTTTGCTATATAAAACAAATGGTGAATAACAACGTTCGTTCCCATTCATGATCACAAATATATCCGAATATTCGTCACTGATTCGTACAAAACTACACCTGTGTGCTACATATATCTATCTATATATATGCGTGTTCAGCATTCACATAAAATATGTTATCTACGCCAGATAAGATACTCTTTCCACGTCGGCGAGTATAGCAATAAAATCAAACGTAGTAAGCGTCGATCCGTCAATCGATCATTTTACCGCCGTCGTGAACTTTCCCACGTAGATAATACCGTAGAACAGGTAGAAACTTTCCGCATTTGGTCGTCGGTTATCGAGCGAAATGTTTTCGCCAGCTACGCTCTTGTTTTTCCTCTCATCTGTTGTTCTTTGTCTCACAGCAAAATCCACGGTACGTATTTACACGTTTTTAACACGTTTAATTGTACGAACATTAATTACGCACTTTCGGCACGCTTGTACTCTATTTTCTGTTCCATCCACCATAGCATGGTTATAGGAATTCATTAATAGTCATGCAAACTCTGTTGCCTAATTTCAAACAAATTTTCGTTAGATTTCCAGAGAGTATAGTGAATACTTACAACGCACGAGGTAATTCATGACAGCGAGTGTTGCGAAATATTCGTCGGCACGTAAATACAGGCGAGTTAGCGAGGAAAGCAGAGACGTTCCGAGAGTTAAATGTCGTCGGCAGCCGTCTTCTTGCAATTGGTGTAAAATTGGAAAGGAAGGAAACCGTAGGTTCCAGTAGGCGTTGAACGCTCTCCTCGGGGAGCTTTAAAGCCGAAACTTCTCTGGTTTTCGTCGTCTGCATAACTGTTGGTTGGCGCGCGCACACGACCTCGTAAAGTTCTGCGCGTCGAAAGTCCGCTCCCGGTTATCGCGTGATTAAGCTGTTTATGCGGCCGATATTACGTTTCCGGGTCACATGATTTTAACAAGGCAAGTTAAATAATAAACGAAAGAACCGTCCTATCTGACAAACTTTTAACGAGAACAACGAGACAAGCGGCTGGCCAACAAATATTTTAACTTAATTTCGTGAGAGATCTCGAGATCGTGAGATTGTGCCTTATTTTCTCGCGATAGCAATGGAATTCTTACAATTTTCCCTTTGTAGGGATCGTAAAATCGAAAAATATTCCCTCGATTCGATTTTCGAATCGGGACAGAGTTTCAATTTTAGTTATAATATGGTCGCGTTGGAAATGAGCCGCCGAAAATGTCGGTAAAATTATTATTGGGCCTTTTGCGAGCGTGTCACAGAAAAAAATGTTGATCGGTATCTATATAGATGTTTACTTTATGGAAATGTGGCGTCATGGACTACGCTAGGAGATTCCAATTTCGATATTCGTACATTCAGCTTTTCTTGCTATTGACAAAAGAGCAAATATTTCGTTGGAGAAAGTTATTTCAGTTGTTTGCCTTTAAGAAAAATTCGTACGAATACCAGACTTTTATGATTCTTATAGAACATCTTTTTTTCCTAACAATCACAATCCCTGTAGCCTTTCCTATTTCCTTGAGCATTGTCTCTCTGTCGCGCTGTTAAGCTTCGTGTTTATATTCTAATGAATCGATGTCCAACTTTGATACGACAAACGTATTACGATATAACTCAAAGAAGTCGTGACTTACCATGGGATCAATACGATTTGCGGAACAAATCTTTGGTGTTTCAGCGGACGTAGCGAATAAGAAAGAGAATGGTCAAAGTTTTACTCGTTTAGTTAATTATAGACCGATTCGTCGGCAAGAATAGAAAAACGTTGAAATTTTGTTTGTTTCGGTTGCCCCCGCGTTCGGTTCGACGAAACAAAGGCCCGGCTATCTTCTGGTTCGGAAACGAGAGAAACGAAGGGACGAAGACCGCGCCCCGGAGAATATTTGCATCGAAAACTGGATTATAAAGTTTCGTTGTGTTATCACTACTTAAGAGATTAAGGTTTTCTTGCGCAGAGCCTCTTGGGAATTCTAATCGTGCTCGTTAACACTTTGAAACTCGATCGAGGGTCTTTGTCTTCTTCGTGACCAAGAAAAATTGCGCTCCATCGTTGATTAGAATTCTCATATGTCGCAGGAAATTACAATGAAGAACACTGTTGACACGTTATCAGACTCGGAGATTCTTCTAACGGTAACGGCTTGCACGACTGCGCTCGTATTAGTCGTTCTTCTTCCCACGCTCATTTACTAGTAGGTATCCTATAAAAAGAAAGGAGCGTTTTAGCCATCTTGTGAAATGTACGTTCTTTGTCCTAGTCGTTTGCTCGATATCGACGGTACGTCACGCTATAGACGGTATAGAACGTATTTTGCACTAATGAAAGAACGTATTCTCAGAGGGTGATAAGGTTAATCGAGCTGGCTAATGAAATCGCTTTGTTTCTGTCTTCTATTTTATCAGTTTAATTTTCGTCATGCATCACGTGGTAGCGTCTTGTGTCAAATAAAATAATTCGTATGTTTTTATTCGTTTAAGGATACGATACGTCGAGTACTAATTCATACCTTCTATTTTTTTTAGCAAATTCTGTAAAAGAGACTTGCTAAATCAAGTCGTATAGAGCTGAGCATTGACCAAAAGCACGGGGACAACACGACCATCGTAGTATAAAATGTTGTAAAATGTGTAAATGTGTAAATACGTAAATTGTTATGGAATATGTAAAATGATGTAAAATACAGATCTCAATTTTCATAAAACCAGTTCGTCTATCTTGTTGAATTGAATTGAACGAATGAGCGAATCCGAGTCAACCGCAATTATCAATTTCATAGGGAATTTCATATGGGAAATACGATGTCCACCGGTGTCCTCGTTATACAAATTTTCTATCCTCATTACGATGAAACGCTACTGTCCACTCGCTGTTAGTACCGTTAACGCAGAATTAAACGTAATATCATGTATGATACATGCACACCGATTTTGATTCGGGAGTAAAGTTTTACGATTAGCAAAGGATCAGCCAGTATAGATCGAATAGTCTTTTAAACTCGATAATAGTGTTTGAACGTCGTTATATGTTGTCGATAACGGTATGGCAACGAACACAACGGTGTGTGGACTATGTTCGCGTTGTAATTTTGGGGAATGAAATTTTGGAGAACGTCGGTTCGGATAATTACTAGGATGTATCGGCATGTGTTTGTTAAAGCCGGTTATTGAATAATAATTTCGGCCATGCAGTCGCGGCATCGAATAGTCGAGTGGTCTGGAATAAAAACGTGGACCCATCGTTACCGATCACGCTGTTCGCGTTTAGTTACGCAGGACGCGCGACCATTTCGTTTAATGGAATATCAGTACACGATTGAACAAATCGATCGGCAGAATTTATCATATTACTACGGGACGTTGAGAAACACGATGCTTTCCGATTCGTTTGGCCGGTTACGACATCATGGGAGCAATTGAAATTGCTGATAATATGTTTCATCGATTCAGTCAGTTTAACACGTACGATGTTTTAACTTCGATGGATATTCATTTTTCATTTTTTATCGTACATCGCGAATATTTTCTTGGTCCGGTAGTTGTTTCTTTTTTCCAGTTCACTACTTTCGTAAACGGAATATCATATGGCGGGAGAATAGGGAAATTGTTTTAAAATTAGATCGAAGGATTAACGTTTGACTCTTGTCGCCACCATTTATACTGCCATGCTACGTCTTTCCTTGACGACTCTGTTAGTCCAACGTGTAATTGCACACAACGAAGTATAGAAATTCGTCACTGTAAATTCCGTATAAGCGCTCGAACTTGTGTCACAGATACATGTCATTCGCGTTCAGCAATCTAATTCGTAATGTATTACACTTGCATTGGCGTTTGTAATTACACAAACTCCAAACAAGCTTGAAACAAGAGAGTTTCTATATTCGTTTACAAAGGATAACGTCGAATATTCATTACATTTTGCAATTCAATCGAGTTGAATACAACTAATTTAAAGAGCAAAAATTTCCAAGAGCATAGGACAATGTAGTAAAATAAACCGTATGCATAAAGCTGGCGCGAATAATAATATCAAATTTGATATAACCAGAAACTTTCGCGAGGTATGATCGGGTCGTTACCCGACTCGGCAATGTTTTCTTTCATTGCATTGCAAATTCAAAACGTCTCGTTAACGCGTGAAAACGCCAACTTTTATAGAAACGTAGAAGCTTACTCAGGAATTTCAAAGCTACTCACCGTGAAAATTTTCTTTCTTGTCGGTCGTATATATGTAAAGTTACAACGCGTACTTTTATTCATTTCCAGTGAATAAATAGCAAACACCTTGTCCGAATCTTTTTATATCTGAAATCATTCAATAGATATACCTGCTGCCAATTAACCACGCTTATTGATTTATCTTAATAAATCAGTTATTTGCTTGATAAATTTATCCACAGAATCGTATTGCACAATAATTTACTAACCAATAATATTAACGAATTGACAAGTGATGAATTATGAATTCGAAATGTTTGTTCCGCGAACACTCCTTATCATTTCACCTTCCGTACGACAATTCGCTGACCTATAATCTGTAAAATTTACTTAAGCATCACTCGTTTTATTATTACACTTATTATTGTTACGTAAGAATATTTATTTATTAGTATTTTTATAATACTTGTAGAATTTCATTAATAATTTTCGTTTTATTTTATTCAATGTAACCCGAATGATAATATAGAGCGATATCGATCGTCTATACGTTTTCATTGTACGGTAAGTACGATTTTACCTACCGTCGACAATACAATATCACATAGAGGTAAACCTTACTATTGGCAGTGATAAGAAGTCGGAACACGTCTCGAATTGTAAAGCTTAGGAGGTGAATGAAAAGTCACGCGATAAGGTGAACAAATATTCGGATTTACCGTGCCGCATAGGGTAGCAGCATAAATGTGTGGTATAGATAAGTCGTATTCTACTACTGCAGGTTTCAATTGGATTACTATACTGGGATAAACTAAACCTCGATAACAGATTGTATCTGAACCGCGGAGGTTTACGTGCATGTGCTAAAGAGTATTTTATATCTCAAAAGCAAAAGAATTCGGTGGTGCTCCGAAGCTCTAAAGTAATAGAGTCTTTACACCTTCAAACATTGTAGCACTTTGAATTTCGTGGCGTTGTGCATCGTGTGAAGCAACTACTTGCGTATGGATGCAACAGAGAGTGAAATAATCGAATATGAAAGATATACGTATAGATGATAACATCTGTATCGTGCATAGACCAACCCCGTTCCCTATAATCTTCGTTACTATCCAGCAATTACGTTATAAAACACTACTTGGAACATCGAGGGAACTACAAAACGGACCCTTTACTGGGAAATAATAACTCGGGTTTTCCGGATACTCTGCGTGTGATATGTAATAGTCCTACACTGAATGATTAATGAGAATAATTTATTGATCTTCGTTGGCCGCTGTTTTACTAACATTTACATCAGGGTGAAAGTTATTTCGTTCGGTGTTCCATGTTTCTAAAGAACATTCAGTGAAATGAGCATGTTTAACGTGAACATTCGTCAAGTATTGTACATAGTGGAATTGGCTGGAATGTTCACGTGCACCTGGCCAATTGATCCGAATAGTAGTAAGAAACAAATCTTTTTTCGCAACATCCGATGGTCGTTTGCGATATTAAATGTTATTTTCCTAACGATATCCTTGGTGTTCGCTATCTTTCACTTTCGACACGATATACCTATTTTAATGAAAACTGTCTCCGAAGTAACAGCTCTACTGGAGGTGCTCTTCGATTTGATTCTTTGTAGAAGGAATAACGCTCAACTACAGGTTATTTGGGTTTGAAGCACGAGTTTAACGATGTTTCACAATAAAGATACGTTAAAAAAGTTTGTCGATTTTTTTAATCAATTCAGGTTCTGATAGGAAAAGTTAAAGCATTCCTGGAAGTGGCCAGTGAACATGAGACTAAGGCAATAGAAAGATACATGGATCGTTACAAGCAATTTCTCTCGGTAACTGCAATGGGATATATCACAACCGCGATCTCATTTAGTTTGGCGCCTTTCTTCTCGGCCCAAGAATTACCAGCAGATGGATGGCTTCCATTTTCCACCGAATCACTCGGAATATATTGCATGGTCTACGTTAACCAAGTTTACTGCATTTTTCAAACGGCATTCTGCATTGGCGTTGATTTCACGATCGCTGTTTTGTTCAGTTTCTCCGCAGCCAGACTAGACATACTAAGAATGAAACTACGGCACGTGAATAGCTCTGACATACTGGTAAGCTGTATCAAGGAACACCAAGAAATAATAGGGTAAGATAAATTTCTTTTCTATTAAGATATACATACAAATATAGTCTTAGTGTAACCTTTGGGCAATAGAACAACGCACAATGAAATATTTGAAAAAATTAAGTTAATCAGATATTTAAGAAAATTGAAAAGCATAGTAAGGAAATAATGGTTTGAAAAACAGGCTACTGACTATGAAGCGAATTTTTAAAATACTTACTGTCAATCGCTCTGAAGATAACATCCGAGGTAGCATAGGGGTAAGAAATGCACTCCTCTCACACGCACATCGTTTCTTCCAAGTGTTCTCCTAAGGGCGACAACAACATTTGACTGATTTCTAATAAATATACATATACAGGGTGGTTGGTAACTGGTGGTACAAGCGGAAGGGGGTGATTCTACGCGAAAAAAGAAGTCGAAAATATAGAATAAAAATTTTGCTTTCGAGGCTTTGTTTTCGAGAAAATCGACTTTGAATTTTCGCTCGGTACGCGTGCACTTTATCACGTCTCGTTATAACGGATCTCACTGTAGATCGTTGTCTCGATGGAAAAATTAAAAAAAAAATAAAAAAAAAATTTTGTTCTATATTTTCGACTTCTTTTTTCGCGTAGAATCACCCCCTTTCCGCTTGTACCACCAGTTACCAACCACTCTGTATAAATGTCATATGCTCTATGATACAATCGCGATATTTTGCTAATTCATCGAACTAATAGATTGTATCGACATATTCAGTAGCTTCGTCTAAACATGAATTTCAATTTTTGTACTATTATCTCGTGTTATCACTTTGTTATTAAATACCTATCAAATAATCGTTTAAGAAAACAGCCGAACATGACGCTAATGTCATTTGTCATTTGAATTTTTCTTTTATATAATCAATATTTCATTGACTGCGTTGAATCAATGCATGATGCAGTGCATCGTACTGCATTTATCATTTAAAGGTATAGAATAAACAATGCCAGAGAGTTAAATCTTTACCGAGTTAAGTAAATTGAGACCGTGTCATGGTCAGATTTGTGGAGGATACTAAAGCTACTGTTGAGACTTTATTATTCAAAACGAACGCCACGATGGGAAGCGCTGTGATATGCGGAGCTTTCCCTCTGATTTACGTGAGTCTGGCCTGCTCGACAGTTTTCCTTTCTGCACCATTCGTAGCGTAGCGTAATAAATAAGCAAGGAATGGGATCTTAATGTATCACAAATCGAGCTGTTTTAAATGAATATTTTTATAATAACATTCAGAATCAATCATTGGCCGTAATGAGTCAGTATCTTTCTTTTGTGGTGTCTGGTTGTACCCGCCTGTACGTCATCTCCTGGCCAGCGGACGATTTAAAAGAAAGTGTAAGCCAACCAAATAGTAACGTTGATAGAACATCATCTCATCTGGCATCGACATCGTCTTCATACATTTTCTTTGCAATTAAACGAGATTCTACTTTCCTCGATTCCAAAGCCCATAATTTTTAGCTTGATAATTGAAGCTAAACTTCTATTTGCAGAGTGTGCAGTTCGCAAAATCGATCACCGACGTTCAATGGTTAGGAAAGCCAAAAGACATGAAAAGCTCCATGCTTATTATGATGCAGAGAAGTCAAAAACCGCTACTCATTAGAATGAGTGGTTTACTACCGCCTCTTACCTTGGAATATTTCGCAAACGTAAGCATGTTACTTTCAGAAGTATTTCTCAAAAAATTGATATAATTATTTGGTAAAATGATTTATAGTTTATAACTACAGTATCGTCCTACTTCATGGCAATGAGATCAATGATTGAATCGTAATTTTCCTGATACACGTTATTTGAATATGTAAATTACTGAAACATGTAATAAATTTATTGCGTTCGAACAGAAAGTTGTACAATATTTGCTTAATATGTTTCTTTAGAATTAGATATATTAACACTAACTTTACCAGGCCATTATCAGGCCAACATAGATCAATTTCTCAATTTTTGTTAATATAACATGTTTTGTTAATATTACGTAACGAAATTAGACGAACAAAAGAAATAACAATGAATGTAGAATTTGAAATTAGATTTTGAAACCGGTCATTTGACCGGGCCTGGTAACGTTAGTGTTAGTAGAATGTCTTACCGATTAATCTAAAGTTTCGATGCGTTGAACTTCTTTAATACCAGTTTTAGCTAATTGTAAGATCTGTGTCCATCGACGTTCACATGTATTTTTCTGCTCACTTACAGTATATTTCGCGACATTTCTATACACGTTTGTAATAGCACTTTTGATCCTTTCGAGTGGCAACGTAAGAAGATCGCTTCAGAAATAGGGACGTGCACTGTAACTTCGTGTAGATATATAAACAAGTATTTGTATAACTGAATATACACATGACTTTATGCACGTATACAATTCTTTTTCGAAGAACGTTTTCTTACTTTCCCTGTTGCGTGATAACTACCCTTTGCACCTGTCTAACACGGTACGTACTCTTAATGTATAATGCAACCAATAATGATTAGCGTTAAGTCAGCTAGCAGCGCGCTACTGTAAAGAAAATCGCAAACCGGTGGAACATATTCTTGGATGTAATAATTTATTGAATTTCTCGTACGTCTACAGTAATTATATTCAAGTAACATCTGTGAATACTCAGTTGCTTTCAAAGCACTTTAGTTACATATATTCTCGATAGTTTGCAATATATCACACCATTGTGTCGGTTCTATCTACTTCGTTGGATTCATAAGGCAACCAATTTGTATAGTTATGTTGAAACAAATAACAGCAGAGAAAGTTATACATATTACTTGGCTCAGCGTAGTGATAAGCCTTTGTTGGCCACTTCCTATCAATAGCAACAGAAATAAAATCTTTTGTTTCAAGATTCTACAAATCTGTAGCGGTATTAGTGGCTGTTTGCTATTTATGCCAATATTATATTCGATTTATTTGCACTTAAATGATATCGTCATTACTTCTTCCTGTATGTGCCTTTTATTAGGAGTGTCTCAAAATATTTTCCAGACTCTTATATGCTTCATCAAGCACGATTCTCTACAGGTAAGCTTTAATTTCAATCATCATTTGACGTAAAACTCGGTATGTAATTGTTTAGAATACGAGACATCTCACCGATTCCGATAAGCTTGGGATCTTTTTGAGTATGTGCTGCAGTATCAGAAGTGATAAGATTAATCTTAACAACATATTTCAAACTTATCTAAATCGGTGTGACGTGCCCCATTCTACACACTTGCCTAAAATTAAACCAATGTGTTTTAATTACGCGTTACAGCGTACAGTCGAGGAAATGATGACTTATGTTAAAGAAGCACAACAATACGAGAAAAAAATCTTCTACAAGTACATCAAGAAATGCTATGTTTTCTGCGGTGGTTCCATGGCATGTACGTATGTGACAGCGACTTGTTTTTCGTTACGACCTATAATCTTGCCAGTTTCTCTCCCATTTGATGCGGAGTATCCATTTCCTATCAATTATACATCAATGTATGTTATCATATATATGCACCATGCTTGCCTTTGTATTCAAACCGCTGCACACGTATGCGTAAGCTCATTTGGGGCGCTTTTACTTTGGTTCACGGTAGCGAGATTTGAGTGTTTAGCCGCGGAATTGGAAAGGAGCACAGACATCGATGCGTTGGTTGTTTGCGTAAAGAAACAATTACATTTAAAAAGGTAAAGATAGTATTTGAAAGGTAATGTGTGTATCAAACGATGCATTTATGTTTTAGTAATATTTTTCTAGATACGCGGAAGAAGTGTTTAATAGTTTTCGATTTTTGGTACTGTATGCCATTGGAGTAGCCACGTTTGGTATTACTCTGTGTTTTCTTATGGTGCTTGTAGTAAGTGAAATTTATAAATTTATCACATTTTATATGCACAAATTTTACATAAATTTATCACATTTTACATATAGTGTAATGTAACGTAAAATGATGCTACTATTTAATTATTGACATAATTTATTTAAATAGAATGTACCTCTATTTGTGAAACTACAGTTTATAGGCGTATGTGTCACTGTACTTATGGAAATTTACTTATACGCGTGGCCAGCTGATTATTTGAAAGATATGGTAGTAACAAAAATGTGGTTTCTATGTCCTGGAGAAATACAAATGTTCACTTTTTTAAAATCAGTTAATTTTTCATAATTTCTAGAGTATGGACGCTCCACAAAGTATATATAACTCAACATGGTATGAACAGAAATTGGGAATGCAGAAAAGTCTACTGAATGTGTTAATATATCGACAACCGCTAACGCTTTCAATCGCATGCATAGTGCCAGAGCTCTCTTTGCGTTACTACTGTTCGGTAAGTTCGCGTGCCATAATTGTGATGAGAAAATTATTCAAAGATCTTGAATAAATGGCAAATTTATAATATTTCAGTACCTGTCCAATGCCTTCTCCATGTTCACTACTTTGCGCGTTATGATACACAATTAATCCAGGATGGATGTGTTCTGAATGTGGTTCTATTCGTATAAAGGAACATTCGTTGTAATAATCGTGATTAATGTCACTAAATTTTATAACTAATTGTGTAATAACATCGTATTTTATGGATATAACACACAAATATATGTACGAATAAAAACTATTATCAAAGTATAATTATGAAACCTATGAAATATGTCTAATTAACTGCGCACAGTTAACAGTGCTAAGTCGTTGATAAAATTTGTAACAGAGTATGGAATGGTTCTGTAATGAAAAAGAGATGAATAAACTTACATACCTTAAAAAACATATGACAACACAATAATGGCATAATAGTAAAATTTGTTGCTTCGAATGAAGTAGCATAATTAAACATGCGTTTATTATCAGAGTGGAAGAACCACGCGAAAAGTTTATGCAATAGATTTATTTCGTCTGAACTGCAAGCAGTAAGAACATTTTGTTGAATATATTTCTTTAATATCAAATATATAATATTAATAGAATTATTTATCGGGAAATCGAAACCTAAAATTTCTAAGCATCGAGCTTCTTCAATGTCAGTTATGGTTAAAGATTGTGTTCATAATCGTTCACATTTCTCTTCTCGTTGCATTACTTACAGTATATTTCGGAACATTTTCGGTTAGAAGATGTAAGAAGATCGCTTCAGGAAAAAGGACGTGGCCCGTAGCTTCGAGCAGATATCGCAAACAAACTTTTGTGTGACTGAATGTGCATATAACATTGTACGTGTGCAACTTTATTTTAACGAACGCTTCTTGACTTTCGCGAATATTAACTCCGTTGCGTGATAACTACCCTTTGCACGTGTCTAATACGGTACATACTTTTAATGTATAATGCAAGCAATAATGATTAGCGTCAAGTCAGCTGGCAGCGGCCTACTGTGAAGAAAATCGCAAACCGATAAAACTTGTTCTTCAGTGTAATAATTTATTAAATTTCTCGTACGTACAAACCAATTATATGCCAATGACGATTGTGAATATACGCTTGGATTAAAAACGATTAAATTACATATGTTCTATCTCTCGATAGTCTGTATATATCGAACTCTGGCACCAGTTAAATCTATTGCGTTAGATTCACAGGGCAAACACTTTTTGAAGTCATGACGAAACAAATAACACCAGAGAAAGTTATTCACATTACGTGGCTCAGTGTAGTTATAACTCTTTGTTGGCCGCTTCCTATCAACAGCGACAGAAATAAAATCTTTTGTTTCAAGATATTGCAGATCTGCAGTATTATAAACGCCTGTTTACTATTTCTGCCAATGCTATATTTTTGTTATGTACACTTTGATGATTTGATCGCTATTTCCTCGTGTGTCTGCCTTACAATAGGTGTATCACAAAATATATTTCAGACTATTGTATGCAGCGTCAAACACGTGTCTTTACAGGTAAGTTTTAGTATCTGTCGTTACTTGATGTAACAATAGATAACTATTTGGAATAAAGGACGCTTCATCGATTTTGTTGAATTTGAGGTATTTTGTAAAGATTAATACTTTTTCATCTCATTATTTACTATCATGATTTAGATGGCTGTAGGAATTTTGGCAATCTAACATTATTGTTATGTCTGATTTAGTTTACTTTTGAAGCATTAAAACAGATGGAAGGGTTAATAACGTAGGTCAAACCTAACTTAAATCTAACACAAACCTAATTCAGATAAATTCATAGTAAATAGTAACAATATTTTTACATATCAGTGGAAAACTATGAGCGAGTTGGAATTATGTGTATTGGGAAAAATTATGCAGCATATAGATCTTGACATCATACATATTTCAGACCTATCAAAATCGGCGTAACGTCCCCTATACCACAGCCAAAATTATACCAATTCATCCTAACTATGAGTTACAGCGTATAGTCGAGGAAATGATAGTTTGTATCAAAGAAGCGGAACAATATGAACGAGAAATTTTCTACAAGTACATCAAGAAGTGCTATGTTTTCTGCGGTTGTTCCATAGCATGTACGTATGTGACTGCGGTTGGTTTTTCATTACGACCTGCAATTTTGCCAGTTCCTTTCCCATTTGATGTGGAATATCCGTTTCCTGTAAATTATACATCAGTATATATTATCATATATATGCAACATGTTTGCGTTTGTTTTCAATCCGCTGCGCAAATATGCATAAGCTCGTTTGGAGGGCTTCTACTTTGGTTCACGGCAGCGAGATTTGAGTGTTTGGCCGTGAATCTGGAGCGGAGCACAGACACTGATACGTTGATCGATTGCGTTAAGAAGCAATTACATTTAAGAAGGTAAAAATAACATGTGGAAGATGAAGCGTGTATTAAACGATACATTTATGTACAGTATTAGCGATTATTTTTTATAGATACGGAGAAGAAGTGCTTAATAATTTTCGTTTTATGGTACTTTACGCTGTTGGAGTAGCCACATTTGCTTTGACTTTGTGTTGTATTATGATGATTGTAGTACGTATACTTTATAACGTTTTGCGTATAGTATAATGCATATTACAATGATTATTCTATTTAAGTATTGACACAAATTTGTTAAACAGGATGTGCCTCTGTTCGTGAAGATACAGTATATAGGTGCATGTGTTACTGTACTTACTGAAATTTACTTATACACATGGCCAGCTGATTACTTGATAGATATGGTAAATCATATTCTATTTTCCGAAGAAGTAAATTTTTAATCTTTGTTAATGTGTCATAATTCTTAGAGCATGGGCATCCCGCAAAGTGCATATAATTCGACCTGGTATGACCGGAGGTTGGAAATGCAGAAAAATCTATTGAATATGTTAACATATCAAAAACCATTAGTACTTTCCATAAGATGTATAGTGCCAGAACTCTCATTGCGTTATTATTGTTCGGTAAGACAAATTGGTGTTGAAGTGTCATAGTTACGAAAGAATTAATCAAAGGTATTATATAAATAATAAATCTTTAACATTTCAGTATCTGTCCAATGCCTTCTCCATCTTCACTACTTTGCGCGTCATGATACAGAATTAATTCAAAGTGAATGTGCTCTGAACGTGGTTCTATTCGTATAAAAAACCATTCTTTGTGATAATCGCGATTAATGTCACTCTATTTCATAACTAATCGTGTATTAACATTGGCTTTTTACGGATTTTTATGAACACAAATATTTATTTGAGTGAAGACCATAAGAAGAATATAACTGGGATCATTGTAGCAGCTAAATTATTCGTAATTGGATACTTGTGTTCATGGAGCTTATACTAATGGAGGGGTCCCAGCACGTACGGATAGGATCAACGGAAAGAAATACACTTTTCTGTTCCTAGTCATTATCGTGGTTGCCGGCCTTGTGGTCATATACCCGTAAGTGTGTGGTCTGATGACCGTATTCTACTTTATCTCTCAAATAACTAAAAGTTTCTTTGACCATTCACTTCGAATCTTTTTGTACAATTAAAAAAGTATACGATAATATTGTTGAAATTAATAAACTAGGACAGGCATGATATTTGCATCATTGATATGGTGCAAAATATAAATTACTTATTAGAGATAATTAAAGAAATATAAATGCACAAACAGTTAAACAAAATAGATACATACATATAGTATATATATACAAAATGAAAAAATCACTCTCTTTCGCCCCTCACCGCGATCCGTCGTTGTTTGAATAGCGCCCCGCAAGAGAAAAACTCAGAGTGAAGGAATTACTATAGAGACATAAGTAATACCTCTCTCATAATTACACCTGATACGCATTTTCTTATTCCTGGTATATGGCCAAGACCCCTCCATAGGTATAACCTCTCTGCTTCTGCTATAGTAACTTACAAACAATACCTTTCATTTAATTCATAGTACCTCCACATGTAACATAGCGATAACACTTCGAGAATAACTTAACATCAATTATTTGTTTACTTGGACAGGCAATTTTATTACCTAAGCTATTATCGTTCAAACATTTTGTATACAATTATTATTTCTAATACTCGTAGATAGTGAACTTATGTTACACACTGTACTACGAAATCTATCCATTAATTTGCTGGCTGTTCCATATGGGATGTCTCCCACAGCAGTAACCACACATGGGAGAATTACGTAATAAAGCGGAATTCAAAAGAAAACTCTCAGGCTGTTATTAGTGCTGCAATAGGGATTCTTTCATATTTTATTTCAATCGTACTAAGAATACTCACGTAACTCTATACAACCGAACCATTACCTCTATATGATTTCATTATTTGTTTCATTACAATTCTTAAGAATTATTTCAAACCGAAGCGTTCTGCTTGAAGACAGAACGGTGTGATATCTTGACACGGTAGTTGGCTTTAACTTCGCGGCGGTATGTTTCGAAATGCGACGCCTGAAACGGCGATAGCTTTTACTGAATTTATCCTGGGATTGTCCTGTTGTTGGCCGCTTCCATCGACAGCTACCAAGTCTCAGATACTTTGTTTCAAAATTTTGAGATCCGTGTTATTTCTCAACTCACTTTTACTCTTTTGTCCCTTGCTATATGCAATATATGTGAACCGTGAGGATACAGCAAGGTTTTGTAAATCAGTTTCTTTGACACTTGCTGTTGTACACGTACCTCTGCATTCCACCTACTGCTTCAGTCAACACGATCGATATCAGGTAAAATTCATCTTTAATGGTCATCTCAAAATTTAGTGATCCAAATAACGTACTGCAGCGATTAATCGAAGAGATGAAATCTTGTTGCGAGAAAGGAAATTCGTACGAAAGACAAATCTTCCAACGATACGTGGACAAGTACGCCATATACTACGCAGCATCTGCAGTTTGGTTTTATTGGAGCCCATCTATTATTCTCATCGGAACGTTCTTCATATCTGATCCCTTTCCAACGAATGCAGAATATCCGTTCCCAGTTGATTTTGAACCCGTGAAGAGCATTATTTTCTTGCAACAATCGCTCGTCGGTATGCAATGCGCGTCACTTCTGTGCACCAATATACTTTGCGCGTTACTGTTGCTCTTCGCTGCAGCGCGCTTCGAGATTTTAATGACCGAAATACGTGCCATTAACGGTGTTAAATCATTGATAAAATGCGTAAAAAAGTATTACACTTTGAAAAGGTATGCAACGATTCTACGGTGAAAAAGAACTCGATTAAACTGTATATCTTAAAGAATATAAGGTATTAGAAAATATCATGGATATTTTTCAAACGTGTGGTTTTAGATACGCAGAAGAAGTGGCGAACACAGCTCGATATACGACTCTGATTACGCTATGTATCTGTGGCATAGAAAGCGTATTTGCTGGTATCATTTTTATCGGAGTGAGTAACGAATAAGACAAATTAATATGCTATTACAATTAAAATTATTAAAATCTGCTCGAACAAATAGCGACAACCATTTACTGTGAAACTTCAATTCGTTACCGTATCTATAACTGTGCTATTGGCGGTATTCATGTGCGCGTGGCCAGCTGACAACTTAATAGATGTAGTAAGTTTCAAATTTTAGTATTGTAGCCTCAGATTAAGAATTACAGTTAAGTGTATTTTTCTACCAGAGTGAAAGTACCATGAGAACGGTTTACCAATCTAAATGGTATGAACAGCCTTTGAGGATACAAAAATTTATATTGTTCATGATGATTCCACAATCTCCGGTGATCTTAAGAATCAGGTGTATCATTCCAGCTTTCTCTCTCAGCTATTATTGCTCGGTAATGGAATGATTTTTCTTAATCGATTTCACTGCCATCTTTATCATTGTAATAATTCAGGTACCAACTATTTGATATTTCAGTTCATCACAAACGTGCTTTCTATGTTTACGGCTCTACGAGTTGTCATGTTTCAAGATGAAGATGGAATACCTGACGATATTTAGCAGTCGTTTGAATTTTGTAAATTATGTAATGGTTTAATTGTTATGCAGTAAATTGTTTCCCGTGATTTGCTGATTTTATTGATTAAATTTCACTAGTTCAACTGTTAGGAAAGTTGCATAAGGGAAAGAACGCGTTTCGAATCCGTGATGCACTGAACATTAAGCTCTAAGTCTTACGGAAAAATTTTGAAGCAATGAACAAGAATTGAGTAAGCTGTCTGATTTAAAAATCTAGTGAAAGAAAATTTATCTAACTGTAAGGTACCTACCGCTTGCTCGTATAATACCACATAGGAATTTTGTTCTTGAAGGGGTGCATGTTAGAGCAGTGGAAGTTGATGATTGAGCTAAATTTGGGAAATAGAGTAGCAGATGCAATTTACTATTACAAATAGGAAACATACGAGTCTGTTATTTCACAGAAATAATGACATGCATTGAACAGTTGCTACTTTTGAGAAATAGAAGTTTTGTGCTTCGACCACCTGTGTGGTAGCGCTGAAATGGCACGTAAGTAATTTAGCGGATGTACTATACCCTTTTAACTTGTTCACACCACTTTTCCGGTGCTTGATAACTGAGATTCTGTCATAAACCTTGAAGTTTTCAAACGGTCATGCGACGGCCAATCTAATGGTTTCCGTAATATAAGCCGAACCCTTTCGAATATTCCTCAAGGTTGTATGTTCCACTTCCTGGATACTCGCACGTAACACTGGCCCTCGATGACCCTTCCAACGGGCACAACGTGCAATGGAAGGGAGGATACAAGGTATTAAGAATACTGAAACAGCACATTTTCGTCAGAATTCTAGTCATATCTGAGAAAAGGCAAGTCAAATTGCTATCTCTCAGTAAATCGCTTCACACATCGCGAAACGTTTTAAATATCATAACAGCATTGCGAACTCTGCACAGCTATATATACATATATAAAAATCACAATCAATCAATAGTAATTAATCTATTTCTTGCAACTACACATGACAACAGCCACTGTTGCCACATTACACTGTTGGTTACACCCCTTAATCAAATGGGAATTCCTTCGCTCGATTCCACATGGTTCTTCGAACCGTATATCGGTACCAAGGAGGAAGCATCAGTCCGGAAGAAATTGAAGATCACATCACTGAAGTCAGTAACATCAGGAGTGTCATCCTCGGAGGAAGAACTCTATCGAACCTGTGTTGAGAAGAACTCATCGTCTCCAAAGGAGTCGGTTACTCGGAAAAAGTGATATCCAACAATGACAGAATCGAATGAAGCAAATGAAGTCAACCGTTCAAGAAAATTGACATCCGCTCTCAGGACAGTAGCCATTGCTTAGAGTCAATTGCGTCAGAAGCGTTAGGAGCGTCACATCCACGCAACACTCCTTCAACGACAAGTGAACACCATTTAAGGTTGTAGTATTCGTAAGCTTGACCAGAAGCAGCACATATCTCTTCATCGTGTCAGTCGTATCTCCGCTTCGAACAGTCAGTCGTACTTTTGCTCCCGAATCACTTATTTATATCACTTAGATTCCGTGTTTTCTTACCCTATCTCCACATAAAAATACACATAATGTGGCTCATAGTCACGAAGATCGCATAAAGTTTTTGAAATCGAAACGTGACCCATTTAAAGTAGAATTCGCATGTTTACTCGATAACTATGACGAAGAGACACCCGTAACGAATATTGGCGTATGGTTAGAAGATTCAGAAGACGAATTTATCTCCTTCATTAAATCACAGGTCGAATTAGATCAGATGGACGTCGTACACTCAGCTCCAATGATCTTAACATTGAGAGATGTTATAGAGAAGAATGTCTTGACTCACATTCACTTTGTCCGAGGCATCGGACGATCGTGGCTCAAAAGATCTAACCTATCCATGCCTTATCACTGTTACGATCGCAATCCTATGCAGATGCTTAAGCAATTTCACTTTTAACCACCTGCATTGGAGTAAATGTAATGTGATAAGTACCATTTTTTTTTTTTTTTTTTTTTTTGTCATATATTTTGAACCACGATCGGCTCACACCACGAACGAATAACTTATGTATATAACTTATGACTCTCCGCTCTACAGCATATCCAAAATTCAGCGCATAATATAAAACACATGACATGAATTCAACACACAACAATTGGAGTTGAGACCCTCTTTTGTGCATAATTATCAATTGCTCTACTCAATCACAAAATTCGACAGAAAATACGTGGAACTTTCAAAACACATTTCATTCTCATACCGACTTCTTATAAAATGAAATCACATTTTCTAAAATAAATTTGCCAATATTTATGGATTCTTACGAGGAATGGCACTGTTCACGACAATATAGGAATCGATGAAGAAAATTCATGTATATACTTGCGATCCTGCCTACGACACGAAATCAGTTAAAGCGATCGAATCTTTCGGTAACAACGCGATAAACTATTCACCTGTTTGGGGAATTCTAGAAAAACGATATAATCAGCCAGCAATAATCGTTACATCGCTTGAAGGTTCTGCTTGAACTACCGTGAACTTATCGCGCTCCGAACCAAGAACTTCGATGATTCTTAAATCACGGGAAATCTCACAATCGCGTCTTAGAAGCTCTCACGCAACCGACTGTAGATACCCTCCTTTAATACTTATTTAAGTCAAAAATAGACCGCGAGATAACACTGAAATGGAAAGAATTCATACAACACACAACATTCCCAAAGCTAAAGAAATGGTTCATACTCTTATACGATCGCTGCAAGATTTCAGAACCAGTCGGATCTAGTTCGTGCGTTTCATCAATATTAAATATTGAAAAAGTCACCCATTGACGTAATCAGCAATCTTTCAATCGTAATGCACCAGACACAACACGACAAACGTGTCGCGAATTATGGCCAACCGTTCAGTGTTCCTTCGTCATCACCAAGATTGCGTGTATCATTTCCCAAGAATCACATCTTTTGCAGAACTGCAAATTTACGCATTTACATTGATACTTTCCTTCGGACGTATAGCACTAGAATTCTCTTTGTGTCATTTCTCTTCGTTAACGTAAGTTAGCGTTCGAGCGTTATAATTATGAAAGAATTAATCAGAGATACTGTATGAACCATTTAATAAGAACGTAAAGAACCATTTCTTGTGATAATCGCGACTAATGTCGCACTATTTCATAACTAATCGTGTATTAACATCGGCTTTTTACGAATTTCTATGCACACAGATATTTATTTCAATGAAAACCACTTTCGAAATATAACAACGGACATTGTAGAAACTGCGTTATTCGTAATTGGATACTACAGTAACTGAACAAACGATACCTTTCGTTTCATTGCTTGTACTTACACATCTAATAAATGCCTGAATCATTTAACATCAATTATTTGTTTACTTGGAAAGGGATCTTTTTTACCTAAGCTATCATCGTTCAAACATTTTGTATACAATTATTATTTCTAATACTCGTAGATAGTGAACTTATGTTAGACGTCGTACTGCGAAATGTGTCGACTAATTTGCAGCCTGTTCCATATGCGATATCTCCCACAGTAGTAAGCACATAAAGGAGAATTACGTATTCAAGCGGAATTCGAGAGAAAACTCTCAGGCTGTTATTAGTATTGCAACAGGGATTATTTCATATTTTATTTCTTTCGTACTAAGAATAGGCAAGTAACTGCATACAACTGAACTATTACCTTTACACGATTTCTTTATTAGTTTCATTAGAATTCTCGCGAATTATTCCACAGTAAAGCGTTCTGCTTGAAGACAGAACGTTGTGATCTCTTGACACAGTAGTCGGCTTTAAGTTCGCGTCGGTATGTTTCGAAATGTAGCGCCAAAAACAGCGATAGCTTTTACTCAATTTATCCTGGGATTGTCCTGTTGTTGGCCGCTTTCATCGACAGCTACAAAGTTTCAGACACTTTGCTTCAAGATCTTGAGATCCGTGTTATTTCTCAATGCACTTTTACTCTTTTGTCCTTTGTTGTATGCAATATATGTGCACCGCTATGATACAGTAATGTTTTGTAAAGCAATTTCTTTGGCACTTGCTGTTTTACAAGTACTTCTGCATTCCTTCTACTGTTTCAATCAGTATGATCGATATCAGGTAAGATTCATCTGTAATAGCACTCTCAAAAGATAGTGATTCCAGGAACGTATTGCAGCGATTAATCGAAGAGATGAAATCTTGTTGTAAGAAAGCAAATTCATACGAGAGACAGGTCTTCCAACGATACGTGGACAAGTACGCCATATACTACGCGGCATCTGCAGCTTGGTTTTATTGGTGCGGTGCAATTGTTCCCATCGGAACGTTCTTCTTACCCGATCCCTTTCCAACGAATGCAGAATATCCGTTCCCAGTTGATTTTGAACCCGTGAGGAGCATAATTTTCTTGCAACAATCGCTCGTGGGTATGCAGTGCTCGTCACTTCTGTGCACTAATATACTTTGCGCGTTACTGTTGCTCTTCGCTGCAGCGCGCTTCGAGATTTTAATGACCGAAATACGTACCGCTAACAGTGTTAACTCATTGATAAAATGCGTAAAAAAATATTATTCTTTGAAAAGGTATGCAACGATTCTACGATGAAAAAAAACTCGATTAAACTGTATATCTTAGAGAATATAAGGTATTAGAAAATATCATAGATATTTTTCAAACGTGTGGTTTTAGATACGCAGAAGAAGTGGCGGACACAGCTCGATATACGACTCTGATTACGCTATGCATCTGTGGCGTAGAAAGCGTATTTGCTGGTATCATTTTTATCGGAGTGAGTAACGAATAAGACAAATTAATATGCTATTACAATTAAGATTGTTAAAATCTGCTCGAACAAATAGCGACAACCATTTACTCTGAAACTTCAATTTGTTACCGTATCTGTAACTGTGCTAATGGCGGTATTCATGTGCGCGTGGCCAGCTGACAATTTAATAGATGTAGTAAGTTTTAAATTTTAGTATTGTAGCTTCAGATTAAGAATTACAGTTAAGTGTATTTTTCTACTAGAGTGAAAATACTATGCGTGCGGTTTACCAATCTAAATGGTATGAACAGTCTCTAAGGATGCAAAAATTTATATTATTCATGATGATTCCACAATCTCCGGTCATCTTACGAATCAAGTGTATCATTCCAGCTTTCTCACTGAACTATTATTGCTCGGTAATGGAATGATTTTTCTTAATCGATTTTACTGCCATCTTTGTCATTGTAATAATTTAGGTACCAACTATTTGATATTTCAGTTCATCACAAACGTGCTTTCTATGTTTACGGCTCTACGAGTTGTTATGTATCAAGATGAAGATTGAGTAGTTGACGATATTTAGCAATCATTTATGAATTGTGTAATGACTTAATTGTTACACAGTAAATTGTTTCCCGTGATCTGTTTATTTCATTGATTAAATTCCACTAGTTTCAACCGTTAGGAAAGATGACGCGCTTCGAATCTGCACTGAACATTAAGCTCTACGATGAGTTTTACGGAAAAATTTCTAAGTGTAAAATTGAGTAAGCTGCCTTATCTAGAGATTTAGTGGAAGAAAGTTTATCTAATTGTAAGGTACCTACCGTTTATTCATATAATGCCAGCTAATACTTTTATTCTTGATTGGTTGCGCAGTAAAGCAGTGTAGGTTGATGATAGAGCTAAATTGGAAAAATAAAGTAGCAGGTGCTATTTGTTATTACAGATAGAAGATATACAGGTCTGCTATTCTATAGAAATCATGTTATGCATCGGTATAAATTTTCGTATAATTTTTTTATTATTTTCTTCGGGAATTTATTTTCCGTAGTTGTCCCGTTTATGGGATAATTTTTTGAGCAAGATGTGCATATTTTTATATTTGACGTTACATCTAAATAATTTTTTATATTTCATTCTCAGAGCACTACGATCAAAAGGATAAACTTGGGATGCTGGCAAAATTATAGAAACGATTTTATAGGTTAATTCGTAAGGATTACCTGTACATCTAAAATAGGCACGTAACGTTGCCTACAATGTTCATGGTGTCCCATGGATGGAGATAATGACAAACGTGCGTAAAGATGTACGGACTTCAAAGTGCCTGTCTTTCAAATTCTATGTGAAGGTAATCTGGATCTTATAATTTAGAAATATTGTTAAAAGATTTCTTGTTATATCCATTTTACAGGTTCTGTACGCCTTTAAGTTTTTAACTTTTTCTCAACATCCAATGTCGGATTACGCGTCTAAACAGTCTCGAATAGATAATAAATTAAATCAAAATCCTTTCTAACAATATTTTATTTCATTTTTTCTATTGACGTAATGAATGTCCAATAAAAATGTACGATAAATCACAACTACTGTTATTTAGTCTAAATTATGCCTCGCTGTATTCCAAGTGTTGATTTAATAACAAGAAACATAATATATTCCTATCTATGCGTTTCTTTGCAGTAACTAGTACTTGATTATTATCGTATAGACTAATATCTATTCACGAAACGGAAACGAAGTGGCTTATTGGGTACATTCACCATCATAAAATTGCTTTTGATGTCAGCATAATCATATTCAACTCTGAATTGTCGTACAAGCTGAAATATGAATAACGCGATCAATTAATAACGATTACAATAATATGATTAAACCTAACAGTAAATACCTTTGCTGTCAGTAGCATCATTTTTATTTCAGCCATACTTTTCCCTAAACATGATCTCACACCATATCCAAAAGGTAAATAGCTGAAGTCTGTATCTTCTTTTGCACAACTAGACAACCATCTTTCTGGCCGGAATTTCAACGGATCCTCGAAGTTCTCCTCGCGTTGCGAAGTAATTTGATTTGCCATTATGACAAATGTCTATAAGAATTTATTTCTTAACGAAGCAATAATCTTATTTAACTACATTTTGCTATTACGCTTACCCCTTTAGGTATCGTATATCCATGAAGATGTATGGTTTTTGGTAACAGTCTAGTGATGTAGGGGATAGCAGGGTGTAGTCTTTGAATCAAATAAATCATTATCGTAATAATATAATAGTGATATCTACTCGATGTGTACTCTTATGAAAATTACTACCTTAAAGTCTCTTGAAGGCAAGCTTTCAGATATGGCATATTTTTCAATGTTCTTTCCGTGAAAGGAGCATCGTTATTTGGCAAAACAGAAGTAATTTCATCGTAGAGTCTTCTTTGCGTCCGTGGATTCTTTGCCAAATTATATAATATAAACGCCTCGGAGTTTGCCGTCTAGAAATCGAATAAACGTTAAATTTCATTATACATAATTGTCGCTGCTGTTATGCTGTCAATAATTACCGCTTGAACACCTAAAATGATCATATCCATCAGCAACGTACAAATGTCATCTGGATGAATACCTTCGTTCACGAGAAGCTTTTCCAAAACAGGTGAACTATCCTCAGCCATTAAACTTTTCTCTGCATGGGATTTGCGAATTCGAAGTTTACCTTGAGCTTGGCGGACATATTTTCCTATGACACTGAAGAAGACGTTCACGAAATTTCCTGGAAATAATTCCATGTACGAAATTTTCGTCATCAACTTACTTATCGAGCACGTCACAAGCTTCGAAGAGCTTCTTAGCGAATGGAGTCAAGAAAAATCGCCACACTTGAAAGCCAGTTTCACAGCGGCTCATGTACTTGTGAGCTGTTAACAAGGCGTTAATAATTCTTGATGTTTCGGACGTCGGATTGTAGCCTGGTGACTCCAAAAAGCCGAGCCGCTTGTTGAATGTTACGTCGTAAAAACACTCCATGGCCCAGCGAATCATGTCTTCGTGGAAACTAGCAGGCACCTATTCGCGTCATTAATTTATCGTGTTGTATCGTAAGGTTAACATTACCAAATTGTATAAACTGTAATATATATACTTCATTTTGTCTGTTACGTATTTTGTATATCCTAGTAATAACTTCGTCGCAAATCGTATCGATCTTCCCAAAAAAGCTTGGAGCAATTTGACCGAATATTTGCTCCACCTTTTCTCTCACTTCTAACCATTCTGTACCTTGCCTGAATAATTTTTTGATCAATAGATTTCAATTTTACGTGTATACAAATTATCTGTGACAGGTGCAGGTATTTACTTACATAGAAAACGGCCCTGCAAGACGATATTTACGATAGTTCAGTCGATAATGTTGTAGAATATCGATTCCGCTTCTTATAGGCGTATCGCCTTCCTGCTTAAGGACCTCTGCTATGTGTTCGGGTCTACATTAATGAACAAGGGTAATGAGCAAAAGCGTAATAAGACAGAGCTATCGAAAATTATTACCTTGGAAAAGGTTACCTGTGAATCATGACAATGTCTCCTGAAAGAGGTCCGTTAATTCTTACGATACAACCGTATTCGTTGAATAAATATTTTAAAGGTGTTACATTGCGATTCCACGTCAGTCGTCCTGAAAATTTGTTCGTCATTTGAAATTTAACAATCATCTATCTTCGCAGAGACAGGATTGACACTGAGCTATTTCAAACTTTTATGAGATTTACGTGATATCGTCTGAATTCTTTTATTTTCTGTAACTATTCTTTCATCGAGATACCAAAGGGAACGCGCATTTGGAAATTCGAAGAGCAAATCGAATTTTCCTTTTAAAAGTTTTCTGTCCACTATTTCTTACGATCACATTTAAAATTCTCTAACGATAATTGTACAGATAGAAACAATACTGGTCTCTTCGAATTTCAACCTATTGGTACTTCAACAGATCGTACCCTGGGTGAATCTGTTGATTAGCAGACTGGAAAGCACTTGCGTACCGAGGAGCGGCACGTATTTCCAATATTTCTCCCAAATCTTCAAAATCGCCGGTCCAGGGATCTCTTCGAATGGCAATGGCGTCTTATCACCGGTAATCTGCGACTCGATCTTCGATGTAGTCACCTCGAACGTAGTAGTTGAAACTTCTGCAGCCGTTTGATCCAGCAGAGGAATCGCATCTGCGCGTAAAGACTCGTTGACGACAGAAGCTGCTTGTGACTGAGTCATGGATGCAGCTAAAATGCAGAGAAATATTGATAACCTAACGAGGACAGTATTTTCAAAAATACTTACAGAGAAGATCGGAAGTGTCGATATTTAGACATTTCTGACTCTCGCTTGCTGCCAGAGGTTTCGACATCTTCATCACCGAATATTGTCGAGAAATCGACATTAAACGTGGTAATAATCGTTGCATTTTAAACCGCAGTTTGTTAGCCCCCGATTAATATTTTCTTTTAGGAAAGAAATAACAGCTTAGTTGTCCTGGTAACCGGCAAAAAAAATGTTAATATCGTTTTTGCAAATGGCGTCACAACAGGGTGAAGTACGTGTCGAATCCAAACAAACGGAATAAAGCTATTTACGTATAAACTTTATTTAACATAAAAATTTATCATTACAGATTACAAACTAGACGATATGAAACATCGTAAATGTACATTGTAAAATTCACACATCAACTTCGATCTCCACATCCTCTTCGTCTTCCGAAACAGTCTTTTCAGTCGTTGCACTCTTTGTATCATCCTTCGCTAATTTTCTAGACGATTCCTTCTGGGAATCGGAGTTCGATAAAGCAGTGTTTTCGCTCTCTTTCGTATGCCGCCATTTCATTCGTCGATTTTGAAACCAGACTTTTACCTGAGAAGAACAGATCATCGTTCGAATTCGACTTTTCCAATTGCTTTACGTTCGCAGCTAATTTAATGTTATACTTGTGCGTCTGTCAAGCCTAAAGTAGCAGCAAGTTGCCGCCTGTCCGGTTTCGTGATGTACTTTTGCAGAGAGAATCTTCTTTCCAAACCTTTTCGTTGCAAAGAACTGAACACAGCCCTCGACCACGATCTTTTTCTTCTGGTATTGGTCTCTGATTGATTGGTCGGTGTCGAGGCAGACGATATCGGTACTGTAAAAGTTCGTAAAAAGCTAAAAGGTTTTAATCGCTCTCGAAATATTTCTAGATCCTATACAAACACGGTAAGGGGAAGTGCTTGGTTGGATAAAACAGAGGCTTGAGGATTCGTCGCGGTGGACGCTAGTGCAAGATTACAAATTAGAGGGAAACGTGACATGATGTAAACATTGTAAACGGTAGTCTTAGCTGGATGGGTGTCTGTTTCAACAGATCCTATCCCGAACAAGAGGCCTCCAAGATTGGGTACTTCTGGCTGATTTACAGCCCTACAGAAGTATACAACATGTGTACGAGTTTAAACAGTGTGGTTCTCTCTCCGGTTGGTACGGTCCTCCGCATGAATTGGATGGCTAACAGTTAGTAAGGTCATACTTATTTCGGGAACTTTGTGCTATCGTTTGAAAGTGCAACTTCTATTGATAAATTCTTACTTATTCTATTGTTAGTCGTCGATTATAAGCGGTTGAATCATTTGGAAACATCCGTTTCTGCTTAGTTTTCGGTGATCTTTTATTATATCAATATTTTTATCACATGTAAACAATATACGAACGAAAAGCAAAGGGGAGTCCAGGTTTTCGACTTTTTAGCTAACCAAGAAGGAGTACGACGAAACCGCTGTTTACATCGACTATAAACGAATGGTGGCACTTAAGATGTCGTTTAAACACGAACAGGAAACACGGGAATACACTGACGCGTAAATATTTTGCTCTACTTGCTGTCGAGTATTCGGAGACAAGACAGTAGTCCATATGGTCACATTTGTTAATGACGCAACTTTCGTTTCATGAGCTAGGGTTTTTAGACGATTTCCGCTAAAGGCATCGAAACGATCACGAATAACGTTAAATCGATTAACTCGCGTAATATAGTTGTATTAATTTTAGAAATACGTCTATACATAGAACAAAGAATAGACTACGAGCAAAGATTACACTTTTTAATTTCTCACCTCTGGGAACAGGTCGAAGTGGAGCCGGTCGATAAATACTCGTATAATTTTCGACTACTCCGTTTCCATGGTTGGTACTTGCGTAGTTTCCGGAAATCGCAGTTTGAACGTAAGAAAATGGAGGGCAAATTCGTAGGGCTTCGCACCTGACGCAACCTCCAGGACAAGGACACCGCACCGTGGAAAATTGTACCGGAAGCGGCCTTAGTACATCTTTCGAAACATATATATTTATTCAGAAGTTGACCATGCAGGTCAAACAGGCAGTACCATGTCCATTTCATAACGATTACTTTTTTTGAAAATCGAGTCAACTAATGGAAATAAAGAAAATAATTTGAAGAACACGATAGATAGCCGTTTTTCGTTCCATTACCTGTTTTCTTCGATGAAATTTCATCCGACAATATACGTTCTACTCCAAACTTCAATTGCTTCGAACAATTCGTATCCACAACGCGAGTTTTCACTTCGTTCATCTTTATCTTTTCCCTTTAACTCACTTACACGAGATTCCGATTATCCTAATATTTCCGACGCACACTTTTAACGACTACGACATTTTCCAACAATGCTCCACTTGAAATCGTAATCCAAATAAATCACGCACAAGTACACTCCACCGAACTACGAAGTTTATGTCATGATTAAAAGTGGACACAGTGTTTTTGACAATGATCCGATTCTTCGCCGATTACAAATAGAAGATGATCGAATTATCAGTCACTGGTGTCAACGAAAATAGTTACAGGTTAAACAATGACTTTCACGGAAGTGCATCAGAATGAACGAGTGAACGAGTTCCTGCCATGTTCAGAACGGAATTTGGTTTAAAAAAAAAATGATCCGAGCTCGCTGCAATTTCGTACGTGGGATTGGTCCACATGGACGGTGTAGGCGTGGCTCTCAGAAGATTGGTCCCTGAAGGACGATGAGTCTGATGTCAGACTCGATGGAGCATTGCTCGGAAGAATTCCCGATTTGATGCGTTTCACCAAATAAATATTATAAAATACGCTTAACGCATAAAACGGGATAAATTACCGGGAAATTTAAAAATAAATTTAAGAGAAAAAAAAATATAAAATATAATTAAGAGAACACTTTGATATTGCAACTAGATATAGTTCAATTTTATTCGAATATAATTTATTATACAGATTACAATTCTTTAAGGTCATCTTTTTATAGAAATTATAGTTTTCACATGTACTACTGTAAATCGTTACCTACCGCTATCATTAAATAAATTCGATTACATCGAGGAATCACGAGAACGAAAATTTTGAACGTAATCGGTAATCTTTTTAGAAATGAAGTTCCAAAAAACAGAAATAGACGCTATTCGGGTTATACATGTCTGAGGAATAATAGCATAGAGACGTATGGCTGATGATATCTCTGGAAGCCATATGGTTATCTTTGCATGCAGACTTTCGGAGTATACAGTCACTTAGGTGTTTATTTGAAGAGCCATGTTTGAAGCAGCCTCTACCCACATGCTAAGAATATTCTTCGGGATATGTACACACCGTGATCCTCTATTCGATTTTATTAGGTTTTAGGATTTTCAAGAGTCCGGCGAATCATGATAAGCGAACCCCTAATTGAGTCCGTCAATCACGATCAGAAATTTTTACCACGAATCTCTTATATTCTCGTGTCAATCGATCAGATCGATCCTCGAATACGAAACTTACGTTTTCAACTATCCGAGATTCTACTATCCGTGATTTTCTAGCAAAAGTCTAGCGATATCCATCGATAGTGGCGAACGTAAGTCTTGTATTTCTACTTTTAGATCCATTCAAAGCATCATCAGTTAATATTGTACATTGTATAAGATTTTGACAGCAGGATCATTCCTTGGTACAGCTTCTCGATTTCGGAATCGTTCTCTGCCGCATCGTGCATAAGGGAGTTTCTTTTTGGACGATTATAGTTTTGCAAACCCTGCAGGTTCTGAAATGCGAATGTCATTTTTGTATGTAGAATATGTCAGCTTCGATTCTCAATTTTGTAACTCGATCGCCTAAAACAAAAGATCAACTCACTGAGAGCACTATAACGTTTCCATTGCCCGTGTTTCCCATTGCGTTTTGACGAATTGCTGTTATTATAAGAGTAAGCAAATAGCCACCGAAAGCAAGAAACGAAAGCGCTGTGACTGACAATTGGAATATCTTTGAAATTTTCGTATCTTTCCCCTTATCTTCGTGATAATCTTCGTAACGTCTCATTGGCTTTTTGTTCATTCTTTTCAAGGGCTGTGCAACGGGCAATGATGACGAAAATGTTCTACTCGATATCTCTTCGGCTTGTACATCTTCCTCGACAACATCTACGCTCGTAAATTTATTTAATCGATTTCATTTTTCAATTACCTTCTTAAGTTGAATGTGTTTCTAAGGTTTCGAAAAAGTTTACCTTCTTCATCCGCGAGTGAGGACTTTATTTGAATTAATTCACTCATTGGTAGTTCGCTCAAACAATAAACTTCCTGCGTATAAAACGATGTCCGATTTGCCAATGTAACTTTCAAGCAGAGACATATCAATAGAAACGGTATCACGCCGGTATTCATGTTAAACTGTATTTTACGATTTAAACTGAGTTGTGAATCTCGCGAACGATGCTTCGCCGACAACGATGTTTCATCGACAAGGTTCGTTTCGTACTAGTTCGAAAAGGTAATGAGGCTCTCCGAATCTGGAGATCTCGTCTCTCGTGCTTGGTTGACAAAGCGAAAAGAGTTTCAATCGTGGTCATCACGCGACCAACTAGGAACAGGAACGTTACGAATCAACAAGGTGGAAACAAGTAATTAACATCCGTTAGAACCAGGTCGAATGTAACTCTTAGTGTAGGAAAAGCTCCAGTCGCGATACAATGCAGAAGTTTTTGTGTACCGCTTTCTGCATTTCCACTATAGCGTTTTGTGCCTCCGGTTTACCTCAAGAGGATGATGGTTAGTCGCAAAACTTAAGCTTCACGATAAATCAACAGCTCGTTAATTGATTCGACTCGTAGGTGTTCTCGACAAGATAAAGACAGGCTTGGAATATGCGACCGATTATCTGGAGACTGCAAAGGATATCGCAGATCTGGTTGCAAAAAGTTTAGGCGCTAAGCAGAAGGAAAGACGAGGAGAGGATGATAAAACAAAGGAGAAAGGAAGTTTCGGTCCTTCTAACGTTATGTCCGCGTTCTTCCGTCTTTTTGGACTGGATTCGCAGAAAGTTACAGCCATTGCTGTGAACAGCGTTATATTTCTTGCGCAAATGGTACGTGTCTATTGCTCGATGTTTTACTATCAAATAATGGCGAGTCTCCGATCTGCAGATAAGTTCGTTGTTTAACTTGAAACCTCCGAAAGAAAATGCCGCCAGGAGTTTGGAAGACGAGACTGATGCTTCATCTTGGAATCCAGCTAAACTTATCACGGAGAGCAAGAGCGAGAGAGTGAGTCACACTGAATACAAAAATGAAACAGAAATTGTAAGTTACCAGATAACAGATGCGAATAATTTTCTTTTTAGATACAAAACTTAATCGAGCAAGCTCATGACGAGAATCTACCGGTTCGACTGATCGAGAAACTGGATGGTGCTGATTCCGCGTGTATCAGATTGCTGGTATGCAAAATTTCACCGGTGATAAGGGCGACGCAGAATTTCCTAAAAAACAAAGCCCAATGTAAATCACATCAAATGACTTCGTGGTTGCCCAAAAGAGACGAATTCGAGGAAAACAGCGATGAATGCGAAAACACGCATACCGATTGCAATTTATTTTCCTAGCGGTAGTTATTGAATCGACCTGTAGTTTATTTAACTTTATTTGCTGCGAACTTGGTCGGAAAAAAATGACGGTGGGCCTGCAGGAATTTTTCAGAAACGCTGTAAAACCGAACACTTCGAATGTCGTATAACATTCACGTATTAATTTGAAAGGAGAATAGTCGAGACCTCTTTACGCGTAATAGCTGCGTATGATGGAATTTGCCAGGGATGAAGGTGTTGGTTTGCATAGCATATATATTTGCGTCCATACAAATATATACTATAATACAGAATATACAAGGTATTCCAAAATTAATTTACTGAACATTGCACATTGTAATATCTCTGGCGTACCGCGAGTATTCGTCGATGAACGAAAAGAAAAAAGCAGCGAAGTCAGAACTATCTTCTTTTCTTCAAATATGCACCATTTATTTTGAAATAAACACCGGTGAATTAAGTTTGGCAATACCCTTTATATTTCGAGTCATCTCCGGGATGGCTGCGGCCGCATTCGATTATCCAAATAAAATTATATTGCTTGAAGTCGTTTAATCTTTACAAACAACATTTGTCTCTTGTATGTTACATAAGAAAATGCTTGTGATCATGGAGTATGGAATCGAAGCGTTTTCATGGAAAAATTATCCCGACCGCGTTGCGAGGACGCTTATCGTCCGCTTACCGATTTTTAGCGACGATTAACGAAATAATCATCGATAATATCTGTATAAAACGCATTGTGCGAGAGACGTAATATTCAGTTACGTAACAAAACTACTCAATCGAGTTATAAAATGAACTACTCGCAAATTATTGCACTGTAGACGAAGCACCTTTTGACCGATTAAATAAACGTAGAACCATCGGACGTAATATATTAACGATTTATCAACTTCCGAAGCAATAAACGATGACGATACATATTTTTCACCGAGGGAAGATACTTGTATGATTTATAAGGACGGTGCTAATGAATGATCTCTACTCTTTGAAATCTTCGTGTCAGACGAAAGTGTCAAACATCTTAAAGTGACCCTACGATTCCAAATATCGACTCAATGTCCTATTGGCATTAACTTTAATCGATACAAAATCAACTATATAGTTTGTTCGATCGCTGTTCTTACGATACACGAACATCGATTAATATCAGGGCCGATTGCTAAGTAAAAGAATATCGAATGAAATATCAATGATAAGATTATAACAAGAAAGAAGGAACCATTCGAGCAATAACTACTTTGAAACAAGGTTCCTTGCTAAATTACCGGAAAGTTTTCTACGGTATAGTTACGTGTCAGACATTTCAGTGTAAGCTGTCACGTTCCACAGTGTAGAAACTTTAATCGTTCTACGCTATACATCTAATGAGATCAAAATTATTGCGATCCATATGCTGTCGAAGGTTAAATGTCGATCGAACGTTTCTAAAATTAATAAATCGATACGATAGCGTTAATTAGTGGCTTCTGATGATCGATCGATCGAGAAACCTTACGGTATATACCGTACTTATGCGCGAATCGGTTTAGAAAGTCGATAATTATGAAACTTTGGCGTTTGATAGACATCATGGTAAACGCAGCAGAGAACTTCGTACGCGCTGCAAGTTCGAAGCTCGAAGAAGTTGTCGATAAACTAACTCGAGTCGTCTACGAATCCCTGTTTACTATGGTATGCGACTTACAACATACACGATAATTAAGTAACTCGATACAAAAGCTAAGTCTTTCCGTTGACAATTTTGATTCAGATATCACATACGATCTGATAAAAGGAAAACCGAATCGACACTTCTCGTACGACGAAGATCACGCATCGGTTTCATCGCATATCCGTCTCAAACGCGATGAACGTTACCTGAAATCATTCGAAATATCCGATACATGTATATTATAGTAACCGTATATGATATAGGAGGTACGCATATTATACATTCTCGTTACATTTACGGAAAAATCGATCTCGAAAATATATAAAGGTTCAACAGACTGTTCGGGGAAAAAGGAACCAGCGGGTCGTATCGAGCGATACGGCCATCGAGAAATTCTTATTTACAACAGAACTCCGTCGCGCCTGTATTGATCTTTGGACTTCGCGCAAATTCACGCATTTGGCTCGTTCCCTCAACGACTCACGAGCTTTACACGCTGAACGGCGCGATGATTCGTTTCCCTTTATGAAAGTCTTCCGTTTTTACATGGTCATCCACTGTAACGTTAAAGTTACTATTAAACGAACAGTGTCGGTTAAAATTTTTTGATAAAATAATAATTACATCGTCCTATAGGCTGCTGTTCCGGATAAAATTTTAAGGAACGCCGATGCGACCGACCGTATTAGAAATGTAGCGCGATCACGTGCATGACAGTAGTCTCGTCTCGAAGCTCGTATCCGTTTCGTTTGATGTTAGAAGCTCGAGACGACGACCCTGCGTGTATTCGGTGAACGTCCGCGCTTCATTGCAGTCTTTGTGGTAGATTCAGCGATGAAACGAACTGAACTCGATAGGAACAAGCAAAAAGGAGGTTCTCGAATCAGCATAATAGGCTTGGTCAAGATGGGTACACGATCCAAAACGTGTTAACGACGAATATCGATCGAAACTCTCGCTTCCAAACGACTTCTAACGACTAACGAAAACACGTTTTCTTGAATTGGTTTAGAAACACGTGTAAGTACATAGAATCTACATCAACGAAACGGGTACTCGAATCCCCTAGCGTATGTCGTTTGGAACCAAACTTTTCGATGGACTGTGGATTGTTTTTTAGAGTGTCGTTCGACCTGGGCTGATCTGTGCTCTCGACGCAAGTTTGTCGCAGCCAATCCCGTAGATTCCACGTTCTCTCCATCAGGTTCGAAGAGTTCTTCTCAACGGTACAAACGCTGGTAGTAAAACCGCTATTAGGACCATATTGGGCGATGATGTTTTGCGTGTTGGGTGTCGGTGGTTGCGTTACAGTTAACTGAGACAAGATGTTTGACTGAATATTCGGCGTACCGAATGTTCCTAAAAGAATTTCGCAACTTGAAGAGAAAGTCTTCGTGAAATTATGCAAACGAAGATTTATACTCACCTTGTATATTGTTCGATTCGGCTGTAAGGTGGTGGAAACGTAGCCATCGCAAATAAGAATACATCAAAGTCGGCGGCGGTGGTATATTAGTAACCTGGCGTTTATTCAGCACGCCCCAGATCTCACGTATTTCCGAGTTTAGGTTTTCCAGGCTTGCGATGATTTCCGTCGACTCCTGGTAGTGATCCGGTTTGTCTGAGTACGAAGGATCAAGACCACAAGATCGAAAACAAATTCTTCAGTGGAAAGAAATAAACGAAAACAGCGCTTCGATAGACTCGAGGAAAATCATTTAAATCATTTGTGAAAATAACTAATAAAGTGACAAAGAAAAGGAAGGCGATGAAACAATAACTGGTAGCGGAATAGTGAGAAAAAGAGAGAAAGAGAGAGAGAGAGAGAGAGAGAGAGAGAGAGGGTCCGTTACAGAAACTTACCTATAAACGTGTCCGTTCCCAAATCAGTTGAACTGATAACACTGCTCACGCTAGATATATCGCTCAACGTCAGTTCTTCGTTTTTCGTCGTAGTCGCGTCATTTTCGTTGGTTTTAGCATTAACCAATCTCTCCAGAGATTGCTCCAAGTGCCTTAATTGGATCACTTTCTCACCCAGAAGGCTCTTAGTTCGATGCAAGTTCACTTCCATGTCCGAGAGTTCGCGTTCCTCCTAAAATCCATCGTGCGGATTTAACGCGCAGCTTTTAGAAAATACAGATTGAGACGCAGGTGTATAAAAATAATACCTGAACTAATTGCTCGAGGGTTGCTCGGACGCTACGTTGTTTCCAAGCCCTCTGCCGTCCCTGGAATACGTTCTCCTGGTGTCGAAGCGCCTCCCGTGCCCTCTTCACTGAATCCCTTTCGACGTGAATTCGGTGTCGAAAGAACTCCAGCTCCGAAGAGCCATTCGCCGGCGCTAAAAAATCGAGCAAAATCCTTTTCGATGTCATCTGACTAGCTCGCACACGCGCGATGTTGGTGAAAGCAGCGTGCAAAGAAAGATGTAACGAAAAAAGAACCAACGAGGACAGACTCGACTCGTGGCGATAGAAAGAAAATAAAAAATCTGGTGGCGCACTTACGAGCAGGTGAAAGAGTACAAGCCGCTAGTTAAAGTAGAGAGTGTACAGATGCCTGGGAAAAAACAAATAACAACCGATTCTCAAATATCAGAAATAAACATGGGAGTATTGGGAGTAATCGAGAGAAACAAACGACTAATAAAAAGAAATTCTCATCTACGTTTCGCGCGCGTCAGAAATGGAAGCAAATAAGCGGTGAATTTTTAATTATCCGTTTCTGAAACATTCAGATTGCTAAAAAATGAATATTGTACTAATAACTAGGTGGAAATCTTCTGAAGAAAGTTACCTTTGTCTTGGAAAGGATAACGCAATGTATAGGCCGTTTCGTTGCTTGGCAATTGATCACCGAGATCCTCGAGCTTTTCCAATTGTTTCCTAATGTTCTCGACCGGGTTCTCGAGGTTATTATTATTGTTATTATTGTTGTTTCCGGTGGTAGCGGTAGGTTTCACGGTGCTGGTTACTTTCTTGATGATGTTCTTCTTCGTGGTGGTCGTGTTCGCGTTCGTCTCGCTGGCGATGCTAGTGTCGTCAGGTTGGAATCTCACGTTCTTCGCGTTCGACGTAGCTGTGCTCTTCTGAAACCCCGAGTTCGCCTTCTGAACGTTCGGTTCGTTCGGATCGTGTAATTCTTCCGACTGCTCGTTCATGGTCGTCTGAGTCTCGTGCGCTTTAGTGTTCGTCGTCGCCGAGCTCGAGTGCGTGTTTCGTAGTGGAGTACTGCGAGCACGATTTAAGGCCTATAGCCAGACATTAGGACGAATCGTATGAACGTGAGGGAGTACCTTCACAGTTTCTATCTCGCTACGTGAATAATTGAACGAACACCGATTTAATTATTTACAAAGAGCGTCGAATTTCATCATCGAGATACGGAAGATATACAACATACAGAAGATATACAACAGATGTGCTTGGTCAAGGTATAGTAAGTGGTATTAACTATGAAGGTACTGGAACTGGTGACAAGGAGAATGGATGTGCAAGAACTTAATACTAATATAGTGAACGCTTGATCCAAATATATGAGTAAATATCGTAACACGTAGATAAAAACTGTGCTTCCGACTGATTTGTTAAAGTCATGGCACGTACAAGTAGTTCAGAGCGCGATCCAACGTGTCAACCCTTCGCGATTCAATTCGTTTTTCTGATTTCACGCGCCCTCCTCTTGTATAACGCCGCCACAATGGCGCGATATCCTAAAATATTGCAATGAAATACCGAATATTGCACCAAGTATGTATCTAATTATGTATGTATTACGGGAAAAACACACGGTTGATCGGAAGAAAAACTAGCGAAGCGACAAATCTAAACTCGACTCACTTTTGTTCCGATGACTCGGTTCCGTCGGTTCTCGTTCTCGTTGACGTTGACCTTTCGGTTTCCGAAGCCGTGGTGTATCCCTCCTTCCTTCTGTTCCTCTTGTCGATAGCCGCACGAACCTCCTTCTTTAATTTCATATATTTCTCCCTCAACGCCATATATTTGTCTTGCAGCAGTCGCTTTTCGCAACGCATTTTCTCGAATTCGATGCTCTCTTGGGGAATAGCTCTTCCTGTCTGTTCCCTCGCTTCTTTTTCTACTTCGCGTGAAAAATCGGCACGAATCTCCTCCAAATGTTGCTTATACATCTTGCGAGTGCGATCCTCCTGAAACCGCAACAGCGAATTTTTTCCAGTCACGTGTAATCGCAAATACGTAATGTAACCTTTCTTTCAGCTCTTCGTCTTCCATCGTGTCAAGAATAAGTTGAAGTAGTTCTTTTTTTTTTTAACATACATGTATTACAGGTAATCGGCATGTCGTGTGTGTCTAGGTTAAAGTATAAATGTAAGAGTGCAATTTTGTAATAGTATGCTCTGCAGCTTTATTGCTCTTCGAGTATAATTTTTCAAGATACAACAAGAATTTAGAAGAATCTGTCTTAAAGCTATCTTATAAGGCGTGTTCGAAGCTGGACGGTGTTATACAATCGTGGGTAAAACTGGGAAATTGAATGACATATTTATTTATACCAAAGTAGCTGGTAAGTGGATCGCTTTAATGCCTTCGCAGAAAAAAATTGCGCCTAATGGGTTAACTAATCATTGCATAACATTCATAGTTCGCATCATATACACAATCTAATATCCTTAAGAAACAATGGACATTGGACTAATAACACATTCAATAAGGAAAATAAAAATCTTCGGAAACAAGAAAAGAATGTTGCATACCACGCAACAACAAAGAGTTAAGTTTTTTATTAGAATAACAGACATCGTCAGGTACTCACGTTGATTCTAAAATCGCGTACAATTTTAACCAGATGTTGCTCGTGCTCCTCCGTGATTTTCGAAATATTCTCCCTTTGCTGCTCCCGTATCTGAGAGCGTAATTCGTCAAACTTCTTGTCCAATTCTGTCTGCAAAGCTTTAATTCTTTCAGAATGTTGTTTAGTCAGTTTGATCTCGTTAAGTTTCGCGAGTTTCTCCTCGTCTAGATCACGTTCGTGTTCGTTCTCCAACTTTCCTATTTCTTGGTTCCGTAGTTCCAGCAGCTCACCCTTTCTCTCGTCGAGTTCCGTCTTCAGATTCGCCAAAATTTCCTGTCTCTCCTTTTCGTAGCAGATTTCCAATTCGGCCTTTACCTTCCTCAAGTTCTCCAGTTTAGCCTCGTCCATTTCGGCAATTAATTTTTGAATCTCCCGCTCCTCCTTAAAAGGTTATAAAAGATAACAAGATGAGATCTAAAATAATAACAGAGGCAGTTTAATATTACAAAATACCTTTTCAACCATCTTCCGCCTCGATTCTTCTAGCTTGTCGGTCATGTTTTTCTCCAGCTGCTTTTTCTGCGCCATGAAATTTTCCTCCAACTCTTTCTTCGTTTGCTCTAATTTATCTTTGTACTCTTTTTGCAAGGCTTCGATGTCCTTTTCGTGTTCTTGACTCAATCTTATTTTCGTTTCCTCCAGATTCTTGTCCTGCTCCTGTTTTCCGCCAGCATCACGATAAAGCTTAGGAAAGTCCGAGGTATCATCGTCATCGGTCTGCTCGTTTCGCGAGAAATCTACTTTTGATTTGTACTTTCGACGCGCTTCGGAGTCGCTGTAATCGGTGGTCTCGCTTTTCGAGACCAGATCGATGTTTCTGTTTTTGATTTTGTTAAATTTATTGGTGTACGTGTAGTCCAGGCTGCTCTCCCTCGACAAACTTTCTCCAGATAAACTATCCCTTGTCATCTGCATACGGTGCTCCTTGTCAGAAACGTTCTGCGGAATAAATCTTTTGCGATGCTCGTTCTCGGAAACGTTCCGAACGACGAACCTCTTGCCCACGACTTTCCCATCTTTCTTCGATCCTTTGATTTTCTCTAACGACGAACTCTTCCTGATACTCTTCCTGATTTTGTCTTCGGAATCCCCTTTGGTTTCCTCGTTGAATCTTTGGCAATTTGTTTTTTGCGACGAAGGAATCCAATCGGTATCTCGATTAGAAAACATCGCGAGCATCTGAGCCTCCTGCTCCTCAGACTCGGATTCCGAATGGTCTTCGGATCTGGAATAGGTGAACCTGATGTCCAATTCCTTTTCTATGTCGAAACGTACGCTTTTCCGCTCTTCGTCCACTGGTCTGTCGTCTATTGATAACCGGTTAAAATTTAATAATCTGTACCAAAACGATAATAATACTATATATAAGTTTCTTACCATTCTCGGATTGTTTTTCTCTGAGAATCGATTTCAACTTGTCTCCACCGACGTTGCTGCTCTCGTCCGGGATCAGCATGGTCCTGAAATCATCGAGTTTAGCGTCTTCGTGACTAGGTGTAGTGTCCCTGCTTCTGTTGCTCTTCAGAAACATGGTCCCTCCGCCACTTAGAGTGAGTTCCTTTTGTTGACCAAACTGACTCGGGTGCTTCTCCTTATCAAACTTTTCAGACTTCTCTGATCTGGCTAACGTGGTGATGCTGAGTTTATCGATATCTATAATGTTCCCTTCGGAACTAAATCTGCTGGACAACTGTTCCCAATCTTTTTCGTGCCTCGGACTGAGAGATTCCGATCTCTTTAGCACTTCTTTTAAATCTATCTCTTGCTTTGGAGTACTAACTGCGGTCGTATTGGTGGTTGCGGTTGATGCGATTGTTTCTAGAAGCTTAGGGCACTCGTAGAACCTTGGATCTTGAAATTTGAGGTTGGTGTAATCCCTGGCGGCTCTGTTAGTTGCCAGAGGATTATCTATTTTCGAGTCTTCTCGTTTATACAGCTGTTTGTCTTGGCCCATAGCATCCTTCTTCCTTGCACCATCAATTTTATCCAATTTTTTCAGAGGTGTCAACTTCGTGGGGATCCTGGTAGGTGGAGGAATGGTTTTGATAGATTGTTTTACAGATTCCTTCGACGGAGAGGATTCCTTGGGCAGAGTTGCTTCCTCGTGAGACTCGAAATCCTTCGCTGTTGTTTTCGAGTCCTCTTCTATCGATCAGAAAACACACTTTATATAGCTTCCTAACGCTGTTTCGCTATGTTGTTGGGAGAGAAAAAGCTCAAAAGAGGCAAGAATCGATACTCGTTCCACAGATCAGAGAAAACGCGCGTAAACTTTTCCACGCTTACGATGACCCTCTCGAGTGAAAAGAGGCGACAGTGTCAACGTTCTCTCGCGAGCGAGTCAACGTCTGTTTTCTCTTTTCCTTTCACTCTTCTTTTTTACACTCGCGAAAAGAGCAGAGAGGGATGAGCGATGAAATGGATAAGAAAATATGTTTAAAAGCTCAAAAGTGCGCGAAAGCGACTATTATGTGACAATGAAAAATACAGTTGTCCCGTTTAAAACGACCTGCATATTTTTCAAGCGCGATTTTTTTTTCTTTTTAACGATTTCGTGCCTCCTTTTATTCATCACAAAAGAAAATAAATCTTTTTCAACCAAACTATATACAGTGTCGGATTTGTTACATCGATTCATGAGGCTTTTGTAGAGGCAAAACATGTCATATCGCCTTTGACACTTGCAAAACAGATGTACATGGAAATGAATATCGTATCAGTCGCAACGAGGCAAAGTAGATAAGAAATAGATCCATGCATATACATTACAGCATCGATATACGATGACCTGTGTAACAGGTGATACGATCAAGAGCTAAGTACATACTTAGGTACATAAAGAGTCTGTTTTACAATCTCGAATTACATTTTCTAGAACAATGACATGTATCTCATTAGGGTATGTACCCTCTATCTAAATAAACATTAAAATTCCTCCATCACACAATCGTAATTTTTTACTTTTGTGTATCACTAAGTGTGATTTTTGTAGAATATCGATAAAATTGATTTTCAAAGAATTTTATTGTAAAATCATATTTGAAAATAATCCATCGCGAATATTATTTCCTGTTGAATTCATTGTGGCGTAGGGAGGATGTTACTTCGTAAACAACCACCGAGAATACACGATGGGGGAAAATTTTAAAAACTTCACCCTTTATACTAGCATGCCTTTAATCTTCCACTGTTTCCGGTGTAAAAAAAAGAAGAATATCAAAGGGAAAGGACTACCAACAAATATTGACTTTTCGCGCCCGTGCAGCTCTCTCCAGGCCACAAAAGCCACAGCGTGTTGAACTTGAGACAATGCTTTCTATTTCTGACTAAGTATGGGCGATACACTGTAATTGAATGATAATCTTTCGAGTAAAGGGACACGTTGCACGGTATTGCATCAAATGTTTATCGCGTGCGCCGTGAAACAGTAGTTCGAAGCTCATATCGAATCGTTGCTGTTACATTGCCAAAGAGAAGTTTCGTAAAATTAGAGTTCGTCCTAACGAAACTGAACGAACAAGGAGAACGACGATAATTTCACGTGAACGCTAATTGCCTTGCATCCCTTTGGGCCGTGACTGTGTCAGCAGCTGTGGAGCAACAGCCGGTAAGAAGTGTCCGCAATACCAGCCGAACAATTCGCGTTCGATGGACGGGGACGCGATAATTGGACGGATCGACGTTCAAGCAACTATTACGTACTAGCACGAGCAAGTGCACCAACGCGCGAGTGCCTTGATGAATATGTCGTACACTAAGGACCGGCACGTAAGAGTTTCAAGGGTCCTTTATGCAGCTAGCAGCGCGTCCACGCGCACAGCAGTTCCATCCAGTTGGAGAAATCGCGCGACAAATTCAATCGTGTATAACTTTATTGTGCCCGAACCGATTACAACAAATAGCTTTTAACCTCGGTTCACTGACTGTGTCTCGTTTTATACGAAAACAATCGTTAGATTTTAGTTACACGCTAGAGATAGCCTTTCGGCGATGAACCTTGACATAGAAGTAATGTTGTAATTAATTTACACTGTACAAATGATAATCTTGTTTCTTATATAAAAGCAACGGAAGAGTCGGATAAGATAAGATTAACGTTACCGCAATCAATACCGTGTTCGTCAATAATTAATAAACGAAGCGAGTCAATCTCTCGATTCTATCGCATGACACGCACGCGAATCGAAAGGTTACATAAAACTTGAATGCCGTACTGACTTACATACATACTTAGCAGTAAACTACTCGGCGTTACGTAAAAAACTCGAGTCAATAAGTAGAGACTATTTCGTTGTCGGAGATCTGCGGTCATTGAAAAAGAAAACAAAGTGGTCTGTAATTGTACGAACTCGATGCTTCAAGGTCGAACGCAAGAAAATATCTTCACTTTACGTAATTGATATGAATCGCCTGAGTGTCGCGTATCCGAATACGATCGACTATCAAGCTTCAATCCGAGATTAAAAAAATCCAGATGCGTGATCGCTGATGAATATTAAAAGATAAAGCCAAAGCTGAAAAGCCTAAAAATACAAGTTTACTAGTTGAAGAAAAGCCAGCTTGGGTTTCGATTGACAAACGAGTCCTTGCCGTTTGGATATAGGAGTTTGGCAATGCGAGTTGACAACACGATGTAGAGTACTATAGTGGGAGACGTAGAGCGATAATTGCCGAGATTTTGGCAATCGAATCGTAGAAAACACATGTCTTTGAAACATATGCGGTCTAGTAATTGTATTGGAGACAGCTGTTACTTTTCCAATGATTTAAAGATTTAACGACACAAAAATCACGTCCAATCACGGGCATACGTCCAATTTCGATGATTAAAAATAAGGAAACAACGATTATGCGATATTCGAGCAAGTACGATTATCTTATCTTGTTTACTGGTATTCCCGTCGATAAGTTGTTCGAATACGAAAGATATCAAACTGATGAATGCAAATTCTATTATCAAAATGTTATGTTATTTATTGAAAGTCAGATTTGAAAAGTCTCGATAAACTATAGAGTCGTCGATTTCGATACTCAGAAACGAATATTGAACAAAATAATAAGAGAACGATTAGTAACCTTTATCCCTTCGGGTGCCAGGTTTAACCCTTTGCACGACTACTTCTTACTGCATTGTCTGGCATAAGATGCAAAGAAAAATGATCATGCCATTAAGATTCAATGATACGTATATTATACTTTATTTATATACCATCATCTACATACATGTACAAAACGCGAAGATACGTGGTTCGATAAATAATCTACCCTCGTTTGGAGTAGCAGTGGTCGGTGAATAAAAAAATATTACATCGTGTGTCATTTGTAATCAGTCTTCTCATCAATTATATACGTTCTACAAATCTATATGTATCGATCGCAGAATAGGACAAATACAAACGTGCGATTGGACTATATCATTCACGATCTACCTTCTATCGACTATATGTGTACCAATAAAAAGGTGGATGATGCATCGGTTAATCAGTCTTTGACTCTGTTAAACGCTAAGTGCAGCCAAGTGATAACAGTCCAAGTGCAAAGGGTTAATCCTATATTTTCCATTCAGCCGTAATGACGAGGCAATCCGTACCAACGCTGATTTGCCTGGTGTTATCAGGTTTAGCGTTGCCAGCCCTGGCCTGCTCGACCATCTCCTTGTAGACTGCGTCCAGAGGATGTTGCCAGGTGGTAATTCCAGTGGAAGCCTGATAGTAATACCAAGCGCCGCTGGCTTCGTGGAAGCATGGTAACCATCCCTTCGGGAGCGCCGCCATCAGGCCCTCCCGAGCCAAATTCAGGAGGTGTGGTTCTGTTTCCGGATCGATTCCCAAGCTCCTCGCATATTCGAGCACCTCTGAAAAAGCATACGTGCACCATTAGCTGATTACAAACAGGGCGGTGGACCGTTAGCTTCTTTCGGTATGCATGGGCATTAATTTGCCTGGAAACGCGTGTGTCGAGCAAAACATCGAACAAGGTCAAGGATTTGCGAGGGAATAAAGATGAGCGAAAAATAAAGAAGTTCTTCGCTCGTTGTTTCCATGAGAACGTCGTTACATTTTTCCGAGTATCTTTAACGCAACAAAACTCTATGAGAATAAAGCCTTTTATACCTTGACAGAGGACAGAATTTAAAAACTATCGGATACTGTAAATATTCTCGTCGATAAGTAACGAAGAAAGTATTAATAAGCTTAGTTAAAACAAGCAATTTCAAGGTTCTCTGGGTCAGCGTATGTAAAGCGTAACGGCGTTCATCGATTGTAAGCCAGGTGGAAGTACACGTGGTAATATGGAACTATTCCACTAGAAAAAAGGGATCCCAAAAATGTTTACGCGTCGTATGTACATTCTATTAACATTTATCTACGATAAAAAAAAATTAATACGTTTCGATGTAACTACATATAAATTAAAAGCTTATTATCAGGGCAGTAATTGGCATATCAAAGTGCAAACAAATTAACGATAACGCTAAAAATTCGTCGATCCGAGTTCTCACTGTCTGAGTAAATTTTGACATTGAGTCAATCACTTGTGTATACAGGTGAAACACTTCAAATGAAATGCGTACAACATAGCCCGATATAGACGCGAAAGCACGTTTATGAAAGAATAAATCCATTATTGTTAGCGTTAAATCTACCACTCTATTAAACAGCTCATTAGTTACGTCATAGACAGATACGGTTATTTGCTTCTCGTTAAAAATAATCTATGTTTGCAATCTATCAAAAGCAAGAACTCGCATCAGCAAACATCGATTTCGATTATTGGTTTCCATCGACGATGGGAAAAGTTACCTATTCCTATTAATTTCTCCATCTTTATTTGCATCGAGCATCCGCTCGCGATTCTTTCACGCGAAAATGTATTCTAGTAATTGTGAAATCACGATCAGAAGCCGTATGCATCGGCGGAAGTACCGATAACGTCTAATATCGAATACGCAATTAATGGCAAAGTCGCCGAATAAAGAAAAAATGTATCTTCAATTATACAACCTGAGTGCTTTGCATCTTCTTAGAAAATTCAAATCGACAGACAGCGTTACAAAAAGGGCCGATTAAAAATTCCATCATGGAAGTCTTTGACAGGTGGCTCCGGGTACAGGGGAAACCGCCACATCTGTCTTTCTTGCGGTGGCGAAAATTTCGTAGCCATAACAGTAACAACTCACGAGAATTTCATGGAACTTCGGTAGATAATCGACAGAAATAAGGTCGTAGGATGAATTCTACTTATGAATTTCGTCCATTTGGAGGATTTTGCCCTGCGTAAACTAACCAGAAGTATAGATAGCAAGAGGGGAGGTCCTCGAGGCTTATGACAAAACTTTCGCCGCACTGCGGATTCTATTGATTTTCCTCGCCATGCTAGGGTACGAGCTCAGTGTTCCCGTCCTACCAGGGTGTAAATAAACAAGGAAACTCACCGCCGAAACTATTCGACCTTCTCTCACTTTATCCGTGATCTTTTACATTTTAATCTCGTCGTGATGATTTTTTACCTCCTTTATCCACTTATTATTTCTCAAATGGGTTTGACCTTCTTTCTTTTAGGTGTAATCCAGTTCTAAGGAACTATTGCTTTTCTTTTTTTTGCACTTTCTTCGATCGAAAAATGAACGCGAAGAAATCGTAAATTTGGCATAGAAGGATAGTATATCTAAGTGCGTATTTCGAAATTTATGTTTGCGGAATGGACGTAAAAATCAAACGAAGCATATCAAAATGACATCGCCTCTTGATATTTTAACGAAAAACAAAGTTGTTGTCGGTTGGTTTAAACTGCGAACAATTATAAGATTATTTCTCAACGTTTCTTGTTCTACAACGTATCGTTGAATATGAATAATCAAATATTTAATGCAGGTTATTCAATCTTTGGTTAGGCTAATTAACTATTTCATGGTCTGATTCGCTGATAGTCCCGGGAAACTAGATAAAGGATGAAATAAATATTCCATCGAGTCAGTGATTACCGAATCACCGTCGTTTCCAAGGATTAACGAGAGAGAAAAAGCGAGAGAGAGAAAGAGAGAGAGAGAGAGAGGGAGAGAGAGAGAGAGAGTGAAAGGGAGTCAGAAGTGTGAATAACAGCCGATGGCGAGCGAAGAAAACCACCCCGTGCTACATCGATCGAGAGCGTCAAGGAGGAAGAACGGAAAAGCAAAAACTAGCATACAGTCATCGAGTAAATTCGCGGATTTACACGTACCTTTGTCTGACGGATGCGAGGTGCCGTCGAAGATCTCCTTGCACACGATTGTGGCTGCGCTTTGCTGAGAAATACTCATGCTAGCACGAACAGCCGTGTCCCAAGTGCAGGAGATTCACATAACACGTCAAACGCGGACGTGCTTGGACCGCGGACAATACACCGAGTAGTCGCGTGGGCCGATGAACGTCATTTTCCGTAACGACGACGCGTGCACGCCAGGCTTTCGCTCCGTTGACGAGGCCTGTCCGACGACAGTCAACGTTCAATTCGACTTGAACGTAGGCGGTGGAAGGAGGAGCGAACACGAAGCGTACAGCGCCCCCGGTAGTCTGACCTCGAACTAGGCCAATGATAAGGAAACGAGTTACAGCCGGCGGCAACTGTCTTATCGATTAACCAAAACCCAGCGGCGATATTGTTCTTGTTGGCACCACCGCGCGGGAAACACCTCGAGCCAGCTGTCCAACTTGCACTCTGACTTTTTTCCTTTTCGCTTCTTTTTCTCATTCTAGGTTGATTCGCGTCATGGAGAATTGGAGTGGAACGCGTCACTTTTGTGCAACCTATAGAATGGACCGTTGTGATGGAAATGACCTCGCCGTTGCGGACGCCACTTCGACCGTACTTACATACCTTCGTGCTTCAACTTCTTAAAGAAAATGAATCTGAATGAAGCTTGCTCTTATAATACCTTGATGGACTGTTCTAAATAAGTTTACGGATGCGAGTTTAAATCTCTCGCGTGTTTCGCGATGCTATATCTTCGGAGCTGGATGAATTTGATGAATTTGATGAATTCGTAAGTAGAAGAATACCTGAACGTCTTTCTCTAACTAAAGAACCATGGTCATTCTCCTCCATTTTGAAATATGTTAATGTAGTGACACATATACTGCGCAATATTTCAATATTTGATGAATAGAATACGGATATAAACATGTATGTACTTATTTATGAGGGAATGAATAACACATTACGATCCTGACATCTTAAACGCAGTCGATTGTTCTTGGAAATGGTATACGTATTTATAGAAAATATATGACCCGTGATTTATTCCTTCAGTCCTTTTTATAAAGAATTTTTAATCTTTATACTGGTATACGACGAGAGCTTAGTTTAAAAATGATATTATGAGTGTAATAATAAAAGATATTTGCTCAGCAAACGTAAATAGAGTCTGTTTTTTTACAAAGTAAAAAATGTATTTGTAAACAACTATTTTTAGACATCTATTTTTCATATATCTGCATTAATTTTAAAATATGCGATCTTTAATATTTTATCGATCATCGTGCAAAGTCTAAAATCTAGTGAGAACGATCGTGGCGCCAATGTAGCAGGCGTCGAATCTCATGGTGAATTTCTAGAAGATAACAGTTTTCTTCTTTGCCGATAATTTCTAGTGCCTTTGGTTATCAAAGGATGAAGAAGTTTCCCCTAGATTATTCGTACATTTTTAAACAAAGAAAAAAGTTCGATTAGATTGTCAAAACATAATCAGGTTGATTATTTTTTATATGTCGTATCGATATCGTGGTTGCATAACTTGTATAAGTTGCAAAATATTAAGCAAGAAAATCACTACATTTGGCTGTCCTCAGTAGAGATGGCGCCAATATATGCTTAACTTCCTCAAAAATTAATTTCTGCAATAAACTACTAACGGGTTTCTGACAAATTAATTTATTGCTAAATGAACAAATTCCGTAAATGACGTCGAACCTCAATCACTTTCGTCGAATGAATATTTAATTTTTATACATTTTGGACCATTAACTGTTTCGATTTACATATTCATTATGCGATACTATACTTCAATTTTGTTATATGAAGTGCTAAAATATTTTTTACAATTCCAAATTATTCTAAAAGTATTAAAATTTTGGAAAAATGAATGTACTTTGACTTAAAACTTTACAATGCAAATTGCAGCTTGTTATCAAGTATTACCTATTAGTTCTTTCGGATTTGAATCTTTAAACTAGTTCCAAAAGTAGAAAGTGTAATACACTTAGATTTGAAACACTATATTGAAATACTATTATTTTAAATCAAACAGTACATCAACGTTCTACAATTCAACAGTTTGAGACTTCGAAAAGAATAAAATTTACGAAAATTAGCGATTCTAAATATCAGTAATAAATTCGTCATGACTAAAAATAGATAGTTTTGCCATTGAAAGTGTAAGCTTTGCGTTTCGTTGATTAATCTAATAAATCGAGAATATGCAATTACAACCAAAATCAACTCGCAATACAGCGAAAAATTCTTTCACCTAGTGAAATAGAATCAACATATATAAATTACGATCACTAAAGTTACTTTTTCGAAAGCGAACAACAACTTCACTTTTTAGAAGTGGGAATATTTCTTTTAACAGAAACAATATTGTATTTAGCTTGCAATCAAACTTGAGTACCTCAAACAATATTTGTTGCAGCACAATCAAAGATACTACGATTACGAGTGAATCCTACTTTGCACGTAGCGAAATAAGAAACAGTGAAATAAAATAAGATGGTGTAAGGAGTGGAACGGTGAATTTATTGAGACGCGGATCATTTTGGACAAAATCGACATTTCCTGACTCGAAGAAATGCTTCAAGGATGCATTTGTTCGCTGGAAGACTGGTATTTTCAATATCTTCTCCCATTTCGCCGTGGTACCAGTTACACGAGAAACCTGTCGCGTTTCCAGCAACAGCGAAAATAATGATCGGCCATCGATTGGGACATTTAAATTTCACGCTCTATAGAAAACAACGAGGACCGCCGAATCATGGTGTTAACGTTAACGACACCAGGTTTCGGGCGCCGTTTCGTCAAACGCGAAAATTAAATGATAATGATATCCTACAACGACGCTGAGCGAAATACTTGCGGCCTCGAGTCGAGAACATTTATTTTTTTCCTCTCTCTTTGGCCATTCTCGTCATTCTTTTTCTTTCTCTCTTAGCCTTAGTCTTCGCATCTCTTTCCCCTTTTTTCCATACTTTCGTCTCTGTTCGTCCTCCGTTCCTTTCCCCGCACAGTGCATTTTTTGTTCTGTAAAAATCCTCGTTAACTCGAATCACGACTCTCGCGTATTATACGTGTAGAGTCGGTACCGACTCTCCTCCACTTTTCCCGGGCTAAATAAATCGTTAGAGGTGGCTTGGTAACCGAGCACGGGCTAATGGCGTTCTTTTTATTATTCTTCTCAGTGTTCCTGGTGAATCGTAGGTTTAATCAACGTTCGAAGACGTAGAAACCGTCAACGGATGGCATCATCGAATGTTTAATTGACAGGCTTCCGTGATAGACCGGGCTCAAACGTGGCACTTGCCTTCGCCGGATTTTGCCGGGGAACAAACAAAATGGCTGAAATATATACCTCAATGGGGAAATATTCGTTTGGTTGGCGATGAAAGCCATATTTTTTTCTCGGTAATTTGGCATCGATAGAAAAATGCAATGCATGAATTAAAAAATTCAAAATGATATTACGAAATCGATCGATGAAATTGAGTAATAATATCTCATTGATGAAATATTATGTCACGATTAAATGATATTATGGTAGAGAGAAACCGTAATAAGTTAAGTTGCTTTTTAAACAACATTTCCTTTTCAGCGTTTTTGTCGAGAGGAACCAAGTAAGATCAATGTAACAAAAAGATCATTTTGGTGTCTCTAAATCGCGGCTCGACGTAAAAAAATTACAATAGAACGAGCAAACCGATGAAGGTATAGAAAATCCGTTACGTAGCCATCATGGGAAAACGTAACAACCGAAAAATCACGTACATTACCCGGGACAATAAATTCTATTGGTTCTTAAACCCTCGAACTCGCGCCGGGGAATCCCCTAATCTGACCTAACACCGTAATGTCGTTACCTTGTTAAAATAAATGTCACAGCAGGAGGGTTGCTCGGGGCTGGGCAGTCGATCCACAAAAGACCAACCCCTAAAAATTGGGCCAACGTCCGCTCCGTTCAAAATGGTGGACCAATGCGCCGCTTGAGAAAGCAGAAAGGCACAAAAGAAATGACGTTCGACTGACTGCAATCTTTCTCGGCAATGGCCGATTGCAACCTAACCCCGACGACTCGTTTCGTTGAAAGACGAGATAATCGGGTGTTGATGAAGTGGAACCGTACGATTCACGTTTGTAACAGACTTGGCGATTGCGATCTTACGGCTCGTTTGGAGAACATCGTCCTTTTCATGTGACAGAAACTTCTATTGATGCAAACAACGTGCTTTAAAGTATGTAATCTTTTCAATTCGGTTTTCAATGTGTGTAGCTCAACTTTACATATAGATAATTCGAAATAGCTGTTAACATTTTTACAGTCTTAATGCCAGCAATTGATTTTCCTCGCACGAACCTATTAAAAATAAATTTCTCACCAGCGTTATGGATTATTGATTAGCAAATTATATATGTATTTGAACGATTCTGATAACTTCTGAAGAAACATCTCTTTCCTACTTGTGAATTATTATTAATTATTTTTATATACATCGGTGAATAAGTCGTACGTGTTCTATGGAAAACTTAAATGATTAGAAACTAGACAACATTTCATGAAAATCATAATGAAAAGCAAGGTTATTAAATTAAGAAAAATATAGAGCTATTACATCGAATCCTGGATCGCAGAATCATAGGTGGTAAAATATCCAACAGGTCGGATCTTACAAATGAACGTTACACGATAAATTAAATTCATGAAGGCTTCTGTGTCACGGAAAATGTTGAAAATGCTTGTAGCTACATATTTTGCGAAAGGCCTAAAAGTAGAGAGGAAATGCGCCATTGCGACGGCAAGCAACTTTCGTATCTGTTATTCTTTAAATCATTCCATTCCCTTTGCAATCTCTGTATGAATAAAAAAATATATAACAGAAATTTTCAGCTAGCCAACGAAAATGTAAATAATTGTTATTTTCAAGATAGCAACCGCAGAAGTTTTTCATAAAGTATTCGTTATTCCGTGCATTGTGTGCGAGCTTTCTATTCTTCGAGTAGAAAATACTGTTTAGCAAATTCATCCGCCGTGTGTTTTCATGGCTTTAACAACGTGAGCCGATGATTATCGACGATGACAGTTTTCACGGTTTCGAATAATAACGCAATTCTTCGTCATCCGGTTGTGAGATGTTTATCCGAAATCTACGTGCACCTGGTAACAGATGTCCGTTTCTCACGTAAACGACAATCGAGATCACTATCTATATCCTTTGTTTGACCCACCGTTTGATTTCTATTGGATAACCATGAGATGGACGTTTTAGCGACGTGTACAAAGTTATTTAGACTTAATGATATATTAATTGACAGAGACGCTACAGCGATGAAAATAACATACGTAACGAAAATAGATCTTTGAGAATCAGATACGCGAAACAGCATGAAGGATTCGTTTTTAACTCTTCTTGATATAATCAGTACCACCGAAACATAACCTATCCTAACTATGTCGCGTAGAAAAATAGAAATATCAAACAACTTGTACATTGTGACCAAAGAATCAAAGTTCGTTTCGTTCAAAACGATCGTCGACTAAAAACTACTTGCGAACCGTCTGAATGTAAGCGGCTGCTCCGAAAAGCTCCGTCTCTAAACTCTATCGTCGATAATAATCATTTCCATGGAGCTCATTTAAATGCAACGAAGTCCAAATAGGCGAGAAACCGTGACGACAATTACGATAGTCAGGTGCGAGCGGCTATACAATGTGAAAGACGATGGAAAGAAGAGCTCGCGGCGGCAGGATCCTCCTTGAGGCCGCCAGGACGAGCGCAGACCACAGGAAGACCATTAGCACCGTATCGTCGGCTCGCGGAGAGACTCGGTCTAGCATTTAAGCGCCATTTTGCTTTTCAATTTTAAGGCCGCAATGCCTGCCACCCCCTGAGCCAAGAGAATCAGCCGTCCGCCACTGTCACTAATTCCTCAATGTTCTTTTCTACGGGGTCTAATGCCAGCTGGAGGCTACGCGACTACCAAAGCCAGGATATAATGCGCGGAGGAGGAGGAAGAGATAGAGGGTGGCCGGGATGGTTACGGAGGGTGGAAAACGAAGGAAGCCGCGTAGCACACGTATGTGCCCGCGCGGCATATGGACGCAGCAACGGTCTCACTCACACGCTGACAGAAGCGCGGAGCGCACACACAGAGACCGCCGGTCGAGAAGAAATTTTACAGCGCGACAATCCACAAGGTACGAGAAAATAATTACAAGTTCCGTCAGCGACGAGGGACGTTCTCGGGGCCGGAGGGGCACGCGGAGTAACAGAGACGGACGGAGAGTTTCGAGCAGAGTTTTCTTGCCGCAGGAAGAAGCAGCCGAAGGGAAGGAGGCGTAGAACGGAGCGGCGTGGCGCGGCGCGGCGCAGCGCGCGAGTTGTTTGACGTGCGTGCGACAGAGACGGAGAGATCCAATTAAAAATATTACACATTACCCGCTACACCGCTAAAATGTATTTACTGTTTAAAAGCGGCAGAGACAGAGGGGGCCTGGCTCTCGCCCACACTCGAGATTCGCGCACATAATTCTTCGCGCGCTCGCGCCTTCTTCTACTCGCGCCTGAACGCGTCCGCGCGCCTTCACACACATGTCACTGAATCGCATTATGTGTGCAGTCGCGTGTTACCGCCTCCGGTGATGTGTGTACCTACTCGTGTGAATCTCACGATGCGAATCGCGTTAAGGCAAACTGAAAATATTAATTTGCTCGACGGCGGCCTGGTCGAATTTGCGGCATTGTGACGCATGTCGATGAGCGATCTATATCTCGAACATGATTTTTAATTCCCGTGCTAGATCACGGTTCTTCCTCACCGTCGTTTCGTTCGAGGAAATTGGCCGCTTTAACCATGCGTTCTATGATTCCAATATAAACGATATAGAAACTATTAAACGAACACCAAGAATCGAGTTTGGAAATCGTGAGAAATGTTAGTACGCGTCCGTGAATGTTATGTCGCGTGCGTGGTATTGGGAGTAATGAAAATCCAAGTTGTACACTCGGTCATCATTAATTCAACATCAGGCAAAGTGAATTGAAGATGCGAGCATCCTCGGAGACGTGTTACTTTGGTCTTCCTTTTTCCCGTTTTACGATATTATACCATGATATAACTCTATGTGTACAGGTACATATTTAGAATGACAAATATGATATCTTCCTAAATGTTTGTCAATGTTGAAAATTTCCTTTAGGATAAAGGCACGTTGATTTGGTCCTTTTTCCCCCCGTTCTACGATATTATTTTATGATATTATGAATACGAATACGCGTTCAAAATGACAAATATGATGTCTTTTTAGATTGTCGATGTTCGATTGCCAATTTGGAAAGTTTCTTTTAGGATAGGTATAAGTCGAAATATTTAATTATCAGATGATGAAATGCCATCAGCTCCTCGAAATTCTTTTTCAAGCTAGAAGCGCGTAAAATTAAATAAACGTGCATCAAATCGTTTCCTCTATAGTACTCGGACGTGTATTAGGCATATTAATTCTCGCGATCTTTGTAATAAATTTATGTTATCGATTCATATATTATCAAATCATTTAGTTGATACTGTTCGTAACGCGTGAATTCGTGCATATCGGATTTGCAGTGCGTAATCGCGTGTAACATTAATTGAAGCGGAAATTGGTCAGAATACAGTTGATAGTAAATTATATCATTTACATATCAGGAGCCGAAACAATAGAGACCAAAATGAGCGACTATAATCCATGTATTAAACGCAAATGATAAAATGTCAAAGCTCGGCGCAGTCAAATGAAATTTCTCAACCGAAGTCGTCTCATTCCGCGTTCAAGCTTGTGGTAAAGCGACAGCAAAAAGGAACAGATTAAGAAGCATCGGTCATTTACGAAATACGATAGGAAGTCGGAGGTTTGCGCATCAAAGGAAATCAGAATTTCACACCGGAAAGGAATGCGACAACAGGAAGGCTCGATCATCGTAAAGAACTCGGGTTTCAATCGCAAATCTAGAAGAGCCAATATATCGATCCCTTTCATACCGTTCATGCTCGTTTGATCTATCTACGAATGATTAAACGTCAAAACCGGAAGAACAGACAACAGCGAGTACTTTCCGATCTCTAGCCTGTCAAAATAATCGAACGAATTGTATTGAATACAGACAACCGAATCGATTTAGATCCTCTAGGTACCCGTTCCTTCTGTTTTTTTCTTTTCCTTCTTTTTACGATGTCGACGACGGAGAGAGAAATCAAGAGGAGGAATTCTCGATTCTGCCGAAAAGATCCGATCCAAGAAACGGAACACCGAGACGAAGCCAGACCGGGTCCAGCCGGTATCGGATCGATGGCTAGCGCCAATATTGGAGGTGACATGTTTTGAAACACACCCCTTTCATCGGTGCCCATGTCTCGGTTTCTATGAGTATATTTAGGAGGCGGTTTCTTCCCACGTGCTTACCAAGAAGGGATATACGTGTCGTGTTACCCGGTGTTCTGTTGCAGCGCAAACCATGCCCACCGGAAGAAATTTTGACCGGTAGAAACCCGAAACTTCGATGAATTTTTATTTCTCGATTTTCATCTTGATCCGTGTCATCTTTGATCGGGTCGAAACCTTTGATCGACTTGCAGTCAGTTAAATTTCTCAGTACGCCTGCACGGCTTTTCGTACAAGTCAAGAATCGAAATAGCAGTGACAAACATAATTCATCAGAAAATATTAAGAATATAATATTAGGATCCCTTGTTACACGTTCAATTGGAAGTACGATTTTAATAGCTATAAAGCAAAGAACAAGACGAAGATTAGAGCTAAACTTGGAAACTTGCTCTCTTGCTCGAAACAGGTCGTGATATGTTCACCTCCGCGTAACAGTATGACCGTAGTATCCAACTGCTGAGCTAATAAAACGTTCCAATGACGTTTAGTGCGTCTCAATACGTTTTAGGATGATCGTGTGACCTGCCATGTATCCGAAGAGATCCATTTAAACGTCTCTCTCATGTCCGCGTCGGTGACATTACATATCCGGCCAGATATCGTTTGAATAAGTTAATTAAAACAGGTACGGCTTTCAGTTTAGCCGAAAACAAAGGCGCTCACTGTCAAACCAAACCAAAATAAGAACCATTCACGGCGACCGTACTGCTTCGTGACACCTACACTTCGTTCAGAACGGAAAGAACCTCTTTTTGTTAGTGCGTGTTCACATTTATTATTTTTCTTCGAATACTTCTTCCATTACGATCATCGAACCTGACACGCGCAAGGGCGTTTTTTCGATGATTCTCGAAAGCAGCTTCGTTTCATGCTGTCGCCCGTCTTTTATGTTTAAAAAATTGTACGAATTCTGTCTAACGATTATAAGGAAAATAAAAAGGCAGTTTGGTTCAATGCAGCGTAATTTGGGAAAAGAAACGACTGGTGATCTGTCGGTATTGCTTGTCCGTCGATTGTAGGAATGAAGATCGAAGGAACGAAATGTTAACTACATGAACTAGAGTGTACATCTAGAGACTGATGACGCATCATCAATTGCCCCAAAAAGTCTTTAATGTTCGTATTGCTTTTGTGGTAGTAGCGATCAGAACGAGGTGTAAGGCTCGCTTTGAATAGGAAACATGTCTCTTCTGGCACCCGCACGCCATTTTTGAAAGCGAGGTGAAGTGTTCCATGGGGTGTCGGCTTAAGACACTCCTTTTTGCATTAATTGAAAAAGCCGATGTCACGAGACGCGGTGGTACATCAAAGAGAATGTTTTCGTTGTACGGAGCCATCGTGCAAACGAAATAATAAACAACATCTCGCTCTCGTTTCTAATGGGATGGCTGGTTGCCGTCACAAGCATATCGTCAGGGACGGTATCAAACCAGAAACTTTCTCGTGTAGTTACTCAGCGTAGTCTCATTGTAGTTACTCGCGAGTAATTGTACGAGCTCTAGTTGCCATTAAATTCAACCCGACGAAACTAGAAGACAATTATCCGGAAAAGTAGAACGAGTCAATCATACTCTGTTCCATTTCTAACGGAACGAGCGATGTCCTAAATGCATTTCCTTAGCAACTTCTCGATTCGTTTGCCTGTTCTCTCGATTCGAGCCGCAAGATTCAGACACGCCAAGGGAATTAGATTTTCCCAATCACTTCAATCCGCGAGAATCTTGTTCGCTATCGAATTTTTGCCCGGTGAACTACCACGTTGGACAATAATCAGCGCGAAAGGGATGGGAAAGGATAGTAGAACGGGAGGAAGAAAGGTAAGGAGGAAGGAAGGAGACGCGACCCCGTGCCCGTCGGCGGAGAAAATTCGCAGGAGCTGTTAGGACGTTGACGAGACTGCATCGAGGCTGCATCGACGTTCAGAGCAAAGCGTGAAGACAAGAGTGTGCGGGGTATAAGGCGCAATCGAGATTTCTGAGTATTTCGCGCCTACAGTCGCGTAACACAGGCGTCGAGGCGTGCACGTATACGCGCAAACAGGCAAGAAAGGTATATCCACATGTTTCAACGTGTCTTTGCATACATTATCTTCTGTGGGGTTAGGTGTGTCGGAGCGGCTTGGCAACCCCCTCGGCAGTGATCCGCAGCGAGCGGCGAGACTCCCCGCGTACTCCGCCGCAAGCCCCTTTCCGCGGGACGAGCAGAGAAAAATACGCGATATAAAAGGAAAAATTTTTCTTTGCCCTCTGATTGGCGGTTGCCGTGGCAACACCCGGGCCACCTCGGCCTCTAATTATTTCCAGACACTGAGAATCGAACGAGCTCTCCCACGAGCTGGCGGAATAGCCCAACACACACATTTTTCCATCGTATCCACCGTCAGCATCGCGTGCTCCGCGGGGTGGAGGAGGAGAAACCGCCACCTCCTTCGCCTCTCCTCGCCACCCCTCGCTACTCCTCGCCACTCCTCGTCGTCGTGCTTCTCCGTCTCACCCCTTTCTTCTTCACCCCCTCTCTACGCGCCACCGCGTTGCTCTCGAGGGTGTTGATTGTTGATAGTCGTGCCACTACGCCACGGGAGCGAAAGACAGAGAATGCGAACCAGGCAGGAAGCAACGAGGGGTTGGGCCTGTCACTGGATAGATGGATAGATGATAGATGCGAGGCTAGGTGGTCTTTACCGCGGTTTAAGGAAGATAATCGGTAAGAGCATCGAATTGCAGATCACCGACGAATTAAAAGTGGAAATCTCCGATTTGATTGGAAAGAACTTGGCTATGCCGATGCATACTACTATCCGCTGCTACTGGTTACAACTGTGAGCCGATGAATGGTTTTCCAAGTAACAACCATCGACCATTGCCGGAAACATCAAATTTAGATGTCAAGGAGGAAAAGAAGATTTCGATAATCCATTCAGAAACAGATTGGAAACGAAGCTAGTGAATAGAAATGAAAAGGTTGCGAGATACAAATGGACTGTAGTTCGGTTACAGCGACAACAGTACATTCGCACCGCGCCGCTCTAATCAAACGCAATTTTCTGCAGGTTCGCAGTCGCATCAAAGCGAAGCGGTTGAAAGTCTGCGAGAGGGCGTAGACGATTCGTAAACGACAGAACTTTTCACGCTGCATTTCCAGCTGGTACATCAAAGCTGTTTTGTCGCTCCTCTTCTCGTCGCCGGTCAGGTTAAAGAGCACACGCAACGCTCACACGCGGGAAATGATCAAGGAAACCTATATTCTTCTGGTAAAAGGACAGCGCGTCGAGAGTTTTAATGGACGGCGCGTAAATTTAATGAAAAATTTCTTCTAAACGAGGAAATTGTCCGATGAAACGGAATAACCTACGCGACGAGCATCCATTCTTATACAACGAAAGATATGTTGGCATTGCGACGTCGAAGCTTCGTCGAAGAATCTCTCGATGAAAAAATATCCCCGCCTCTTGATCGGATGATAATGCGCGTTCCTTCCGTGTTTGCAAATCTCCTGACTCTCCCAATATTCCCCTCGATCAACAACGAGGTTAGTACGAGGTAGTGAGTAAACGAAGTGCAACAACGACGTCGTTGTTTTCCTCGCGACGTACTCGAGTTCCCTGCTGATGATGGGAGATGTGAGTACACCAAAGATCTGCAATGCAGAGCCGCCACAAGGAGGAGAGGTGAAAGAAGCAGAAGGAAATCACTGGAAACGCGAGCAACAGGAGGAAAGTGGACAATGCGATTTTGTAGGCCTAGCCACGCAAATACGTCCATTGTCGCGTCGCCAGCACCAGCTTCGTGTAAATGGATGCTGCGAGGTACGTCGCGAAGTTTGCATCTAGGTAATTTTCGTCGTTCCACGCAACCAGCATCACTCTGAGCACATTGTGTCGGAAGAATGTCGAAATACGCGAATACGCGTTCCCCTTGCACGAGAATCATGAAAAAAAGACTACCCGCCTTCTACAAATGCAAAGACACTGCTACCCACTGTTTTCGATAGGCGATGCTAGTTAGGGTTCTTCTTTCTTCGTCCGCGTGAAAAACTCGCGCGCAAGGGTATTCACGCGCTTCCCTCTGCCATCTGAATATCGTGGTTGTTCAGAAAAATAGCATAACAAAAGAAATATCATTTTTCGTCCGGAGTACGAATACAGTTGCGACAGTAAACACGCAACGTGTATCGGGTATATGCTTGCAGGTACTGACAAAATTGTCCATCAATGGCGACAAAAGACTCTATTTTCCCTGTTTCTTCGTTCAACACGATCTTCGACCACCGCACAAAAGCGACGATATAAATTTTTGATAACTTCAGGCCGGAAATTCTGTGAACGATCTCGCGCTTTGTGCTCGCAAAAGCTGTCGCGCGATTGTCAAAGCAGGGAGATCGCAGCAGCTTACTTCGAGAAAGTGGACATAAAAAAAAAACATGCATCACCATCGGAAAACAATTTCGAATTTCAAAATATTCCACAAACACGATGGGTCAATCGTGGATTACAATGGACAGGTACGGAGTGGGGGAAGAGAGTGGATGGTGTAGGAATTGAAGGGAACATGAAAAGGTTCGCTGACAAGTCTCAAGGTGCGGCTCCATGGCTCGGGCTCTTCTCAAATTTCAAAACTCGATTCTTCGACAAATTAGCTTACACATTGAGGAGGTGGCAGAACCCTGACGGACTCGTTTTCATTCGATTATTCGCGTCCGTGGGACGTTGGCCGCGTTTTTACGCGTCGGTCCGCGACCAACTCGAGTGGATCGACTGAAAGCGACCAAAGAATACCTTGTTTCGGTCTTTTACCTGACACGGTGTATTTGTGCATGCTTACGGCGAACCAACGGGCTCGGAATAATGTACGATGAAAGGTATTTTCGCAGGCTTTCTACTTCTTTGTGAAATCTTTGTGATTTTCCCCGCGAATAAGAAATTCCTACAATTTTAAGACACAGTGTCTTTTGTCAAATAACTAAATACAAACGTTTAACTATTTCATTGTATCGAATATAACGAAAATCGTAACTTTTTATGTTGCGATCGAGAAATCGTGTAAGAAATGAGAAGAAAGTAAAATACCAAGGATAGCTATTTCTCGACGATTCTTGAGTGATGAAAATTGACGGCAATGTTGTCGCGTCGCGCCGCCGATGCGATATATCGATGAGAAAATTGAAAGATTAGATTCTGACGTATAAGGTCGGATATTCTCGAAGGATACCGAGGCCACTTGGAATCCTTTCAAGTGCGACTTTTTCTTATCAACTCTTTTCGTTGATCTTTCCACAAAAATTCCCATGTCGAGAAAAGAAGCACATTCTAAAAAATAGAATTCTCGCTGGAGATTGTTCAAATAACGGAATATCAGAGAGTCAAAGGATCTGCTTAAAATTTAATTCCTAGACTGTTAATTGCAGCACCAAGCTCTTCTCTTAACTGGCAATCGGAGAGAATCGAATTCAGGCTGTCGAGCGTTATCGGTAACTGCTACGACGAATACAATTAACACCGAATATTCTTGTAGTTCACGCTGCCAAGTAGAACTGGAATAAATTTAGAGAAATCGAGACTCCTGAGTGCCTTCGCTAATGATTCCTTAACAGGCCGACGCTTTTCGTTAACTAAACGCTTCGTCACAACTGTAATCCGCGCCAAATTTGCGCGTGTGCTGCAATTGGCATGCTAACGATTCTGTTCTTCAAGGAAGAAAACGAAAATCAAGAGTAAACGTGCAAACTGTTCTTACTGCGATGGAAGATCATTGTCGTTGGTTGCAATTAATTTATCGCACAGGTAACGTAGTATATGTTATGTACTACATATTACGTACTTTATTTTTTTTTTATTTTTTACGTCTCTTGTAATTTATTCGTTTTAATTAATTTCTATCGCGACAGGACGACACGACTACGTACAATTCGTTACTCTCACGCATATTATACCATGCAAATAAGCATATAAATAATGAAGCCGGCGATGCGCAACAATTTAATTACAACGTTCACGCGGATTTCTTCCCCCGAACTTATGCGGTGTCCCCGCTTGGAACCGTGTAGGTACATCAGTAATTACGACAAAGACGCACAAGTGCTGCTAATGAACTCTTCATTCAGGGCCCGACTACAAATAATTTACATCCTCGGACGGAGGAGATGTAATTTCTATCACAATAACGCTTCTCGCCTCTCTACGAAAGTATGATGCCTCGTCCGCTTGTAAATCGCGACACTTACTGAATAAACATTCGTACTCGAACTAATTGCAACAAGCTAAATGGAATTTTGAAGCTCGACAAATTTCTATTCGATAAGTGTTGAAAATCTCTACCGCTAAGACGTTCCATTGATTTCAAAGAAATATGTTTAGAATTCGATGAATGTATTCTCTTTAGTAATTTTCTAGTAAACGAGAAGAAGATTCTTTAATTGTCGTGGCATAAAGTGGATGGGTATCATAAAAACGATGACAAGCTCCTTTACGTGTTTCTTAGAAATTACCGACCCATAATGATTGTTTGATTTTTAATCGGAGGCACTGGATTTTGAAGAACGCAACATTTCAGATAGATAATTAACTCGATGAATGAAAAAGTAAGTAGAAACGACAAGGTAAAATTGCACAACGTTTTGAGTCAGACGGCAAATACTACTTAAACTGCCGGTGAGGTGAGTGGCTAAGGCCTACGTGCCGACGGATCGCGACACCCGTCGCCCGGCAAACGATTCTTCCGCTGAACTTCGTTTCCTCTTCTCTAAATAAGATATATTAAATTTGCTCAAATCTCATTTACAGTTTGTGCAAAGAAAAGCGTGGAAACAGCCACATGCAGGAACATTTTCCTCGATAGGTAAGTAGTCGAACGTAATTATTTAGCTTGAAAAACCTTCAAGAAGTTGACATGGAAATATTTGCTCGCACCATTGGCTGTTATTATTCACTCAATGTACGAAAAATAAAATCGTCGAAAATCTTCTAATCGTACAATTTTAATATTTTGGGCTGAAAGTGTCGTAGTTGATGAAGGTTACTTGTTCAATTTACGAACAGTCTGCGAAACCACTCTTAACAATTTCCAGGGCTGATTGGAGGACGAATTGAATTTCAGAAGTTCGTAGACCTTCGACGACAGGCCGTTTTTCGAAGTGTTCGAAAATTTTCGTATTTACGACGTATTCCATTATGCTGTGGAGAGTTCGGAACGGAGACGACCGCATTGAAATCCCACTGGACAAAAGTTGTGTGTCGCCATCGATGTGTCCAAATATTGTCGAGCGCAGATGTCCCTGCCCCGGCTTTTTACAATAAGAACATATCCATTGAGGACGCGATGCGCGTGAACTTTTCTCGGAACATATCGAAAAATATTGTACCCCGCTGATGTTGGACGTCGACACATTGACGGTCGCGGGAACTTGGCGCTTATTTCGGCTAAACTCAGGGCCGCGCGTTCAGCAAATATTCGGAGCAGTTCTGATAATTGCACCTTATTGCATACCGGGTAACAATTTCTATACGCGAAGAAAAAATTTGATAGGAAGTGAAGAAAATTCAAAGCATGCTGCCTTAAATGAACGCCTTCTAGAATCTAAAGCCTTTGCCAAAATGCCCGTGAGAAAATTCTTCGATCAGAGAAATAGCTTCTACGAGAGATATAAACGAACAAAGAAGAGAAAAAAGAGAAGCGAAGGTAAAAAAAGAAAAGAAATGAAATAAAATAAAAGCTGGAAACTAAATAGAAAAACAAAAAAGAAAAGACATACCGATGGAAGGTTCCTGGTGTATTAGGCGTCGATCGACGTGCCCCGTTCCTTCGTCTTAAAAAAAGAGAGATAAAAGGGAGAAGCAAGGAGGAAACGAGGCGATCGAGAGAAAGAAAAAGCGAATCCGACGTGTAAACTGCGTAACCTGACGCCACGCACTGGTGGCAAAAAACTAAACGCAGAAAAGGCCAGGAACCCGGGTCCGTGACGGAGCAGCGATCGTGAACTATTTCGAAAACCATAGCCTGTGTATGCTGATCTTTTTTCTCTTTCTCTCGCTCGTTACCCTCGTGTTCCTTCCCTATAGCTCGTTAGCTCTCTCGCTCTTGAGCCCCCTATCAGTTGCATCGCCTCGACGCTGTTTCTCTGTTCGAGCGAATTGGTATTATGGTGCAGCCCTCTCGAACGAACGAAGATGCAGTTCGATTCACGCGTGTATTTACGCGAGACGCACATTTGCACTCGATGTTCTCGCAGTCCCGTGAGTGCAGCGCCATGCGCGTGTACTTACTTACGTATGTATACGTGCGCATCGATACAGACGCGGTAATGTATCAAGAGGAAGGGGCAGGGGGAAGCAGCGAATTTCGAGAGAAATAGAGAGAAATAGAGAGGGACACGATGCACGCTCCAGCACGGCAGTTGGAGAGAGGGACAGGGGGAGAGTTTGGAAGGTTGCAAAGATATAGAGGAACGCGAGAAAAGTAGAAACGGAGGAAAAGAGATAGGTGCCGAAGGGTGTGCGGCGGTAAAGAGGGGTAGGGCGGGGTGAGAAAGAGAGAAGGATACGTGTCTGCAAAGGAGAAATCATTAAAAAAATCCGAAAACAAAGGAGAGGGGGCGTGCCTCGAGCCAAGATGGCCGTACTACTGGCGGCCCGGAGGCAGGAGCTTTTAATTAATGCAAAAAAAGCGAGGGGTGCGCGGTGGGAAGGGGTAGAACCGGCAAGGGAGTCGGGGAGTTTAGGAGCACGACGCCTCCCGATTTCTCCAGGCCTCTCCCCCCACCCTTTTTTCTGCCGCCCACTGTGCACCGATGCGGTTTTCGAATAAAGTCGAAAATACTGATCGGCGATGCTCGAAGTCGTTCGACGCTATATATCTGACCGCGTGACGCTTTCGTAGGTACGAATCGACCAAGCACAACGCCTCGTCTCGCCTCGCTTCATCACGCCGATAATAATCTTGCTCGAAAGGGCTGCCTCTTTGCGTCGACTGTACCGTAATGGGGTAGATGTGTGCTTTGTGTGCACCAGCCCTTCGGGAGTGTTACAACGGGTGGGGATATCCAAACAGGAGGTGGGGACATTCGTAATAACTCAGCCTAGAGTCCCTGCTAAGCAAGAGACGCCTGAATCACGAGGAAAACATTTTGGCTAATTTTCATTCTTCTTGTAAAATGACCCCTTCGTCAAGGATCGATTATCGATCGGGAAACGTTTCAATTAAATTCGCGTATGGTATAAAACCACTGACGTTTGCGCGTGAACGTGCAGTCTCTTCGTATGCAGACACCCTTCCGCCCGCACAAAAATCAACATGGCAGGGAGGACGCAGAGATGGCGGCTGCGGGCCGACTCTCGTCTCGTTTCGTTTTCTCTCGTCCCTTCCGTGGCTGGGAAACCCGATTATCAGATTTAAATGTGAAATCGCGCGGGCCGTGACTTAACCAGGCCCGAAAACTAAACGTGGGGACCGTGCGGAAGCGTAAATCGCCGCTAAATAACCAGCTAACGAGCTGACTTACGGGAGAATTCTTCGTCGTCACCGGCGAACCGGAGACTTCGCCGGAGCCGAACCTCGCGAACCAACGAATTTGCATGGAATCCATGGCCTAATGCGATCGAGGCTGTCTTCTCCCGCCTCTGGGAGTAGAATTCAAGAATTATCCTCCGGCGAAGTTTTTGTTATGCATGAGCTAGAGATAAACGTTCTCCAGACCGACAAGGGAGATGTCTCACGTAGAGGGTGACGAAAACGAGAATACTGCGGTGTTTTGAGAATTCTACTAGTTTTCTGTTCTAATTTCTGTTTTTCTACTAGCGATGATCGTGATGTAAATAATTTATTCGTGATATGTAAAACCTGATAAATCTTCTCTACCGTTCACCAATTGGAGCATAAAAAATTCTCATTATCGTCAATAGGAAGTCACATGGACAAATGTCAAACGATTTTGCAAATAGGAATTTATCGTGTCCATGTAAAAGATAGTCTGTTGGGCTGTAGGTTTCTGTTACGTAAATATTTCTGATTAAATTTTAATTATTTGTCGGAAAATATAATATTGACGAAAGTTTAGAAGGCGCGATAGAATGGAATAAATAATCATAAAAATCTGAAGTACGCGGGCGCGATATATGCAAGAAATCATTTTAAAATTGCCGCAGTCTCTTAAATAAAGATTTCATCTTTTACCAAAAATAATTGCTTCGAAATTGTTAGAAAATGTTTCAAATCACTCCCGTTAAGTTGGTGGAAATACATTTACAGGAGAGCCATGTCTCGGAGGCGTTCCGCTGTCCTCCATTTTTCTTTCCTTCCGAAGGAGAACGCGTTCACCACGCTACAACCCTCGGTCTTCGCATTTGCCATACGACACACGGGGGTTGTTTTCACGTGACCATGTTCAATTACTTACCGAGCGTACATCGGGATCGACAAGGGAAAGCAAAACTTCGGGAGGAAGGCGGCTGCGTCAAGGGTTGGTAGACCGGAGCCATTAGTAGAAAAATATTTTCCAAGGGGCTATTTCAAGTGTCACCAGCGTAAACCTTTTAGGGTTGCAGCAGAACGACAAGGGTTATAAATGATTTACGTATCTTGATTAAATGCTTAATGACAAAATGGTGACTGCGTCAAGACGGTCGATGTAAGAATATTTGTAATGACGAACAGTCGTAAAATCGTTGCTTGAAGACATTACGTTCGTCGATGTCCCGGAAACACATTAAGAAGTAACTTATAGCAAACATTTCTTTGTTGTTAACAACTTGTAACAATTTTGAATTTAAAAAGCCGATTACTTAAAAAATGACAGCTTGTAAGAATCTTCCTACTAACAACACACGAAATACGTATCTCGTCATCAATTTGTTCGTCTAATTCATCGTTCAATCGTCGTTGCAAAATGAAGGTATCGGTCGCGTATCACCCTCGTCGAATATTGAACTTGCCCTTTTTCATAGCGGATCATCCTTGACGTTGCTAGAAGCGACAAGAACACACAGAAACGTATGCATAAACGATGATCACACGCGGCGGAGGCACAGCGTTCTCAAGATGGCGACCGTTGCGCCCCTCAAGTCACGGAGGACGCCTCGACGCCTACGGAGGAGGATAATCGAATGCAAAAATAGGGTGCTCGGAGAAGGTGGGCTTCGATGGAAATCTCAAAGCGTACTAGGTTACGACGTAAGCGCGCAATTGTTGCAGATACCATTAAACGTTAAACCGGTCGGTTCTAACGCGACCCCCAGAAATAATGACGGAAGCGTACTTAACATATGCGCATAAATCTATTATTAAAATTCACGTCCTTTGTGCGAGCACGTCGACATTTTTATTTCTGGACCCTAGGTTGGCGTACATATGGAGCCTTCGTGGAATCTGAGAGCCGCATTAAAACCTCACCATCCATATGCCGTTGCGACTCTAATCATAGCTATTATCGCGAATACACCACGACACCCCCGCCATTCACCCCTTCTTTTAACCCGCCATCCTATTCTTCTCGCAATGCACGAACGTGTAATGTTAATGACTCGAGGTGCGTTACCACTGCAAGAAAAATCACGACCGATGACGGTCTTCAATATATAGCCGTTCCCTGTTTTATTCGCGTTTTATTTCCCTGTGTGTTTGTTGGTTGATCCATGAAAGAAGAGGGGCGCGAATTCGCGAATTTTTTCACAAACGTAACTCGGATAGAGTTGAGTAACGAAAAATTGTTATTCAGAATTTTTATGCAAATCGAACGTTTCTGTTCTGATTTACGTCGCATTCTAATTGATAAAATTTGCCTAAGATTAATTACAAGACATAATGCCTCGATAGTCGTACCTCGTAACCAGAGTTTCGTCTTACCGACTGAATATCTCACACCATTAAGTTTCATTTTCTGTATTTTTTTTTTATATAAGGGGACATCAAAATCATCTCTAAAATTACGTATCGCGGTTAAATTAAGGAGAAGCCTTGTAACAGCAAGAGTCTTAGAGAAATCGTGAAGGATGAAGCGCAGGAAGAGGAAACGTTCGTTCGCGAGATATCGAAGAGTACAACACACAATTTTCTTCGAACCACTAACTCGCTACAAAAGATGTCTTCTGGTTCTGACAAGCATTCACTGGAAAGGCAGTCAGGAAGAGAGGAGTGAGGAAGAGGAGAAAGTTCCTTGTGGAAGCGAAAGGACATCCTAAGATAGCGTGCAGGACGACAGTGCCTTTCGGATTCTTGGACGAGGGCACTTGACAATGGCTAGAACGAAACGACTTTTCCGCATCGGACCTTTGACAAGGCGAGCTCTCGCTCGTATATACCGCATCTCCTGCGCTCGTTTTATTCTCTGCTACCGCCCCATCGGCCTTTTATTCCAACGGCAGGACTTGCTCGTGAAATTGCTGATAGAAATTTTAGCAATTTTCCAAATGGTCTCTTTCTTGTCGGGAAATCGAGCGGTCAATTAAAAGGGACGAGTAGGTTCTCGGCTCTTGCATGAAAATGGAACCTCGAGATATTCCGTGTCCTTTTCTAGACGACGAATTTATATTCCAACTTATTCATCATCGATCCAATACCTTCGACGCAATTTTTACTACCACGAAGGGCGACGTTTAGTACTTTTTAGAGTCCTAGAATTCTTTTTATAAGGCAAGACATTCTTATTAGACAAGATTTAGACTCACGAGACATTGCGTTCGTTTTGTACCTTATTTTGCACATATCATTTCGAGAATACGTACGAGGAGAAAATGATGTTTCGCCTCTTCACACAAATCTTTTTTCCTACGAGAAAAATGATAAGTGAACAACGAAAGAAAAAGACTTCTGAATGGCAAATAAAAAATATTTTCGATACTCTCAAAAGAGAGAAGAAGAAAAATTGATAAGGGGTGAAAGAACGGTACAGTAATGGCTTTACTGTTTGCAGCCAACGGAGCATACAGCCATTTTCTATCAAGAGTTAGCTCGTTAACGTTTAAGCGTAATTGCATCACTCGTAACTGGTGTGCCCCGAGGGGACCGAATCGCCTTACAAAGTCGCGTGAGTCATTTTGATTGGATCTAGAAATTAAGGGTGGTAAAATGGCGGCCGCACGAAACTGCCTTTGGCGAGGAACCGAGGGTATGACAATGCCAGCTCAAATATTTCGGACGTCTTGTATCTTTTCTAATTGCAACCAGCTAACGAGTAAGCCAGATACCATCGACGACGGTCTCGCCGTTTTTAATTTATAATTATCTGATAACATTATTGTTTCGTCAATACCTTTGCAATTTCGAAACATTTTGTAGCAGACAATTGTACAATAATTATTTCGAGAATGATCAAATATGCTTTCTAAAAACAAAATTCGAACGTGATAATTTCAGGTATATATGGCTATAGATTAGATAGAGGCGCAAAAAATCAAAGGCTGTACTCCAAACTATGTTTAAAGTACAATGATTCTGAAAATTTAGCGGAACGTAAAACATTAATTGCCTTGAAAAGTTCTAAGCTATTTGATAAACTAATTTGCATATCCTACAGCTCCATAGTATGCATCTCCGCGCCTAACATCTTTCTCATAGAGCAAATAAAAGAAATTGCTGTCCGAAATACAAACTGATTGACTATACTACTTTCTCTACCCTCCTTATAGAACATTAAAAAAAAAAAAGTTTTCTATAAACATACATAGTTCCGAGGAAGGAAAAATGGGCACGACGAAGGTAACGAGGTACGGTAGGAATCAGCTTAAGCTGCTTCCGATCTTGCCCCGTTGGCGGGCAATCGTGCGCCGAGTAATTCTCAAATTTAATAAGGAACTCGATCGAGGATCGTTAATAAAATGAAGGACAGCATTCGCGAGGATGGAAATAGAGCGGAACGCGGCAAGACGCCGACGATTCGCCGATATCAACCAGATATCCTGGTATTTTATCTCATTCGATTATCAAGCACGCGGACTCGCGGCATTATCGAATTTATTATCAATTTTCGGCGAACGGCAATTTCCCGCGGCAACGAAGCCACGGTTGCTTGCCAGTGATTTCCACCCTTTTTCAACCGGGGGACTCCATTTCTATCTCCAGTCGACCGGAAGTCTCGCGCGAATGGCTGCTCAGCCATTTCCGCACGAAGAAGAAATCAAATGAGCGAACGATGGAACCCGCCGGGTATTGGAAGGGGACGTTAGGGTGATGTACTAAAAAGACATGCTCGAAGGAAGGGATAAGGGTCCCCTTCGGCACTCTTACTGTACCCTTCCAATAATTTTAGAAAATGTTTCAACGTTTCTCCTTTCTTCTTCCTACATCTTTTCCTCTTTTTACTTCCCTTGCGTTTGCACTTATCTTTTCCCTCTTTCACGTGACGTATTGCGTGTCCACTAAAGTGAGAAATCCTCTTTCCCATCGTTAAGGATAAACGTTCTCTGCTTTCTTCGACCGACGTTCTCCATACGCCGGACTCCCGACAACATAGAATAACGCTGACTGGACAATGTGTAAAATTTACTCAATATATCATATTTGAAATTTTGTAGTCACCATCCGCTTGGTTGCTTGTACCATTATTATTTGAATAGTATTTAATAAAATATTATCACGTTGTTCAACTAGTTTAAGATAGGTTGTAAGCAGAATTTTATTTATATTTCCTGTACAATTTGAATGGTAAATTATCTTGTACACTTAAATATTATTATCAAGCGACCAGTGCTATTTGCAGACATTCTTCTTATTCTTATTACAGCACAAAAGATAATGAGTATACAAGAGAACGAATTATTCGATACCGAAATTCATACTACTGTGAAGTGATTCGTACGACAACAGGACAACAGCTCGGTGGCCGAGGATATATGGAATATTTATTGGCAGATCAGTCCAGTTGCTTACGAACCGTCTTACAGTTCACATCGTGAAATTTTGTAAAGTAATAATAAGAAGAATGAAACTAATATCTGTCGGCGTACTCACGTATTGAAGTGATTTCAAGTGTAAGTTGTTCGCGAATAAAATACGCGGTTGAAATTGGTAAATATATTTAATCTTTTTCAATTTTCTCAATTTGATACTGCTATTAGCGTATAAGGTTGTAGGTACATAGTTCTAAGACTTTTTATAGTCACATAGATGTTTTGTTTCAATAATACGTTGTCTTACATATACTTCTCAAATTTAAAAGAATTTGAGACATCGTTTTAGAATAGAACTTATATATAGTCATAGAATTGAACTTATTAAAAACATTTATATTAAGTATTATAAAAGGTATTTTAAGGCATTATAAAAAGTAAAGCGTATACTTCATTGCTTGCTTATTAACGTACGTTGATTGAAATCACACTGAAACGTACTTTGGTAATTTTCTCAATGCGCTGTCAAGCACAGTATGAACATAGTTATCCAACTAGGACGTCCTCGAGTAACAACGAGTTGAGAATAAGCTATTCCAAACTAGGCTTAATGAGAATATCACGTGGACGTATTTAATAAAAGTCATTAGAACGGTCCAAAGTTAAATTCCTTCTTGTTTATTTCCACCGAAATAAAATTAAGAAACTTCACGTAACAAGAAGTTTCTACGAAACAGCTTTATTTGCTACAACTGTCATTTATTCGTAGAGAGTGCTTTACGAGTTAACAGTATTGCGAGTACGGTAAACTCTTTACGAGATAATTTGTCAGCTCTGATATGACTTTCTTGTCCACGTACACGATATTCGATTTCCAATTACTTTACTAGCCAATTTCTGGATTTATTTTGGTCTCATATTTCGCTTCTTATTTCATCTTCGTAAGGTAAGAAATATTAACCAAACGCGATGAACGAATCGTTCGACAATCTGACCATTGAACTCAATCACGATCGATTCGAAGCCCTGCAGCAAATCAGCGAATAACAATCCGTGACTGAACGATTCCGTGGCAGACCGAAAAAAGTCGCAGACAAAATACCTTCCTAATCCATTATCGCGAAAGCGTACTTTGCCTCGATTTGATCGTAGCCGGCAGATCAGCCGGAGCTATCGTCTTCGCTCGCATCCTGCTCATCCCTCATCGTCGACGACGGTATCGAGAACCGCTAGGAAGAAGCAACCGTTCCCTCTTCCTTCCTTCCTATATAGCTGAGTTACGAACAACCATGAGAGGAAAATGAAAATGAGAATGGGAATGGTCGACGTACGGTTCGGCGTACACACAGGTGGATGATAAGTGCACGTAAATGACACACGTGTATAGGCTCGGGCCGGGAAAGGGGAGGATTTCCGATGCTAGGAAGAGGAACGCGGGTAGGGTAGTCACGGCAGCGTGGAGACGCGATGGCAAGGGAACTCGCGAAAGGGTGGTTCGATGGATAGTGAGGGGAACGAGAGAGCGAAGGGGGCCAGGTTGTATGCGATGTGTGCGACGGATTGTAGCAGGAATAGGAATATGAATATTCCTGGTGTTGGCACAGCCTGCGGGATATATATTCAGAAGCGAGTCACCCCGCCCGCGGAAAAAAAGTCGACAATGCACCGAGGGGTTGCGATTTAAATGCAGTCCGCGGTGATTGGTGAACCCGCGGGGTGGTGGGCGTGGCCGTCGTGCCTTATGATTTTATATGTAGCCTCTTGATAGCTCCAGCTGTCCCCTTCCTCCCCTCTACCGACGACTATCCGACACCCGACCACCCCCTTCCCCGGCGGCGAGCCTCTTCCTCCCCCGGCGCATCAGGCTGCATCCGTTCGAATGCATAAAATACACGTAAGTGCGAGCTCGCTCTCTCTGGACCAAGTATAACGCGCATAATAGACGAAGAAAAGAGTGTGAGCCTCCCCCTATATGTCTACGAGAGGGAAAATGGAAAAATATTTTTCCATTTCACCCTTGTGATGGTACGCGCTTCTTACCGGCGCTCAGACGAGCACACGTGACTTACCGCCTCTTGCTACATCTCCCACCCCCCTGAGGGTCACTCCTTTTTAGACGTCCATATAGACGGACTTCGATTTTAAACTCTTCTTTAGGAACCATATACGCTTTCTTCTAATGAGAAAACGTTCAATCACCAAAATCGTTCTCATTTTTCATAATCCGTCTGCTTAAATGCTTAAAAATGTCAAGTGTCAGAAATAAAAATATATCCATCGAGTTTCAAATATTATCGTGTAAAAGTAGCGCCAAGCAGCTGACGAAGGTTCGTAAAATTCTTAAAGGAAAGCGTTCGACAATTCCTTTGGTTCGTATTCGCTGTATAAAGTATAAATCCGCTTTTAACGAGTCCGTTTCCGATCGATCACTTGATCGAAAAACGAAGTAACATCGTAATACATTTTTTGCACGTGAAAGCTCTTCCTTTTCTCTTCTTCGATCATCGATCGAATCTCGGTCCAGATAACACGCTGGAAAAGACCACGACCACGTGGCTTCGTCGTTCGATGCAGATTGCAGGCTGAGAATTAATAGATACCGAGTGTCGAAGCGCCCTTTTGCTTCTTGTGTTTAGCTGTTTCAGCACATTAATATTCATACGATTCTGAGTTCCCTGCACCTCAGCAACCTCCTCATTCCTCCTTTCGCTGCCCCCTGAGGAACCGTCATGTGACTATCGATGCAACTGCATTTTTCGAAATTCAGGGGGCACGATGGCCGGTCGAGCAAAGTGCACAAACATTTGTCCCTCTCCACCTGAACGGGACACATCATAAAATCGCTGGTCTGTCAAAAAGGGATGTTATAAAAGGATGATGCTCGAAAATTTCCCTGCTATCAGACGCGATCATTTCGCGTGTTTGTGATAAACTCAAATCGAGAGCGCGTAACTGAATCGATAAATAGACTCGGTTTTAGATGCCCATAGACGTTCCAACCTCGATTACTCTGAATTTAAGAGTGTCACGTTTAACGTATCTTGAATGCAACGCAATATACAGCGTAAAGAAAAAAGGAAGAAGGAAATCAATGAAATCGATTAATTCGACGAAAGTACACCAACGTTCGCGGAAACTTCCGTCCCGATTTTGCATTCTTTTCGTCGTCAGAAGCGTGCTCTCTGTCTCTCTCTCTCTCCCTCTTTCTTTCGCAAGAAGCAGGGGTGAAAGAAGAGTTACTAACGTAACTAGCGTGCTTTCATGTATGGTACTACACGTGGTGATGCCACTAGAGCAGAAGTGCCAGAAGATTCTCCGAGTTTGTTAGTAGAGGCCTGTTGCATCTTCGCTAGCCTCGGGCCACGCTGAAAAATCTCTGGAAAGCTGGCTTACGAGGAGGAAGAAAATACCGAGAAGTGCCAAAAGCGACAATCCGTACTTCTTTACCTCTTGGGATACTCGAGACACGCGTCGTCCAAGATTCTAAACCACGATACTAACAGAATGATGTTGCCCTCTGTCGAGTACCTTGTTTCTTCCCGAGTTTTTCATAAACAGAATCTAGTTGCAGCTGTATCTTCATCGAGAAACTTTCGAATAACGGTTGAAAAACAAAGAACTGTTCCTTTCCTTCGTGCAATTTCCGACTGGGTATAATTTCTAATTGGATTTCGTGTCGGAAATTAAAGCTATCAAGCGATACGTAAAGAACCTTTGGTTATACGACGCCCCTGATCAATTTACTGGTCAGACGAATAATAAGACAGCTGCATCATCCAGCAGCGGTCGAAATTTCTCTCTAACCATCATCTGTACGGACCTCTTCAAAGATCCACCACTTTCTAAACCTGTATCGAAAGTCTCGAGCGAACGGATTCTGAAAATAGAAAACAGAAAGAGCTGGCGCATCGGTCGGCTAACTCTCGTTGCCTCTAAATGACTAATCAAGTAGTCAACCGTAATTATGTCTCGCCAGACCTATTACCCTTAACCACCCTTCTTCTTCTCACGTCTTCATTGTATGAGAAATCGAACATCGTTGAATCATGAGACGTCGATTCGCTTTCCATATGTCCTCACTACATCGATTGATATGGCATTGACAGCGAAAATTACAATTTATAACAGCATCATCCGTCTCTTGGTTTCTCTTAACTCGGCGATGAAAGATTAAATCGATTTCTTGTTACGTGCTGTCGTGTTAACGCTATCGAATATTCCGGAATCATGTTTGTCTCTTCGTTTTAACAAAGAAATATAAAAGATGGGAGGAAATTAATGTCGAAAATAAAGAAAGGAAAACTGAAGAAATTTACATCTAACAGCAGTAACAGCAGCTCACACTCGAAAGAAAATCCGACCTAGCTTGGAAGATTTTCAAGCGTCAAAGGATTGAACGACGTTCACCGAAAACCTCGGTTCATGGGGGTGGTAGGGGGCAAAAGGAGGGTGGCATGGAAGAGGAGAATCGAGATCGGTTCGATGCATTTGCGCGTCTTTTTTTCGAGTAACGGAGCCCGAACGAGAAAAAGCACGTTCGCACCTGGCCCTGGACTTTGATCTTTGAACAAACATGGCTGCTGTAATTTCGTCGTTAAGGGGGCGTGGCACGTGTGATACCATCGTAGTTGCGATGGGGGTCGTGCAAACAAGAAACGCGAACTCTTCGGGGGTTCTGTGCACCCCTTAACAGAGAAGGAAGGTGCGAACACAAGGGAAAGGCCAGTGTTGGTAGACGCGGCTGGGCGTGTAGGTGTTGGTACCTGCGCCGGGCAAGCATAATTATTTCTTAGCGGTGGCGCGGCCCATTGCTGCAATTAAAATGCCGAAGAAAAAAGAACGAGATGCGGTAATGAGAGCGTTTGGGGTGGTACGCGACGTCCCATTAGATATTTCGATGTGTATCCGCAGGAAAATAAACCGAAATCGTTACGCGAATCATTATGGCCGGTTCTTTTTATGCACGCCACGCCTTTATGCGTTCGATGGGCGCAATGAAAATAATATCGCGCGGCTCTTTCCATTTCGCTTCTCGCATTGCTCGTGAAATATCGAAAGTAGAGGTAAATGCGTTCCTTTCTTTCCTTTCGCGCGGAGAAGGACGACAGTGAGTTAGCTAGAACGAATTATGGATGATTACCATCGCTGATTAATTATAAATTAATCGAAAATAAATGAACGGAGTAGAAAAACGGAAATTATACCTGTGATGTGCATTCAGGGTGTATCTTGAAACGTAAAAACCTTCTTGTAGAACAAAAATTATGTGTCTTAACGTAAGGACAGACTTCCTATGAATTCTTATACGATTTTGATCGGTCAGAACTGGAATCGTCATTGCCGTGTCTACCTCTGTGGCCGCGAGCGAGCAGCGAATTTCGAGAGAGCAAATTCGCGCATAAACGAGGACAGTGCTTTAATAAGCGAGAAATCGTGACTGTCAAGGAATCGGCATCGAATGATTTCGTGCCATTAAAGCCCTGAGGCGCCTATGGGAACGCGTTGTCTCCGAATAGGGCCAATCACATGGACAGAAGGACCGTGACTGTTGCCGTGCAGCAGTCGAACCTTAATTGGATCGTATAATGAGCGAATGACGCGCGGACCCGTGGCCAATACCAGACGTGCTTAGACCGAGATTTGACACGGATGACAAATCGTGCCAATTCCGCTTATGCATTCGGTGAAATTCTCGTCCCTTGTTATCAAGGAAATGCGAATGGACACGTTGACAAAAATTACACGGCATAAACCGATGCCTATTGTCCAAATTGCACATTGTATACGAAACGAAGATTTCTAATACGCCATGTACAATGTACGTAGTCCGAAAGAAGAGAAAACTCGTTCGACTTTCCATTTAGAACGCAGTATTTCTGCCTTTTTAAGCCGAAGATCGTTTCTTGCGGCACAGGCATCGCAGTCTCTAATCTCTTAGCAGACAAGATCGCCGTATACCGTTACGTGTAGCAAAGACTAGGGAGAATTACCGAATATTTTGACAATACGCTTCAATCAGTTAGGACAACCAAATCCCCATCGTGGCTCTCGTGGTAAGAAGACAATAAAACGTTGGAAAACTCCGCGAGACACCCTTCAACCATCAGTCAATGTGTTAATTTCTCTTTCACGGTGGTAAGAAGGTGAGGACGCAGCTCGGAATGCGGGGGGGTGGGGCAGAGGGGATGCAGGAACAAAAAGAGGAGGCTCTCGCAGCAGAAACTCATAAGTATTTCCTCCCTGGGTGGTTTACACGCCGGATTGGCATAATCTCTCAAATGTCTCGTTTCCAACGATCGCGAACGATGTCGTTACGAGAGAGAAACGAGAAGGAAGCAAGGATGGACGCGACATTCGATGTGAAGGTGTTAACGCAATAGTATGCGTGCGCCTCTCTCTCTCTCTCTCTCTCTCTCTCTTTCTCTCTCTATTCTCTGTACAACAGACTTGTCTATCTGTGTGTACGTGCGTGTGCAAAGTCGACGAAGCTTCTTCATGGAAAAACGATCCTTAAAGTTTAATATTTAACGAGGGCTCGCTTTCTCCTTTCGTTGGTATAGTAGACGGTCGTATTACTTCGCGATCAGCCCGTTGAAAAAGTTGTATTACGTAATTCCTTTTGAAGGCGTATCCGGTGCGCTATTATAAGGGCAGCCGACGCGCGACCGCGCTCTCTCTTCGTACTTTGATAAATTCCAGAATATTCGTCTTGGAGCACGTCAACGGGTGACTCTTGCCTCGCCGATCAAAGGATTAACTTGCTCCGATTTCAATCGCTGTCGCGATCCTCTGCGGATTTTTCGATTGAAAAATGCAAGAGATACGTACTCCCGTGTGCCGTGTTAAAAGGGAAACGCGCCTGTTAAGCCGAACTTTATCGCACCTAAGGTAAAAACGCCTTGCAAAAGGGAAGCGGGTAAATAAAGGGATTTGAAGGAAGATGCTGCTCTGTTGTTTTACTCGCCGGCCTCTTTGAGATTTAGCGTAAAAATCGACCATAAACGTTTGAAATCGATCGGCTTGTCTTCGTGTGAACTTCCGTTTCTGTTCCTTCGTAAGACGAACATTCCGTCGCTATGGGCTTGACTGTTGTGTCTCCGATGAGAAAATTTCATGTTTCATATTTAAACAATTTCCACTATAATAAAAAAGGAAAGTAGACAGAGGACCGAGCAACGTTTCAATGCCAGTTCTAAAAGTATATTTCATTCGGAACGTTTTAAAGCGCGAACGAATTTCGGCGTACGATCATTGCGAGATAGAAATGTTAAAAGCAAGCTATTAAATCAATTTCGCGTTTGTTCCCGTGAAAAAGCGCGCGCTAAAGTATTTATAATAACTCGATGATGCCGGGTGAGCGCAATGGACGATTAACGGAACGGAGTTGGGGGTGGACTGGCATCAACAATGATCAACAAATCACGTCTTTTTATAGTGCGGCGAAAATCTTATCCGTTATGGTATTATAGAACAAATAACTTCTAAAATCGTAGGTACGATGAGGCCAGCAACTTGGACGTCACTTTTCACCACGGAAAAGGTATTCATTTGTCGAACATTGAAGGGATGTAAATCGTGATTTTTGTCGACGAAAATGCTTGCGCTCGTAGCACCGAAACGAGTGTCCTGCGAATGTTTCCGTACACAAAGGGTGTATGGCGCAATTTGACTGTATTGTAAAGTCGTGTGACGACGACGCGGCGTCGATCTTCGCGATACAGCCGAGTGCGGACGCGCAAAATGGAGCTCCGGAAGATGTCAGGGAATATTATTTTCCTCCGGAAGGAGAGAAAGAATTGACCGGAATTCAGTTCGATTCACGGCACGCAGACGGCAGCACGTTCAGAATTACCGACTAGATGTATGCTGCCATCTGTTGCGACCCTCGGGAACTTTGAAATTCACCAGAGATTTTGGAAAAAGTTAGTAGATTTTTCAAAACGCGTTCTCCTTACGGCAAGCAACCATTCCCTCGGTATACGTGTGATTATCGATCGCGATTAGGCTTCGTTTCAGGCTGCTTAGATCTCTCTAATCGCTGCCGTCAAGATGGTTTCGTAGGAAGGAAGCGGTGGAATTTCTAATTCGAGTTATGATTCAATCATAGAATATTTCTTTGAAAATTGGCGTAACGATCGACGATATTTTATTCGAACGCTGCGACAAATCTGTGCAATAGGAATGTCTCGTATTATCGAAGCAAGTAAATCGCCGATTGTATTAAATGTTCAATAAATGTTTGACAAATATTTGAAACATGAAATACTGGTGAGATTTGCTAGACAGAAGTAAGCGGATACGTCTTCTTGCTGCGCCTCTTGTCGGATCACCTTGTTTCTCGTTTCACAAAGGAGAATGCACTTCCGCGCGTCATTTAGACGCATTTAATGCAACGCATCTATCCAGAGAACCAGAATGAGATACCACGGCGCCGGTCAGAGCATTGTGAGAAACTCGAGTGGCCGTGGATACTTAAAGGCTCATGGAACGAAGATTAAGAGAAGGACTACCAGTTACAGGCGATGACTGGCTGACTTTTTTGAGAGGCAGAAATTATCTTGTCGTCTTTCTGACGAGCCCTGGGTGGTCCACGTTCGTCCTCTCGGAATACCACGAAACATTGCTAACCGTTAATAAGTTGTCGGAAGAAATGTGTAAGAATCAACGATATAAAAGAATCAATGTGTGAATTTTTTGAGAAAAGGTGCAATTTACTGTCTGATAAGGGTAGTTTGTATTCGGAACACGTTGTGAATAGACATCTTACGTGTTTACAAGTAACACAGATTTAGAATGCGTTAACTTATAAATAATCTTGATTCCATACCTGCTAAATATTTCCTTCCACCACCGTTACGCGAGAGAAGATGCGTTAATTCTTCGGTTTACACGCAACAAACTTCACGACATTTGCGTTATTTGTCATTAACTGCTTAACACTCCGATCTTCTTTTACGTTTAACGTACAATTACCAATGGCAAGCAGTCTCCTCGCGAGAGACACGATAATTTCTATCCAGCAGTGATAATCTTGAGCGACGTGTAGGTCCCGAGTCCACCGCCGTAGGATCAGGATCAGCAGATTTTAATGGCGTCATATCGTTCGCAACAGTTATTCAACTTAAGGACGGGCTAAGCCGAAAGAGATCTAGCTCGTTCGAAGACGTTCGCGAAAAGAGAGAGAGAGAGAGAGAGAGCAGGAGAGAGAGAGAGAGATTGGATAGCAGTCGTCTTTCCTTCGGAAAAGGATACTTAGGATTAATCAGGAATGCTGTAATTGAATTTAACATCCGAATTGAGTATTTTCGCTTACAAAGAGCCGAAAGAGAGTGAGTGGGAGGAGGGACGGAGAGGAGCATCAACGGGGGGAGGGGGGGCACGAAGGAAGAGAGGTGGATGGTTTGAAGGAGCGGCAGAAAACGAGGACGAGCTGTGTAATTGGAAAAGCTTCGGATTAACAATTTTGCAGGACTCGGCGAAAATGTTCGGGAAAAGAGGATTGCCGGAGCAATGAGATCCTTTCGTTCGAGTTTGCAGGTAGGAAACGCGGCCGACGAAGGGCACGGTCGCCGTTTGCCGATGTTAGAAGTGGGCCTCTTCGAGGAAACCGGGTTTCAGAAATTAATTTACCGGCATTATGCATCGATCGGACTCACTGAGGCTACGTTACGCGCTCTTCGAACGGCGGATCATGGTATTGTTCGAACATCGTGCTATTCAACTTCTAGAAAGTATCGTAACCGGTATCGTCGCTACAAGTTTTAGATAAATAATCGTCGATTCGTACTCATCCTATTGTCATTGACAAACGTAATGCTTACTTAAACATCGATCTCTTCTATGCGGAATAAAATAGCTGAAAAGGTGAAATAAAATAAAGAATGAATTCAAAATACATTTACCGTAAATCGGAAAAGTGTCTCTTAAAGATTTTTACTATCTCGTAAAACCTGCCGGCAGCGTTCGGCACGTTCGTGATCAACGCAACGAAATGGGAGCTTTCGAGCTACAGTTACATCGTAATATCACGAAATTTCGAGGTTCCTAAAGCATTGCGACTAATTTCATATTTCCCGGCGGCGCTCGTCTCAAATTTCCTCTCGTGCGGGGATAAATGATCTCGACTACTATCGTAATTAGATAAATTAACAGAGCGTGAGTTGAGGCAGCCTTGTTCCTGCGCGGAACACACACACGTTACGGGAACGAGAGTGGTTTGAGGTCTAGTTATCCGGAACTAGGATCGCTGCATAGTGCATCGACTAATTGTAAATAGCGCGAGCCGCGAAATAAACGCCCGTTAACTCGCTAACAAAAGGAATTTAATCAATTTGCGATATACGTGCTTGCACAACGATATTTCCTTCTTTTTGTTTCATCGTGTCTGCTCGTTTTTGCCTCTTCCTTCTTGCGTTACGATTGTTTTAAAATACATTCCATTTGTTGCTCGCTTTATTATACATTTCGAAGATCAATTACGTCTCGCGTAACACCCTGTATTCGCTCGAACGAACTTCGCGGAATATTTTCGCCAAGTTCGCGAGCATTAATGAGCGGCAACCTCAAAATTTGCAAATTTCAAACGAGCCAAGTGCGACGATGTTCGACCAGCCTTACCACGAGGTTCGTAACCTCGTGTTTTTGGTTATTCCAACCATCGTGTAAATATTGCAAATTATAACGACATTTCGCCAACTTAATCTACGCCCTGAAGGGAATAAAAAAATCGCTCGTATTCAAAAAAAAAAAGTACGATCAGGGCGTGGATGCGTGTGCGCCCGGTTACCACGCCTGGAATCCTGTTGAAGGAGGCTTAAACCCGTGAAGAGTGTCGCGATCTGATCCGATGAAGATATTTACGCTTCCACGTATGGATGATACGTATGCACACCCTTACACGACCACGACTAGCACAATGCACTGAATTTAGAAGTACAATAATCCGTTAAGTTAAGAAGCAAGCAAGTACTTGATCTGTACAGTCGTTGAAGAGCGCAGCAAACGGGGACCCCTTTTCCTACTACGCTAGCTCACCACACTTAAATCCAAGCATTTTTTTCAAATCTTACGAAATTCCGCTGGTAACACGGAGTAATTGCAATTTGCGGAATCCACAGGCTTCTTGAGCCTCGCGCTATTTAACCCGTTGGATGATGCCGTTTGAGTGAACGATGATGCGGGTTACACGATCGTGGAACACGAAATCACGAGTCGCTAAAAGAGTTACAAATCACTACGAGCATTTTGTACGTAGTTTTATGCGTGCAATCTATCTTTACGATTCTCTTACGAACAAGTCATTTTCCTATATGGAAGAGAACAAGCTGATTGAAATAAGTCGAAATCAAGATTATATTTTACAATACGATATTGATATCAAAACTCTGTTATTCGAAAATTGACCATCGTATATTTTGCACGGAAATTTGTTCCACAAAATAGCACTGCTGAAAGTGAACAATAATCTGTTAATATAAGGAACAAACAAATGAGACTGGAAACGAAGAGACTGTTCTTATACTTCTCCTTAGCTGAAGAGATGAACGCAAGAACTCGGAGATATTTTACTGAAACAAAGCATCGTGCACAAAAACCATCTTTTTCTTTCTCAGCCTTTTGCTTCTCGCACTGCAAGAAGATGGGCGAGTTTTTCGCCGATAAAAAGACCATCTCAGCATCGGTATTATGCTGCTTTGGAGCTATCGCTGACAAACGTTAGACGAGTATAAATGTTCGCGTGGGGTTTTTCATCTTAAAATGCGAGTGATATCAATTTTCTCGCAAAGTTTCTGACTTTTCTTGTATTTTTCATTCAGTCTTTCTACTTATTTAATCTTCCTCCGTTGCATTATGTACTTAGCGATTTATTTAATCATTTAGTGTAGCTTATGTTGGTATAATGAAGTTGCTAGTTAACAAAATTTACATGTTAGGACGATACTTCATTGAAGATTTCCATTAAAAAATTAGACCTAAACCGCAGGTAAGAAAACGTGAAAACCTTTGTTTCGTGGAAGCATCGTACAAATTTAGGTATTGCACATTCTCTCTACTTAGGATATTTTTTAAATTTCATTATATAATAAGATGAGAAACCTAAAGAACCAATAGTACAAAAATAAGATAGTGTAACGTGTTTACGACGAAGAAAAAAGAAACATGGAGATGGATAGATCGGAGCGTAGGTAGAGGAAGAAGACAAGAAGCGAAAGAAAAGCCTCGTTTCCGAAAAATAGCTCAATTTCGAGCGTGGATCCGACCACGGGGCTCGGTAGTCTTTCGAAAAAATTCCCTCCGACACTATCGGGAAACTCACCGCCGAAGATCATGACTTTCCACACCCTTTCTGTGTTCTTACGGACGCACCACCCCGCCTCACCGTCCACCACCACCTTCAACGCCACCAGCACCACCACCATCCTTCTCAAGTGGAATTGGCGGTGTTGAGAGTCGCGAAAGGCATCCGAGGAGAATAGACCTTAAGTCGGACGGCCTTAAGGGCGTGTTTCCCCTGTCTACTATGGACGGGTTGAGTGATAAATCGATTTACGTTCTGGCCAATGAGGGTTGAAAGTGGTGCTTTCTGATTGGCCCGTTCTTAGACCACACCCCCTTCGTTAATAAAGGTTCTAAGCGAAAGCCAGTTTCACTGTGCCACAATTTTTCTCAGCGGATCTTTACTTCAACTTGGGCAACGTTGGATGTTGAAACCTGCTCCAAGAGCTTTCCAATCGCATGTACGACCATATTTTGATCATCACGATATCCTTTTCGTTCCGCTATCGATCGGCAGAAGTAATATACAAGTGCAAGATCGTATTTAGTTTTCAACAAAGCATCGTACGCGATATAGATTAATCGATATACCAAACCGCAGCAGATTCGAATGCCTCGATCAAAAATTCTGCTCCGGTTCTACTCTACCTGACAATTATAAACACGAATCTTTCGCATTCGAGTTGCGCGTAATAAAATTTCGTTAAACCCGATACTGATCAGCCAATTGCCTTTCCGTAATAAAGTGTACAAACTTTATGTCACGGCCGTCGCGTTCATTTGTCTAGGCAGCAAAACGTTGAGCATCACGGGTTGAATGTTCGCGAGAGCTAGGAAGAAGCGGGATATCTTTGCGAGTTAAGTTCGAAACTCCAGATCAAGTTCTTTTCGCTGTGGTAAACCGGTCTGTCGTAGGCGTAGCCGGTTGAGGCGTTGACATCGGTAGACCCCACCTTCTCGTTGGTAACTAGGGCTATGTCTACCCGGCTGGCCGTCTCAAAAAACCGACCAATCCGCGATGCGAGACGGCCACTGTCGGCGCGTAAAGTAGCGGAGGCGCCTTTGTTGCAAGGGGTCGACGAGTGCTGAAAAGAAGGGCTGAGAGTGGGGTTGTATATGCATCGAGCAGAAAGGGAGGCAGGCGGTGACGAAGGGGAAGGGATCGTTCACGCGAGAGAGAGAGCAAAAAGGAGGAACGCAGAGAGAACGAGAAGGGTAGAGGGGGCCAGAAGTGTCGGAGGGGGTGTGTGGGTCGGGTAAACGCCACCCTCCGCGAAAGGGTATATGTGTGGGTGCGTATACGGCGCACAGCCGCCCCCAGGGGTTTCCCTTCTTCGTTGGCTGCCGCGCAGTCGAGCAACCCTGTGCTGCTCGGCAGCTCAGTTGCCCATCGCCGCGACGACGACACGGTTGCGCCACGACGACAGTCAGACGTTAACGTATCAGGGCTACTCCGAGAGTAAACACGTTGCTTCTCTTATCTGACGCGTAATTTGATTCGTTCGGATCGAGTTTCGAGGGACCAGCAACGCAAGGAGATCCAGCCATCAAGCACAGTCATCGGTTGAAACTCGGCACGCGAATCCACGTAGTTTAGTACTGGCCCGATCTTGAGTAGCCGCGGTGGTGCTGTCAGTGAACTGGCTCCGGTGAATCCGACGGTTCTTTTTCAGTGCGCAATTTTTAAACGAACACTAGGAAGCGAGAGAAGAGCTGGAAGTAGCGGGAGTATCTACGGTGTAAGAAGCTAACGAAGAGTATGGAAAAGGAATCGAAATCGGTCGCCGGACGTTACTCGTGATTCCTCGATTATCGTCCGATTCGTCTTGTATGAGGTACCGGCGGAAGAGTTTCAATGCACGAGTGCCTTTCCAGTTCAGTAAAGGATTTAGCAGAGGCGAGGAAGACTCTGTTGTCCTTGAAATTCAATCCCCACGCGAGGAGAATGAAAGAAAGCGGTTCCACGAATTTCCATGCGCATCGCTAAGGTCCAACCAGAGTTTTGTTCGGTGGCAAGAAACGATGAATAAGCCCATCACGTGCTATCTGGAGCTTGAATAGAATTTCTGAACGAAGATAAGGTTCTAATTGTCTTCGAACGAGTTCAGTTTAACGAACAAGTCTACCGGTCGGTACTCGAGGAGCGATGAACGCAGGAATCCGTACCTGATCACAACGAAACCACCATTCAACGAAGAGACTAGACGAAAGTGTGAGGTTAAACGCGTAGTTTCTAGACAGTAGATGTGTTAAAGTGTGAAACGAAACACGGGATAATACGGTTGCACCGAAAACAGGAACCGAGTTGTTTCTCGAGTCGCCGCTCAAGTTGCCGTCGCTCGCTGCAAGCTGTCCGGAGTTGCTTCGCTCGACGGATCGCTGGCTTCTACCTTTACAACGAAGATAAGTTGAAAACACGTTACACTAAGCACTGTAATCATTCTCCACGATCGACGAATATTACTTTTGGACACATTTTCAATGATGGAGATTTATGAGAACACTTAGGGCCGCTGACAGGTCCATCAGTCGGTTTCTTCATTTTCGTACGAACGAATACCTCTTATATTTCGCGATATCAACTGAACTGCTCAATTAGTAATCGCTTCGTAGCAAGCCTATAATAAGAATAAACTCCTAGTGATTTCCGAGTTGCTAAAGCTATTGAAAACTATGCGACTGCTCGCCGCAAACCGTCGGATCTCGAGCAAGCGTTATGTCAAGGCCTAGCAACGATAATAGCTTCGTTCTTTTCTATTCGTTTCTTTGACTATACAAATGAATCAGTCTGCGATTTTTAATCCTCTGTAATCATCGTGTACGGTTACGACAAAGCCCAACGAATTCAGCCTTTCCGTTCGAGAGTCTCCAACAGCAGAATCGCTTATAAACAAAGTTCCTAGCAATCGAGACGTTACCTCGAGACGAAAGAGCAACGACAAACTGTTCAAACTTGTAGCGTGGAATAGTCGAGTAACAGCGCAGGCGAAACGAACAACGATCTCCTTCAAACTTGTTGTTTCAACGAGTTCAACCGAAGATGCTCCATTGACGGGGAGAACAAGCAAAGGATCAAAACGTATAGCATTAACGATAAGTCGTGAGAGAAGAATGTCGTTTTGAGCCGTTAGAATAATCAACAAAGACACAAAAATGCCGCAGCGATCGCCGTTTGCGATCCAGGAGCTGCTGGGGCTGAATGGTACCGGAAACGGAAGCGGTACCGATCGCGGTTCACCTCAAGGATCACCGCCGGCCGGCGTCTCCGCTGTTTCTTACGCGCCTACGGCGCCTCATCACAAGTTATGGGACTACATGCCTAGCTTGACGAATCATCTGGGCAATCTGGGGAATCTTGGGAATCTGGGCAACCTCACGGCCTCGCGGATGGCCTATCTGAATGCGCAGGCGGCCGTCGCGGCTGCCTTCCTGCCGCCGCCCCACCCCCACCCTGCACACCACGTACCGCATCATCAGGTACATCAGCCGGGACAACTTCCGGCTTCACCGGCCGGTGTCAACGTGCATCCGGGTGCACACGCGCAGCACGTACTTCCGGGTACCGCAGTTACCACGAACCATCATCAGCATAGTCCGACTCAGCACACGCCACCCCATGGTGAGTTGATCCTTCGTATCATTTCTTTCATAGACATCGACTCAGAATGCGTTCAACAGTAGATATACATATTCAATTAGTAAAGCTAATTAGGTTTGATTTCAGTTGAGAGATCGTTTATTGCACACCAGGTGCATCAATGACCGTAAATTTGGCGTGAATGAAGATTTGTGAATATGCTTGTTTATAACGACAAGTATTAGTTGAAAAGATTGTCATAATTACAATTATTACAAATTATTACAATTATTACGATTATCATTAAGTCTTTCGTCTTATCGGTGCAGTTCAAAGCGATGGAAATTGCTGGATAATGATTTAGAGGCATGATTATCGTATCCTTACCTTAATTCATAAATTTGTTCGTTACCCGACAGTTTTATTGACATAAAATTGCATCGTTAATACCGAAGGTGCTGCGTTACGTTATTAACGTTCCTTTTGAAAGAAACTGTAGCCCTTTCACAGGAAAACGGTCCTGTCGCGAATTTCTCATTGCTTATTTCCAACGAACTTGGACGAATGACGTTCTGCCGCGTGGCGAGCGTAATGCGTCATTATCATTAAAACTCGCCCCGTTTTTTATAGATGACGATTAAGATGACATTGTTTCCGTCAGATCGTTCCGCTCGCGAGGCGTGGCCCATTGTGCTTCGACAATTATAACCGTACCATTTATTCCACGAATGGAGCCTCTAACTGTTTCTTTCATTTGGCGCGAGGAGGAGAAGGGGGGCCGGCGAAGAATTGATAATTAATTTTACACAAACCGTGCGCGTATTGTGGCCGAGTAACAAGCAACCACTTCGTTCAATCTTAACACATTCGTTAAGACCTACATCTTGGCGAGGCAATCCATAGAAACGGATGCCGTTCAACGGAACAAGGTTCGCGTCTCGGCGGTGCCGCGTTGTTAGCTGCTCTCTCGCACCTAGACGCGAATTTTACAATAATAGTAACCTGAACTTTTAAAACGAAAGGACGGGAACGCGTTTGCTACGCTGCCTATACAAGCCGTACTTCCTTTTAACACGTTGCTCCTTACACTGCCCTAAGCGGCGGCCAAGGAACAAGAAAGAACCGAGAAACCAATTAAAACGCAGCCTCGAACCTAGCCATTGATTCTGCTGCAGTTAACGAACGTTGTAACGCGTTCATCAAGCGCGATACGACGATTCATTCGCCCACAAGCATCGATACATCGTAATAAAGCATTGATCGGCAATCATCGGGATTGCGTTTCAATCTTTAGACAAGGATGAACCCACGACCCTCGCGTGTCACGAACGTTGAAGTAAATTAATAGGCGTATCGTCGTCCCACCGTGAAACGAGCACTTAACGTGCCACTTACGGCTATCACTTGATAGAGAGCCACTCAAGATCGTGTTACCGAAAATTGACGCGCAACTTTCTTATATATCCACGTGCAAACTCTACTGTGTTGCGAGTTTTCGCCCAGTTTTGGGGAAACCGATGAGATCTCGTCAGCTGACCGACAGCTTCACGCCTCGTGAAATCAATTCGTCGATTTATGTACAAACAATTGGGCCTTGCTTGACCAGCTGCCACAAGATATCGAGTAACTACACTCGAGGAAATCGAGTGCCAATTCCCCGAATCGAGATTTACACAAACACGAAACACGGTGAGTTCGGAACAGCAAAAAAAAAAAAAATTGCTGGCTGTTCTTCGAGAGATTAGCGTCAGATGAGTCGGACAGAAAGAATAAGGCAAAGAAAGAGGGTAGCACTGGGGTGAGTGCACTGTGGGAATTGAATATTTTTGTCAGAATAATCCCCAACGTTATGAATAATTAGTGGTATAATGAGTTGAGTGTTGGGCAGACCTGCAATGTCTCACCAAAACACAAAGAACCTCGACAAAACGTAAAAATGGCCGCACTCCGACAAACTGTTCTCAACCTGCGCGGTCTAACCCTTCGTTTCATTTACTTGAGAATTTTTCTCTTTTAATTATTACAGTCGCTATCCTTTGGACTACCTGTTTATAGAATAATCAGAGAAGAAAATTATAAAAACTACCGACGTTCGTTTGTTTAAAAGATTTTTAGTAGTCAAGTAATTGACATTAAATCATTCTAAATTAATTCAGTTCCTTAAGTAGCAGGCAATGATTGCTAATAGAAATTATTTAAAACCCTGATATAGTATCGAAATCATTCGATAAAAGGCGGAAAAAGTTTTTTTTAAAGCTGTTATTACAGCAATAATATGGTGTCTCGAATAGCGTGTAGATTTTATCCGTATAACGAATTTTTGAGAACGATTTTCGGGTGTCGGGTTCCCGGTGCAGCACAAAGGATCTGCCCTTCCATTCAAACGTCACTCTAGCACCTCGTCTTACAGTACAGCATTTATTTGGCGCACTTCATTCGTTCCTTTTTGTCTTAAATCTTGGGCAGACTTAAAGACGAGAGCACAGACCAGCCAACCGCTCGATTTGTTCTCGATAATAATTATATCGATCGCTGTGAGATCGATTACGCGTCGTGACGTTAACAATTTCGCAGGATCTGTCACGTGGAACAGCCCTCTAAGGCCGTTTGGCTCGGTCGTCGATTAAGAATCTTTTGTTCCTTGGGCATAATGGATTCTCGAGCACGAAAATTCGAGCCAAAGAGGCTGGATGTTGTATACTGTACGCTTTACAAAAATAATGAAAAATATACAAAGAATATTTGTTACTCGAGTATATTTTGTATGCGTGTAGCATACGTAGAAATAGGTAAGAAGTTTATAATATTATATTTCCTAGATTAAGCAGTAAATGAACGATAGTATGAGGCGAAAAGTATTCCAGGATGGTAAATGGCGTATGATCGATTCGCTTGGCACAGCGTTAATCGGTAGTAGGAAGGAAAGAGGGTCGGAATGCAGGAACTGTGCGGATCGTATTGTCTAAAAATTCCGAGATTCGCGCCGGTTCGTGTCGAGGCTTTGCCTTTCCAGTGGCTTGTACAGGAGCTTGTCTCTCCTCTCGCTCCGCTTTTTTCGGTTCGTTTGAAGTTGGCAATCAACTAGATTGCCTATCAACGCCTGAGAAGTCTCCTTGCACACTCCCGTCGGTCCACTCCTTTTCTTGCTCCCACACTCTCTCGCTCACTCTCACTCCCTCTCCTTCTCTATTGCACCCTCACACACGGCCACGCGACAACGTTGTTCTTCGTTTATTCCCTCCACGCTGCGTGCTCGTTTCCACCCGCAGCGATCTTGTGCGCTTTCGTGCGGCACGGCGCCTCGATTCTTCCTTCCCTCGTTTCTTCCCCTTTTTACATCTTTCTCCTACTTTCTTTCGGCCCACCCCCTTCTGCCCCTGCCACATCCTTTCTCTCATGCTTGATATCGTCCTGGTAACACATCTCCGAGGACCATTCCGCAAAACGTGCCGCAATCGGTCCTCCATTGTTCCTGTGTACCCCTTTCATCCAAGGCACTGGGAAAATGTGTAGGTTCTTAGGCCGTTTCTGTTCGAAGGATTCCCGATTGTAATCGTTGACCATTATTTTATGGACAGGGAACTTTCCATTGAGAGATGTTAGAGTCATTATTAGTCCCTGTCGCAAAAGCGATCACGAATACGGTACATCTATGAGAATCGTAGAGAAAGAAGAGAATTCTCGCGTTGATTTGTCACGCCTCTGACAGAATGGTTTCTGGCGGAAAGTCGAGGAACGATAGGAAAAAAGAGAGGAACTCTGGACTAGCCGAGGAGAGCGCGGAGGAGCGGGAGTAGGTGGGCGGTTGGCGATGGTGGAAGCACGGATAAGGGGTGCGGCCTGTAGGCGCAGGTCGATACTGATTAGTACTTCAAAGCGGCTTGAACGCGAGCCCCACGCGCTCCGACATCGACGGTGGATTTGTGACAAAGCAAGCGCCGCCACTCGAGCAAAAAATCTTGAACAAATTAGCGGATTATGAATTCGCTCGGCTTTGTTTTCAGGAAAGTGGTTGCAGACACGTATAAGAGGCTCGCGACACAAATACCTAGCCAGCCCTCCGTTCGTCCATATTTCCGCGTGTTTCGCGCTTCTGTCTATGTGTACGCGGCCGATTTTGCGCGATCACGTGTGCGTAAGAGTCGCTGCAATTCAAATTAGCCCATTACGCTCGTCGGAAACCAATACCGTGCGGTCCAGACACGAACCGTGAACGGTTTCTTCGACGTCTCCTACACGGTGTTCCTATTCAAAGAGCTTCAAAACGTTTGGCTAGTCGTTCAACACTTGTTACAGCATTGTAACTTTCGTACTGAAACTTCTGCCTTAGTGTCACGTTTCTGAAAAGTCCGGTATAGTACGAAATGAAATATCGGCAGATGTATTGAATATATATAAGTATATGGATCATAGTTAATCGATTTACCTCGAAGAAGAAATATATCGCGGACCAGCCATCTCGTCCGGTAGGTTATGCAACTGTGAATGCAAATTAAACGAAATTAAACAGTTAATTAAAGTACCGGCACCCTCTAGGAGAAGTTAATTGAGATTCTTGGGAGATTTGTCGCGCGGAATGTCTTAATTTAGTCCCTTAAGCGCCCTAACTCGCCTTAACAACTTAGAATAATTGGATAACACTGCCAGGGCGCACTCAACGTCAGAAGTAGGAAAATTCAGTCTCTCGTCTCGGAGAAGCGTCTTTTTCTTTTCTTCCCTTTTATTTTTCTACCCTTTCCTTTCTTTTTTTAACACGTCAAGATGTTCATGTATACTTGTTCACAACGATATTCTCTCGCGTGCCTTAATTTCATTTATAGTAACTTGTACAAGCTTTTACTACGACCGTAGAAGTTACTTTTCCTTAACATGTCTTGATCGAAATAGGAAATAGGATACCGATAGATATAGATATAAGCATCTTCCACGTGCGAAACAGCAAATTCTCGTTTTCCCATCGATCAATTGGCCACAAATTCTCGTGGCTCGGTCAGGAACAAGTTTATCTCATTGCACTCTGGTCGCGGTGTCAATCATACGACCCTCTCTTGTCTAATCGCATAATCCGCTCGAATAAATCAATCCAGGAAATACGAGGAAAATCTCTTCTCTCTATACTTCTCGCCTGCTTGCCTGCGGAAAATACTAAATTGCTGTTCGACGTAAATCCAAAAGTAGTCGCTACCTAACAAGATAGCAACGCAAATTCTTCTTTGATAATCATGTATTTGTCCAATATACATAGTATGATCGTAACTACGAATTCCGATAATGTTTCGATTCAATCGATAATGTTTACGTACGAATAAAACCGATCAACGCGTCAAATAGCGGAGCTGGAAAGTGAAGCCGAGTCCCCATCTATCTCATCGACGTGGTCGTTACTTAATTATTTAATCTCACGATATGGTACATCACGGCATCGTCATCAGCGGAAAATCCATCGATAGATTATCGACAGACAAACGATATCCATCTATCCCCCTGACAAAATCAGACACGCTAACAGGCTGGGTAAGCATGTTCCACCATAGCGTAAACTCGTCGGAATTATTTCAAGGCGGTACGTACACGTAGACGATGGTGGTTGGTAGGCGACTATCAATCGGCCTTTTCGCGGCTGCTACTCACCTCGTAAATTTTCACCCTTTGACACGCGCCTAATACGAGCCCCTTTGGGGGCTACAAGCTCGAGCACGGTTGCCGCTGTGTTACGGCTATGCTGCCGGCCGACGTGGCTGCCTAACCCCTCGGGAGCTGCGTTAATGAAATAACACGGGAATTAGTCTCGGACATTACCGGCAAACTATGTCCATTACCACGGGCCCGCGCGCGTACACTGTACCGTGGAACTTTCTACTCGATATTCCACAGTATTTCCGGCCATCGTTTCTGCAAATCGTGACCAAACCATACGACGGTATCGCTAATTAGCAGGACGCGATCGCTGGACTCTGGTCGAGACTCGGTGACTTGATCGATGTACCCACCGAAATTAAGTGGAAATTGAGTGTAATTGTAATTATCGAGTATCGGTTTGTAACGCGGCTCGCTTTCGACGTCGGTCATGACAGAGTGATAATCCGGATCAATAGTGGTTAACATCGAGCGTACGTTCGATTAACTCGAGACGATGGCGCGTCACTGGGTCAAAGTAATTGAAAATACTGGCCAGCTTTCGAGACTTCGAATCGATTACGCGGTCTTGGCTCTATGCTGCATCACGTCCCTTTCCTCCACGTGCACGTAACTAATTTCATACTCTGGCTGAAAAGTAGGAGGCGTATATAGCGCTCGTCAACGAGCCTCTTTTGTCCCCGCGGAGGTCCCTTCAAGAATTCTAGCGTAAATCTCGCTACGTCACTCGGTTCTTTGTAATTCTTTACTTTCTACCTTTGCATCGACCGCGAAAGCGGCTCCGGTGCACGGGATAGTTAAATTCGAAACAATGAAAACCGCTAATTGCTATATTTTCTCAAGACGATGTGACTGAAATCGCACAATTGCGTGGGTTTGCAGCTACAAAGAGATCGACGAAGGAGATTTTCGCGCGGAACGGTTGACCTCGAAACTGAGCAGTGTAAATCGACGCGTAAAGGGACAAGGCGTTGACGCAGAGTATCGCGTCGCGCTCGCGCGTCTAACTATGGATGCGCGCGCGTACAAGAGCTCGCGTAGCGTCGTGTACGTGGCGTTCGTGTATACCGGTGGCAGCGTGTACCGGGCTTTCAAGCGAACGACCGTAAGTCGCTCAAATTGGTATGGATTTCCAGTCCAACACCTCGATTGTCCCCTGTGAAGAGTGCTTCGCGAGCATACATGAATTCACGCCTCAAACACACGCGCGTCGTAGTCCTCCGCTTTCCCTCTCTCCGTCTCTCTTTCTCTGCCGGTACCCGTTCCTCTCCACGGTTTCTTGTTCCTCTCTTTCTCTCCTATAGCATCGTCACCCCGAGCTTTCTCTTCTCACTCTTTCACCCGTTCCGCGGACTCGCACCAGCTTTCTCGCACTGGAGAGGAGTCGCGAGCAAATCTTACCACTGCACTGCTATGAATGAGCACGGGAACACGCGGGTTCACATGCGTGTGCACGCGTGTACGTGCATAGCGCGGCAGCCACGAGGAGTCTTGATTGCGTGCCGGTGAATGCGTTTCCACCCGTTCTCTCTAAGTAGCAGCTCATTCCGCGATGCTTGCGCTCGCGACTTGGAAAACGAAGGTAGCTTCTCGTGGTGAAGCTCTTCGAATCTACGAGTGCGTACGTGCGTGCGCTCTGCGCGGTTTCACACTGCTGCACCGTCTTTCTCACCCCTGTCAATGGATCCCGCGATAGAGTTTATTTTTTACCTCCCGTTGACTCGCTCTTTTCACAGGCCGCCGCTATACCTCTCTTTTTTCTCTTTTTTTTTTTTTTTGCTATTTACATCGGCAATTATTTGTCAACCGTCGTTCAGTTAGCGAGACCGATTACAGAGTGCTCGTTATCTGGAGCATCAAGAATCGTCGCTGGACCACTCCAGGCCTAATTACTCATCTCGGGTTTTATTTAATTTGGTTACCTGTCACCAGTCCGGGGGCCATGAGAACTTTTCACGCACGCGGCCAACGAGTATACGATGCAAACGATAAACTGCGGGAACGCGTCACTGTTTGAGTTGACTCGACTCTGTTCAAGGAAATTATTTGTTGAACGTTCGGGACGCGTTCGAACCATGTTCCGAATGGACGAACGCGGGCGAAACATTCGATTTCAGGTAAGAAAGAGGTCCGTAAAGGAGGAGAGTAAAGAGAAGGACGTTTCTCAAGGAGTAACCACAAATCCTAGTATAATACTAATAGGCCCATAATAGAGTCAATAGGGCTTAGCCGCGCGACGACAATACGATCCTGTCAAAATACGCCGGGTAACACGAGACCTAGGAAGTGGATTTTTCTCAATGGAGGCCCCTGTCTTGTCACCAGTGGCGCGGGCCGTGCCACGTATTGTCGAGTTTTCAAAAAATCCGTAACCTTCCACCAATGTACACGATTGGGGTTTAAATTTCACCGTTGAGCACGGACACTGGATTCCGTGAAAGGCGGAACGAACGCAGGAAAACCAGGATAATACCGCAATATAATGCCTCGTGACACGCGTTCGTTTCGTACCATCAAGTGAACAGCACTCAGATCGCGATCCTGCGCCCCTAAAATGTATCCCATTCCATTTCTCGCGATTGTAGCGTGAAAAATGTCAGGATACGTTTACGACGCGTGGAACGAATAAAAGATTTTCCATTGTTCGCGTCTAACTGTGTTCGCTCGAACGAGTGTTAATCACCGTTGGAGTATCAACGAATCCCTGCTCCATATTTGCCATGGTCTCCTCGACTCTAAGGCTTGTTAAGTGCTCCGACGGTGGAGCATACTTTTCTGGGTTAATTTATCAAACAAACGCGCAAACTCGGCACAAGCTCGGCATCCCTATTTTAAGACGGCGGCTCGTTAAAGTCGTTTGAGGGTGGAGTTCCGCCACCCCCGTGGCCGCCAGCCACGACACAACTACAAGTACAACACCGCGGCGAGCCCCGGTGTCGAGCTGCCCATACACTTGCACAAAGTCGTGTTCCTGAAACGCGAACTTTGCGTTCGTATTCCAGACCCTCTGCCCCTCGTCCCTCTCTGCTCGCTCTTTATCGCTCCGTCGACTGGAGGCAACGAGCCCTAACCTTCTTAGGAACGCGAGAATCTTTTTCAACCCCTGTTTTTCAGACCCCACGAGCCATCCGTACCAACGGGAACGACTTTATTAGAAAATGGCCGTGGCGAAACGTCTTAATACGCGGACTTATTTTCATTCCAGGGGCCACCACGGTATCTGAAAAGGAGTTTAGTATCTGACTACCGCTACGCGAGTTTACCTGAGCGACCTTTTAGAAAATGGAAAAGCGAGCGGTCGTCAGCCGCAGGTGTCGACAAAGTGAATCAGAATCCCGTGCACGATTAACGGGCGGATTTGTTCTGTCGTGCGTTGGGCAATTAAATCCGCAGGAACGGCGGAACTAACGAGTGAAATCTCACGAGCGAGCAACGAACGAACGAACCAACCAACTCGCGAATACGAACCTCTGCGCCTGGCAAGGATCGCGCGGTTTTCAAAATTGCCTTTAATTACGAATATCGCTGTTGTGGTCTCGACACGAAAGCCAAGCTACTTGTCACTCGTTAAACGGAAAATTATGGAAACGCAATAATTAAGATCGTATGCATTTTCTCTGACATTATGCTACCGCCAATTTGCTGTTTTCAATCATGTACACTTTGCTCTTCAATATACATCTTTTTCTTCGAGCGATCAAAGTCCTAATCAAATCGATCTTTACACCGACGAAACGCGGAAGTTCGACTTTACGTTAAATTATAGTTACGCAAAAGCATCAACTCCTCCAATAATCATTTTAACGAGGTGACCCAGGTCACGTCTGGTCCCGTGCAAAAAAGACCGTTGTGTTTTTTTATGACATTTTAATTAATTAAATTACAGTTAATTCTGGTCGAATCATTAAGGGTAACGTATTCGAGTCGACTCGTGTATAGATATGCATATGTATATGATTCCCTCTCTGGATCCCAAAGGCCATTGAGGCCGGGTGAAAAATGTCTTACTAGGCACTAATGAAATAATTGTCGAGTTAATTTCGCGAAGTCGTTAATCAGGGTTGAGTCTCAAAGTAACGCTAGCATGTGCCACTCCTTCGAAATGTGTTTCACGGAATTCTAGTCAATTTCTAGTTAATGAAATTTCATTTCGCGAATATACCTGTTATATTTTATTTGGCGTAATTCTTTCTTTCTCTTACTTACCGAATCTTTCAGTCCTGATATTCGTAATAGATTATTATTGCGACGAATATTTTCTACCGTAATTCCCAACATGAAATATCCAACCAGACTTCTTATGAAACGTTCGAAATATTTTATAATTGCTTGCTTCTCACACCAATAAAGTAACGTTATTTCTGTTCCAGGTTTCTCTCAATCGAAGAGTTCGTTCTCGAATACCAGTCCAGGTAAGACGTTTCTTAATATACTTCGTTATGTAGGAACAAACGCAACATCATCCATACGATATCTTCGAAATTTGGTTGCCTCACAAATTCCATATGGTTGGGAAAATTTGCTTCTGTCCATAAACACGCGCAAACGACCATGCTGAGGTTATGACAATTTCGCTTGAGTCTCCTCTTGGCAACGCTGCTCCTAACCCGACAATGTTCGATATTTATCGCCAGTCTGATATACTTTCACGGAGCAAATATTAAGTTCCAAGGCGATTTGGCAGTCCGTGTGAAAAAGGAACGGAAGAACTTCGACAATTCCATTCCAAAACATGTTTTGAGTTACTCGAGAAGAAATTTATGATATAAAGTGGTAACAGCACGATGATTTACAAAAACGCAAATTTATGTTAGGATTTATAACGGGTATCTCGGTTGCCATGACAGGGCTAGATTGCTCATACGATGACGTCATGCGGCGAAGAAAACTGATTACGTATTCATACCCGCGATGATTCCGATTTTTCCGAGCCATTAAACCGTGCTTGCTTAACCCGCAAAGCGATGTCGTTCGAAACAAGGGACGACAGGTCGAAAATGATTTCCGTGTATCATCTTTGCGTCTAATGGGGCTGCGTTCCAACTTCGTTGCATGTACTTATTCCGCACTTAAAACGTTTCCAAAGCTCAAGAATATGTGTTAAAGATTTTCAGCGTACGAGCAATCGTTTATAATTTCGTTTAGTTTCGAGTTTTCTCGGCGACCCCAATATTAAATTTCTTGTCAAAATATTTCGGGAAATCGAGGGTGCATGCCACACCCTCCCCTATTCGAGCGCTAATCGGTAACGGGATACTTTCTTCTTCCCGAAATTTGATTCTATATCTACGCCCACCGTTAAAATCTAAATCGTTGCTCTTTGGACTGTGAATCGGGAAAATGTGGACAATATTCTTCGAAATCGTCTGCCGGACTAGTATTAAGATACCAGTCAATTAGAAAGAAACCCTCGTATTTAGGACACACGAATTTCCAACAAGAAGTAAAAATGCAACGGATCTGATGAAAGAACGAAAACGTACCAATTACGGGGAAGATTCTCAATTTCCTTGAAGGAAACGATCACGAGTCTGTGTTGAAAGTGCGTCGTTAAGAAGGAACCGTGGAAGATAGGGATTTTATTGGCCAGAATTTCCGTTGCGTCAGCAGAACGACGAACGGTTTGCCATCAGGATTACGAAGGATTCCGCAAGGACCGAGAGAGAGGCGTCCGTAACGAGCAGCTTCCCGACAGAATTGGTTGTTTTAACAACTGCGCGCCACTTTGAGCCCGCTAGGTAAGAGGACCTCTGTCGAGGGATGTGGAAAAGGGTACGAGCGAACGGGCGACGTGAGGGATCGGAGGCGGAGGCGAAGGCGGAGGCGGAGGTGGAGAAAGAGAGAAAATACGCGGTTTTCGCGAAGACACGGTGCTGAGGTACAAGCCGCTGCCGTAATAGTCCAATTTGCCGGCAAAGGAAAATACCGGAGGATTCTGGGAGCAAAAGGAGACTGGCATGGCTCCCGGGGTGGTACTAGCAACGCTCAGAAAAGCCGGCTGGAAAATTGGAGACGCGACGAAACATGGAGCAAGGGAGCCTTTACGTGGAGTATAGTTTCCGCTAGAATGCCACCTACTTTTCTACCAGCTTCGGTTTACGACCTAGCACGATGTCAATTACATATTGATAGTGCTGTGATAAAAAAAAGGAGCAGCCATCAACCCGTATGGGCAACAGTATTTCCGCGTGCCGTTGCACATTATATCGGAAATGTACAGCCCTGCAACTTCCAGCAAATTCAGTTATCTACAGACGACAAAATAGATTTGTTAGCTGGAATTGAATTCTAAATATTCGCAGATACTAAAAATGAAGGAAATTCTCTGTCACAAGTACCGATGCTCGAATAAAGTAAGGTAGAAAATCGCAGCAAGCAGACTGGAAATCATAGCGATGTAAATCAAAATCTTGAGAATTCGAATTTGGTCACAGATTTCAAATACTATCCTCTTAGCTTCTTTAAGCTATAATTTTATTCTTTGCGGCGATACGTCCTTATGGCATGAGAAAGGGTAATGAATTTTTTATAATAATAAGTGCGGTACAGTATTTTATAAAAATTGTATTAACCTACAGCAGGATGACTCTCGGCGATATATCGAGGGATAGAAAAACAAAAGTAGATTAATCAATATGATCCATTAAATCGCAAAAGATGTGATCCCTTATCATTCGTAGGATCGACTTATCGATTACAAGTAGCCAGATAGTTAGTAGCAAAATAATGAGGACTCATCGCGTAAATGGACGAAGAAACAGACAAGACGAACAATGGATGAACGAAGTCTACAGCCTCGGTACAAATATCAAGAAGCTCCCTGTTTCTACCGTCGCGTCGTCAGAATCTATCGAGCCCCCGAATGCTTCAGAGATTCATCATCACAAGATATTCCCGATGTCCGATCCAATCATCTTACTTTCCGTGCTATGATTTCGTCGCTCGAGTGATTAGCTGTCAGCGAGGCAGCAGGATTTTGCAGCAAATTGAGGAAAATGCGGAGAATGAAGGAAATATTATGTTATTACTCTGAATGGTGTCGGTAAGAATTGACGAGGAAATGGGTAAAGGAGCAAAGGAAGATAAATCAGATGTCGTGGGAAAATATAAACCACTTACCGTTTCTTCAACACGTCGATGAAGAAATAAAGTTGTAGTTGATGCTTCTGATTTATTGCTAAATAATGCATATCGGCAGAAAGGCAAAGAATAGCTAAAAAGGAAAAGGTATACGCACGAGAGGAAAGGTGAAAGCCGAAGTTGGGAACAAGAAGGGTCAAAGGGAAAGTAAAGAATATTTTTCTTCGATGGAAAACGAAGTGCACCGAAGCAAGAAGAAACCGGTGGTTGATTAATAGAACCGCTCGAGTCGGCACGGCGGCTTTGCAGATATTTTTGTCGTAAAGGGCTCGATTTCAAAGAGCACTACCGTTCAATGTGGAGCCGAACGTTGTTGACTGTTCGCGAAATAGTACGCGCGAGGCTCATTCGAGATCTCGAAAGTCCCCGCTGGCTATTACGATTGAAGAGTATTTGCCGGTGAAATCCCTCGGTCGAAGAGAAGAAAGTTTTCCAAGCGTGGATCGAAACAGGGGTAGAACTCGTGATGTCGCTCGAGAAAGACAGAACTCTTGGCCGAATATACTGGCAGGATTACTTTTTCCACAGTGGAACGTCGAGACGAGTGTGGCTGTTTCGTAATTAATTGTCACTCATCGTTCAAGAAGCGAAAGGAAGCTCGAGAAAACAATTTAGGTGCTTGCGAGAAAGTGTCGAAAAGAGAAGGGAGGAAGAAAGGGAAAGGGAAAGAGAAAGAGGAATCGCGAGGGTTAAGCGACAAAGGGGTTAACCAACGATTTCTCGATTCGTCGCGAAAGAGATTCTCCGGTTGAAACAGTCGAGCGGTAAATCGGAGGAACGCGCTTCCTCCGCAGTCCTTTCTTGCTTTTCCTTTCGTCACTCGTGACCGATTGTACCTATCATAGTGGCTCGAGATGCGCGTGTGTTCCCATACATCTCCTTTCATTCGAGAGACTCCAGAAGAGAAGTGGGTGGACGGTGCAGGGCTGGGGTGTCGCTAAAAACGGACAAAGAAAGAGGGTTGAACACGCGAGAGAAAGCAAGAGGAAAAGAACGTGGAGCAGAGACGAGGAGAGCCAGAACGAAGAAGAGAAAAAAGTGAGAAAGCGGAGGTGCTACGGGTGAGAAGAAGCAGATGAGAGAAAAAGGGAGGATAAAAACAGGGAGTGAGAAGGGAGTGGGAGAGAAAATGAGAGAACGAACGAGAAATGGGTGCCGAGGGCTGCCACGTCGGAGGAGGCAACAAAGATATTAATTAAGAATTAACACGCGTACTGAAACCGCCCTTAATTAGTAACAGTCAGTGCCTGGAGCAGCGGTTTGTCTGCACGAACCTGTACCACCGGCTGCAGGGTAAACATGGGGAATGAATTGTAATCAAACACACGCCACCAGATAACATACTGATTTGCGAAAATATAATTTACTTAAAATATTCTGCCGGTTAAAACGAAGAAAAAAAAAGTAGGAAGAAGAAAAATGGAAAAAGAAGAAAAAACGGGTTTCCTTCGATCGCGCGCGATCAACGAGCGTACACGATGATGGCGTTTACATGAAACGAAGTTTAGGAGCGAGGACAAAAATAGAGGTGAGCGAGCCGCGCGACGAAGGCCAAACGACATAAAGGAAAAGCCTTCAAACGGTTTTCACTCGTGTCATGAAACATTTGCTTTGATTACTAGCTGGAGCTCATTAGCACCGCAATAACGTGAAACGGGTGTACGCCCGTAAGGAAAATCTTAGAAGCTGGGCATAATACCGAAGAAGAATTTCGCTTTAAAACCCGTAAAAGGACACTTTGGATCGACTTACCGTACTCGTTCGATACGAATGCGTATATTTTCCCTCTTAGCAAAGAAGAATCCGAAGTATATCGCCAAGATTTTTCGTAGCCACGCAAATGAACGAATAGGAAATATGACTAATCAGTATCCAGCTTTCCTCCAATCGACAAACGAGTCTGTCATGTGAATATCTTCGCTCATTTGCGACAGGAAGTAATATGTCGCATTTGGAGCCCACCGGTCGAGGGCGTTTTATATACTTTGAATTTTTCTAGCGCTACTTACATATATTCAGAACGCAATTATGACCGAGCAGAATGATACCCTTTCTAATAACCGGTTAAATTCATCTTTCGGATTGAATGGCGTCGAAACTTTGAGCCGGTGAAAGGACGCTTATTTTTAATAGGAACTCGTTACACGTTCTTGCGTGGTGAATTTAGTAGTTCCCGCGGCTTTGAGAGAGCCAGAAGCGCTCACACTTTTAACAGCGCGTTCTGAATAGAGGTCATTAGCTTCGCGACGTTCCGTTCGCGATCAGTCTTAGTCCGATAGAATTTTCCTGTAACGAAAAGAATTTTTGGCTCGACGAAACAGAACAGAGAACGAGGAAGGAATTCACGACGTATGTACGAATGTACATACCTAGTGGTTGGAACCTCGACACGTAGCCGGGATCGATGCGTATACCTATTGCGTGGAGCACGTGAAATCGTGACGTCATCGACCGGAGGCCATTTTGACTCAGCTGGTCCCGACAAAAAGCAGGACGCCATGTCCTGCGAGCTTCACAATACAATGAACAACGATCTGCGTGCTCGTGTGCGCTCTACGAGCATACGGAAATTCGCCACACCGATTCACACACTCGTGTATTTTCGTGAGTGCGAGGCTCGGTAGGCTGGCACATAAAAATTTCGAACCCTTTCGTAGGGCAATGCTAGCTGAATGTACTCCTAGAGAGAAAGGAATAGAGTATCCAAAAGAATAGAGTATCACGGTGATGGGGAAGGTACGAGGAGGGAAAATAGGAAGTTGATTCGTAACTTCAGAAATATTTTGACAGAAATGGGCGTGGTGGTAGTTAGAAACTGACGACATAGCGTTTCTCTGTGACGATCAAAATTTCAACCCTTTTTCATCATGCAGCCGTCTATGTCTCTCTGTCGATTCACGAGAAAGTCTTCGGTTTCACTGGTACCACTTTAAAGCGATACAACCCGCGGACGAATAAATATTATGCGGCTGAAAAATGTGCTTTCGAGAACATCCAGGCATCCTCGACTCCTTGCGGTAGGATTGTGCCGATGAAAAAGGGTTGGGGTGTGCGGGGGTGGCGCGCGAGAGGAGAAGCCCTCTTGCTGCCGTTCGTACAGATACAGTGGCTACATTGTGGGTTTAGAGGCTCATTGTGCCACGCCAACACGGGCATTGTCGTCCTTTTTCGAGGGCCGGAGATTCACACCTTTTCACCGGTGCGATTTTCCACGATGGGCGCGTTCCATTGAGCGGAAGAGGGCGAGCCTCTGCCGTGGAAGGGATGAAAGTTCGGTAGAGGGAAAAGAGATAGACAGAGATGCAGAGAACGGATAAGAACTAATGCCAAGTAACACGGAACTGTGTAGGATTCTCGCACGAATTTATTACCCGACACGATGGGGTTACACGTGCGTCTTTCTTTCGACCGGCGTCGATGGGTCGGTTGAAGTGAGAAAGACAATGGTGGCTGTTTAAAACGGGGTGTTGAGGATGTGAGAGCTCTTCTGGATTAAATTTCTTATGGTTCTACGTTTGAAAGACAGCTTTACGAGTCTTGCCAGCGGGTTGACGCGTTCCTTCAATTAAAGAAAGACACCATCGTTGTATCGTACATTACTCGATGGTGGTGCAGAGTGCGTCATAATATAAGCGTTCGATTCCACTAGCATCGTTGTTGTAATCGATGCGCGAATCGATATCACGAGCCATCTTAGCCGCGTCGCGTTCTTTCGTCAGTGGATCCACCGGAATCCGCTAATTGCACTAATTTCAATAAATTTCCTTCGAGGAGGTGTATTTTCCGGAGTCCTTATGAATTTATAAGCAAAGAAATTTGAAAGCTTGCCAAGTCTCTCTTCTGGAAGGGACAATTAGACTCTTCTCGTCGACCTTGAGGGGAGTGAACGAGACGTTGAGGAGTTTGTCCGACCGATCGTTAAGTTACCTGGTCCCTTCCTTCGTTGACGTCCTTTGTCAAGATTAGTCAACTTCAAATAATTCCTCCATTTACCAATTCAAACTTCGCGCCATATACCGTTTCGAAGGTTAAATTTTTTAATTTGCATACCCTCCAAGCGTCTCGACCTGTTCATCTTTCATCTAACTTTTGTTTCCTATTTTGTATCTTTGCTGAGGCGTTGAACGTTTACTTCGTAATAAACGAAATTGAGTACAGCGATATTCCAACCACTTGATAAAGCAAACATGGTAAGGGGAAAAAGATAGTTCTACGGCGACTGTGAAGATAGGGCAAAGTCTTCTTAGTTCAGGAACTAAATTTAGTTCGACATGTGTGGACGTAGGTTTGTCTGGCGCCAAGGAACAAAATATGTAGTTCGGCTGCAAAAATATTAGGTTACTTCGAAAACAGTCACCAGTCAACACTTCCCTGAGACGTTACATGTGTTTCGTTCACTGTTCGTTGCTCGTGATCCAATTAAAAGAGATTCCCAGGAGTCATTGCGGAAACTTTTCAAAATCAAAGTCGTTAGTCTATTAATGCGATTACGATTGATCGTCGGATGACAAGAAGTTGGACGATTTACAGGCAACGATCGACACACAAACGTGAAATGTGACTCGCTATTGAAGATCTGTGAAGTCTGTAGCCATGGAACGATTAATTGCGCCATTGAGCGTATCGCATTGCCGGTATTATTGAATCGAGCATAGCCCGCCACTCGGAGAATAATTATGAAATCATTCACTCGTGGAACAATTTCAAGCTGTAGCTCCGCTTTTCATTTAATTCCTGATGTTTAGTCGCTCTATTTTCAAAGGGTGCTTGCACGGCATTGTTAATTCGTGTCACTAAATTGATTCGAACGAAAGCCTCCTTTACCCTCTCTCTCTCTCTCTCTCTCTCTTACCTGTTTTTAAACAGAAAATTATGCGAATTATTAAAACTGATTTAATTACAATTCACGGTTATGCATTTATTATTATGTATGCGCTTGTAAGTAAACTAAAAACGGGAAGGAAGAATTATTTTAAAATTTCCGGGCCTGACAAAAATTGATCGAAATGGTTGTAGCGAAACACGCATCGTGCCTCGATAAGTAATATTTTTGTCCAGGAGTGGTGGAACGTTGGCTTGGCGCTCTCCAATTATTAGAACCCCAAGCAGTGCTGTAACAAGTTTGCGACCCTCGCGTCTCCATCGAGCACGGATTTGGAAGGGGTTGGCTGAAAGCTCGCTTCGTGCCACTGCCACGTACATGATCGCGCGACTCTTATGAATATCATAAATTTTACGCAATGTAGCCGACAATTTCACCCGATCATCAACATAAAATCTACTGTTTCCGGACCGGCGGGTGCTCGCCCGCGTGCTGAAATGAAACCTAGTAGGACGCGCGGCTAGATTTAGAGCGGCTGCGCGAGTCGCGAACGAGTATTCCGCATGACGTCGATCTCGATCCCTTGCCTTTAGAATGGATGCGATTGTAGGCAGTTTTCAGGCGAACAATTATTCACCAGATCCGGCCACTTAGTTGGCGCGTTCTCCGTTAACGAGTGAGTTTTGTCCCATCGTGTCTGGGATTCTTTCGCGATTCTCTAATTAAAAGCTGCCGCTTGTGGCTTCGTCGTGAGCGTTTCGGGGTTTTATAACGCGCTAATAGTCGCGGCTGGAGAGGGTCGAATTAATTTGTACACATTTTTCCCGGCTCGAGGATAGTTTGTTGGCGCTGTGCTAGGAAAGAATTTATCATTATTCGCTGGAACCTGTGCGACACAGCGCGATAAGAGTTTCTCGCGCGTCTACCAAAATGTCCTTTGTTTTCCTTGGTCATCGTTGTTCGTGAAAGTAACGCGGAAACAACGGCATAGTATAGTATCGACGTTCGCATACGTCTGGGTTGGGCCAGCTTCGGGAAATTTTCCACGACGCCGCCAGCAATTTCAGCCGGTCATCGGCGTAAAGTCGATGCTCATTGTAAGCCCGGGCTGGTTCACGAGAATGCTAGCAGACAAGAGTACACCAATGGTGGGTGGACAGGAGGTGGCAGTGGGGGACTAGCTAGCGAGGGCACGAGAGAGGAGTTAATGGGGACGAACTGTAGAAGTGGCTATAGTCTAGAACCGTGTTAGGGCCAGGGCCATTAAGCTTAATGACATAATGAAGTAAATGGCTGTGCATGCCATGCCACGCCGGAGACTATAGCTTATAACCGCCGGGCCTCCACCCCCGCGCAATATACCGCGTGCCAGGAATTCCTGACTTATGCCGGCACTGCCCAGTCGAAAGGGGTAGCTAGCATGGGGTGCACCCACCCTCCCTCTTTATTCCTCTCCTCCCTCCCTCTTTCTCACGTGCGCGCTCTTCTACCGTTTCCCTGCTCCAATCGTCCTGTCTCTCTTTTAACCCTTCGACTAGCAGCGTGTGTGTCGTATCTCTCGCTAGTCAAATGTTTCTGTTCATCTATTCCCCGAAGCTCCTTCTTTACTGTTCTCGTATATTACGTAAGGGTTGCTGTGACACAAAGTTGCATCGCACACGTGCTAGAAGCGAATTTATTTCGGGAATTGCCAAGGCGTCGCCGGCCTCTCAGTCGTTGGTGTTCGTCCCGAGAGCTTCCCTCGTTTTCCGGGAGACGATTCGCTAAAAACCACGTCCTGCCGCGTCGGGGCGGTAACATCCGTGCACACCTTCTCTGTAACCCTCTTGAATTTCCTGCGAGGACTCGTAATTATGCGTTTCGTGTACCGTCCGAGCACACGACGGAAGAGGGTCGTGTATGCGTTAAGTATTTAATGTAATTTTGTGAAGGCGGACTGTAGACAGCGAGAGAGACAAGCGCGAGAGCATCCTCGGTGAAATTGCGTGACTCATCTCTCTTGTTTGCCGCCCGCTACTACTTTCCTTTCACCGGATTCGAGGCTTTTCTGCCCGCGACTTTGAAAGCTCTGCGCGAAACACTCGCGTTAATCACACGAAAGTGCCTAATGCGCTGCTTGATAGCAGCAATTTCAGTATTAATTGGACGCGTGAATGGACCACGCGCTCTCTACTCCAACGTTCACATCCAGCTTGCTAGTTTCAGTTTTTCGTTTTAAAACTATTCGCTCGGTTCGATTTAATTGTGAACAAGAAACTACGACGTGCAAAGGAAACTACGTAGTTTTGTGGAATCGATAGAAAAGACCACTTTCTATTCGGTGGACGAACAAGAAGACCTTGAACATTCTACGACGGAAGACTAGTTGCTCATGAACAGCGTAGAACAAAGTACGTTCGTGTAAGTAAAAAAACGCGTTGTTTTCGGGCAATCAACACTTTACCCATTGTCTCTAGCTGGCACCTGAATGCGTGGCCATCATAATATTCACACCATTCGTAGAGGGTCGAATTTCGAGCATGGCCACCGCGGGCTACGGAGAATGGTACGAGACGCTCGTGAAAACACGTTTCTGACCACGAGGTGTGAAGCCCTTGGAAGAAAAAGAAACGGAGGAACCGCGTGGGTTAGACGAGAGCAAAAGAGTCGAGAAGCGCTTCCAAGAAGTACGCCCACGAATTCGTTATTCTATTTTTTTCTCGTTTTTTTTTCTTCGGCCGCGTCCTATTCATTAATTATCGCCATTCAAGGGGGCCACGGTCTCCTGATTGTGAAGTCCGGGATCGATGAAACGCGTTTCGCAGTAACCGTGATTAAACCGTCGAGTTTTCATGAAATAACCTGTCGGGAACTAGTTTTACCCGAGAACTTAATTACTGCTGTATTATGCACGCTGGATGCGCGAATCGGTGGCTCGAGAAACAACGTAATTCCTGCTGCTTAAAAGAAAACTCATCTCCCTCCGTGTCACCTCCTGAACGTTAATTATACGTCTTCGTTACCATTGTCGGTCTCGAACGCTGTATCTAAAATAATTACAGCGCCCATCTTTCTCTACTATGCAACCCTGCAATTTGAATCTGTTACCAATGCTTCTCGGACAACCATTTTTTCTTTCTATTACGGAATTCTAATTTAAGCGCGTTGAAAAAATAAAGGAAGATTGAAAAAATGCGAAGAGAGACAAAACGCACGAGGCGAATCGAGTTGAAGTCTCTAGAGGGCGCGCGATCGAACCGGTCAAATTAATTCGACCCCGAAAACATCGTGAAAGCATTAGCAGCTTACCCTAAGCTACTGTCGGTCTGTTACAAGTGTTTTACAGCGTGTTACATGGTGCAGCAAAACTACCTAGCGTTGAGGGTCCCTAATCTACCGAAACATCCCGAGGGATGTATCCCAGCATCGACTGCACTCGGATACGCTCCATTCGCCCTTTCGGCTATGTAAACGACTACGTTACATGTTTCACGCGCTCGATAAATAATTCTCTATCTGATGCATTTTTCATGTTGCGTCGGTATTTCTCACTCTGTGTCCGAGGGGGTATGTGTAAGTCCCACAAATGTAAAAACGATGACTTTCCTTGGATTCCGTTGGCCTCAGTTGTCGTTACTTAGCTGATTCTTTATTTTTATGGAAATAAATCTTACTATCGATAGAGAAATCGGTGACGGAGTCATTTTGAGATTTCTATATTAACTTTATTATTATTTATAATCGGTTTCGTTATTTGCCAGTGATAAAATTACCACTGCGTATTTTGTGATGCTTTAAAAATTTGTAATAACTGTACGAATACACCTTATTATCTTTATCTTTCACACGTTGATTCCTGGGAATGATAGGTAGAGCAAAGTGAAGGGTGACGTATCAAATTGACTCGTAATATCGGATGGGATTACTACTCGATTTCACATCCTGAATTACGAATGACTAACAAACGATTGCACCTTATGAATAAACTTTCAAAGGACAATTTATTAATTAGTTGCATTTCTTTAATGATATTTAAGACAGTACATAATTACTTTCTTGATAACAATCTGTTGTTCGATAACGAGATAATCCATGAGTTTTTAATTATCCATTGTTACGGGACAGGTTCAATTTTTCCTGACAATGTTTGCGATACCAGCACGAAAACGGCGAGGAAACTAGCATTTGTTTCGTTAATCATCCAGCTGCTTTCACTAGCTCGTCTCGTATTTACGTAGTTTCGTTTATAAAATGGCAGCCAGGCCGAAACGAGGAAATCGGGCGTCTCGCGGAACGGGACCAAGAAGAAGACGACAAGAAGACGACGGGTCGTCTCATTCACACGGCGACGAGGTAATTTCTCTCGATGAATCCACGAAAGGGCATTTATCCGTTCTCCGAGCCGCGAAAAGGGGCGGAAACGAATTTTCAATTACGACGCACAAAAGACCGGGTAATTCTCTGGGTTTAAAACGACTTCGCGGTGCATAGCGAACACGCGGAAGGGAGAGCTGGAGAAAGATGGACAAGAAGAAGGGATGAACGACGATGCTATGAAAAGATTTTCAAATTAAATTTCGGGATTAGTACCCTGGTTTAATACGGACAAGTGACGACTGAAGACGTCCCAGGGGTGTGCTACGTGCTACCTTCGCTCTCCCCATGGGATAGCGTACACACGGGCCACTGTGTAACAACGTGACGACGTTTCTGACCCACCCTCCGTCTCGTAACACTTCGCGCGTTTCCATTTGCTCGATGTAAACTCGTCGTTCGGCAGCCTCCCTTTCTCTCGACCGGTTTTCACCGGATCGAGTCTTCTGTCCGGTGTCCAGTTGGATGCAATTTCAACGAATGGCGAGTCCAAAGGGCAGATGTTGACCCTATTGAAAACGTAAAACAAAGTAGATAGGAGTAAATTATGCGATTGAACGCGTGCGAAAATTTGTACAAAAATGCATTAGTATTTTCTGCTTCTTATTCTGATAATGATGAGATGAGTGACTTTCTTCAAGCAAATATTATGGCGGAATAGAAAAATCTTTGGAACACTGATATCGTTACCTACTATGACCAAAGAAAAAGAGTATCGCCTCGTACCGTCCACTTAACGGAAACGAAAGAAAAGTATATCGATGAATGGACGCCGTTGCCCGTCTATGAAACGTTAAACGCAATTTCATGGGGTTCGATCAGTGACGATAAGAGGCAGCATCAGGCAGGATTAGAATATCAATTATCGAAGAAACACAGGCCGTCGGTTTCTAAGAGGTTCTATTAGATACGAGCAGTCTGGCGCAAGCCAGCCAAGCAAGGCCACGGGTTTAAGGTCTTAACAGCTACTAAAGCAAAAGCTCCTTCTGTCTCGCTCTTAAGCACGGAAAACAAGCCGTGTTAGACGAAGGGGTGTATTGAGGGCCGCCATTGGCTATCCACGCTCCTTTATTGCCGGTTGCCTGGTAACCGGCTTGCCACCGACACACACCGATGGCAACCACCCTGCAACCACCCTGAAACCCGACAGCGCCGCGCACACCCTCGCTTAGGAACTCGCAACCACCACCACCACCAAGTATCGCCACCGTCTCTCGCCACCCTCTCCGCGATGCTCCACGAGCCAATGCATACACACGCACATTTTCTCAGCTACTCGGAACACACGCACACGTACATTCGCGTCAACCACCGTAAACGCGTGGGGATGTGCGATGGAATCTTCGTGTAATCGCCAAGAGTTGGTTGTGTGAGTGCGCGAAATAACACTGCCTGGTCTCAGCGTGTACGTACGCATGGCGTGAATATATTTAGCCAGGAAACTACCACTGTTTTCACGCGAGAGGGTGTTTCGAGAGCTGCCTCTCCGGCTGCCTCTGTGTGCACAAAGTCTGTGCTCCTGGCCGAGTAGACCGCAAAGTTTTCTCTGAAGTTGCTGGATTTCTTCCTTTTATCGGTGCTCCTGACAGCAGTTGAGGAAGATACTTTCCTGGATGATTGTGTTCCGCTGTTCGTAATCGCGGGCAGGACGTTGGGAGGAACGAAAGAAGGGGGTTGAAGTTTCTGGCTGCTGACTCTCCAAGTCGCGGCCTGTTTGATGTATGCTTTGGTCGCAGACTGCAACTTTGAAATTGATATACTTTACTACAGAAAATGAGGAAAGTTTGGAAAAAGACTTTGAGTTGCAAATTTCAAAGGAATGCTCGACATCCTGAAACTTGCGCCCAAAATATTCAGTTATTAATAATTGCGAGAGAACATAGTCTACAGACGCTATCTGTTTTCTGCAAAACTCACACTCAAATTCAGTCGTTCGATCGACCTTGTCCAATGTCATATTAAATCCAATAAAACGTTTCAGAGTGACGGTCAATTTGTTAGAACGACGACGTATACGAGCAAGCGTAATCTTGCGAGTTCTCTCATCGAGAAGATTAAAAACAATTGCTTCTGAAGTGGCTGTATGCGCAAACACGGTGTCTCCCTAGCGTAGTTCCCGAGGGAGGTCGCGACATCCCACGATATTCGAGGGCACTACGAACGGATTAGATCCAGGACAAATTAGAGGAGAGAGAAGCATCGGTCGCTGGGAAGCCGGGAATATATCAGGGTAGAGGGCAAACGTGTCCCGCTGGTCCCGTAATAGCTAACTGGATTTGATTAATCGATTTGGTTACAGCCTCCTACTTAGCCATCCTGACGCTTCCTGCCGTGTTTAATATCGATCATTCTCACGCGAGAATACGAGAATACGTCGTCATTCGCTATTTCTTTTCCACGATTGTGCGAGACGATCTAGTTAGGAGATGCAGTGCTGCGTCTCGAGCCGCAGATCTAAAATATCGTTCGACTTCTTCGTACAAAGAGAAAGAATTTTGTCTGGATTTGTTCCTTTTTTCTCGCTTAATCTCGTAGGATACGCTTGGAGAGAAAATACGAATAAACTTCAAACCCTCGATGCGATGTTATTAGCGTCAACTAGTCCGTACAAAATAATAATTGCAATTTATCGTAAGAATAATATGAAAAGATACACGGCAATTCGTACCTATGACATTTTCCATTAGTTGCGATGCAGTACATATAGCAACACCATTTTCTTCAGGTTATTAGCATCCACTTGCGTCTACGTTCTCCGACGTGCAAAGCGATTGATTCGACGGCTTGCGGTAAATAAGCATACTTAAAAAGCCGGCAGCAGGAAGCAACGCGGTGCCGGGGTGGCGTAAAGAGGCCTCTCTACAATCTTGTGAAACAATGCATCGCGCGAGCTCCATGCTCGGTGTCTTAAGCTGTGCACAGTCGAGCCTCAAATATTTATTTTCCATTCGACTCCTTCATTTTTTGCATATGCGTGCATGCAAACTCATTGGCGTTGTTCGTGGAAAATATTGCAATCAGTGGTCTGTAAAGATAGGAAAAATATTTTTTACGTTCTTTCTTCAAACTCGACGAACGAAATGGTGATCACTCTTCGGTTGTTATGCTTACCATGTTATTTTAATTATCCTTTCGCTTTAATGAAAGTGATTCTGCCCGAAGCTGGTAGTTATGCTACGAGTCCAAGTCTTTTTACAAGATTGATAGAATAAATAGAGCAAAATTTATTTGACGCTCGGCTCAGAAAAGACGCTGCTGGATGGTATAGAGAGGCGCGTGTATGGGCAAGGAAGAAATGTTGGATAAAATTAAGCCGGCATGCAAGAAATTTGCTTGAATCCACTGAATGCGCCCGACGCTTCCTCATTAAGTTCTTCGTCTTCGTGACGACACAGCAGGAATACTTTCCTTCTTATCGACCGTGCCGAGATGAGAGTAACATTGGCGATAGTTTTCGTTAAGTAACTACAAACCGAAGAATAGTTGAAAACTCGATAGTTCTAACAAGGTATATAGGTATATCGAATTAATATAATTTTCTCGGATAATTAGGTGATTCCTAACCAAGTGAAACAAAAATCTATTGGAAGGAACGACGTTGTAAACGTCGCACAATATAGTTTAGAGTAAAAAACGATACGCTTTTCATCCCTGACGTTCTCTTTTTTTCTTTTTTTTTTTTTCTTTTTTCTTTTCAGCGAACTTCGTCAATGATTATAAAGCTATTCGTTTGACTTTGGAGAAGCGTTTTGAAAAAGCGACGAAGTGCAACGCGGACGAAAGCAAGAGAGCAGAATACAGACGCCAGCACAGAAAGGAAGGATTAACAATACATTTTAAAAGCCGCCTTCGCTATTTTCGCATACCATGTGTTCTATGTCGGTCGCGTTCATGAAACTGTTTTACTCAAACTTCGTCGAAATTCCTCTCTCGCCTTCTCTTTTCCAAGCTTTCGTGGCTTTCTCGGTGCTAACACATTTGGAAAACTAGCTTTGGTTATGCTTCCTTTTTCACAAAACTAAAGAACTTTAGTTTCGCGACATCCGTAACAACTTATCCAACGCAATTCTCAGTGTTAACTTCAACCATACATTTTCAGGCTAGATTAAGTCAGCAATGAAATATCGACGCAAAGGAAAGAAAGAGAAGACTTTTCGAAGCGATATCAAAGACCACTCGCTTACCTATCCATTCGCAAGCGACACAACGAGACAAAACACGAGTTACAAATTTGCGCGTACGATCTCAAAGGAACGTTTTTTAGAACTCACGCTCGTACACATTTAAGATCGTGCCATCCTTTCATTGTTCTTTCACGCGATTCTTATTATTTCGCTTGCGATATATATACTATCGCACACGATATTGCAAATGCGTTGCTACTAATATGAACTGTGAAAACTTCGATGGAAATAATTCCATAGGAAGAAATATGAAGATAGCCGTAGTAATCGTATCTATGTAACCGTGTGACGTTAGCAATGTGTTTCGTGGATCCAATTAGTCGAAGAACACATATAATTGGAATTAAGTTCTTAATTAATAGTTAATTAGCTGCCGGTAGTAGCGTCACCAACGGCTGGCAGCAGCAGCAACAACTGTAGTAACGAGTTAGCCCCGGGGAGAGGGATTCATTGTGGAGCGGCGCGCGCGCCACGAAGCCGGTTTTCGCTCATTAATTCGAAATTAATTTATAATTGATAATTATTTTCGGGCCATGGGTCCTATCCGTTTGCCATCTCGACGAACCTTTCTAATTTCCTGCCTCTCTTGTACGTAGAAAATTGCCATTTACCTTGGAAAGCATACACGAGCTGTCGAGTCACGAGCAGTATATATTTAAATGAAAAAGGAAAAAGAAAGGTCGGAGAAATGTTTTTTTCCTTTCTTTATATCGTTGACATGCACACGCACGCGCCGTTAGCAGCACCCTCCCTAATTGGAGAACCTGGATTTTTGAGATGAAAATCCCGGTACTACGACCAGCTGGACAACAGGCTTTCCCGATATTTTTTCCCCCGACACTCCTATATTTTTTTTTTTTTTTCGACGTCAATTTTTTCCGCCCCGCCAGAGGTTGTTCCATCGAACTGTTCGAAATTCTGTTATCGGTAATAAATTTACCAGGTATTTTGCCGGAATATCGAGTGTCAAGTCCGCGCTGCGACAGTCGATATCGCGCATGGAAATTACGTTCCGATCTCCACGAGTTTTTCCGATCGAAACACGCATGTATACCTCGTCCCCGTTAATTGCGTTTCTTTTTTGTTCGGATCGAGTGGATAATGCTTTAAATGCGACGCTCTGCGAGTGCTGGACAAAGGGATGAACGATAAATGGAAAAATAGAATCGCATTACGTGCTTCTTAGTTGCGTGTCGATGCTTCAAAGGGTAAAATTGGAACATGAAAACGGATAAAAATGTTACGCGAATTTAGGTTGCGCGAAGCCCTCATCTTCCTTGTTTCCATCTATGCTGATGTCTCTGACAACCCGACTTTTTTGAATCGCCGAAAGAGACATTCTTTTCTATTCGATTCTCCTGGCTCATCCTCGAAAGCTAGGTTAAAGAGTAAACGTTTTTCATTGTATTATCATTGATCACGATTGATCGTTAACGAAGGAAAGTCAAAGAAGGGATTGCGTGGACAAATAGAACCCGTATTCGATACAATTTGCACGAATACACGTGGTCTCGATTTATTGGCAAATCGGGTATAATGGGTAATTTGATCCTCGATGTACGCGCACGGATAGAATTCAGATCCGATGGATTATTGGACTGCGTTAATGATGATTTTTTGAAGGAAGGAGATACAGCTATAAATGCCATAAATTATGCACGGTTATTTAATCTACGTTCGCTTAACTACAACATCGTTAGCTTTGAAAAGTTAGTACATACCTATTATCCGTTTATTTTGTTGAAATTTAATAAATTTAATGATCTTGTTACAGGTGTCGGGCACAATATAGAATCGGGGAAAGATTTCACGGTCGACGGTCTCTCTGGTTTCAGTAAAAAGAAGAAGAAGAAACGCCGTCATAGGTGAGTGTCTCACCCGAATTTTCGTCGAGAACATTTTTTAGTTATCATTTGTGTTGCATCGAATTTTTCGCCATTTTTCGTAACTTTATTGTCGCCATTAATTTTGTCCGGCGCACTCTGTAAAAATTTTGATTGGAACGCAACGTGAAATCAGCGTGATAGAAATACGTGTGAATAATTAATAACCACTGGCAAAATTTTCGACGCAACGCTGAGAGCTATTCTTCCGCATTTTCGCTTGGTTATCCGCGGGTCTGCGAGACAATCGATCGCGTTTCAGTGATTTTCATTCGGCGATAATGATAAATTTATTCCAAACGAATATATCATTTTAGACTTTTCATCGTGTAATCGACGAGTCCCACCCCCGATAATGAGTTTTCAGCTATTTTGAAGTGACAGACAACCCGAATGCAATCACCGTTCCGCAATAATTGTATACCACGATGAACGAATTCAGACTTAAATTGATCGTTAAAAGATATATTTGTCGCTAGAAATCGATTCCATTGAAACGTTACATCACATAAGATATGTATTTGCGTATTATCGACAGAAAAGATTAAAAATTGATGTTGGAAACTGGTCGAACAGGTGAATGAAGAATTATTATATTCGTAAATTGAACGTAGACAAATTAAAATTTCTCACGGCTCGAATGTTTTATTGTAAAATTTATGAAATCTGTTTTAAATTCTGTAGGGGCAGATTAAAGATAGATTTACGCTGATTGATTTGTTCGAAATTTGTTTCGCCAAAATGTATAGAATTTAATCTTGCTTCGGCTGCATCAACCGATGAAATTGTTTTTCAATATTATTCGAACGATCAACTTTTTCTAGATCTATTTTCACTTACGAAATCAGTGTTTCATTTTCTGCGTGGCTTTTTTCTTTCGAGTGTAGGCTAGCTTTAAGGGAAAAGCTGTAATGGCATATAACTAGGTTCATACGGTTGTTGCTCCAGGACGATCTTCACGTCACAGCAGCTGGAGGAGCTGGAGGCAGCCTTCAAGGAAGCCCATTATCCTGACGTGTATGCTCGCGAGATGCTCAGCCTTCGAACCGATTTGCCCGAAGACAGGATACAGGTGAGCGAAAATCAAAAGACCTATGAAATCCGACCTTCTGACCCACGAATCGGACGGCTTCGATACTACCATTTCCTTGTGAAATTCGCGACTCAGGGGTATCGAGTTTCTTTGCGTAGATTCTCGTAAACCCGAATTGATCAAAGGCTACTACTTTTCTTCGTAACCACTAACTTTTTGTCGATGTTAAGGACTCGAAGACCGTGCGTAATTTAGCTAAATATTTCATTGTTTAAACACTTAATATTTGTAACAAAGATTAAGATATTATGCTCCAAAAGTTACGTGATTATAATGTTTCGAGGATTAATTAAATTAATTTGTGCAAAACAAGAAAACGCAACAGAACGAACAAGAATGGAAAATCGGATTGTAAACGCGTTAAAAAGGGGACCATTCTCAGTCGTGAATTACGTGAATTAGAACGTATAAATAATCGAAAGTGGTTGCTTTCAACGAGGAAACAAAGCTTCTAGCGCGCGTCGTTTTCATAATTTTCCTATTAAATTAACATACAATGCAATTCACTTCAATTACAGCTAACGTAAAATTTATAAAGACGTGTACAGTGAAGTCCTTAGGCTCGCTTTTCGTCACCGTCAAGCACTCGTTCTCGAATAGTTCGTAAATATTACACTGCGCAAAATTTCGACTATAATTCGCTATTAAAACCACAATCTGCTTTAACGATAATTTTGTTCATTAACGAAAATTAACAACGTAACACTCTCTTGGAAAATTTAACGTGCTATTCGTGACGATTATATGATATAATCAGTGGAAATATAAAGCTCCAATACGTTTTCGTGTAATTACTGCGTCGTTTTATCGTTGAAAATTTGGGCTCACAGCGACAACGAGGACGACTTTGTAAACAAATTTAACGCGTATTCGTTCATCAAAGAGAATCATTATCAATTAGTGCCCGGTGTTAGTTACATTTGTATAAATTACCATGCAATTAATTTCGTAAATTCATACGTTATCAACATAATGATGTAACAAAGGTATTATCTGTTTGTAATACTTTAATAAGCTAATTGACCGCAAAAATTTCTTTCATATAGCAATAATATTGTCTAAAAGTAGCCATAGATTTCTTTAACGAAAACGTAAGTTTTTCATCTCCTATCTGCTACATCATGAATCAAACAACCCTATTATCCCTGCAATCTTATATAAGTCAGAGAACCTTGTTCTAGGACAACACCTCATAGAATACCGTAACAATTTGCGAATCATCTACGCAACGAACCGCAACTTCTTCTTTACCCGATCACAAATGGCATCTTACTCGATGCCGTGGTGATATCGCGCGGAATTATCGACAGCATGCATAAAGCGGCGAAAGAACAGTCGCAAATGAAAGTGGTAAGGGTTGCAGTGGCGGCTGGTTGTCGGGGGTGGAGAATGGCAAGTCCAAAAGGCGCGACTATAAAAGGGAGAATTTTCCCGGGCTGACGGTTAGTTACCGCGGACTCGTGGAGTACCAGGCTGAGATAGGTTTCCGCATGGCGGACCCGGGACAAACTTCCCTTTCTCTCCCTGTTCCTCGTCCCTCATCCTCGCATCGTGATTTACCCCTCCGTCCTTGCTTCTTCTCTGCCTCGTTCTCCTTAATCCTTCGCGTCACTGTATCCTTTCACGAACAACATACGTGCGAACCATGCCTGCGAATTTAGACGGTCCGTGGAAAACGTCGAAACGGAGAACGAAGAAAAGAAAAATTCCAATCTCGAGCCTGTGCTGGGCATCGTAGAAAGGCACCTACCTGACACGTGGGTGTACACGTACGATAACGTCCATGAGTGTCTGTGCATAAATGTCCGCTGCACGTAGGTACATACACGCTACTAAATATATTTTTGTAGAGGTAGGTATGTAACTGGAGAAACCAGGGTGACGAAGGTTAGAGGGATAACAGTGGTCCATGTAACAAGGGTGGCAAAGGAATCTCTAGAAGAGACAACACCAAAGGTAGAAAAGAAACGTTGAGGATACGTGCGACGAAGACACGGCGGTTAGGTAAAATGAGGAGAAAGATCGCGAGAAAGAGGAAAAGAAGAATAAAAAGAGATGCAAGGGAAAGGGGTAGATAGGTAGGTACAGTCGAGTCGCGATTCACGGGGTTGTTGAAGCTTCGTGGCTGAAGCGTACAGGCGCGTATACAGAAAGAGAGGAGAAAGAGGGGGGAAGGGAGGGAGAGAGAGAGAGAGAGAGGAAGAGAGTAACGGCGCCGTGAAACGACAAAGCGGCCATTGCAGGATGGGTGCGGTCCCGCGGGCCAATCAGAGAGACGAGTCGCGGACCGGTCGGCCAATCAGGCCGCGCCTTCCACCCGTCTTTTGTTTCTAAATTTGCGCGCGCGGCGGGGACACAATATAACGAGCGCGCGGGACGAAAAGAGGGGTTAGTAATCGTTAACGGTGATATTTTTGTGTGGGAGTACCGGCTTTCTTCGTCTTTTCTCTACCTCTTCTTTCACTCTACCTTCACCCCTGTACCTCCTCCCTCGTCCTACGCCGCGATCCCTCCTGCTCTCCGTCATCACTCTCGCCGCTTCTCTGTCCGACTCGTTGCCGCGTGAATTTCCTTCCGCTTCTCGATATAGCGCGCGCGTCTCCATCGAGTTTCTTCGTCCCTTGCTCTGTTCCTGCCTGTTCCGAGACCACTCCGACCCCCTATTTCTTTCCTAATTTCTTTGTAGCTTCACTCTCTGGACCCTTTGTCCCGCACATTTTTTTGTTTCTCGCGCGCTCGTGTGCGCGCACGCCGATGCGTGCCGCAAAACAACACGAAGAAGAGCGCCGCGCCGGCCAGTTTTCATATCGATTAGGGGCATTTTATGGCGCTTGACGTGCACGACGAGCGTGTTCGTTGTCAAGTAAATGCCTCCACTGAAATTTATTCGACAATACAAAATAAAGGACTCCGTTCAAGAGGAAATTATAGAAATGTCCGTGAACATTCTTGAAACATTCGTTCGTTCTCTCGTTGATGAAACACTGCGATAAAATTTTGATGTCGTTCGAACCGTAACGAACCGTTAACGTCGAAAGAAAGAGGAGGCCGGAAGGGTCTGCTTCCGCTATCAAATGAAATTATCGTGTCCACTGAGCGATTTGACAATGCGCCGTCTGTCAGGTTTCGCACGTTGAAATATTACTTGATTAAATGGACGAGTTTGGTTAGGCCAATGCGGTCTGAACAAATTAATTAGTTATGCTCACTGAATCTTATGCAGACAACGCCGACGTAGAAATACGAGTTTCATCGGGACGATGGTTTGCGTAAACATACACGAGTTTCGTTTTCCAATTCGCTATAACGTCCGACACGAGGTCGCTCCATCATGAAAATATAAAGGACACGCTGCTGCGTTTTCTTTGACGAGACGCTACTTGATTTTTGGTATTGAGAGGCTTTCTCATTTCGAACGGAGACAAAGAGACACAAGAGAAAAGGGAAACATCTTGTTTGAAGAATGGAAAACGCTGGAAGCATTTCTTCGTCTTCTCTTCGCGGCTAAATGAGAAATTTCCGGGACTTTTTCCATGGTATTCATTTCTTAGGACGATACTTACTTACTCCAAAATCACGAGGTCTTTGATACACGCCGGCGTTTCAGAAGCATTCTCCGTAATGTTTGAGTATTGAAAAGGATCACAATAATTGTCAATCCTACACCCTCCGATTCGTTGTGTTATTTCGTCCAACTTTTCCAACGCTGACAACCCAGAGAAAGAAAAACCGGAACGCTCCCGCGGTGAAGTTAATCGAAATGTCTCCGGCAGACCTCCGTTCCGCTTGTTTGCGTAATTGTGCACGCGATTCACGCATGCGGCAATATAATTGCGAGCTCCTACGACCGATTCTGTATCCGGCCCTGATATTTCTCTTATCAAAATGGTCACAGTATAAATGTATTCCTTCTGGATATAAAAAACGGAAATTCCGCAATTTTATAAAAATTATCTTCGTTGTTATCTCTTCGTCTTTCAAACATCATTTGATAAACTAAATTGAAAATTAATTTCTATAAAAGTTTTCGCCATCGATATACGCTAACTATTGCACTCAGTGCTTATAAAGAATACTATTGATAACCGAAAATACGCACTGCCTATAACCGGATGTAACTGTTTGATAGAATTCTTGTGAAACCGTCATGAAAGAAAGCCAACGAGGCTCAAGGGAGTGTCTGGTTTCGAAATTCACCCCCATACAGGAGGAAAGACCGATCGACTTGACTACTCGTTATCGCGATCGCTCTCGTACTTGCAATGAGGCCGCGTCTGATTGGCGCGCAGAATCGCGCACAAACGGACGTAATTTCGGTGGCCGGAGGGTTACGGCTTCTTATGGGGGTGCGAAAATTACAGGCTGCCTCGCCACACGTCCTTTCAACGTGATCGATATCTATATACCTACGCCGAAGGGGGTCCCACCTTGCGGAGTGTTTTGGACGAAATGACACCACGAATCACTGTTCAATTACTGTTTAATTTCGGTAACGCCGCGCGTGCAAGGGCTTAATAAATCGTGGCTTGCATTCGGAACGGACCATACGATGCTGAAAACGTCGTTCTAGTCGCGGTTCCTGCTGCTAATCGCGTTTGGAATATATGACTTTAATTTGCCAACACGTGCTACGTGTTTGCTAAACGCGTACAATTGCTCGGAGTTTAAACATTCACGAGTTTTTCTTTTCTCGATGCACGAGATTCAAACGGGTCAGTTCGTGTGCATCCCGGTAACAAATAGCCGGACGTGTAAACGAAGCGCTGGTCGAAGGAAAAGGAGTCATCCCATTCGTGCGGACAGACGTTTCCCGGTTGAAGTTATCCGGGTAATGAGGGCCGAGTCTCCCACGGGCTCGTTCGAAAAAACAACACGCGTATCCAACCATAAGCGGACCATTAGCGAAGAATTTTGACGTGGCTCACACAATCGTGTTGTGTCCGGCGAGAGGAGTGGAACGCCGGCTGGCTGTGCTGCTGAGAAAAAAATTGACTTCAAGTAGCGACGAACGGCTCACGAGACGCAAGTCATCCACGAAGTCCTCTAGAGGGTTCTCAGCCGGCTTCCACGTACGTTCTTTGACAAAGGTTCCACTGAAGGAAGACCCCCATCCTGACAACAGGGGCCCATTGTCAGTCCCCGTTTCAGCCGAGGCGCCATTGAGGATTCGTTAGAACGTCTTGCCAGGTAGAACCGCGCGACCGAGACCGCGAGTCTTCGACATTTTCATTCGATCGTGCACGATCATTCTTCAGTCTCGGCTCGATACATTTCATAGACTCGTAATTACAGCTTGGAATCGCTGTACAATTTCAAAATCCGTGATTGAGTATGCGGAACATACTTCAAAACGCGTTGGCTGTCGCTGTTGTTAGTTAAATTTAGTTTGTTTCTTCGAGGAAAAATATTTCTTATTTTTTTTTTTTTTTTTTTTGGAAAAAGGTATAATTTTTAACGATAATGTTCGTTATGCCGTTTTCTTTCGCAATGAGAAAATAAAATGTTGCCTCTCGAGTTTCCGTATAAAAATGTTGCACAAAGAAACAAGAGAACAAGTGTTTCAGTTTCTTGCGAAGTCGTTCGTTAATACGTGAGTTGCCGCGTCGTTGATCCTGGAAGAATAACTCGCCTAACAAAATGGCGTTCCTTTCGAGGGTTTCGAGGTGGAATGCTGGCAGCGTAAAGCATCGCCCGTAAAGTCGAGTTAAGAGGCTCGTTCGAATTCGATCTCGCACGACAAAGATCCTCGATTCTTCAATTGCTTTCGTCCAATGTTTCCTCGAGGAACAGTTCGTTCCTGCTACTGAATTATGTGGAAGATTGACCTGGCTGTAAACGGAAGGTTCTTTTCTCTCGGCACACGGAGACGAGTGGAACAACTGACAACGATGGAATGGAAAATAAAGATGCTTCGGTAACTTTGGATCTTTCTTTTCCCGAACAGTATCAAATCAAGTATACCGAAGCTTCTTTCTTTCGATTACTTTCAAAGCGACAGTCGTTTTCTGATAAAATACATTTAAATACATCTCGATTTATTTGTAGATTTATTTGTCCAATTTGTCGCCAGAGGATGATGAAATAGAAACAAATAAAAATACGCGTACAATATGCGAAGAGGTACGTTCGACGAGATTATTTTGAAATGGCTGACAAGAGCAACCGCAAGGACAAGCAGAAAATTAAGTGTCTGATTCAAGGAGGAAAGTAATCGTTGAAATGAAGCATAATCCCCCGGACATTAGGAATTTTCATTTTTAATCCACTCGTTTCCGCGCACAATTTGCTGTGAGAGTGGCGCATTACCAGACGACAAGAACAAAACGTTCGTCTCCCTCTCGCCCACTATCAAAATGGCTCGCGACAATAACGCGTCGTTGGTAAAGACGGCGATGCGACCGCGCGATTCATCGTATCGCGTCGCGTAGTTCTCAGCGGATGAAATCAGTAGATTCGAGGGTCCTAGACCCGCGTGGTCGTTTAAACCGATGAACAGGAAGAAAAGGGAGGAAAGCTGAAAGTTTGGCTCGTTTCAAGGATATAATCCACCGCGCAAGGAGAAGAAAGTAACGAAGAATCGAGTTACGTTCTCCACCCCCGACGGGCTCGTTCCTCTTCAACCCTCTTCCGCTCTACTTCGATCTCGCTTCGGGACTCTCTTCGTCCACTGTGGCTCTCGTCCTCCCGTAAAGAAGCCCAGCTAAGAAAGCGTAATGACGCGGAAACGGCTCAAATGACCCGCGAATTTTCACTGGACGAGTCTTCCTACTTGTGCTTATGTTTAATAGGCGACCGATGTCGTAAGTTGACGTAAATTGTGCCGAGGTATTATCATTTGCACGGCGAATTTATGGTAATTTTCGACTCGATTTCAACTACGATCTACTCTGTCGTATCAAGCGTACTGTACACTATCATACGGTATTTCCAACTTCTTAAAATTTTCATTTTTAACTGACTTATCAAAGAACAAGCTTTCTATCCATCGATTATTTATAGCACAAATGCGGTGTACCTATTTGCATTGGTTCGATAAGTGAAATAAGAGATTAATTTCTTTTCATTTCAAAATCTGTTTGTTTTCGCGATTACCAGCTGACTGATCGAAATTATCCGTCTTGTAAAAGGCTGTCTGTTATTTCGCCCGGAAAAAGAGACGATCGGCCAGCTCGGTGTTTTCTGAAAAATTCAATTCTTCTTTACAGACGGGACATGACAGGTGGATATCCTCGATAAAGGACTGAGAAGGACTCCAGTTCGAGTGCCTAGAGAAGACGTTAACACGTTCTAAAGGCCGCGCTAACGCTGTGTAAACAGCGCTCAACTCCGAAATTAGCTCTTCTCGGTCGGGTAAAATAAATATTTTCGTGTCGGACCATCGTTAACGGATTATGAAAATCCGTTTTTTTATTATTGCACTTGGTAGCTCATCTGGACAGTATCAGCAATTGTACGATCTAAAATTATATGGTCATCCATAAAATACATCGATGTTCGCCAGTTTTCAATTTTGTTCATCTAAATTTTCAATTTGTCGATTCCTCAATTTCTCCAATACTCTCTTCACTTTTTTCATTTTTAATTTTCAAATTCAAATTTAAACTTCGCTATTCGGTGTCCATTCGTTTATACATTACGGAGCCCAATAAGCAAACCAAAACAAATGTACGGTATTCAATTAATGCCAACCTCTTCTCTCTCTCTCTCTCTCTTCCTCTTCCTGTTCGTATAAGAATTAAATAAGCCCATAGGCTATAAATTCCATAGAAACGACAAATCGTTGCGAGGCTAGTCACTTAATTAAATTCTCCCGGATTGCAAGGACAGTCGGATCTAATCCCCCATAACAGATTTCGCGTGCTCGACTCTTGGATCGAGGCGTGATTACTCACGGGTCCCGGTTAGAAAATCGTCCGTAGGAAATTTCGAGGCAGGCCCCTGCCAATTATTGATTTTGTCTTTTCGATGGTCACGGACGCGACAGGAAAGCGATGCACGCGCACACTCGCGGCGAAAGGCTACGCACAGAAGGGTGTTCGCGTGTATACTGCAGGCCGGAGGGGTTACAAAGCTACGAACGCATTAAATACTCGAGAGCGCAGTGTCCTCGGATGAGCTTTACGTACACCGACACACACTTGGACAGGCGCACACAAACAGCCAGGCACGCACGCGATACGCACAAAGGCAGAGGCTAAATTGATTGCGTCTAAAATCCAACGAGCTTTCTCGGCTTTTCGTTCCCAGCCGCGACCGCGGCAACGCGAGCACGAAGATGGCGAGGTACAACCTTTGTAGCGGGGCGACGAGTACGTTTCACAAAAATATAACCTTGCAAAGAGGCTTTCTCTTTTTTCTTTTACTATCTTTCTCCCTACTACCACGCTTTCTGCCCCTTCATCCCGCTTCTCTCTGTGGATGCATACCTCTCTGAAAACGGATCGCCCTCCCTTCCGGAGGTTGGAGAGCTCCGTTTCACGTCACGCCACCACGATAAATAAGTTTTTCGCCGAAAAACGTACTGATCAAAAGGAATTTTCCGCGTTGCTGGCCCGTAGCTGACCCGATGGAGTTCGAGAAATGGCTTATTGCGGAAATTTTGGGTAAAAGGGGAGTTTCGAGGATTTAATATTTCGAAGATCGCGTAGAAACATCGAGAGAGTTTCGATAGGATGAGTAAATTATATTTTAACGACAATTTGATAGGAAATTGATTCGATAAAGCGGTTTTTAAAAGCGAACGCTCATGGATTCGGTAACTATGGCAAATAAGGCTGTTAGTAAAAATAGGAATTGTACTGATCAAAAGAAATTTTCAACGCACCGGTAATCGTAAATCGTGAAACGACTCGAAAATACGCGGATTCAATGGCACGCGTAATTTCGCGTGGTCGTTTTTTTTGGTTCACAGCGTTTTTACGTATAATAGCCCGCGATTACGTGACAATTCCAACATGTTGCAACAATGTGGGATACAATGTTTTTCCGAAATCAATTGATCGTGAACTAATCGCGAAAAAAGATTCGTCTCGATGAACAATGGCGCTTCCCATTTAAATAGTCGGACTGTCGTTTCTCTCTGTTTCTATGACGTTGACATAATTTCCAATGAATGGAATTAAAGTCGAATTATAGGATTTTCACGTGTGATTCAGCGGGCAACAATTCCCGTCGGGGGACGATCCTAATCCTGTCGTAAGAAGCGACCGATCGTACGCGCATAAAAGCAGCCCAAACCTATGGGTACATCGTCGACCTTCGAATCCAATAGCCCATGGAGCCTGCAACCCTCATAATAGGGTTGTGGCCGGTGACGGCTTCGAGCTCATGAATTTTCTATCGCTCGTAGCCGAATGATTAAATGATCTTTACCAATGAAGGGTGCGGCCTTTTGACTTCTGCGTGTCTAGACAGACACTGACAAGTGGCGTTCACCCCTATTGACGCTTAAGCATCCCCAAAGAGCTATAAAATTTGGATGAAATTATCCGAAAAAGTATATCGATTATCTTTCGTACGCGGAGAAACTATATAGTACGAGTGACACTTGTATTTTTCCTCTTGGATCTATTTATGGAATAATAAAATAGTCGACAAAGAATAACGTATTTAGTAAAAAATATCGAGTTTGAGATATCCACGCGTTCGGTAACCAATAAAACAAAAATCTACGAAGTCTCTGGAGAGAGGATTCACAAATCACGAGGATGTTCACGCGTCAGTCGATAATTTAGCGAACGACAGTACGCATCAGACAGTTTCTTAGGTCGATGATTCTTGGAAAGGAAAGGAGGCCGGTCGAAGCTCGTAAAACCAGCGGCAAACAAAGCGATGAATTCCGGTTGGCCGCGTTCCACCCCAAAAATTGACCAATAACGCGCATCTCGAGTATCCCCGGAGCGAGATCATGTGAGCGGTCGGTGGCGCGAACGTCGACTAGCAAATAAATAAGGGTCTTTCCGCGGCCGAAATCGGACTCGCGGAATATCTAGCAATTTGGGCGTAGCAGGATTGTCAACGGTACCGCTTATAAATTCTAATAAACCCCATTGCGCCACGACGAAATCTGGAGAGAGTGGGTGGCGAATGGCGAACGCTCGATCTCGAAGGCGCATCAGGGGTTGAAGCGGGGTATACGCGAGCAAGGGGATACCGTTGAATACGGATATAAATCTCGACTAACCGAATTAAGTTAGAAGCATGGACCGAAGTTTCGCCACGCCCTCGTCGCCGATGAAACGCTATCGAAACCCGGAGTCTGCGTGCTGAAAATTGTAGCCAGACAGAGGAAGAGGAAACAGGTTTGCAAATTGAAGAATGACACGAATAGAAGAAACCGCGGGTCAAAGACGCATGGTATTTTAACGTTAATTAATCTAGGGAGCGTCACACTAATTCCTACATCGAGATGAAAAATAGTTCTAAAAAAATTAACATTTGTAGTTGAATAGAGATCTAGGTTGGCGTCGTTACTACTGGTCCGATACTTCTAACACACTCCCAAGGCCGTCTCTTTCCACAGGAAAGATCCTTCCGTTTGGCGCTTCATTCGTTCGGATCGACTACTGCGCGTCGCGGAGTCCTTGCGCGATTAAACGTAGGGGACATCGTGATTGCGATTTCTATTAATGCGATCCTCAGCTCTTAGATGTAAACCACGTCCAATAAGACTTAGATAATAACGTTCGGTTAGCGTAACGACTTGATCGGGTTTCCTGTTGCATAGGATCGATCGTCCCAATCAGGAGATTCTCGGATAATCAACTAATCGATGCTTGGTGTTGTGGGAAATCGAATTAATCTAGAAAATTAACTTAGGATAACACGCTGTACGAGCGACATAATCAATCTACGAGCAACACCTTGTATAAGGAGCTTGATGGTTTTTAAGTAACGTAAGTGGTAAACTATCGAAAATTGTCAACTCCACTGTACATATAATTGCGGACCACTCGTCGTTCTAATCTAGTCGATATTAATTCACTCTCTTGCGAGATCCTTTCTGGTTGTTGGGGCTAAGTCATGATTAACGTCCGGGACCCTTCTCGTGGTCCTCCGTCCAGCAAGTGTCCCACCTAATGATGTTCCGGCGCGTGCCACTTCGCAGCATGGGGTCTATCCCTGAACCCCATGCTCTCAGCTAACCGAACTATTTGCTGGCCGATGACCAACGAGCACGGTCGTACATGCTTGTTCGCGCATTATGTCGCAAACAAGCGATGCGTTTTTCGAGGGTTAATGCGACTTCGCAGGTCCATCGCATGCGTTTCTTATTGGACGAGATTAATTGGCTTACCGGCACCCTAGGTTAGCTTGTGGGAACTCAGAGAACCATTATTCGCACTGTCGATCATCGTATATCATTTCAAACGATCTGTAAGAATATTTGATATAGTGTGATTCGATAGTTTCACCGCAGTATAGTAATAAGCGATAGCTTCCCCACTTGTCACGCGTTTACGACGAGTCTCTCTTGTTCGTACGAGTCTTTCTTCGGATAAAGCTATCACGATCGCAAAGATGCTCGTCTCGAGGATCCTTCGCGAAGTTGAAATACGATTGCTTTTTTGCGACGTGTAGCAATTGATGAGACAAAAGACATTGGAGGGGATGAAGAAAAAACAGAAGAAAGATAGCTTTGGGAAAGAAAGCGTTTAATAAGTACGTAACGGGTATCTAATACGTTTCGGCATCGGTTTGAGCTTTGACGATACGGGCGTTGAACAGGGGTTCGAGAGATCACGTGGAACGGTGGGAGTGCGGAGTGGCGAAAGAGGGAGAACCAGAACTCGATATCTCATTATCGGTCGATCGTAAATTGAAGTTACCGGTGGGGAGTAACGAGATCTCCAATTATCCTTAGGACAGTATCAGTTTGTGCGGCGCGTGTAGGTGTTAGCGTGGCGACGATTCGAAGGTGGTAGGCATTCGCCGATCTTGGTGTTCTTAGCTCGTCCGTCGAGCAAGAATGCTCGGATTGCGAAAAACAATACCGGCCAAACTGCTAAGAGAAAAATAACGGTCTCGTTTTCTTGCGTTCCGTTGGCAATTTCGTTTCTCTCTTTCGCCACTTTCCCACTCTTTCTTTCCTTCCGCCTTGCCACCAGTTCTTCTATCCTGCGTGGTATTCCTGGCTGGCTGGCTGCCTCTCTTCACGGCGGAAATCAAAAAGCTTTCGGTTAGGTAGACCTTCGAGGACCCTCGTCCTGCTAGTACCTGACGGCAACTCTTCAGCTTCAGTTTCAATACATCGTGCTGGCATCGAGCTCGAGTGTTGCAGCAAGAAGCAGGCAGGTGGGTGCCGTCGACTTGTTCTCTCTATCGGTATCTCTCCCTCCCTTCTCCTCTTCGATACTCCCCTACCATCTAGCTGAACCTCTTCTCGTCCTCCTTCTATCGTTCTCTCTTCCTCCGTTGATCTCCTCCTCCTTCGACGCCCTGTTCGCTTACTCTCTTTCGTATGATCGTTGGCTATCTCTGACTTTCGCGACTGTGTATCTTGTATCGGTGTATTGGTAATCCATAGCAAGTTACCGCGGGTTCCTCTTCTCCTACTTTGGTGCAGCCCCCGACATCCACCCTCTTTACTTCGCCTCGTATCTACTCCGTACCAACACTAACCATCCTAACTTAGACGCCGCTGTAGCATTCATTTCGAGTCTTTCCCTCGATCTTCCTATCGATGTCCTTCTCTTCATCTCGGTATCGCTCGCTGCATCTGCTTCTCTTGCTCTACTCGGTACTCTGCCTCTCTTTTCTTCCATTCTTCCCTCTTTGCCCCTTTCCGCTATCCCTGGTTCTCCCCGTCGCACTTTATATATCGGCCGTCCCTCTCTCTTTATTCCCATTCCCATTCTCATCCTCTTGTTTTGGTCCAATAGTCAGTCGCCGGTCTGATCGATGATACGCCAACAGCCAGCACTGCGCATGGCCGACTAAATACAAACTCACTCCTTATTATACCGGGTGTGCCAATAAAGGGGGTGGCGGGACAGAGAATGGGAAGAACGTGGCGGGTGGGAGAGAAGGAAGACGAGAAACCCACCGCTGGAGTTCTCGCTCCTTCGAGTCGACGAATGCCACCATAAAGGATCCTCTTCCTCTTCGTTGCCGTTGCTGCTACCGCTGCTTCTGCAATGCAGACCCCAACCTCTGCCACCCTTGCCTTCGCCTGTATATCCATTCTGCCAGCGTACTTCGATATCTCTGTCTTTGTCTCTTGGTAAGCTATTCCAGGATGCCGAAGGATAATCCCAGTACGCGATTTCCGATCCCGAACATCCGAACGAGTCATTCGCGATGAACTCGACGAACTTTTACCGATTCTAGTCGCCAAGTTTTCTATAGACTCTTTCCTCGCTTCGTTTTATGAGCTTTCCTCGGACGCGGCGTGTTACTTATTTCTACGAACTTCTTCGATTACCATGCTCTTTCTCGTTTCTCATATCATATGACCTCGTCGTCGTTTCTTTCGGATTGTTTGCCCGTTCTGAACATCGACGAATCTATTCCGGATCAAACTCCTCGATGGTTTATTCTCGTTAACGGTACAAACGAAATAGAAGTTGAACGGCAAGTGTTTGTTCTGAAATAGAAGTCGAAGGAGAGAATCTCGAAGATAAGGTACTACAATGAACCGGTCGGGTTCGAGGGATGTTTAAACTCTTCGTAAGGATGCAATCGCCGTCGTAAAGTCACTTGAAAATCGAATAACAGCTTTATGATCGGTACAGTCATTTACGCGTCAGTGGATAGAACGACTGCCCCCCGATCAATGAGAGATTTCCTACAGGATTCTCTCGTTTCGCGCGACCATTACCATTTCCGCGATGTAGCCTCAATCCCTTTCATTTCTCCACATCCTACTCTCTCATCTGCTTTTCCGCTTTCATCTTTCTGGAATGACGGGCTATTACGTTCGATTACGCAGTTTCTGGCTTTGAATCGTGAAATAATCTTATCCTGGCCGATCGACGATGTCAAAGATCTCAAGTGGCGAAAATTAAAAAACACCACTGGTAATGTCAGAGCGTTTTTCTTTTTTCTTTTCTTTTTTTTTTTTTTTTCTACCGTGGAATTAACGCCAGCTCTTTAGGAAAGCGGGACTCGTAGACGGATTAAATTTTGAAAGGGCCAACCGTTTCCGTTTTTCCTTATCAATGAGACAAAAGCGCATTTTATCAGAGAACGGGGCAACATTTGCATGAGTATTTTTTCGCGCCTGCGGGGGAAGGTAGGTCGCGGGAAAAAGGCCGGCCAGCTTGTTCAAGCCTAGGCGGAAGATAATTTCGGGGTGGCAGCACAAATTGACAGGGCAACGCATTTCCATTCATTCGAATTACGTTCCAATTCTGCTGGTGACTTTAGCATTGTTGCTACAAATTGGTACACGCCCTGGCCTCCGGCCCAGGCCACCCCCACGTGCGTCTGCCTTGTACACACGTTTCACAAATGATGCGTGTGCAGGTCTTTTTAAATAACATCCTCGAACGATCACGTATGCCGATTACGGCTACGAGAAGACTATCGCTGACGTATTTAATATTGTTGAATAAAATACATTACACGTAGTTTCATAGCTGTTCTTAGTGACGTTTTAGAGATAATTTTAGCGACGTGAATAATGTACAGTTTTTTCTTTCTCTCTTTTTTTTTTTTTTTTTTGATTAAATAGAAGCGAATTAAATACAGAATGAGAGTAAAAACTCATAACCTTTTCATTCGATCTGAACACTGATAAACGTAAAAGAGAAATCTGGTACATATGTAAATAGCGATCCACCATTACCGGTTATATAGAAATATCATTTTCCACTCGTTCGATATTACGGCTAATATTGCGAGCGTATAAAACACTGTCTCAAGTTGCAGTCATGAAACGTTATCAAACAATAACCGTACAAGAGAATTGAACGTTTAAATTGCAACAAACACGAACATATTTTGTACGAGAAGCGAACGCTAATCTGCACATTACAATTACTAACTTCTCAGTTACGATTAGTTTGCTTAGTTCAGAGACGGTAATGTGCAAAACTTGTCGGAAATGGAGCTCGTTAAAATTGAAACTCGTACGGGGATACGAGCATGACCGGAGGAAACGACACGTGACTCCTCTCTAGGTGGTCCGATGATCAGAATTGTTAACAAGTAGTCTAACAGGATGCCGAACCGCGAAAAACAGGATAACGAACTCCAAGTTGATCGTTTAAGCGGAATAGTTAACTACGAACTGCCGTGGAACCGCACGCATGAAACTGATCGCACGTCGCGCTCATAGTGTTCCAATTAGTAGACAATGATCATTAAACGGACAAGTGGGTCCAAATACATCGTCGGTGAAGTTCTGTCGGGCTTGGTAATTCTAGGCCCATAATGGGCTGCTAATAAGTAGTCTTCCACTTGATGTGACTTCCACTATTAGTCATAGTGTTTTCTCCAGCTGTATTCGTTCTTTCTCATCGTTGCTTGAAAAAATTGCTGCTTCGTGAATTTGCGAGAACATTGACTATACGTATTTCCCAAGGATGGATCGCGATGCCCCTGGCATGGGTGTCTTTCGCGTCCAGACAACCTTCTTTTTTTTTTACATACTTTTACATTCTGATATCGATTATTTTTTCATATGCGTTATGCTTTAGTCGAGTTTTACGACACGCTCAGGATTACGTTGGGTCTATTCTTCGCTCGACATCGCAGAAGGATACCGATTATAAGTTTACGAAATAAATGTTACGAATTTGTTGTTTCAGGTCTGGTTCCAAAATCGGAGAGCAAAATGGCGTAAAACTGAGAAGTGTTGGGGCAGAAGTACCATAATGGCGGAGTATGGCCTGTACGGAGCAATGGTGCGACACTCTCTACCGCTTCCAGAGACTATACTGAAAAGTGCCAAGGAGAACGAATCGGTAGCGCCATGGTTGCTAGGTAAAAATCATGAAAATTTCCTCCTAGACTGTTGAACGAACGAAAACATTAAGTTTTGCTAACTTCATAGATGATTCTGATGTCTCATTTTTAAGAAACGAGAGTACAAATGAATACGGGGTATTAAAATAATCTATCGATCGACTCGTCGGTTACCCGTTTTGTTAAAAGTAACACTGTTGAAGTCGTAAGCAATGCTTAATGAGAACTATGCCCCGCCCTTGCAGAAAATATACAAGTCTCGACTTTGTTTTTCTGTTCGTCTCTGTCAGCTCAATCATCTAAGACGAGCAGCTTTAGTCAAGATATCGAAAATAATCAAGAACTGATTGACTGTGGCCCCGCAGGGATGCACCGGAAGTCAATCGAAGCAGCGGAACATCTCAAGTCCGGCGGAGAGGACAGCGGAAACGATCACAATGGAAGCGGAAGCAGCCCCCATCATAATCATCATCAAGGTGGACCGACCAGCTCCGAGAGCGGACAGGAAAGTCAGGACGGTATGGGACCTTCTTCGTCGTCAGGTGATTATTACCTTGGAATTCTTTTCATTTCGCGTGTCTACGGGTCGTGATTCCACGATACGAAAGATATTAGGAACGTTCGAAGTTCTTAATTCGTTGCTCGTGGAAAGGAAAACAGGGATAAGGCGACTCTTTGTAGCGGATACCCATCGAAACTTAGATTAATTTCGTAAAACTTTTGCTTATCAGGAATCGTTCAGGATACGGAACAGCTGAGGAACGAGAGCATCGCCTGTTTGAGGGCGAAAGCGCAGCAGCATCAGCTGCAGTTGAGTCTACAACCTACGGCTGCGCCCACCAGCACCTCGTATCCTGCAGGCCCGCAGTCCAGCACGCTTCATGCCTCCGTTTAATCACCGTTTCGACATTCCTTCCACGAGTCATCGGAACTAAAAGACGTTCAATACTGTAGAGAACAATCTCGTTCGAACTTTAAACGCTACGTTTTCAGCAAGAAATTTTGCCAATCATCGTCGCGACCGAGTTTCAGAGGAAATGGAAGCTCATCGAAGAGATCGCGTCAGCGGACTCGCTAGTCGGTCGCCACAAAAATTGTTCTTCGTCTTTTCTTCGAGTCGCAGAGCTTCGCGATATCATTACCGAGTCTAATTTCGACGAATCAGGGTAAACGTCTGTAAAAGGTACCTATACGACAGTTGTACAGACAACATATACCGTACACACATATACACACAACGAATACGAATCGTTCGCGTTCGAACGATCAGGCTAAATCATCGAAGCGCTGATCGATATCGCGCAGAGCCTACGCAATTCTCGCATTTCGCGTCTCACCTTCGAACGAATCGACAATAGGAGGAAGCGTCGATCACGAAGGGGACGAACAACGAGAATTACTTCGAGTCGGTCCTCATTCAACGAAACGGTGGCCTATGGACGGCCAAGTACAATGACGAATCATCGATCGCGGTGTGACAAAGCTCGCTTCCACCCGTCGACAGCGACTCGTTCTCGCGATTCGTTGCGTTCCTCGAGGTTCACCCCTCGAAACAGCCTCCCGTATCGGCGATCGTGTGTCAAAATCGTGGAAATTTGACAGGCAAGTTACGGCAGGTGGGTGTCTGCGCGAGCGAGTCGCAGGCGAATCGACGCCAAGTGGAAGGCGAACAACTAATTAGGAGTTATAGCCGCTTTAAATAGTGCGAGTATAAATATATACATATGTATGGAGGAGCGTGTTTGCTGCATCGTGATTACGTTAATTACAGTGAGTCAAGAGAGGAAGAGATAGAGAGAAAGTGAGCGCGTGAGTATGCCTGCGTACCTTGAAACGAACATTTCGCCTTTAGGAGATCACCGGAATGATTTGCAACGAACAACAAGCTAAATAAATTACCATGACGAGTGAGACGAGTTTACGAATTAAAAATTACCCGACACATCGAACTTCGACGCTTCGAACACGCCTTCTGTGACGTTGCATCGGAGCGACATGCTTCCCAGTTCACGAGAAGTTGGAAAATCGTTTGAAAATTTGCGATAGATGCCACAATTGCGGATTAATTGATCATTAAAGAGTACGTGTTGAGCTCATGCGTGCGTGTGCTAGAGAAAGAAAGAGATATGTTTTTGCGGATACCACATATGCGTGTGTAAGAGAGAAAGAGAGAGAGAGTGTGTGTGTGTGTGTGTGTGCGCGCAACGGAAAATCTTTATTAGAGAACACTTCCTATACTCAAGTACTTAAAGAAGACGTAACTGTTGTCAAATGTGCAATATATCGGTATAAGTTCTAGCTGGATAAGGCATTATACTTTATTTACGGATACAATTATGTGAGGTGGTTGTCAGGGTAATGGTGCGTCGACGGTCGGGCAAGAAAGGTCAAAGCTGACTAAAATTGGTCGCAATAGGATGCAATCTACGAGTTAACGAGAGGATCTTTAATTCTCTGTGCATCTTTGCAACGATCGCGAAATTTCAAAACCGCATGACCCGAAGAAACGGAACTTTCTACGACGTAGAGACAATTATCGTATTAATTCGTTACTCGTTACGCGATTCAAAGATCAAGATGAATAATTTCGGTATATCAATGTTGGCACAGAGAATTGTTAAAAAAAATTGTAAAAAGAGTATAAATTTTTTCGATAGTATATTTAAGAGCTTCTCTCGTCTTGCATCCTGTTTGTTAACAAAGAAGCAATTACTAAAGTAGACGTTGTTTCCACAAAGATATTCACGTGTAATTTTTATTCTTCCACCTCGAGGACGATGTTCGCGCCGCGCTGGCACCGTTACCTTGCTCCTGTCCACTGTATATAAATATATATAAATACAAAGTATATATATATAAATATACATAAAAAAATATAAATGCGAATATATGTGGTTACGAGGCACCCTAAGCCGGACGAATCTCTTTGCGATTTTTGTGTTTACAGTCGATCTCGTGATCGTGCACCTCACGTTTTCAAGCATTAATTACCTTTCTGATTCGCGTCACTTTTTCACGTTTTGTTCTTTCTCGACGTGAGAATAAACCTTCGATTTAAATATGGACGAAGGGCATCTCAACCAGCAAAGAGTTTCGTTCGTCTTAGATCCACCGGATTATAACACGTAACGTAACGCACTATAATTTAAACAAAACAATTACGGGATGAGGTAACCACATGCTACATTGAGACAGGAACGAAAATGGAGGTAACGAAAGGAACACTGCTGTTGTTTGTAAGACACACTTAACAACGCGCTTCGGATCTCAAGCGAATTCCCTGTATCCGAATGCTCCAACGCATGCATAGTAGTCGGCTAGTGTATGTAATAAATAAAATTTCTGAACAAAACGATACTGCATTGTTTCCTTATTATTCGCTCTCCCCACCCCCACCCTACCTCTTTTTATCTCTTGTGTTTACGTTCTTTGACGTTATTTTACCTAAATAAGTTACTAGAATAGTTACGATTTTGAGGTTTCAGTACTGGATATTCATTAAAGACGAGACAATAATTTCGTTCGAGTTATTTGAGAAAATATTCAAGCAACTTGCATGGAAATGAAAACAGTAAACTGCTTTCTGCTTTCGCTATATTAACGATGCGGCAAGACTTTGTTTCATTAAGGCCAACAATTACGTCTAATGATGCCCTTGGATTTTTCAGGGGACGCGTTGAACTGCACTCGATAATTCTCATTTAAAAAAACGAATTATGGGCTTCGATGTATTGTGAAATTTTTCTTCTGACGGTAATGGCACCCGATATAGAAAGTCCTTTGACGCGAAAAAATAATTAAAAGTTTATTAATTATCGCGCAGTTTGAATTTAGACAGAGCGATATAAAAATAAGTCAGCGGCCTAAATTTTTAACGAATGCCCGAACATCGTTAATATGGTTAGGATTTAGTATTGAATTTATTTTTATTTTATTTGCTTCGTTCTCTTCCTTTCGCTTTTCTTTCTTTTTTTTTTCTTTGCCACATTTAACGTGGAGTCTTCTATTCCAAAATTTGACGAGTGTTATTCGAAATAAAAATTCGTACTTCGTCACAAAAATCAGTTTCTAACTAAGCGTACATAAAATAATAATTTACAGATGTCGTATAGATAGTAACAATTCGTAGAAAATTATTTGCATATGCTTCGTATTCGATAACATGACGACATCTATAGAAGTGCAGGGAAATCGGTATTATGCTTGTCCTGCGGACATCCTATTGAAGTTCACTCTTTACACGTCGGTAATTTATCGGCAACCGGTATTTTTTGAATCACGGAAGATTAATATCGAAAAAAGAAAAGAAAAAGACTGAAATATTTAACGAACGAAAATTGGAAGCTGTTTCAAATAAAAGAACCTTTATTGATCAATAAAACCTTTATCTGACCAATAAAAAAAAAAAATTAAGATAAAAAAGTGCTAGTGAAGATTTGAATTTCACGTTTATTCGGTATATTTTATATATATATATATTAATACATGTGACATTAAGGACGCAGTAATATATTATCGGGCTGCCGCCATCGACAAGAATAGGACATCGATACTGAATATTTACAAAAATACAAAAGCTTACAAAACATCGACTGCTATACAACGAACTCTTGTCTAATCGTTTCGCCTTCTCTGGTCTACACATCGAAAACTAACACGAATTCCATCAACGACTCGGCAATTATTAACGAGCTTCTAAATAATCTAATTAATTATTAGGTCCTTTTCTAAAATACAAAATCAGACTTGTAGGTTTCCCGAGGCTGAAATAGAGTTGCAAGTATGCAATGGCCCTCTCTGGTATGTTTCTCAGTATATAAAAAGAACACGCTGTTCTCAAAAAGCATCGAAAATTTCGGTAAGAATATTCGTCGACGTATGAAAATCGAAGTCTTTTCAAAATTGTAACAGGTCTATCGTTCTTAGGATCGCGTTGCGTTTTCTCTCTGTTCGTTACCTCTCCTTGGCCCGATCGCTACGATGTTCTTTCGTCGAAGTTTTGCAAATCACTGCCGTTAAACGCGGACTACCTTAATGAACAAACGCATAATGACTATATACAGAAAATTATCGCGTGATACCCTTGCCTGACTCGTAACACAAACGCTTTTTAACAATGTACAAACTTGCGTTCGCTCAGTTTTTCGATTTTGCAATTTTTATGCAATGTCGCTTAATTTTAATCGTCGTATACGATGATAAAAACACAAAATTCTATTTGGTTATCATTGTGTAAAAAAAGAGAAATTATCGAAATTGAGTGCGCTAAAGCATCGTTAATCGTACGACGCTTTGGTCTTGTCAATTTAAAGATCGCGTTCTCACACGATTTCGTATTCCTGGATATTTCTTTGCCGTATTTCTTACGCAACATCGAACACAGTGTCAGATATGTGCAGGAATAACTGCAAAAACGAAACATGAGATTCGATTAAGAATATAAGGTGTATACAATTTTCCGAATTTATGATCGAACAAACTTCACGAAACATAATGCACCAAACGAATTACGATCGGTGAATTAGGAAGACTTTAGAGATAATGAATTAAAGAGGAATTACATCCGAAGATAATACTACGTAATCGATGAAGGAATTTACGAAAAGTAAAAGTTTCGTAGTCTTCATTTTGTTATTCTATTTACACGTTTCGTACTTAATCCGTATCCGTTATTTCGATTCTCTCCTTTATTCCTACAGGGGAATTGATTTCCTTCAACGCAACATTCATGTTTCCTTTCTATCACATATTGTTTAAATCGTAAAATGATTCGAACGACGTTAACGTCACTAGCAATTCCAGAAAAGATTTCAATGTCTTTCCCTGGAATCTTCTCTGTGCGCGCTGTGTCTTCGCGATTCTTGGCCGCTCGGAGTCACAGGTCTGCGCTTTGATCTTTTAAATTTCGCGATATCCTCTCCGAAAACGTCGCCGGTTCGAAGAGCCGATATCAAGTCATCGAATTCACCCTTATTGTCGTTCTGTCCATTGCTATTGGCTTCGTTCTTTTTGCTCAAGGAGATACTGTTCAATATTCCCTCGCGAGAATTCTTTCTTTCCATTGTCCTCTTCCGAAGCTAATATAAATTGTTTCAAAGAATATGATTACTCAAGGATTAGCGCAGAAGAAATACAACGCGAGTATCTCGCATTTTACGTACCTCTTGTTCTTGCTTTGCTCTTCGTTCTTCTTCCTCTATCTTCTTCCTCATATTTTCCACGTCTTGTCTGGCTTCAGCTAACGCCTGTAGGAAGTTTTCAAAAATGCCAAAGAACTCGTCTGGCTGCACGCCTGCTGAATCTTCGCCAAACAGCCTCACTGCTCGGTCAAACTATTCGCAGAAATTTCAGTCAATGGGTGAAAGAAAACTTGGCAATTGTATACAACCAGTCTGGAAACTTACTCTGGTCTTCATATCTTGGAACAGATCCTCCGCTTCCGCTAACCTACATGTAGCCTGTGCCTGGAAATCTCTCATTGCTGGTAAGAACATGTCTCCTTGAAGTACTTGAGACTGACCACGGTGGAATTCTAATAAAAAGTCGATAAAATTAAAGCAATCGTAAAACATAACATTAGGTTGTCCGAAAAGTGTCTTTCTTTTACAGACACGTCTTTTACAACGGCGCATCTTTATACAAACACGAAACCTAATTTGTCGATCGTTGTGATCTTTATTTTGGGGGAACAAATGGGTCATACGTAATTCGATAAAATAATATAAAACGAAAAACGTTGTGCGTCCATTATTTTCTTATAAAAAGAAAGAAACTTTTCGTACGACCTAATAGTATTAATCAAGGCAATTACGAAGCATACCTATTTCCCTTTGAACGTCCTGAAGACCATTTTTCAAATTAGCCACCTCTTTCTGCAGATCAGCCATGCTAACTCTAGCTGCGGTTCGAACATGAGGCATATCCTCCTCGATGTCCAACACCTCTCTAAACCTAGACTCAAGGATTTGAACCAAATAGTGCAGCAAAGTCGTGCCTTTGGAGCAAGAAGACTTGGTATCGACTAGACGATTCAAGGAAGCTAAGCGGAAACCGCAGGCATTCCCGCGAGCGTTTCCGCGATTTACGTAATTCCCTAGAGCTAAGACCAATTCCAGGAGCTTTCTAAGTCGCCGGGACCTGGCCACCTGTCGACTAGCTTCGAGCACCGCACGCATTCTCGGTGTCAATTCCGCAATGCTGGCAGCGAATTTCTTTTTGTAGTGAAGAGATCGTAATCTTTGCTCGTAATGCGGCACTCTGAAACGTGAATATCAGGAAATATCTTTTTAGAATGTCACCGAGTATTATCTGATCAAGTTTTATACCAGCGCAACGTATATACGATACTCCGTTTGTTTCGTTTGTCATAAATATTCGATTAAACGTTTGGTATGCATCGACAAAAACGTTATTTCTGGAAAAGAAAGGATCAACGATAGGAGGTATAGATCTACGTACTTGGATATTTGGTATAAGAAACAATCGGCCCTGTTCTGAAGCTCTTTCTGATGTATGTCCAAGAGAGCAGCTTCTTCAGACGATGGGATATACTTCAATAGTTGTTCAACCATGTCTATGTGCAGAATATTCTGTTGGTCCATAGAGAGGATGGTTCTAGTGATCTCGTTGTCGGACATTTTCAACTTGGACAACAAAATCGTGCAGTTCTGAGCTCTCCTCGAATCAATCACTGACATGGTCTTCTTGTTCTTTCCTAGGGTTCGCAGATCTTCGATCGAACCCTCCGCGGACACTCCGTTCTTTTGATAAGCGCAAAAGATTTTATCGATCGATTCTAGATCCATGACGTTATATAACTTCGTGTCATCGAGTTCCGACCATATAGTGCCTTGCAACTTTTGCTCCGGTATCTTCGACCAATTAAAGGACTTCAAGGGATTGCTCGGTTGAGGAACATTCTTGATTATCTCCACCTGGATACGTTTAATTCTTTTCATTATTCAATGTACTGCGGTAACTGAGAAAGTTGGCAATTGTTAAAGATCAAAGGTTATCCTACCTTCATCGGAGGAGGAGCTGCGGGCATTAGGCAAGGAGGTGGTGGAGGTGCCAAGGGCGGAGGCGGGGGCGGGGGTGGCATTGGTTTGGCTTCAACCTTCTCAAGAACCTCGTCCTCGACGATTTTAATCGTCGCTTTCGCATCGTCCGGTAAGCTTCCGGAAGCTACCAATTGTTCCAGCCTCTTCCTCTCCGATTTCTCGTTGTTTATCTGTCGAGATAGCGTCTCGACGTTGTCTTGCAATTCCGAAATCCTCTGCTTCGTCTCTATATGCATCGACGTCTCCTTCTCGAGGCGTTCTTTCACCCTTGCCAAGCTGGCCTCTATATCTTCCTAGAAAGGTAGGTCAGGTCACGGATGAGAACAAGAGCGGACAACGATCTCAATTTGGCAAGACAAGACGATAAATTACTTTCTCTTGTGTTCTTAGATCTAACTCTTGTTCCTTCTTGGCTAGTCTACTCGACATGTCGGAATTTTCTCGCTCCAACTCCTCTGCCTTCTTCCTGGCCGCGACGAGTTCTTCTTCCTTTGCGAGCAAATGAACAATTTCCTTCACGTTGATCTCAATCGGCGCGACGTCGGGATTCCTTGTGACACCTGTATCATTTCCTTCTGACTGGAGAACGATTTGTTGCACGATCCGATCGAACAGTAGCCAGTGTTGAGGATGGGAGCCATAATCGACTGGAAGTAATAGAGAAATAACAGATAAACATCTTCCTTTTCAAGCGAGTAGTACGAGTAAGTGAAAAGAAGATATCTTACGAGGTAATAGAAGACAGTGTTCCAAAAGACTCAACAAATGAGGATACGCAGCGGTATGACTGAGCTTTCTCCTCAATAAATCGAACATCGCCGTAGCGCTCTTCGTGTCCACGTGTTCCTTTTCGAACTTCCTCGCCAACTCCTTCTCGTCTTCGTTTCTCACCATTTCAAAGAAATCCAAATGCCTATCTAACGTCTCATTTTCATATTTTCTAAGCTTTTCGATAATCGGTTGAATACCGAGCATCAATAATTCGTATCTCAGGTGTAACCTAAACTCCAAAGTCACTTGACCTGGTCCATAATTCAACACCGCGTTAATGAACGACATGATCGCCGTCTTCAGAGACAGATTGTCTTTGTAGATACCGAAGTTCTTGTCCAAATCGTTTATAATACTTTGGAAACGTGTTCGTTCGGAATGATACTGCTGGAAATGTAGCATAGCTTCCAAGACTTTTCGATGACCACCTGGAACCAGGCAAACAGCGCCCAGAATTTCGAGAACGGATATCTTCGTCTTGATGTTTTCAGTCGCCAGCGACTGGGATATCGTATTGATGGCAGTAGGGTGCGCCAGTACGTGTGCTCTTCCATTCTGCAAAGACGATTAGAATTTCGATAGAACTTCTCGCTTAAAAGTGTTCAGTGGTCAATTATTACAACCTAATCCTACCGAATTGTTCATCAACGCCTTCAAACACCCTATCACACTTGTATGAAGGTTGCTGTTAGCTGCCTCCGCGTCCATAGTTCCAAGAACTTGTAACAGAGCATTCAATCCATCGAGTTCTATAAACCTGAGCACGAAACTATGCGGCTGCGTCCTCAAAGCGGTCTTTAGGGCTTCGGTTTGTCGCATCTGATTCGAAACTTCTTCGCCCTCTTCGGGAAAAGGACTCTGAAATTAATAAGTTCTTCATTAACACAAATATTAATTCATTAGTTAACAATGAAAAATCACGAAATAATTACACTAGCTATCGTCTTCAGTCTGTTGATATAATCCTCGGGATCCCCGCTCAGATCTGTAGTTCTGAGTCCACCATTCTCAAGCGTGCCGTTACCTTTCCTGGAGCAATATATCTGCCACTTTTTGTTCGCCGGAAGTGCCAGAACCGCCTGTCGGTTGGCCTGGGTCAGGTCCAGCTCGTCGACCAATTCGAGGAACATCTTGTTCAGTTCTTCCTCGGCAGGCATCGGCAGGGTGGGCGTCATTGCTTGAAGCGTGAGCGTACCCGTGTGCTCCACAACGCAATACGTGATTTCCGGTGGCTCGTCATCCTGTATGTAGAAGAAACATAGCCATATTTTCAGTCAGCTGTTGCAACCGCTGCTTTCATAGATAATCATTTGGTTTCCCTGCAGGCTTGTTTTTGCAGGATACGAGAGGCAAGATGATGAAGATGAAGATGATGATGATGATGATGATGATGAAAGGAGCAATAAAACGGGGAAGCAATTGTTACTTCGTTGCCGCTCAACGCGGAAGGATTTCATGGAGACGTTATTTTAATAATCGCACAGGAAATGCTAAAAATTGAGAAAAATGTCACGGAATTGGGTTCGACCTGTTTCGTTTAAACATCGCCAGATATTTTTGACTTTCCGTGAAAACCGATTGGGAACGAAGACGATCGAGGGTATGTAACCAGGTCTTGACCTTATTGAAGACGAGCCTCGGCATTAAATCGCGGAGTTGGCTGCTCGTCGAGATGCCGCTGTGAACCAACTTTACATGTGTACAGTGTGCGTGATCGACGATCAAACACGAGACGCCTTTTATATCGAACTTGTATCAAATATTTTGCATAAAAATATTGTCATGAACTTCGATACACATTAATGGTATGCTATATTTATCAAATTATTACGATGTTCGAGTTATACTGTGGTCCAGTTCAACCTGTATTTGCGATCCTCGAAGGACCATTAACTTCGTGCACTGTACCATTCTCGTGCCTCTCTCGCTTGGCTCGAGCAGTCAGAACCAGAGGCAGCAAAGGTCAGGGGACCGGCTCAGGCACTGGATTCCTAAGGTACTTTCACACGTGACTAGGAAATTACCTATATTCACGTACCAGGCCGTCGATTTATTCTTCGCAAACATCATGCTACGACCGAGAATATGCGTGCCATTTAAAATATTTATCGTTCGCTGAGCAACTTCGTGCAAGCTCCTGGTTCACGTGATGTATTTTTCACATATTCGTTGTGTTTGACCGTTATCACGAAGCGATACGAAGAACTGTGTTAAGATAATAGTCAGTGCGAGAAACTAAGAATATTAGCAGTGTTAACAGTCTGTTGACAAGAGCATCGTCAAACTATTTGCACCATAGTTTACATAGTCAATTCCGCATTGCTGTAGAAATGCATAGATTTATCGTGTAGATAGCAGAAATAATTACTCGGTTTTTATTCTAAGAGGAGTTTTCTCAATATAACAATCGAAATTTTCCCAATCCGCTCCTAACCAATTTCCCGATCGTCCAACGCTCAATTTCCTCAAAAGTCGCTTGCAACATCCAGCATCCCTCAATTCGTTTCAGGTTAACGCTCGCGGCGCGTTCACGCGCGATACTAGCACGTGAACGCGAAATAAGAGGAGATGCCATAAAGCGTGACACGCGACCGCCTGCCGGCACGCACACGTGAGTTTCAGCGTAAAAAGGCGAAGGAGGTCGGTCAGTTCGGAGCTGGATTCGTCGAGTTTACGCGACAGACTCCCTCCAACGGCCACCTTCCTCGTAGGACGAAAGTCTATCCACCGTGACGAATGCGTCGAGTAAATAACATGGATAGATTCCTCGGCGAAAAATCGAGATGGTAATGTATCGCTTGGCTAGGGTTTCTCCGCTTTGAGCAACGCGGTTCATACGGTGTTCACACGTAAGTAGATTTATCGTTTGAGAACTGCTGAGAAAACACGCGGTAACCTGCGACAAACTTCGTTAAACTCCTTCGTATCACAAATTTTATTCTTACTAACAAAACGATTTTCTTTACGAACTTCTTTAAACTTAATTTTCAAATTGGAAGACATATATCGTAAATCATGGTTTGCTATAAAATCTTTATCAACTACGTTGTCTTTGGTCAAACAGAAGATAGGTTTAAAGAATGTGATGTGTCATGATTACGAACGACGCTCTGGGTGAAAGATCTCGGCCGATCGCTGGAAAGTCCGACATCAACTCGAATCCCAGTATCGATCACCACCCTGCTCGTAAACGACCACGTGTTCAACGTCCGCACGTAATAAACTTTGTTATTGCACTATGTTGAGAAGATGATTATAAAATATAACCTGACGTTGTACGGAACGCAAACGACCGCTGAATGCAGTTCCGCGTCCTACCTTCTCATAAGCATATTTTTCCTCCGGCATCTCTCTGTTGTAGCTTGATAACAGGCGTAATCCGAGGCACGATCTTGGAAGCAACGTTATAACTGTATAAAGTGACCCGATTTAGCACAACCACGTATTCATCGGCTGCACGCGATGTGATTTATAATCGGTCGGCTTGAAACGAAAGCGAAATATTATACGCGCTCGTGTCACGAACTCGTCTCGATGATAACTTCCTTGCAATTTCCAGGGATCTAACCTTAGATGAACCTTGGAATGTAACTCACCACCTAAGCACGTCGAACCAATTGATTCGAATTTACTGGCATTGCACTTGGCAAGGAGATCTATAGATTCTGTTTTTGTTTCACTGTACGGGTTGCCTTCCGGTGGAAAGGGAACACGTAAAAGTACCTCTCGCGCAGATCGTTTCAGGTTTAAGGACACCCACGCCCGCGTGGGCGAGTAGGTTGTCAACGTAACACGGAAATTAAGCGCAATGAGATTTGCAGATATGGCATACTGTCTACTCTTTATAGGTCTCGTAGCATGATCACGTGCTAATACTCGTTGAAAACTAGTTTCATCGTCGATAGATACTTTTTGTAACACACGATAGCCCAGAAAAAAATTACTCGTTGTGGTCGGAGAGGAGAATAAAGTCAATATACGGTGCGGATTAGTTTGCAAATGCTGTAAGTTTTAAAAAAAAAGATTCAGAATCGTTCGAACAATCGTGATGTAATTTCGAAAGATCTCGAAAGAAAGTCATTACGCCCGTATTCTATTCTGCATCTTGAAGAAATTGCAGAAGCTTCGAAGCAAATGGAACAGATGGGCGATGGGAAACAACGTCGGCAATCGAGTTGCTCTCTGCGGATAGCACATACGCTTCTTCGGAAGCGTCGAGTTCGCAATAAACCGATGAGGTTGAAGTGGCTCGGAAGCCTGGCAAGAAATCCCCTGGGACGTGATCGCGTCAAACCCGCCGGCATTAGCATAATTTTTTCCGTTTCTCGCCGCGAATAGATCTTGAAGCGATTCTACGAACTGAATTTCTTGTCAAATGATGCTTATACGTCGCGGAACAGACGATACTCTCTCGTTCGACTACTCTACAGCCTCGAAGTTCGCACGAGAAATGCCGATCTAAACATCGCGGTCGTGGGGTTGCTTACAAAGGTAATTTAAGCGTCGTAAAACCGAAAAATGTGGTCGAATTCTTCAAAACGTTACAGAAGAGTAGAAAATTGTCTAGAAACGAATCAAAAACTTGTAGCATTTGAAACAGAGAAAATGACTTGGGTAGCCTACCATTTTGCAAACGTGGAAGGAACGAAGATACGAAAGATACGAAAGAATTTTAAGAAACATTTTCCCGATGCGTTTACGTTCGCCTTCGTCGCGCGTCATCCACTGCATATAACTTTAGAGGCAATCAGAAGTAGACGACTTGAACGGTAAGAAGAATGAGCGATAAAATTGTTAGTACGATCGACGAATAGCGAAGGATCCGAGACGTCAAAATGAACAACGTTGAGACATGCAAATCGAGCAACAGGCATCCGAGTCCAATGATCCCCTAAGAAAAAGCCCGGTGAGGAGCGCGTTTTCATCGTTTCTTACGCTTCCGTTAGCACCGCGGTAAGCGTATATATATGTAATAAATTCCAGTATCGTCGATAATTGAAAGCGTCGCCGCGAAACACGTAAAGAACGCTGTGTTCCACCAGTCACACGCGATACCGATCGTTTGTAGACTTTCCAACGCGCCGCTTGCTACCTTCTATGGCGCATTCCATCGGATCTCTCGTTCGACAGATCTGCCGCTTGAAAAAACGACTACAGAACCTTCGAGGATGCTGGAAATACGATTATGTTCACCGTAGAGTATCAGACTCCTTTTCCTCTCTGGACACGCCCTGTAGTACTACGGAACCGCTGAACAGGGTTGATCGGCATAATGGAATCTACGGGTCATAGGATTCCCTCAAGGACGACTGGATGGGAATCGCGATGGATTCCTCCTGGAAGTGGACACACGTTTCTCTTTTTTTTTTTTACTCGATTCCAAGGAACAACGATGTTATGGTCGTTCGTGAAATACGAAAGAAGTGTTCTCGAATGTGGATCTATGGATATGGAAGAATCGTCGAAAAACGAGAATACCATACACTTTCTGAGCTATTAACTTTGAGCCAAGCTTCCTCTTTGCTTTCTACAGTATGAGCATTTATGAACCGAAAAACCAGTGCCTTGAATAAGGCGTCCATTATTAAATTAAGACATAAACTATGAATGAGTTCGTCAGTTGTCGACGATATATGCTATCTGAAAAATCTCTCACTGGTATTTAATATAGGAATATAAGATGAAAAAGACGCCGATTGTTTCACAAGATTGAGGTCGATGCGTTTCTTTTTATTACAATGATTTGGGTCCTGCGTTTAATCAATTGGTCATCGTCGCTGTCGCTCTTGCGTTTAAAGTTAATTACGTTGACCGTTGTACCGTGTCAAAGAGGCGATATAAATGCATGAGAAAGTTTACTATCTTCGACTACAACTTCGGTCGTCACGTCTTTCTATCGCCCAAAAAAAGTTACGTGTCAATTTTGTCAAGACATTGCAAGTAGATGAAGGAATAAAAAGAATTTAATAGTTTTACTTTAAAAAAACGTAGAGACGTAAAGTTTAGTAGTGCAGCAATAAACAATATTGACAATATATTTCGTATTGCAATCTTCTTTCCTTTCTATTTTAGCTTGGAAGATACCTCTTAACTATAAAGCATCATCACCGCGCGATCTTCTTGTCACAAGAAGAAACCACTTCTTAATCGATCAAAGTGCATTCGAAAGTGGTCATCTTCAAGCTTCATCGATTCTCAAAAGGAAGTTGAATTTCCTTTATCGAGGGGGACATCTGTACCGTCACGGGCCACGCAGTCAAAGACCCAGGATGTCTGGATAATTTGTATGAAGAAGATGCACCGGTTCGTGACAATGCGATCTCTCGTTCAAAGTATTTTGAACAGACATTGCACATATTTTTCGTCGTTGATTCGCGCCCACCTTGCGATGACCACTGAATTATTTATCACTTAACGGAGACAGGGAAATGTATAGTTTTGATTTCACATGGAAGCATTGGTGTCAGGATTTATTGGAAATCCTTCTTGTCAGATTTACAACGTCATTTGTCGTTGCAGCTCATACAGAATAGCAAAAATTCTCAACGACAGAATAAAAGCAACATTTTTCGTTTATGATCGTTCATTTCTACATAACAATAAGAATTATACGAATTTATGTTGCATCACAACGTAATGAGATTCGTCGATCTGAACATAATGGAACATCTCGCGCGTTGAACGCATCGAGTAACGCAAGGAATCGTTTCAGCATCTAATTTTTAGCAGCACTTCCGGCGGCTTTCCGGTTCAGAAGAGATCGTGACCGATTTATAACTCATTTATATGCCATAATTGCATGCTCGTCCAGAATGCAAAGAAGAAGCATCGAACTTTGCTAATGATCCAATCTTCAACACTTTCGATTCCGATACCGATTCGCCTTTCTCCTTCGACCAATTCCTAAGTTTCGTATCAAAATTATAGCTTAGATTCGCGTATGCGATTAATCCGATTATATGCTTATCGCGATTTGAAGTTTCTTTAGACGGTGTCACGAGCTGTTTACGGAACGAAGAAAGTAACCGGTCTCTCCTCGACCAAATAGAAATCCCAGTGAAATTATACGGACACGGTCGAGAACGTTCCCTTTCGGGATCAAAAAGTCTGGGAATCTCGACGACTCGAACACGCGCTGGCAACGCACACGTGTTGCTTTTGCATTGCAGATGTCATTCGAGAATGCTTTGCATTTATGGGTGTGTGCCTGGCACGATGATTTAATACGGCATCATCTCTCTGCTCGTACGGGAATTCGACCGATCCAAACGAGTCATCTTGACGCGACTTAGCATCGTTTCGACTCTTCGGAAAAGCGCCGTCTCTACGTGTATTTTGTTCTCGTTCAAACTATTCTACCTTGACTTACGCAACTACTTCCTAATGACAATCTGCTTCGTAGAAGTTCAGGTAATCAGTTCTCGTTTGCTAGTTACCGATTCGAGCGAATAGAATGCGGAACCGCATTTGCGGTAGGCACGAAATCGATTCTCGCCCGCCGCGATCCACTAATTGTTCTCGTTCAAGCGTTTCGTTATGCTTCTATTTTCCGATTGTTTTTATTTGCAAATATTTGCGCCGTAATAATAGTACCGTTTGCAGAATGGTTAAGTAGAATTAACGAAAGATTCGTTACGCTTATAAATTGGAGAAAAGTTCTTATCGATCGTACGCGTTTCGCCGAGAAAATATGAAACGAAACACATATAATTTTTGTTCGGCCAGCCGATAGACAGCGCATCGGCAAACTCGGACAAATTATAGGGTAACTCATAATTGCTGTAAGGACTTGTTTGGTTGGATGGAGTTTCTAATTGTAGCAACTCTCGTTCTTACCTGAAGGCAACCGCAGAAAGACTTTTTCACCCGCGATGGCATCGTCTGGCAGCGACCCACGAATTCCTTCAAGGGCTGTGGACTCTTCACTGGACAGCTCGGAATCCTCTGCAAGTCAGAAAACGTCCCAATCACTTAATCGATTCGCCGATAAAATGTCACGATACTAAATTTTCCAATCGATATTCGGACAAAGAAGTTTCCTAAAAGATCGGACTTACGAGCTTTAGGAATCGCGTTTCGTCGTAAAGACGCGCCTGTCTAAAACGAAAAACATTGCCTTTCACTCGCTTTTGTCCAATATGAATTCCTACGGTACCAAACGTTATAAAAAGAACAGGTAGGGCAACTTGTTACGGAACCCGAACGTAATGCAGCTCTTGTATGACAGCGTCGTAACGATGCGATGATTGGTTTGTCATTCGTGTTACGCAAAAATTCATTCTATTCCTCGTCGAAATTACGACATTTTTTTCAAATTCTAAAAGTACCTAACACAGTCACAGATTTATGCTATACACCGGTAATTAACCCAACATAAATTCACTTCACGAACACCTACTGAAAAGAATCTCGAGGTCCAACCGTCCTGTCCGGGTTCCGGACAGGGCTCAATTTCCTCGTGTTGGTTAGTGGACGACATGCGGCTGATTCGATGATAACACTTTTATTTCTCCAACGAAGGATAGGAAGGCCGAAGGCGACGACACGGTACTGATCGTAATGGAGAGCGCAATTACTCGCGAATTTCACTTTTGCACGTTCAAAGTATGGGCGCATCAGAGCGCCGGCGAGACTGCCTCTTGGCTGATGAGCCGAAGAGTCTCGAGCCGACAACGAGGTCGAGTCAACGAAGTCCCTCTTATCGTACCGTCGAATTTCTTATCGCCACGCACGGAAAAATAAAGAACGCCGGTAATTTTTGCTAGTGGGTTATCGTGCAGGTATATATGAATATGTTTGCGGTCTCCTTCGTCAAAAAGTATTGATAAACGACCATTGTACAGAAGCAAAATTAATGTCTGGAATTCTCCGACAGAAGGTATGCCTGCGATGTACCTTTGTAAAATTTGGAACAGTAACATAGTGAAAGATAAGAAGCGACAACTGATTATTGAGTTTTACCCGATGACTGATCGTTTTCAGCAAATGGTACAACCTTATCTCACGTCTGTTATCACGTGCTATGCCAACTGCGCGTCCCAGCAAAATATGCCCAGACGTTGGGAAAACATCAACGGAGAAACTCGAGACGCCGAGTCGCTCGAAATTCAGCCTCTTTTCACTCTTACTTTATTGCGTATCGATGATCTAAAAAAATGTAGCTTCTATAGTCGCAGCTACTTTTCACACTGTCGTGGAAATTTATGGCTGTGCCGATTATCCTCGTTATTGTATTTTCACGATATTATTCAACGACGAATACGAACATCTACACCTTAATACCTTTCTCTTGGAAAGCATAAACTCCGGTTAGGCTCGAGGATCCAGCTAGGTTTTCTCAATTAATTCAGCAGGTCTGCGTGTGACGCATAGACGTTACCATGTAGCCGAGGACAGCATCGTTCCCTTTATTTCATGGAACAGCTGTTGCCCGAGGTAATTGTAACCTTCTATGAGCCGTTAGCTGGAGCCTCGTGTAACGAGAATGTTGTACACACATAACCGTCGTTCGCGAGTATGCGGCTACTCACGATGGTCGAGTATCGTGGCAACGTTTCGTGACGTGCAACATTATCTGCTTTGCGAAATTCATCTTCCCTCGAGCGGAACCCTTTGTGGAAATTCTATGTCACCGATGGACTCGATTCTTCCGTCATAGAAATCGCTTTCGTTTCGCGTCGTAGTTCGCGTTTCTATCGGAATGCGGGTCGATCGAAGAAATGGAAAAAATATCAACGGACTAACCTGCTAACTGCTCCGTTTGAGGAAGACTTACTGGCACGGATATGTAATACGTATGTAATGGGAATTCTTCGATAACTGATAGTTTGCCGAAGACAATATTTACGATACATACTTTCGTGAACAGACTCAGCAAGGTTGCACGATTTAATCTACGCCTAAATCGTTTCCTCGTAAGACACCGAGACACGCCAGCCTGTCACGGGTTACAGATTCGCAACTGTAAATACAAATAGATCAGTGGTTCTCAAATTGCGACACGATTGTACAGCATTAACTATTGCTCGATTCAGAAATGTAAATTATATTTGATTTGACAGAATAACTCAATCATGCACAAATATCAGAGTAGACATTCGATCTAAACGAAGTGAAATCCAAGAACGGATTGTTGGAAGAATATATCGAAGATGAGACCCAATTTGTTTACATAATCGCGTCAGTGGTGCAATGAGTTTTGCAATCGCAATTTCTGAAGGAAATTATGCTCGAATAGCCGATTGGACGAAAGAAAATCGTGAAATGAATGACGAACGGTCATGTAATCGATGGCATTTGAAAGGCGCCGATTAATTCTGCGCTTCATTAATCGTCCGGATACGAGAAATGTCGTTGAGTGGGCCATAGAATCGGACAGATTTTCACCGTAGTATGAATCGCATCCTGGATAAAAGGTGCCTCGAAAGCGCGGGTTCTGTCAATGGTCGTTTCGGCCCGCATAAAATGAGGCCTCTGCGTGCGGAGCACAGGTAAACTTTCGAGTTTCGTCTCGCGTGAATCGATGCATGGGACACGTGGTAATCATCGCCTCTTCGATTCGAAGAAACGAGGGCAATCATGGAATCCATGACTTTGTTATCACAACTATTACCATTAACTGGTAGTGGGAAATCTTGGTAGTGCCGTGGTGAGTTTACGTTGAAAATAAAGAATATTTACATTGATAAATTAAATATACAGGGATATTCGAGAAATGGGGTCAACTTGTACATTTTACTCAAGTGAACGCAGAGATGACTGAACGAAAAGTTAAAAGGTTTAATTAAATATACTTCTTAAGCAAAACGACGCAAGCGATAGAGCCGATCTTCTATCTTATTTCGTTAAATAAAGGAGCAGCTATACGAATGTGATAGCTGAGTTTCATTGGAGAAAAAGGCGTCGTATAAGAGTACAACGCTCATTGAACCGTTCAACTCTTTCTTTGGTTTTCTAGATTCAGCGTGGAGAATCTAATATCTAAAAACTCGTAGCCTAACCCATTTAAATTGATCGAACGATGTACAGTTATGAACAATGGCGAGAAATGTATGTCAGCCAGATTGAAAATTGGATTCGCGCACGAAATGTCTAACAGTTGACTGGAAACAGAGTTTCCACGGCCATTTTCTCTTCTTCTCCCTCGTTCCTTTGATCGTTGCCAAAAATATACACGGCTTCTGGGAAGTAGATTCCATCTAGCGGAGGAACACGTTGGAATTCAAAAAACTCGAACAAGAATTTTCGTGTAAATGAATGAAATCGAACACTAGAGCCATTTGGACTTTGTCGTCTCTTACGAAAATAGAATGCGTGAGGCTGGGAATTTATTTCATTTCGATATCATTTATAATATTGTATCGATAAAGCGGTATCGATTAATTGGGAACGTGTTATCAAACAGTTATCTCGCGATTACGTCGCTTCGACCGAAATTTATACGTTCCACCGTGAATTTCAATGCTGATTTAAGAGCTTAGAAAACAGTCGATTAAGGAATGCCTTTTGATTATGTATCACGCGCGCAATTATGACATTAACCTTAGAAGAGAAACTCGCTGGTCTGAAGATTCTAATTTCGATCGGAGCCGGGAGAGCCACGTAGTATTTCATATGTTGATTTATATTTAGATAGGACGATGCACAAAGAGTTGAGAGCAGCTTCGAATCGGGTTATTAAACGGATGTGTCTACGTATCTCGAACCGATTGCAACGTGATTCACGTGGTGCCTAGGAGGATAAAATTGCAAGAAGCCATCGTCGCTGACATGATAATTTATCAGTGAAAATAAGGCAAGCGTCAACATTTGCATGCTGCAATGATTGAGATATAAGTCTTTAAAAAACGGGGCTTTCGCCTCAAAGAAGATAAAAGATAGAATCTATATGAATATAGCGAGTTTTCATTTGTTCGATCATTAATTCGCATTTCCTAATATTTCTATTAAACAAGCTGAGCTAATCGGACAGAAAGAGGACGAGGGAATAGCAAAACGAGCTTCGAATCTCACGGCACCGGTTATCCGGTCTCGGTAGCTATTCTTCATGACCTCCCGCCACTAGAAATCTCGACGTTAAACACTCTCGCGTGATTTGTCATCGTAGATCGCCTCGTGCATCATTCGAGAATGTTAATTGCGAACGGCTTCGTGAGACAGGCTGCACGAGATTACTCTTATTGCGCTCGATACACGCGTTCGAGGATGTACATTTTCAGAAAAGGAGAACAAAAGATACCTAAGTACGACTTAATAGAGCTAAGATCCTCCTTAGTCTCGTCATCGTCGTGTTAATCGTGTTATGATTGCTGCAATTTTGCAGCAATTCAAGGTTTGCTGAAGTAATTAAAAAACGCAGTCGATTATAATTCGAGATACGGAAATTTCCCACATTCATAGAAATGTACAGAAGAAATCGTAGGATCAAAATTGTAACAATTTGTGGAAAGTCTAAAAGCAGCTTTCCAACGCCAGGAAGGGACATAAATCCGATGATTTACGGGATGCTTGGAAAGAAAACGAACCAGAATGTTTGAGTCTAGCCTGAATTTGACAGCTTCGGTGATCGATCTACAGACACCACCAGATATCTTTGCACCGCATTTTTTAAATGGACTACGATGTGTGTGAGAGACGTCAAAGATAACTTAAAATGGTGACCATGTTGATGTTGATGGGAAAAAATGTTCCAGTGAAAGATTTTGGAATTTAAATCTATTCAACCAAGGTACATAGTTTCGTTTCGTTCCTCAAGGAAAACATGTTTAGGGATTCGTAATAAGATATTTTCGAATGGCATTTGCATGTGAAAGTTTGTTTCTGAAATGGTAATTTCAGTAACTGTTTCCATAGACAGCTATTAGCCTAATGGAATATTTGTTTCTATCCGTGTGAGCGCTGTTTACGCGTTAAAATAGTCAAATCGATAAATTTCAAATTGATTGTTCTTTCTACGCCAGGAAACAAAGGACTCTTTATTAAGTCTTTTTATTAAGTCTTTTTATTGCTGTTCACCTTTAGTTGAATGTTTCATCTCATAACCCATAAAAACGAACGTCGGTTTGTAACAACCGGCACAATAAAACCAACACTTGTATCTGATTAAGTTTTTACGACGGAAAGCCACGAATTCCTTCCTGTTACGATTAGAATACGAACAAACTAGGCCAAACTCCATTCAAGAATTCGATTGGATTCCCTTTGATAAAATAAACACGCAACAAAATTCCGTTTCTCTTCAGGAAGTAAAACACGGATTGTTCTCTCATTTCTAAGTAAGAATTCCCGGTGTCCACTCCAGAAGGATCGTGTGCAAAACAGGGAGAAAGCGAGGTCTAAAGAACCTATTCTTCTACTATGTTAAGTGATTGCGATACCCGTTCCGGATATGGAACGCATCGATCAATCGGCGCCGATAAGGGAGGGCACCCAAAAAGTTTCACTCGCCGAATATCTTCGGTGAGAGTTCGGGCTAAAGAGAGACACCTGTTCGACCGGGAGAAAGAACGAAACCGATAATTCAGTTACTTTTCAGCGACCATTGTTACATACGTTTCACCATGCTCGATTGCTTTTCCATATATGGAGATACCTGGGAACACTTTCGACTCGACATCTCGCCCTGCAAATTTCACAGTGTTCCCTCATCGAAGACAGGAATATTTCAGAGTCTGAGAAAAATCGGAAATTGGACTTCTGTACTAAAATATAATTCATAGTAAAATTGGTCGAATCATTAGGCAAGGACAACGGCCTGGCGCAAAGTATATATACATATACATACATAATTTGCACTCGGATGCGTGCACAGAATGCGAATAGATGCGCAGCGTACGCAACGACTTGCACAAGGAACCGTTTAGATGCGGGCTTCTTTTTTTATCTGCTTGTATAATTTTTAATTAGTCGCGGATGCGTGCGATGGTGAATGTACCTTAACGAAAATATCGCTTCTTCCTCGTTGCTTCAAGCATTCTTATAAATTGAGAGAAAAGACGAGACGATAACATTAGTTGACTTACTTAGTGCTAATTAGTCTCGTGTTTTGTGAGATTTAATTAACCGTAACCATAGCAGATTCGACAGAGACATTATATCTGAGCGACGTAAATCGATATATCTCTATAACGAGGAAATGAGTACACAATACTTCGTCTATCGTATCTTCTCCTAAGGTTTAGTTTGCGTTTTCACTTATTTATGAGGATCGTAAGAGATTCTCATAGTCTCTCTTTCGATATCAGTCGCCCCATTGTTAATAATCAGAGCCAGAGAATCGCGAGTAGGATTTCTCCTTTCGATTACGATTTCCATAATCTGCTTCTATAAATGTAACGAAAAAAGAAAATTGCTCGCGCAAAGGGCGCATTCTAAGGGCGATTAAACCACATCAAGATTCCGCAACGCACGATTTACGACAATAGTGTAGAGCAAAATCTGTCCAAGATCGTCAAACGATTGGATTTTCAATCTTCGTGATTCATTAACGTGGACGCTTTCGAAATTTTCAAGAAAAACTGTTATGCCATGTATACGACAACGTCGCAAGAGACGCAAGATTTTTAGCATGGTAGTTCATAGCAATTTAGTTATTGCTGCGGGTGATTCAGTGGTTGTAGCAGGAATCCACAAGCTTTGGGTTGGAATATGCAACTATCGAAGCGAGCCCCTGGCGATCCCGCCGGCAAAAACGATCGAGCCAGACTTAAACCAGTCGATCGTAACGAGGTAATCGCTAAACATCTAGTCAAGTTGCGTCCAAGCTGACCAGAATGGTTCCGAAAAAAGACATATAACGCGATCACCGACACGGATAACTACATACGTTTGCATATACGATTATGGTGCGGAGTGATTTTCCTATGAACGGTAAAATTCAATATGTAATTTCTACGACGATATCACGATCCGTACGGTTGTTTATTAATCTAGTTGAAACACGATTATCATCGAGTTGTCAGTCCCTACCAGGTGAACAGGTAACTTTTAATTGACGGAAGTGAGCATCGATTTGTGGTATGCCAAGTGATTTTTCACGGTGTAAGAACCACAATCCAAGATCATCTATAGAACTTTACGTTTCCGGCTAGCTGCGGAAATGAGAGCAAAAACAGTAGAAGACTTACATAGGAGCACAAGCGCAAAGGAATTTCAAGCGCAGTTTCCAGATTAAAACGATTTTCAATGTCGAATTTGAAAACGAGACTGTATTTTTTACACATTCGTAGAGTTGTCTTGCTTGTTCGATTAATCATTTATATAAATATTACAACGTTGATCACAAAAACATTACCAGATTTATCTTGCCCATCTTCTCCAGCACGGTGTCCATTCTGGCTGTTGATAATGAACCACTTCCTGGAAAGGAATACCTTTCGGATTATGTCCGCAATGGGATGATGTCTTGCTCGAAGCGTAATCAATTTTTTTTCTCAGACGATCAAGATTTTTCCACAAACACTGATAAATTACGCATATCCTGTATCACGGATGGAGCTAAACCGACGCGATATGTTCCCTTAATAAAGCGGTACACAACGTTCTTGCGACTAATTTCACCAGACTTCGATTTCATTCGCTATCACGGAGAAATCCTGCTTCTCGTCGCTTGGAAACTTCTACGAAGCCGGCTCCATGAAAGAAACCACTAATCGAATTAATTGATCACGGAGATTCTGCGGTGGAATCGGAACCCTCGTTATTCCTCCAGTCACTATTGTCTTGAGAAAAGCTTCTCATCGGATCTTTCTTTCTTTCCAAGTTATTTTAACAATTTCTGCTTGCCATTGACCAAATATTATCCCGTTTCTTTGTCACGACATCATTTCCTATTCGAAACACCAAATCTAATCGGCCTTCTTCTAGTTTTCCTCGTAATCTTTTTTCACCATGTCTCGTTAATTTAACGAGCAAGTTCAAGGACCGATTAAACAAAATAAAACCGGGAAACGAGTTTGAGGCGCGACGTCTCGTCGTGGGCATGGAACGCGAGAGGATCGCGGCTGCGGAACCTTCTTGCTCGCGATTGTAGGTTGAACTGCCAGGTGAAAACACAACACCTCTCAACCTGCACAGGTGCACACAGAGGCCTCTCGGCTGGCCCCTGAAAGGAAGGGGGGCCTACTTGTGCTGCGGGGACTGTTCAGCACGGATACCTTAATCTTTGCTTGACCATCCGACCGATATTGTTTGACGTTTAATATGCAGAACTAACATTAGAAGAAACGAGCAAATTTCAAGAACCTTTGGAAAATTTGGCAATGGGATACTTCCAGAGATTCGCCATCTCTTGTATCGTAAAACTAGGGGAATGGTTTTCTTTGAGATAAACGATTCATAGGTGTCAAAAAACATCCGACAACTTTACGAAGAAAAGGTTTTGTTGCAATTGGCATGAGCAATACGAAAGATAAAGCTTCTCGAAGATGATTTTATGCCCCCCTCATTTTTTCTTGGCCGCCGAGACATTGATTAAACGAAATTACATATACATGCAGTTCGCTCAATTCGATATCGGACAAAGTTAATACCAGGTTTAATGACACGCAGGTTAAAACCTTCGCGTCGATAAAGTTTTATTGCTCGACCGAATACTTTTCTCTCGGCCTAAAGCTTTCGACGCTTCGAATGGAAGAGACGTTTCGAGATAAGTTGACCGGGATGGGCGTGAACGACCCAAATTTTACGCGACTCGGCGCTTTTGGAGTTTTTGCCTTGCTGTCATGAATGAATATTTATACGCAGCCGAATGCAAGGTAATATGTAATTTGTCAGCACGGTAAATGTACGCGGAGTTACGCGGGTTCGAGGGAAAATGCTTTATGAAGCATCAAAGATACCTTCCTAAATATTGCTTTTACTTCAAAGGAACATGTGCACGTAATTCTAAATAGAAGTGGAGAACGTGCAGTACATTTGGGCTAAAATATCAACAGCTAGCAGTTCTTTCCCTTTCTTGCATTTGCTTGTGCACTTTTCGGTGATAGCTCTATTGCCTACGAAGCAAGATCTGACCAGCTGGCCGCCATATTACGAACCTACGCGAGAAGAGACGTGTACGCAAGAAGAATTTGTAATTTTGCGATTAGTTTCCTGGAACCGCGCGATACTGTTGAGAATTCAGTAAATTTTCTATCTGTACGTCTTTTCGAAAAAGCAGAGAAGAAACGTAAAGGGTTTTTGAAAGTGCAGTCATGAAAAACGCCAGCCAAACCGGGAAATACGCAACAGTAACAAGATGCAGAGCCAAAAATGAAAACGTTGCTGGATGCAGAAAAGGTACGAAAATTGTTGGCATTTTCTCTTGGAAGTTCTGTTCGTTTCCGTGGGCTTTTGGTAGTCGTGCTCGAGTACGATTGCGTGTATATTGTACTTAAACGGGCAGCAGGTGGAACAGGAGGTAAAAAGCGGCCAACCAATAGTCAGTCGTGGAAATCGCGAGAGGTGTACGCGTGCCACGTGCTTTCGAGTCACGAGAGACATAGCCTTCCACGGGCTGGAGGAAAGATTAGGGAAAAAAACAAACAGAGCTTTGTTCCTCGTTCGAATTAGGATGCTGAGGACAACGATGTGGAAAGAAATCGTCCTTGTTTGCCTGTCTGCCGACAACCTTGCAACGGAATGCATTCTCGTCTCTTCTCGCTACCGAACGACTGGTTTTTCTGCAGTAAAACGAGACGCACGAACGTGATCACCAGATTTTTTCCTGTTTCCACGGGGGAGGAGAGTTCCGCCGTCGTGCTCGATCACCGGCCTTGAGCACATTCTTCGTCGCGGTGGTCCTCCGAGTCCTGGCGACATTTCAATCGAGTTAATTCGAATCCAGTGAACGTCGAGTTTGCAAATTACGCTTTGAACACACCGCGAACTGCAGATCGGGGTTTATTGGATCCGAATTGTCGGCGTCGTTCGTTTTATCGCTCGTCAAAGTGTCTCATGAGCTACGGAACGCAATGTAGATCGAATGATTTAGCATCTACATGATCGTTGCGTCTTTTTACAAGATCGAGAGCAAGATCGAGAATCGGTATTTTTGTATATTGCTTTAACAAATACCATTTACAAAATGTTTGAAGTCGAGCTATGCCATGTTATATTCTGCGTTCTGACAATAGGAGAAAAAGGAGATAAGGTGAAAAATTTCATAGACATATTCCATCGTTCAGGAAGACAACGCTTGTAAAGCATCGAAGAGACGAACGGTTGTAAAGTCGGCAGTATCGGCCTTGTAACCAAGAAAGAGCAGGTATGTACTTGTTCGCGGAAACGCAGCACACCGAAGGTAGAAATAGAGGAAGGTTTCTCCGGCTCGTTTTCACCGGTAATGTCGGTAACGTTGTACTGGTCTGCGCCTTTACGCGCATTCCTGCGATAACACGACCAAACGAGTCGACACGATCGATTAGCAGCAACGCCATTAACCATCGTCGGCTCGCGTAACCGAGCCTCGCATTTCCATCGATATTTGAAAAGTGTCAACCATTCGACAAAATTATACGCAAATATTGTATGTCACAACGTTTGGAACATCGAAAATATTTCGCGGGCATAGCGTATACAGAAATTTATGGTCAATGGTACAATGTACATAAGTCTGAATGACCGATCAAAGAAATTGAAATTAGTCAGAATGATATTCACGACAAAATAGTTTGACTATATTTTAGATTTTCAATTAGACGCATCTCGTTAGTACTTTTGCGATCGATTAATATTTTTATTCGTTACTAACATTATAAGCTATGAAAAGGTATATGTATTTTTTTCGAAACCAATAATTTAAGCGAATATTTTAATTCTTAGGGGATTAAAAGCAGATTAATACTCTATCGATAAAATAATTCCTTCCTTCATGCACGCGTTCCTATGGCTCCACAATTAATGACGCAAATATCAATCATTGCGACTTATTTTATCGTTCGCAGTGCAAAAGTATATGGAAGTAGAAATCGGCATCTAAATCGATATGGAATCGTTAAGAGAGTTGCTTAATGATGCCACCATATCAAATAAAAATTATTACGGGTGGGAATGGCGCATTTTGCTACCTCGATTACATCGATCGTCGCGATTATAGTCGCATGAGTGTTCGCATATTGCGTTTAGTATCCTTATAGACTCAATAAAAAAGAATGCTTCGCATCCATACGATACGTTTAATGCAATTGACTGCACACGTCAGGCGTAAATTCAAATAGAAAAATAGAAAAATTGAAGGTAAACACGTCCATACAAACATCTGAATACAATGAACTCTTAACGATCAGCCTAAGAGAAATTGCATTTGTCAAAGATTTTCCACGCTCACGCACCAACTGACTGACGGCAATAACCAATGCTTGTTTAAATTCACAAGCGTTCACAATTCGCTTGTGAATGCTTATTACGCGTACCTCGGTGATTTCAATGACCGCATAGACGCGCAATAAGACTTGGAAAAACATGCACAAAGCGGTGCAATGTAAAACACGATTCTAAACAATTTAACGTGGAACGTGTTACAGAAGAGTCGCATTTGAAAAGGAGATAATCTCATAAATTTCCAATCCACGTTTCACCTTCCCTTGTGCAACTTAGATGTAAAGGACCACCTACTAGAAACACGAAGCAATCGTCTTGAAACCACAATCTTAAACACGCGTGAGTGGTACAGCTTGTTACTTAAGTGGTGCACTTCACGTGCTTCAAAAGACCACCATATTCAGCCAGATAAGGCGATTTTCAAGCGGAATGCGTAACATAAACTTTTGAAAAGTAGTGCGTTGTCTTCCGGCTAATGTGTGGCCAATCTCGGTTGATGGCACCGTGTATATCGCTTAGAATTTAATTATATCTTCATTCGCTTTGCTTCCCCTATATGAATTCGAAGTTGTTCCAAGTTCTGTCTACAGCTCAACAAAGTTCTCCTTTTTCAAGTTCAGCCTTCCATTATAGGTCGATTATATACATATGTACACTCCCCCGATATATGCGTATGTATTTCGAGGTCCTAATCGGTGTCAACTACTGCACGTATCGACCTACTGAGAAAGACCCGTTAAGTTGGACCTCCCTTCCCCTCTCTTCATCTTTTTCTCTGTCTATCTTTTGACTTTTAGAACACCGAACGGCTCACTCTACTACGCTGCATCATTATGCCATTTAAGCGGGAAAATCGCCAGAGTTCGCAGAACTTTAGGACGATTATAATTTTATTTAACCTAAGTTCTTTAAGAATTCGCAAGATCGATGGCGATGCTAAATATTAATGGAAATAACGTTATTCAGTGAAATGCATCAAACGCAGAGTATTTGAGGATTTACGAGACTGAGCTACACTGTTGTATCGAGCGTGGGCGCTCAGACCGTCGCGTGGGCTCATTCAAACATTATTTCGTTATTCCATTCTCGTCTGTGCTGATTTCATGGGCACCAAACGTCCGGCCAGCCACCTTCGTGACTTTTCCCGACTATTAACCATTTTCTGCACGTTCTGGACCTTTTGTCCAACACGATGCTTCATGGATAAGATATTATGGATTTACATATGTCAAACAGACTGTTATACTACAAAGCAAACTACCGTTACTAGTCTTCGTACTTTTGAAGTTCGCGAGAAAAGACAGTTACGTTCTAGATTATCCAGCAACATTTATACAATTCTTACAGAAGGTCATCGATTTCACAGAAACTTTGAGTGATTTCCACTGTGGTTGCAACAAATCCAGAGATATTGATTATTTAAGCAAGAACTTAAGTGTACTTATGTGTATGACAACGTTCAAGGGAACACGGTCATAAAATATTAACATGAAAATCATAGCTCGCAACTCGAAAGAAAATGACTATAATAAGCGACAACGGCAGAGGAAGCGTCGCAGAAATAAGTATAAAAAGCTGCTCGTAATTTCAAGATATTCGGGTCGCGAACTTAAAGGCCGATCTCGAACATTAGACGTTTCTTGCACGTTCGTTGTTTTTTGTTCGACATATCGATCATGCCTATAGGTGCAATGAATTCAAAAGGGACCTATTTTCGAATAAAATAAAACAACTGATAAGATCCTCAGTCCTATTTTACGTGAAAGAAAATTGAAAATATTCCAAGTGAGATTCCTTGACTTCAACTTTGCGGAAATATCATAAAGATTGTTCGATCCTTTTACTAGTAATAACCGTGACACAGCATATATATGATGCTTGATAAAAATCATGGCACACTGACCTTCAGTAGTATTTTAGAATAAATTTACTGGGGCCCACCGACGGTAACGGTGCCCGATTCCGATGCGGGGGACACATTTTCGATTCGATAGGCGTGCTGAAAGGTCGATCTACGAGGATCTACGTGATTGTCGCTTCGTTGCCATTGTTTTCGTGACTCGCCTTTCTGCAATCGACTTAATTACGATTTCATGACACGTAAGTCGGTGTGCAGACAACACTATTTCGTATGCACGTCCAGGAAAAGTCCGGAATATTGTTATCGAATGGCTGCAACAATTTACAATAGTTGATATTTGATCCGATAAAACTAAAGCTTTTAACGAAATCTCCTTGGAGAAATCCACCTCGATTATACATAACAGAGAGGAAGTACGGTTTAAAATTCAATGCCTTTTATTCGCCTTCAAAGCCACGGACTGAAGTCCACTTCCGAGGCGTTCTTAATTAGCCTGCGAAGTCTAGTAGCCCGAAGCTCGGTCGAAAGAAATCGGAACACACGACAGCATGAAACATTTCCATGGCCGTTATTCCAGCAACATATTGCCTTTTCTCCGATTATCTTGACGAATCGTCGAACAAGGTCTTTCGTGACAGGGGTGCGCGATGTTACGGAATCTAGACCAGTTCCAGAGAGCAGATCGAAGAAAATCATACGAAAGAGACGTGTGAATATGTAGATTAATCGGTTGTTTGCGAGCAAAACCAGCGAAGGATAGGAGTGGTTCGATTCGCGCGCTACTCGATTACTCTCTTATCTATCGTAGTAGGTTAGTGGGCCGTAATTTTTGCCGCATCCTACTGCGATAAATCGTCTATCTTGACCGGCCGATTTTTCGCTTCGTTTCCTCTTGTTGCATTCTTTCATCGTTTCGAGGAGAAACGAAAATTTCACGCATGAAGGCTTACCTAAGAAGTTTAACTGGAAGGCGGTCTTTCTCTAGTACCGCGGTGTGCCGATGATAGGTTGCACCGTAAGATTAGACTAGTCGTTGATAAGCTCTTCAGGCCGTAAGTTCGCCACAGTCATGCCAATACAGCGTTATCCTCGCCGCCAAATAAGAAATAACAAACCGCATCTACCGATTCGTGTTCGGCAATGTGGAACTGGCGCGAGGAGGAACTTTCGAACTTGAGATGATAAGCTACTCTCACGACGAGGTCGTCGATAGATCATCGTCGCGTGTTCCTCGATTTGTTCTATGTACCGTTGGACTTAAATGCCAGGGTTAAGTAACGCACACTCTCACGAGAAAAGATGAATTTACGAGCGAACGCTTACTAAATTAACTTGTTCTATCCACGGTCACGATTATCCAGACGCTCGGCGTACTTGTACACAACCACGCAATTCGCATTTATCAAGCCCACTTTCTAACACGTTTATGGAACTCGACGATATGTAAATCTCGGGCTTTATCAGAATATAGCCGAAGCATTCTTTACATCTTATAAAAATTCCTATCGTTCTTGTAAAATTACGAGCTAAAATCCTTCAGAAATTCTTCACGAAGCTCAATGCTGAAGTCATCTAATGCTTATAATCTTCTTTTTTCCTCTTTCGGAACGGAAACACCCTACTGTAAGCTAGTCTATCTCCCACTAACTTTCTTCACGGTGTTCGCACGAAATACATTCCTAATTCGCGGCTGAATCTCACTGGTGAGTCACTCGACACACACGAACAAGGACTGGTGCTCCTCGTGGGTGGAGCACGAAACCCTTAGGCCCAGACGAAATCAATAATAGCACGCCTCCGCGATATAGAACGCATAGAGACAAATTCGTCGTACAGTAAATAAGAAGGAAACGGAATGAGCAATGGTGAAATTCGAGCAGTTACCTCTAACCTCCAAGAGACCGATTGATCTTCGCTTAGAACGTACTGACATCACCCTATGGTGATTCGCGATCGATCGATATTGCCTGCTCACGATTCCAGCTCAGCTCCGGAGATGATTTAATTAAAAGAACTCGAATGACAAGGGCCAGAAGTCGATAGTGTAGTATTACCTCTGTTCCCCTGTCACTGGATTGCTGCCAGTATATCCGAGCTCCTGTCGGATTAAGCGAATAGGAACAGCTGATACTCTGGCAGTGAAGTTTTCCTAGTATCGTGTTCGCGTGTTTCGAATTGGGGTTTGCTCACATCATGAGGCTATATATAATAACGAAATAATTAACTCGTGGAGAATGAACAGGTATGGGTAATCCTGCGCTCTATGATGTTCAATGTCAGTCCATTGATTGACGTTCGACTTTCGATGTAACGGTAAATGATGAATCTATCGATATCCAGTGATGCAAGTATTTGAATAGGAATACAAATTTATTGCACGAAACGAGAGAGAGAGAGAGAGAGAGAAAAGTTCATTCAGACAAATCGTTGAAAGAACAGAAATCAGATAAAGAAAGATTTATATCCTTGCAACGCAAGTCTTGTTTCAATAAACGAAGCCTAGCCACCAAATTCGGATAATTTCTCTGGTTAGGAAGAATCTATCAGACAATCACGGAGTCCCGTCCCTTCTTCGGATTCCCCACGACGACGACGCCACCGCGTGCAACATCTTGGCACGAGTTCAAGCATTCGTTATTCCTTGCACGCTTCACGGCTGTCCCCTCTTCATTCCGCTTCTTTGCGATGTGGCGACCAGCTAGCGACGGTCTTTTTCTTGGTTATCCGTATTTACGATTTTAGGAGACACTCACAACGACGAACGGAGATCGAAGAGAATATAAGAGAGACAATATTTCGTAAAAAAATTCGATTAAATCCCATAATTAAGCGGTATTTGCATTCTAATCGTTACTCGTTTGAGAAAGTTTACAATTCTTCGTTTTCTGTCTGAAATGTTTCTTCTTTGATTACTTTCTCAACCAGGTATTAAAGTTTTGTCGAATTTGATCCACCAAGATTTATATTACAATGTTCTGAAGACGCTTTGCTTTCACTTCGTTCGCTTTGAGATAGCTCGCAAGCTTATTTTACTTTATATTCCGTAAAAGATAGTATACCTTAAAATCTGTGAACCTGGTACTGCAGCTTGGTAAACAGAGTTATACTTAACGGAAGCCATTCCCTGTTACCTAATTAATCCAATCGTTTTCTATCGGCCCGATAAAATTGTAGTAGAAGAGCGCGATGGAAGGGAGGAACGAGTAAAATTCGGGCCTGTTCCGCATTTTGACAGGTGAAAAATTGTGAACGCATTCTTGCTTGCCAGTCTGCTTCGAAAGAAGGCACGAGCACCATCATCTTCTCTTTGTCGATGAAATAAAAAAAAAAAGAAATAAAATAAGATTAACAAGGGAACGAAGATTGCCGTTCAAATGAGGTGGTCATTAAGGCGATTGCTTATTACTCATGCCAGCTCTTTTTGCGACATCACATTTTTCACCAGCGATTTCTTCGCGTGCTAAGAAAAAAAAAAACGGTTTACGGTATCCTGACGGGCCGAAACGATAGCGCTGTTTATGCTATCAGCTCGAGACGTTATCACTTTCACAATGTGTCTTAGACTTTAGACTGTCCAATGCCAGTAGAATCACCTAAATTAGTTGAAAGTTCGTTCTCTATAATCTCTTCCAAGTGAAGTCCAAATGAAAATTAACAAAATTTAAATCGATACCGAGCTGTTACAGCGGTCTAGTCGGATATTTAAGACGACGGGGAACAGCAAATTAGAAATAAGTTTACCGTTAGAGAGTATCCGAAGCGGCGCTCGTTCGTCGTAAAAGCAACGCGAACCTACACTTCATTAGAAGCATGGTTATTATCGTGGCACGTAAACCGATAATTTATATCGAAAAGAATCACTTCCGTGTTGCGGAACATCGTCATATTTAATTGTAACTCTTCGAGGTAAGTAGGAGCAACATTTCACGTATAGCACGTTCGTTCCACTGGTCTCGTGCCGTCAACCAAGAGAAACTCATTCATGATACATGATGCTCTTGACATTTAACGATAAAGAACGTCCAACTGTTTGCCCTCTTCACCGCTACTTCTACCTTCTGGTCGTGTTTTACCAAGCCACTCGAACATTTTCGGTAACGCCAGACCTTCAAAGGCTATGCTTTATCTCTCGTGCGATAATACTCTTATCTTGCTCGCCATCTGTCTTTTAGGGTCGCCAGAATATCCAAATTCCATAAGAAACAGTTGTGGATAACAAACGAGTGTTTCGATCATTAATTTGAGACTTTCTTCGAGGTAGTTAGGGGCTTTAACACAGGAAGCAATAGTATTTATGAAAATTTATTCGTTTGGAATAGAAACTTAGTTTTTGTTTAAATACATAGCTATTTTGTTACAAATCTTGCATTTTCCTCGTTCTAATAACAGCCATAAACTTCAGCATGGACTGAATTTTATTAATGGACAGTAACGTACGATTAACATTTCCCCTAATGATTTGTATTTAGTTCGGAAAATAAATCGCTACGTACATCCATTTGTCTAACTTTTTATTGTTACTTTATCGTTACTTTGACACGAATGCTGCACTACTTCTTTGCCGATAATGTTCGAATCTCCTTTCCATTCCACGTATTAACCTCAAAACGTTAATTTGCAGTTAGACCTAATCACCTGAGCGATCGGGAACTGTAACAAACCTTTCTCTAATTTCCGATGTTATATGAAAATAACACGACCGACATCAGGACCAAACTCACTAATGAGAACCAGTCTCGGCATGGTAAATCCATAGGGAAACAGAGAATCAGGGTCGACATTATAAATCTATTAAACATTCATTCATCTAACCTTGACTGTGTCGAGGTGGGAAAGTGGTTTAGACAGCTAGCAAACTTGTACTTTCCACATCGATTTCCTGAAACAAGAAAATGTGCTCCTAATAGAAGAAGCCCTCGACGATGGCTCTCGATCAAGCGCGCGTAAATGTCGATAGACGTCACGGAAAAAGGGAAGAAATTACGACCGTTCAATTGCGTGAACGATGGAGGAAACGTATGACAGGTTTTTTCGACAAGCATACTCCATTGTCATTAATTGAAATCGAGATACTGATCAGCAAAGTATAATTGACCAATTAGTTATAATTTATTAAATTCAGCATCGAACGAAATGCGATTAGAGTATGTTATCCTCCAATTTATAATTCAAGATCTGATTATTGTTCTCCGTTTCGAAAAGGAATTTTCTGGGAGATCGACCGAACCACCGCGTCAGTCATCTCCACATCACATAGGACCCTTCCAAGGACATAGTGCGCTGAAGACTTAATGGAAGAAGGAGCACGAGATTTTAAAAAAACCACTATGAATCGTCTTACACAGATTCCACGCGAAACACATAGACCTCGGCAATAACTTTCAGACATACAGTTTTCCTCTATCGCAAACACTTACTTAATTATTATTTTTTATTTCTCTCTGCCGAACTTGAAACGAGTAGTAATTTTATTCAAATCGATGCACCATCCCGCAACATTTCCATTAAATTCCTGTGTCAAGATAAAATGTAGCAAACGTTGATGCTTTTTAAGCAAGGCCCGCATTTCTTCGTTCCGAAAGTTCATTTCGTAATAGCAAATCATGTGCCGGGACCGGCTAAATGACAAACGTTGTTCTAGTGATGGTTTTCGTAATATCCATGAGGGAAATACCATTGCAATGTATGGAAAAAGAAATCGGTTTGAAATCCCGAGATACCTTGCCGACGATCTATCAGCGGTCTTCGTTTCCTGCATCGTCGAAATCAATCTGATGTCCAGTCACTTTCATTTTCATGCCTGAACACGACCCGAAGAGAGATAGCGCAAGAACGTTAATTAACGCAACATCGCATCCCCGTCATCTTCCTGGTCCTTGAGTTACGTAAAAACAAGAAGTGACTTGCAATCGACGGCGACACCACACAAAACGGAATTCCGTGTTGCACGTGTATCACGTGTCCGCGCCAACTCGACAACGCGTCAACGATACTCGCCACATCGAGAGGATCTCTGGTGGTCTAGCGGAACGCTTCGAAATGGCTCGTCTAGTGGTGTATTGCATCTGACTTGCGGTATTTTCCGGTATGACAGCATCATGAAACTCGATGATGCTTGCTAGATACAGATCGGTGACTCGTACACTTCCGAAGAGATGTTACCATCGCTAATCATACGCGATTTATTTCAGTAGCTAATTGAACCGTTTAATTCAAAAGTGGTATAGATAGAAAAAGTTAATTGCTAGATAATGAAAGGAGAAAGTAAAAATTCCGTAAGAGGCCGCGTGGGCGATTCTCACTTATTTTGTTTGCCACCGAGAAACTAATGAAGATACGCTTACACAACTTCTGTACAATATAGAATGAAGCTGCGGTTCGAGCTGCGATGTTAAACCAAATAGGCGAAAAATTGACTTGTACCACTTTTGCATTAAGCAATTCAATTATTTCTACAATTTATATAACGATGTATAACGATATTCGCGCTTCCGGCTTGGACTCGAATCAAATTCATAATAATTTTTCGGATCGCGCCGATGAAAAAATGATCCACATCCTCCGGTCAATTGCCCGACTGCTCAACACGGATAAATTCGTCTATATTAAAAGATAGCCGACAAAGGGTGTTCACACTTACGAGTCAGCGGGAGTGGCGCTCGTGTGACGGCGCGTGCTGGTCGATCTCAGCAAACGACATCTTCTAACGTTGATTTCTATTGATCCTGTGCGGCTGATGCTTCCAATACATGTAGTTCACGCTCAAGCGTTAAATGTCCTCTCGAAACGCGCTGGAGTGCGGTTCACTTTCAACGACATCCCTCTTTGACCAGATCCAAATAGGAACGGGGAATTGCCAGAATCTGTATACACAAGATCGATCCCTTCGTCTCGCAATATAATTCCCTTAATCGGAACGAGAGAAACGCGATCTTCTTTGCTACTCCACTCACTTGCACACACTATTGACAATCGATTGAACGGTATATCTTTAGTAATTACGTAAACGTTGGATCGTACGGATGATTCACGAAAATGCGCGTTCCGAGTTGGAAGATTCCACGAGGAAAGATCTCGCAATTCTCGGCAGACGCTGCTCGTCTACCACAACGGGCACGAGAGCGTCGACCACGTGGTGGAAGAAGCGAGGCTCGACACGACTCGAAGGAGTCTCCGGCGAATTCTGCGAAGTCTTTGTGTGCGTCTACAGGCACGTGTGTCTGCGTGAAAATGCGTGTTTCTCGCGTGTCACGTGGCCCTTAAGGCTGGCTCACAAGGGGCAGAAGCGTTGGAGACCGAAAGCCATTGTTGTCGTCGCGTTAGCATCGGGCCTGGCTGCTACTGCCTACGCGAAAGAGTCGTCGATGGAGGGTAGTTTATGGCACGGCACCCCATAGGGGACTGGAGCCCTCGTACCATGGACCAAACATCTGCCCAAGTCCCCACCACTGGCTGCCCTACCGAACACCGCGTTTCGACCAGCCGGGTTATACCCTTCTTTTTTATGCTTTTTCCTTCGGTACGGCCCGAGTTTCTCGACGTTTTAGCCCACGCTTCTTAACCGCATGTTCGCTCGAAAATGGTAAACAGAGCGAGCGAGCAAGTGAGCGAGCAGAGTACTTGCAACCGGGCGTGTGTACACGGTGCAATTTGCGTGGCGATGCGTACTAGCTAATGCTCGCGGGAAAGGAACGCCGAGGGCAGCGATGTCGAAGCGATTAGGGCGGTTCCAGAGATGCATAATGCATACGCGTTGATGCATGCCTTCTATGATCGATTTCATGGCATTGTTTTAAGCGGGTCGCGTGTTTGTAGAGCGCAGACTGCACCATCCGAAGATACGTCTCGATCCAATGCAAATATCATAGGATCGAATAATAATAACTATTGGCCCAGCAAGGAGAATTATATAAATTGTTCGATGAGTGTGAAGTTTATCCTGATGTGAATGAACAATTTCAAACATCGAGATCTTGCCGGAAATGCAATGCTAATTTAATGCGTCACCACACCCTATGTTCCAGCGGCGTTCATGCCCCATAGCAACACCGTAATTAGGATTGTTTCACGGTTTATTAAGAACGAGTCGGCCACGCTTTTGGGTGCGCCATTCCGTGCCAACACTCCGTTCGTCGATAACGCAAAGCGTTGCTTTCCGTGAACCTGTTCGCTCACTTGCAGCTATTTACGTTAAGTGTAACAAACATGTAATCCGCGTGCAATATTTTTTCATTAATTACCCGCAAACCTTGAACCTTATTCGTGAACAACGTTTTCGTTCCAAATAACAAATACAACTCAGGAATCGCAATATTTCTCGAGTATCTCGATTCGTGTCCGTCTTTGATTACTCTGTCAGTGATCGGTACGCGCAGCGAAAGGAAACCAACCACTAGAGTCTATTACAACAGCGTGCACGCACGCAAACGTCGCCGCGTTAATTATATGCGAGCGGAGAAAGAAAGAGTACGTAACGCGTGCATAACGATTTTGCGCGACGATCGGCACGCCGATGACGCGCGATCTAGCTGCAAATTGCAGCTGGCCGCAGGAGGGTTGGCTCTACAATTGACAGCAATTGACGACAATTAGGGACAGGAACGATGACAGTCGTGATTTCGTCGATGAACGGGACGACTCGACGCGAAGCTGTGGAACGCCTTCGGATTTAATCCATGCCTCCGACACTTTCGCTTAACGAGACCGCGCGCACTTTAATGAAAAGTGTAACTCTATTCGAATCACAGTTTCACTCGATTCAAATTGTAACATATAAGCAGGATAAACGTTACAGCTAATTGTCTAACGTTTCGATTGTAGTTAAAAACGGACTGAATAACGATTCTCTAATCGTTTAAAAAGGAGAAATCCAATGAATAAACTCAGGTTTAAAAAATAATAACCATCGCAGAGTTGAAACAAAGAAAAGAGTTTAACGAGATAATTGCAGAACTTTTGAAACCTACGAATATTCGCGATCCATCTTTTACTGTAATTTCCACGAATGGCTCGCCGAGTCAAGAATGCTCTCCGTAATCTTTGATTTTGCTCGAAATTAAAGTATCTTTGAAAACCTGTTAAGGCATTTATGTCGATCGTTTTGCTAAAAACTGTCGTACTGACGTGGTCAAGTATAGATCATGGTTGCGGCACAATTATTTCTGTAACTTAGAAGAAGGAAAGAGAAAAAAAGCAGTGGCGTAGAGCCACTGATGGAATATCTTCATCGAATCGAGTTGTAACAAGGACATAATTTCGAACGAGACTGGACGAAGTAAGAGGCGAGACCACCGGTGTCCTTGATGCCAGTTTCTCCTAACAAGGGTTGCCGGTTGGTCTGCTGAAGTGGCTGCGCGACCAAATGAACATCCCATAAAGGGACGCGTTGAACCTTTCCGAGAAAGTCCAGTTGGGATTCCAGGGGAGGAAGAAAACCTTAGGGACGCGATATATGCGTGGCTCGATGAGGTAAAGAAGGGAGGACAGTTTTCAGGCAAGAGAAACGTCCAGCCACTCGAGACCCTCTGCATTTTCCTCTTTGAATTCGTAAGAAAGCTGAAAATTATACTAATTTATATTTAAATAATTATACAGTACTGGGAGAATGGAAATTATTTTTTAATCTCGTTGTCTTTGCGTTTTTGCCTTTGTCATTGTTATTGCACTACTGATTACGAGTGGAACTCGAAACATCAAAACGTACTACATATTGATTTCTCATTCACGTGAGTCATTGTTTCGTCTCGAGAGATTTGCACACGTTCGTTTCACACCTTGGAGGGTGTTTGACGAAAAGATTAGCCGGTACTCGTGTATCTTTCTCGTCTAGTTCACAATACAAAAAGTTGCAGTTCAAAATCCGAACAAAGATCTAGAAGCATTCGACAAATTAAAATTCATCATAATTTCTCCTTTGCACTGCCGCCTCTTCTACTAGCATTTTCACAATGGCTCTAGATTAAAAAAAGACCTGTTTGTAAATGAACAGCTGCATATATTTTTCGGTCTTTGTTCAGGGTGGTCGGAGCATGAATCAGGATTTTAATATCCAAGTTATGCGTCGACTTTAAACTCCTTATCGTCCCTTTCCACAATGACGTCATTGTCTCGGCTGGTTAAAGGCTGCGAGCTGCAGCGGCGTGTGCGCGACCGCGACTACAATATTTTGGCAGACGTCGTCATCCGGGCCTTCTGACTCACTGAAAAGAACACTCGACCCATTATGCACCGGTCCATCCTAAAGCCTCGTGCACACGACGGTGAAAAGTCACGTAAAAGCGGTGGCACGCGAGCACCAGACGCGATCGATAACTCGCATGAATGAATCACAAGACTATTACGTGCCGACCTTAACCTGGCTATATGGTTCTCATGGAATGCCGAGGAAATTCCTTTACACCTTGCCGTTGAAAGTATCATTTGTAACGATTTAATTACACGTGTAACTACCATCTTGAACAATTCGTGTGAAAACGATCGATAGAATCTTTCATAGTACCGAGGCACTGCAAATGTGGCTCAATGTCAAATAATCATTGGAGGTAACCCACTTCTATACACCCGCATCGGTCTGACCGTCGATAACATAAAAAGCGTCGTAAATCACACGAACAATTGCTCTAGTTACAACCCTATCCCATTTGTATGCCGTTGTAAATCATATTTGGTGAAGCGGTTGGTTTAACGCGATTGCATCGAGTTTGTTGAATATTCATCAACGAGGATAGAATTTCACGTCGTCTCCATGACGGTATAAGCGACGATAATAGAGTAATACAAAGGGATATCGAGTCGGTGCTGTGAAAGAACCTTAAAGGTATACGATATATTCACGTAGGGAGCTGACAGCTGTGCCCGATAGTCCACATGGCGCTCTTTGCTCTTGTCTGGATGCAGGACTATCGATTTTATCGTGTAGTTTCGCTAACGAATGGTTGGACGGACATTGATTAGAAGGCAGCAGTTTATCGCTCGATAGTTATTGACTCGTCCTGTTCCTTGCGGCTAGACTAGAACGTAAGAAGAGGAAGAAGCCTCATCCGTGCTCCGTATCCATAAGCGTTGATACTTCGATCGACCATGTCTTAACAAGTCATTTATACGCAGCTTGTCTTACGGATATTATGTATATCCGGAGTTATTATTCCATCTTCCTGTTAGGTAAAGTTGATCAAACGAAAGAATATAGAGTAAACGAAATTGTGTTTATGACTCGAGTAAAGTAAAGATCCTTAATTGAAACTTTAATGAAGCGTGCCTGATGCGTTTGCCGTTTTGCGATACACGGTCTGGCTAATGCATCAGAACGCAAGCAGAGCGTGACGAGCGCAAATCTACACGCTATACTTGTCTACTAATACGTCTGCTTCCTTGTCCAAGCCGGTAACCCAACGTGTATCTCTAACTCGCAAAGACGACGAGATTCAAGTGTTCTAGTCATATCGCAAGGTTACCGGGGGAGTAGAATCGTAATCTCAGAATGTACAATCGTTATAAATATATGGCGAAGCAGAATGTAATAATACAGAGGAGAATATTCTCCACCCTAAAATCCTCTTAAAGCTGCCTTAACGAATGAACGACTACGAGCTGCAGGCGCTTTAATTGGTGCCGCGATGATGAATGGCACAGTAGACCGAGCCCCTCGTGCGCCAGCTATCTCCAACCTTAAACGACGTATCATCCGGAAATTAGAACGAAACCAAGGTTTATCGGTCGCGAGCAAAATCTTTGAGTCCTAAAATTCGCTAGGTTAGGCTAGCTTACAATTTGTCTGAAGTCTTCTATATGTGGCGCGCTTCTTGCCGATTATTAATGATCATTCGACCGTTTAAATTAGAACGGGACGCGGATCGTTAATTAATGACCGCGACGATAGGTTTGTAGGATGTTCACGAAGCACCAATGCTTCTCTTCGGTAGATCAAAGAGAATCTAAAGTTTAATATAGCTTGTTACTGTTTAGGATGGACTTAAAAGTGACAAAAATGAACAAATGAATATTCACGTACGAATTAAAATTCAGGCGCGACGTGAATATCCTGTGGAGCTTTTTCATCCTATTCCATGTGACGAACGTGTCTTTCCATATTGAATAAAAAAGTTATTTAATAACGAATTCTGTTCTAGTCGTAAATGTTGCGCAGTGATATTAAAACGAAAAATATCTAGTGTCGAAAATATGCCTTCCGTTTTTGGAAACAAATATCGGAACTTTCACTGACCAGAACCACAGTTGCTTACGAATGATCCTACTGTTGCATGAGGCTATTGTTTCATCAACAATTGTTTCGTAATTGGTTGATGCGAACCGTGACAATACAGGTTGTTTCAGGTGTCTGCCGATTGTATTGACTTAATGAGAATATGACGAAAGTTTCCGATCTTGAGTTACAAATTAAGATACGTATTTCACCATGAATTGTATCGATTTTAGCAAAATTCATCAAACCAGACACACACGAAATACAGAAAATATACCTACAGTCAATGCGATATTTTACGAACATACTGTGTATATTTCGAAGCTATATTAACAATAAAGAAATTCCCAAGATGGCACACTTATGAGAGGAAACACGTGTTACGTGGTAGCTACTCTAAATATTTAGAAACCGTCTTTGCATAGGGCGGTTCATGGATAACGTTTTGTTAGGTTACCATGGGAAAACGTTTTCTTCTTCCACGTGCTGTTTTCTCTTCGTTTTTCATATTAATTTTCCTCGAGGCTCTGTTATTTTCAATATTTTGGAGAGAAAATAATGATATTACGTATCGAGCTATTATAGTTTTATTGGTCGCCCTTAAACTTGATTCTAGATCTTGAGGATGACGTCAGAGCCATAGGAAACGGATATTAGAACTCACGGCCTTGTTAATGGGGATACACACACGTACAGCAAGTTCCTTTGTTTCAAGTAACAGTATTCGCAGCTTCGTATCTAGCAGACTGCAGAACGTACAAAATTCAGAAACTCCTGCCGTTTTCGCCGCATGGAAGGTTCTCCAATTTCGGAAATCTAGCTAATCAAGAGGGTAAAGTACATGTAACGAGTGAAATTTTCATTCGAAAATGAACAGGTTTCGGCGAAGAGACACAGGTATGTCCGAAATGAATTCGCACGAAGGAGAAGGGAAATTGGGTCGCATTGGAGGACCGATTAAAAATAACAATAAATTTCGGCGTACAGCTGCATGCAGGATGCGGTGGCGGCGTTTCGAGATGTTGGCAAAGCGCTCAATAACACGCCACGCTATTGCGGTAACGCGTGTATGTCCAATTCGATGTACAGTTAGGTATGCGTTTGATAGCACGTTCGACTGCGCGATCGTAAAGAACAGTAAAAATCGTAATAAGTGCGCTGTGGACCGTGTACTTCTCCTTCTCGTATCGCAACCGTAATTCTCTCCCTCTCACTCCATCTCTCTCTCTCTTTAGCTGGGCATCGGCTACCGTACGCTGTAAGTTGCATTAAATTCTCAACGAGAGAACGCAGCCTTCACTTCGGCCAAGGGAAAAAGGAAAATCGAAAGCCGGAAGATTCCTAACGATACCGGGACTTGTTTCTTCCCCGTCACTGGATACGTCCAACGATACGTGTCGTTATCTAATGCAACTTGCACAACACTGACAGAAACACCAGAGAAACAAGCGTGAGTTGGAAATGTTAAGCTTCCGTTGGTTGTGAGTTAATAAAACTTTTTGACTGATACGCCTTCTTTCAAACCTTTGATATAGGCGAACAAAATAGAAATCGTGTTTGATATCGAGCGTGTTTAATGACTGGAACTTTCTCTATGTACGCTCACGCAGCTAATCGATGATCGCGATTCGCGTAAATGTGTGTACATGTTAATTATTCTATAAAAGACCAGGTTTGCGTAAATCGAATTGCCCGCAGAATCGTAACGAGAAAATTTCTCGCGCACCTGAATCATATCGATTATTTACAGCACTGATAAGACAAGCGAAGAGAAATGAAATATACTGAAAACTACTCGTTTACTGTGGGATTTATCTCGATTGCCAGATTAAATCAGTTTTGTCGCAATTAAAGATAAACGATAACCACCAATCGGAACGTTTGTTCCGCACGATTTCTTCCACGATATATATCCATAATTTTCCAAGATGATTGCATTATTTGTGTTGCGTGAAAATGATTGCGATAGGCATAGATTATGGACTTAATCAGATATACAATATCGTCGTTGAAACTGCAATAAATTTTCGATTTGATCATCTTTCGATCGGTATCATACGATATAGGAAAGATCAAAAGGCGCGTGCTGAAATGTGTACGCACTGCTGGGACAATGGTGTCCTTCTAGACGTTGTCGATGGGCCGATACAATGGCAACGGGCACGAGCCTACGTGTACAACCCGTGTAGGTAGTCACTGACATTTTAAAATGTCAGCGGGCCCCCTCGTAATGCGCTGTTTATCATTTGGGTTACTTGTGAGTCGTCCATATAGCCGATACATATACCAATATTATGGAGATTCGTTATGGAGGTGCGATTAAAATTCGTGAGCTCATTGTTTCTCTTATCACTGTATGAAATAGTCATTCTGGCTGAGCGTTGCAAAAGCTTAGAAGAAAGTTCCTTTGTTACCTTTATATTTGCATAAAATGGGATTAGGAGCCAGATTTGTTTCAAATTTGTTATTTATCTCTTTGAACGAATTTTGAATACTTCGCGTAACATACTGCCTAAACATACCCGGTAAGTTATTGAACAATGAAAATGTGAAAACGTTTGAAAAAATTTAACCTTATCGCGCAGCCAACGCGAGTCGTTAATCCTGAATAACTTGCAATTCTTCTTTGTAAGAATTCAAGATTAATAATGTCTGGCTTCTTAAATCCAAGGTAGGCAGTGATTTTTACGTCGCACAGGAATCACCGAATCGAATGAAAGCGCCAGTCGAATGCGTTCGTGGGACAAAACGCACAATGGAGATTCCTTGTACGCGTTAATGAAAATTGCTGCACAGTTGCAGAGAATGCGATTCGCGTCGTGTTGGTGTACATATATGTATATGTCGTATCTCTCACAATATCAGCAATGAAATAGAGTTTACCGTGTAATTTCATCGCTTAACCAGTAACGAAAACTCCTTTCCAAACGGAAAGTGCGAAGAGACGGAGAAAGCGTGGACAAGAATTTCTTTATCTCGTCCACCTACTCGTCTCGTTCGGAGTTTTTATAGTAGTTGCGTCGCGTTGCGTAATCCCTTTCATTAACAATATATCGTTCACTGAACTCTGGGAGCGTTCGATGACTGCAACTGCAGCAACGTGTATCTATGCCATGTTTTTCAATTGGTGTAGAAGCGTATCTACCGTGCATGAAGCATTCCATAAATGACGTTGCGCTATAGCATTTAGAAGTTGACATAAATCAAGGGCTCGTAACAGGTACATATATAGTAACGCGAAAATTACTGGTGCTCGACTAACTCGAACGATTTCGATTGAAATAGTGGCCCACGGTCGTGGTCAATCCGCATAACTTTTACTCCGATGTTAATTGCGCGTGACGAATTAAATGAAACGAGATTTCAGCCGGAATAGAATAGCCTTCAAGGTGGTTCGCGGTCGCTTTTACTCACCGCTAATGAACGATCCATATTTTCCAACGTGTAACAAGATTCCGAGAAACATAAACACCTTTCCTATATTTTTCAAAGCGACGGCAATAAGAAGTGATAAAAAAAGCAGAAATTGGTCTATCGTGATCGCCTATCGTGATCACCGATCGTGAAAGACTCGGAACGATACCTCTCATACTCTCCACCGATTCTTATTACTGAGATTATACATCTATTCATTCGTTCTGATTGATGTAACGACTATAATCGTTGCTCGAATGTCGGTGTTGGTGTTGCTGAGCGTCGTTTAAATCGCCCTACTACTCTCCATCGGTTCGAGTTCTAAATTTACGACTTTCTCCAACTATGTAACGTGAACTCGAAGCATCGTTTCGATTTGTCTGTTCGCCAAAGACATTGGAATTTATATGCACGTGCTTCACACTCGATAAGATTAAGATAGCATTAACGTCCTCGTTAATCTACTCTAACGCTATTTAAAATTTCTTTCATTTTAGGACAATACGAGTTAATTATTGCAATAAGTACCTACTTTGCACGACTATAAAACGGAATGCTTCAAAACACGATGAAATGTCGATATATTCCATTGCAAAATTGTATATTACGTACATCCACGTCACGTGTGTCAATTCGTCTTCTTACAGTCGTTGACATAGATTCTTTGCTTCCTTCGTCATGTAACTTTTACAACTTGCCACGTTCGCCGATGTATTATGTATCTAAACGCGTCTCGCAAGACTTGTTACCGACACTTGTCAGGAGACGTCCGTTGAACTTCGCGAAGAGTAACATTCTCTAACGACCCTGATCCTGTATGCTTAAAAGTCCCCGTTGAGTCTCACCAACTGGACTGACACAATTGACGCGGTGAATAGGGAACGCGTAAATCTTCGTTACGTAATTCCAGTTATTCGGTTACCCGTATAGCTTCGCGAAACCAGGATAGAAAGAGTCCTTTCTACCGTTCATGCGTCCAAGCGTTTGACCCCGTGAATTCTATGTACCTCGTGCATGCTATCCGTTGAAACTCGGTTGATCTTTGGTCGACCGCGATCCAGGACCGTAGAGATCTGCGATGTCTCTGATTTACACGGAGTAATAAGATGCAATGACTCGTACGTCTTTTCTGTTCTTCGAACAATCGTGATCGCACGATACATATATTGCATACATCATCGGGCACCCGATTATATGCATAAATCTCTTTTTTTTAAGACACGTACAATTATTTGATTTATAATATCGACACGATGACAGCATTCTCTTTCGCCGATATTTGTCCTTTGGTTATATTTAAATTAATTCAAGTATCCATCGATTTGAACATTGTCCAAAGTATTTATCGCCAACCGAACTACAACTGGAATTAAGTCTATATTCGATTGTAGTTATGCAAAGAACAACTACTTGGTGAAAATGACTTCTTTAATATGATCATCGCATCATAGATTCTTTATCGCTACTTTATTCGTTCTTACAATTCTACTCCGAATTAGCGCAATATTTATAAGATCCAAAACTGTGTCATAAAATAGTGGAATCTTACCGAGTGTTTGGCGATCCCGAAACGTCAGGATCCGTTAGTCGCGTCGGGACACGCCGATCAATAGAAGAGCAAAAGGCACATGTCCCGGTAGCTTCTCACGCGGTGCTGCTCTCGAGCTTGGTGGTCATGTCGCCTGTAAATGTCGGATAATCGTTCCTCCAACGACTACCTCAGTATCGATAATCGACGATTAACCTCCCTCGTTTCTTCACCGATGCATCAACGTCTTCCTTGAACTTAGACGAATCTTTCTTAATAACAACTTCTCTCTCAACTCCGGAAGTTAATGAACAGTATCGTCGGGGATGATCGTAAAGTCGATCGACATCGATGATGCACGTTGAGCTCGGCGATACGGGGCAGATCTTGATCGAGCGGAAAATTCACCGATTCACTAGTCAGAGCTAGAAGTTTCCATGAAAGCGCGCGATGGGTGCGCTGCTGGTCGCCGGCGATGACGAACGATCAGACCGACGACGAGGTGCAAACAACGATTCGCATCGTGCGAAAATCGCCAAGTTCGTCGTTGTGACGTGAACTAGCGTGTAATCGCGTGAATAGCACAGGGATAACGACGTCGAACGAAACGACAGGGATGCGAGGAACAACGCGAAAGCCGAGAAAAGTCGGGACACTGGCCTGCCATCGGGTAGACCGACGACCCGGTGCGGCACTCTCAACGCGGCGACGCACTGCGCCGACGTCGCGACGACGACGACGTCGTCGCCTAGGCGACCACGCGACCTCTCGCTCTTCTCCTCTCTGATGGACGAAGAGGAAAAGGAGGAGGAGGAGGAGAAGGGTGTTTCGATCAATCGAACCGGTGCGACTACGTTGTTCGGCGAGATATCGATACGTCGAAAGGGAGGAAAAGACCAGGCTATGTTGCGTTGTCGGTCTTTTTCTTTTTGTCGTGGAAACACAAGCTTTCTCGCAGGTCCGCCGCTACCTTTTTGCCGACGGATGGGCCGCTTTAACGTGCAAATGCTCGCCGCTTTTGTCGGTGTACTTGTCGCATTTTTATTGGTCTAGTTTCACGGCTCGATACCTCTTGACTATATCTGAAGCTTTTGGTAGCCTTGTACGTTTAGTTATTTAAATTGATTTAAATAAGAAACGCTGCACGCGTGAAAAAGTTTTTTACTATTTTCCACTTTCGAGAATTCAACAGTTTGTCACGTTTTACTTGTTTCTTTCCTGAATTGTAATACGTATCTATAGGTATTCGATAATCGATCACCTGTCATCGATTCATAGCCACAAAACTGCGAGGTTATACGAACGAGATGGTGAAAAATTCTATCAAAGTCTACGCCAGATTGAAACCAGAACAAAATCGGAAAAGCATAGTGGTAGATATCGCGATAACAAATTGAAATTGGTTTTATAAGATGCACGTTTTCTTCCAAAGAATTATCAAGTCTTGCATCGTCCCAAAGAAAATCTCGAGGAGGATTTCTTGGTTCTAGTCTCTCCAGTCCAAAGAATAAAAGATTATCCTGACAATCGTCCCGAGTCTTGGAATTTCTCGTGAGATATTACAAAAATAACATTTTGTCATTGTCGGTAATATGTCTAAAATCTGAAGTCTAAAAATTCAAACATCTGAAACTTTCAGCTTTTTCCGAATATTTGAGGAATCCGCAACGCAAGAAGACGTGTTCGAAAGTGTTGCACGATCCGTAGTTGAAAGGTAAAATAATCGTATCATTTATTAATGAATGCATTCCTCGAATATTCACTTAACTATGCAATTTCTTTTATTAAAGTGCTCTCGATGGTTACAACGGTACCATCTTCGCCTACGGCCAGGTATACCAAACAATAAATCGATAGAATCGATAAAACGTGACTCAAGTAAAACATCTATTTTCTAAAATTAAGTCGTCTACCGTTGTCATACAATTTCAAACTCGTACCACATCCTCGAACGTTCTATCCATGAAACCTCGATCGAGGCGAGCCTCTGATATGATTTTAAGTCATGAATTTTGTAGACCGCCACTGGGAAAACGTACACGATAACCGGGAGTCTGGAGAACGAATGTCGTGGTATCATACCGAGAACTTTGCAATTCCTGTTCGACGCGATACAAAAGGTTGCGTTTGTTGGCTATCAGATGTTATATAGGTACGCGCAGAGAACCCTATACCGCCCTTAAATTTTATGCAGCGACCGGAAAACGTGTACTCCATCGAGGTGGCATATCTGGAGATTTACAATGAAACCGGCTATGACCTGATAGATCGGAAGCACCAACGAGACTTCGCGGTTACGAGATTGGAAGATTTACCGTAAGTCCGGGTGACGTAAATGGTGGCCTGTCGAGTAATGCGCGAACACGGATACGAGGGTATTTCGTAAAAACCAGGGGGCCCCCCTAAAGGGAAACAACCTGCTCGACCCGACCGATCAAACATGATTCCGACAAACTTCCAATATGGAGCAATCGTGCGCAAGGTGCAACCGTGTTATCTTTATATCTTCCTTGTCTTGCGCCACGTTACGGACGATTCTCTTTTTGTTTTACAATTAAAAGTAAGGGAGAGTACTAAAATTTCTCATCTATTGGAAACTGTGCACGCGTTTCAGACGTATCAGCATTCGAGAAGACGAGGCCGGGAAATTACACTTGAAGAATTTGACATTTTATTGCGTTAAAAACTTGGAGGATGCATTCGAATTGCTTGTGCTAGGCGATCATAATCGGTAAAATAATCTCGTTATATTGTCGTATTGGAAAAAAGAATGTAGTTCTTCATAGGGTTACCGCCGATACACCGATGAATCCTCAGTCATCGAGATCGCATTGCATCTTTACCATCGTAGTTTCTACGAAGAAGTTCGGCGCTGAACAATACAAGCGAGCGAAAGTACATCTCGTCGACCTAGCAGGGTTCGTATGTTTTCCTCCGTCTTGTATCGACTGAAGGTACAAGGGTTAGAGATATTACGACAATTGATCAGCTCCTAATTGAAGACAACCATTAGAAAAATTCATTTCAGTAACAAATTTTTAATTGAGCATCCTAATTAAAAAAAAAAGAAAAGATTAGATAAAGAAGAAAAGAAAAGATAAATTGTGGGAAAGTGAGCTGGTAAAGAGCACGATTAAACGCATATTTGCCGACTGGTGCGTAATTGTGTAATGATATCTTTAAATTCCTTTCACAAATTACATCTCTATTCCAACAATGTTGTGGAAGTGACATTTTTACGATTACGTACCAACATCTCAAATGCATTAAACGTTGTCCTACTTGTCAGCGATAATTTTTCCTACGCGCACCATCGTGTCGTGCTTTCTCATTGCCATCTGCGCCCGTGCTGGCAAATTTTGTAACGGTAACCGATTTTTCAACGTGAGATCTCCGTAGGTCCGAACGTGTCTACAAATGCTCGATAACTGGCACCATTCTGACCGAGGCGAAGCACATTAACCTGAGCCTACATTACTTGGAACAAGTCATAGTGTGTCTGGGTCAGGAGAGCGCAGGTCACATTCCTTACAGGTGCTAAATTCACTCAGGGATTTATATCCGACAGTATAATTTTTCATCACTTAAATAATATGCGGATAGCGAATGAAACTTTATTGTACTCTTCTGACTTACCTTTTGTTTTAGATTAGAACCCTTGTTTAATCATGGAACTTTCGTTGTTTCCATTTTTAGGAATTCCTTATTGACGTCGATTTTGAGAGACAGCTTAGGTGGAAACTGCCTGACTACTATGTTAGCGACCATAAGCCTTTGCGCTTTTAATCTAGAGGTACGACACGATTTTTATTGCCTCATAATCATCAGCGCATTTGTTTAATTGGATATACTCTTATCTCGTAATTGTCAGGAAACAGTGTCAACGTGCAGGTTCGCTCAACGAGTAGCTCTCATTAGGAATGACTTAAAACTAAATTTGGAGACAGACATTCAGAGTGAAAATGCGTTACTGAGAGCAGAGAATGACAGACTTAAGCAACAAATCAAAGCCTTGACGAGGCAAACTGTTTAGTATCTTTATCAAAAATTCAATTTAGCTTGTAAATTAGGTTTCAATTAGTTTTGATATTTCAAATGTAGATATCTGAAGAGCTTACAGCTGCAGATAAAAAAAATCTCGACCATAAGATCGGAAGCTTTTTAGAATCAAATAAACAAGTCATTTGGGATTATAATCCTAAGAAAGTAGAATATTGTTTCGAAAGTTTCAAGCGAGCTTTCGAATTGAGCAAGGATCCAAAGTGTTACCTGAAGAAACTGGAATATTATAAGGATCTGGTTATTCAAAGAGACAAAGAAATTTGTATCCTATTATAATTTTATTAATATTCCATTATTTATCAGAAAATTTCTTAACTTTTTAACAGCATTGTTGATCGATAGAATGAAAAGGGAAAGGAATCAACGATCGACACAATTAAATGATGATCGGTTTACAATTAATAATATCGAGAACGATAATCAAAAAATGATACAAAATTCCCTAAGTAATCGTACACCGTTGAAAAAACAAAAACGAAGACCTAAAATTAGTAATGAAACTAAACCTGATTGCAGTACTAATGTTTATGATAATGATCCGACATCGAGAAACAAGTCAATATCCATTGATACATTTATGCCAGAGTTATTGCCTTGCAATATCGTTAATTTAACTTTAAGTGATTTAACCGAGGATAAAGATCAAGCGATTGATCAGAGAACAGGTGATAAAACTGATGACACGAATCAACAGTCCTTACGCAAATCTGAAAGAGGGCAAAAAAACGTTAAGAAAAAACATAATCATAATAATCAGATAGAATCAAAAGTGAAACAGCAGAGTCCTGTTGAATTATCAAGTGCGAAAGCGAAAATTGTAACTCGGGAAGCTTCGTTTGTAGAGGCAGATTATTCAGCTCCAATTTATCAAAAGTTTTTAAGCTTCAGTGCTAATAATCCAGAAACCCCTTTGATTCTACAGGAAAACAAAGCAGAAAGGGATGATTTCGAGCGAAAGTCTAATACGGAGGCAAAAGACAAACAATTTGAGGATTCATTGCCTTTGACAGGGGATCCGGAAATCGATGAAGAAATCATAGCGTTCTACAAAGCGAAACGATCTGGAGGTATTTACTAGTCAGTTTTTCAAGATGCTGTTTACAATATAAGAAGTCATAATAGAGTATGCAAGAATGCAGTATTATTTATCGAATATGCTTATAATTGATACATACAACTAATTATAATGTAATACAGTTTTATAAACGATGAATATTAATTAATTCTAACTCTCGTACATACATAGCTACAATAAATAATCTTACACGCACTAACAACGTTTTTAATATTAATTCTTTGGCAGAAAACTTCAACGTTTCGAGCATGTTAACGTTTCCATATCTAATTTTTCGCCGTACATTTTTGCTTCCAAAATTGTTAATTTGTTTTCATAGATTAAACACAGGCAATATCGTTTCGCTAAATTAGGATACTTTCTAACCTTAAAGGCAAATAATTTATTAACGTTCAATCTTATACTATCCTTATATAGGAAGCCTTGAATACCTGAAAAAAATCTCCCCTTGTATTTATTATATGAAAAATAGTTTAATAATTACCTTTATACTCATAAATTCGAAGATTCTTCCTATTTTCAACAAAAACAAGCAGTGTTTCGATCAATCCATCGAAATTAAGTATCGTAAAGGATGTTGGTCGGTGTGCTTTTATTGTTTGAAGGATCTTTTTTCCTTTTACATCGTTATTAAAGATCTACGTAGAATATAGGAATCAAAAAATTGGAAGGCATGATTTATTAAGTATTTTTTCGAAGATTTAACTCACAAATATACGATCCTCGCTAACATCTTTGTCATAATACAAAAACATTTCTTTCTCAAATAATCCAACTTTGAATTTCAGGCTTTCTGAATTTCTAGCATATTTCCTAAGATTTACATTGGCAGAACGATTAACGTTATATTTACTAGCATTCTTCTTGCTAGCCAACAATATTTGATCTTTCTCGAAAATAATCTGAACATTATCATCGTCTACCAGAGACGAAAGAGGCTTCTGTATTTCCTCGTTCATACTTCTAGATGACTGCAGTCGTTCGTTTTTGTCAATTGACGTCAAAAATATGTCTTGATCTATTTTGTTACTGTCTATATCATGGCCAAAATTTAAAACGTGCTAAAATTTTTAACGAAGCATAGATAATGATATTTAATCACTTTTAGTTCCAAATATAACACTAAAACTTACCCTAAACGTGTCATCCTTTAGCTTCCATAGATTTGTAGGACTCCTTCCACAAGAACTTGGCCCTGAAGTGAGAAAATATAAAGCTTGGTCGTATTTATAAGTGGTCCATTGTTCGACCACTCCAAAATCAGATATGTTGACGACCAACTCGAATTTTGTTCCAGTAAAAGAGTACATGTGCATGTGACAGGTAGTGTAGCTTAATATTATATAGTCGAAGTCATCCAGCTCGAAATGGTGGACGCTAACGATGCTGCTGTGGAACTTGATGACTTGCAGATAATCAAACGCATTGAACTTGTAAATTTGTTTCTCAGCGTAGCGTTTCAGCTCACGCAAGTCCTCACACATACTATCCAGATTTGCCTAAAAAGAAAGCATAAGCGTTTGCACAAATTTCTAAATCATTAATACCTGAAAGGTTCATTGAAAATGGTTTCCATACACTTTTTTCCGCCAATACATCGTTCATCCCTAAATGTTCCTTTGCTAAAGTATTTGACAGCTCTGTGATGTTCGTGCCGTTTAACATATCATTTCCCGATGCCCCTTTCTCAAAGTAAACGTTACCAAATACGACCCATTTACCAGAGATAAACTGTGATACTAAATTGTTGGTCGTGACCGCCACAGCTTCCCAACGAGCCGGATCTATGCCGTTCAGGTAGCCTAACACTCGAAGACTCTGATTGAGAAATATTGGTCTTTCGAATATAAAATTGCCTAGAAAAGTAAACGTTTTAGAGAAAATGGCTTATGTATAAAATCATTTGTCGATCATCTCTTCGAAACGTTTGTCGTCTATGTTTTACCGTTTATAGAACCCTTCGAATTCAAAGGTATAAAACTTTTCGGATCGATGCCGTTAATAATGTGAGCATTGAAATTCTGTCGAACGTGAACATTTCCACGAAAATTAAAGTGTCCTGATATTTTCTGGTCCCCAGTCATCTGAAAACAAAAATGCTATTAGAGAACTGGAGGAATTAATCATCAAATAATGTAAATAGATCTACTTGTTCCTTATAGAATTATGTCTCTTTTAAATAAAAAGATGGGATTTCCAAAAACATCCAATAGATTAATTTGAAATATACATACCATAAAAGTGTTGTATTGAACCTCCTGTAAGTTTACGTCATTGATTCTTCCCAAAATTTGCATTTTATCTACAGTAATATTGTCACATTTCAAAAATTCTATACTTTGTTCAGTGTCCAGCGGTATTAATAAATTCATATCCAAATGGTTGAATTTCTCTACTTGAATATCAGATTGAAAATTGACATCAGTAAACGTGGTAGTACCTGCGATCGAAAAAATACATTTTCAAAACATTTCCAGATGTAATCCAAGATAATCGGAATTCCAGTCACCTTCGATATAATTAGGTCTGTTAAGGTTTAGAACATCATGATGCAGGTCATTTACATCGATTCCCATAATAGATTTCGTTGTGAGGTTTGCCCAAACTACAAGATCCTTTTCTATTTTTATACCATCTCTAAAAATAATTTTTGATTCAATAAAGAACGGCGTGTCTATAAAGACGACCTTTTCTTGGAATCTTTTCAGATCTATGTCATTCAATTTGTCCTGCACTATAAACGTATCATTAAAGATGACAGTGTTTTCGAACACTTTCGTGCCAGAAACTGTAAGATTATCCTTGTTGTTAAACATTATCATGGTTAAGAAGTGATCGAAATTTTTTCCCTGGATTAATCCATTCGTGTAAAGATTTTTTATAGTCACATCGTTAAGGAAACGAACATCTCCGTGCAATTCGTAGCTATTGTTTCCTAAATGTTTGAATTTCTTTATCAGATTATAGAATGGTACATCACCGATACTTCCGGTTGTATTGAATTCTTTAAGAATTGTCACAGAACCATTGACGATAACAGGACCTGTTAACACCTGTTCTTTAAAGGGGTCTAGAATATTTTCTATGGGATGGCCATTCAAAGCGGTCGCCTCAAGTTGATGGCAAATAATTGTGTCAAACATTTTATGTGCATCGATTACTATATTTGTCTCGGATTTTAAAACCGTATCAAGTACGCGTTCTGAAAAATTGAAGCCATTCATAAAGTCCAAAATCGTCAAATTCTTAATGACAACATCTGATTTGAAAATCACGGTGTCGATTTCATCTTCAGTATACAGATCCGCCAAGACATTTCCATTAAGTAACTTTGTAATAACCATTCCTGTTACTTGAAGAGAGTTTAGAGTTTTGCTTCCATTAAGAATGCTGTCTAAAGTCGCGCCTAATCTATCGGTCAACAGACTGATCTCATCCAACGACATTCCATTGATAAATTTCGCGTTCAAGCGATCGGTTTCCAACTGGTCGATGGCTCCAATATTCGGAAACTCTAAATGTTTTGTGAAATTGGCGAAATCAAGACCATTAACAACCTTTGGTGTTATTTTATCCGCCAGTAATGTTTCCGTCATTAAATTTTCAAAGCTAACGTTTTGAAATATTTCGTTCACTTTCTGATTAAAGACATCGAATGAAACGTTGTTGTTTAGTCCATCAAAAGACAACTGGTCTACAATAATTGGAGACTTAAACACAATAATCCTGTCCAAGCAATTGTTGGAATTTGTATTCTCCTTGAAGAAAGCTTTTAATTTCTTCATAGCCCCAAACGTCACATTTCCAAAAGTCACGTTCGATAGTATCTTTGTTAAATCTGAAACGATACATAGTGATTAATAAACGAATATTAATTACCGATAAAAGAAAGCGAATTCATACTTGGAAAATCTTGTACTGTGTCCAAAGTGGCGAACTCATCCAAAAAATGTCCATTAACCATACCGGATGTGATGGTAACATTAGATTTTATTCCGACATTCTTTAAAAATGTCTTAATCCCAGTAATTTTAATTTCCTTGTCGGTTTTTAACAATAAATCCTCTAAATTTAGTACACGTTTATTCATGAACAATGTGTCGAATGTAACATTTCCCAAAACATTTAAGTTGAAAAACATCACATCCGATGATATCTTTGAAGTTTCGTTCAACAATAATCTATCTTCCATACTAATTCCTGGTATTTCGCCATCTAACTATAGTTGTAAAAAATTCGTACAATACTAGAAATACGCCTAAAACTTGACCAAAAACATACCCGGAATTCTCCATCAATTTTTATGTTCTCGAAGGCAATCTCTTCTTTTAGAATGTTGTCTTTATACAAAATTACGTAGTCTTCGAAATTTACGTCATTTAGAGTGGTTACATTTTCCAATCGTGATAGCAGCATCGAATCGAACGATTTGGTACCGGTTATAATCACGGAAGTATCACTATTCTCCAAAACATATTCCGTTGGATACAAAAGATTATTTAGGATACCCAGCTCAAAAATATCTGAGATCAACGTCTGAAATTAATATAATTGTTACATCAAACTAATTATGCCACTTATATAAAATTGTGTATCTAGCGTTAAATTTTACCCCTTCGATAATAGTATTTCCAGGAATATACATTGTTTCGTGTTTCCACACAATATTCTTCATCAATGTTGTCCAATCAATTCCATTAATCACAGAGAAAAAGAGATTCCCGTTTACTTGAGCACGATTTATTTTATAAAAATCCACGGCACTATAATCCACTATAGAATCACCAAACTGAATATTCTCGATAGGAATACCATTCATCGAATGAACTGTCAGATCTTCAGCCTCGATGGAATCAAAGACAATTGTTTCGTTGATGTCATTGATGGACAGCGCAGTTAAGTTTCTCACATACAAATTGCCAGTAACATTAATATTTCCAAATATCGTGAAATCCGAATCGGAAAGCGGATCCGTTAAATTATGTTCTATGGTGTTCATCAAATTCGAATCGATTTCATCGAGTTTTCGGCTTACGTTTTTCAATTTTTCCGCGAAACTGTCTGCGTCGAATGTCAGATCTTCTTTCGTTAAAGTCGTTCCGCCTATCGTGATCGAATGATAAGTCACGTTATCAGATATAATTGCATTCGTGGCGTTTACTGTACTAACATTCCAAACTCCAGTAATTATAGGATTCCTTAAGTAACTCTTTTCGAGACGCGCCTTTGTTTCATCGAGAATCCTTTCTTGATGATTCAACGAATCCTAAACAGGTATTTCGAAGATCTGTAATTTTTAAATATTTTAAGAGTGCCTACGATACCTACGTTTAACAAAGATTGCAAGATCAGCAGTCTTTCAATACTGGATTGAATCGGATGTTCCGTGTTTTTCAACTGCACGTTAAGTTTTACAATTTGATTACCCAAGATGAATCCATACTTCGGAAGTGGTGTAATCATGGATAGATCAAACTGATCGAGGATATTGTTAGGTAACGAGATTCTTTTGAAATTCAGGCCTTCCCAGGCAAGAGCCATTACTGTGGAGTTTTTCAGTTGAACCAACAACAATGACTCGTTTCTATACGTATCCACATTTACGTTTGTCACCCATGAGATTTCTGAAACATCTGTAATACACATCAATTAATTATTCAGGGAGAGAATCACGGTAATTCAATTCTTTATGGAATTTAGTTTTACCAAAGTTGTGTTCAGACTCTGTATTGAACTGGAATTCACCATCTACGAAGTGAAAAAGGCCAGCTTCCGGTCCAGAAGTCGCCAAAAATTGAAGATAACCGCTCTCAAAACAAACAAAGTTTTTTAAATTATACGACTCTATCGTTTGTAGCTTTTGAAAAATACGGCCCTCGGTAGTGGGTCTATATTCATAGAGCGAGATATCATTCGTGCCTTGAACAGCGAGTGAACTGCTTTCATAAATAGGACATATCTGTATACCAAACGATCTTGGTACAAAGAGCCTATCATGAAACCTATACCGAACGAATAATTCGGATTGAATGTATGGATTCAGCGATTATTGCAAATTTATATCGTACGAATAATTACCAAAAGTCGAAAGTATTGATTGAAAAGTCAATGATAAATCCATACACGTCGATGAATGTTTGCAATCCAGAATGTAATTCGTCGTCACTCAACAGCAATATTTTATATGGCTTTTCGTGTTCAATGAACTTCATGTCTTTTATACGTTTCTGTACTGACCACGACCAAAAGAATTGAAAAACATTTCCATCTTTTAATCTGTACCACCGTAACATGTTTCCACTGTTCGATTCTACGCAGAAAACGACCGCAGCATCAAGCTCCGAGTGAAGGTTGATCACTCTAAACGTTAATATAGTATCTTCCAGATCAAAAATAATAGAATCATAGACAACAGCCGTATCCCGATTAAGTTTGTAAACGTAGAAGATAGATTTCTGAACCCCAAATAGATAGTTGATACCATTTACGTCTAGAGATTGCCAATTTGTCACTGTTTCTGGTAAGTTTGCGTATTTACGAACAAAGATATCTGTCATTATGAGCTCTGGAATGAAAGGAAACTGTCGTCGGTATTTATGATTAAAGTTATACGCGGTTCAAACAAAATAATATCTTGTACAGTACCTTCTCTGTTCCCTGCGCCTGTATTGAATTCGTATTCCATCCAAATTAACGTTTCGTTTTCAGAATTTCGTGTAATTCGGGATAAATTGATATCCGCAAATTGATGTGGAGTTTTTAAGACATGGTTGATATCCCAGCAATTTGCAATGTTCGCACAAACGAAAAGAAATAACCAAAAAGTAGGATTATGAATTGACGGGGGCATTGTAACGTTGCGATTAGATCGAATGATCTCGGAAGGGATACTCGTAACAGTCGATCGTACGATACAAAATATTTTGATCGCGATTGAGTTCACACGCAGTGGTTCTCAGAATACAACAATTTTTATATTTTACTAGAACGACTTAATGATTGGAAATAAATTATGATACTATTTCAGTGATTCGTTAGCATCCATGACCTCTCTTCTTGAATAATTTATCAACCTATAGGTTTTTCTTCATTTGTACATGCTAATTGTACACTTTCACAAGTATGTAGGTCAAACAATGTTAGTTGCTCGTTTTCTTTAGAGAAAACGTTTTATTCAGTCAACATATTATAATACAAACAACGTGCATAAATAACTACGTGTTGTAAAACCGTGTAACGTAACAATTATCCTTGATGTTTTATGAATATATAATCAATGCATCGTACACCAAATTGTTCCATTAAAAAACGTACTAACCATTTATAATTTGTTAAATCCCTTCATATCCCTTTCAACAATATATTACATTTTCCTACGTATGTACATATCGTTTAAACAAAATTAATCGTTACTTTGATTTTCAAACGCATCATCAAACTTGTTATTTTCAGAATGCGACAAACAGCATGTAATTCTAAACTACGAGTAACTTCTGCTACCGTTAATGTCTAAGGCACAGTAACTGATAAGAATCTCGTTCTGTCACCAACTTTTGGCGCAAACCTCACGTTGATCTTTTCCTTGTCCTCTTCACCGACTTCGAGAAACGAATTCCAATCCACCAGGAAATAGAGACCGCTCTTCCTTCTCGGAGGTAGAGCAGTGTCAGGTTCTTTGGTCGTACCACCGAAAGACTCCTCTAATGCCATCAGGTTCGAGCTGGCCGTGGTCGACACGGTGGTAGAAGAGGAAGAGGTCTCAAGTGATATCGATGTGGCCGATTTTGATTGATCAGAAGCTGCTGTCGCTGAATCTGTCGTCATGGAAGTGCTTAAGGTGGTATCTGCCGATTCTGTTGACAAGTTCCATCATGAATTCGGGTTTAAATTTCGTTCGACACTGTTCCGTTCGAAGTGTGAGTTGTAAGACTGAGAAATGTTGAAGTTGAGTGACGTACTCTGAGAATTGGTAGGAAACCGCATGCATTCAGATTTCAATGATAATTTGCAACAATAACATTGTAGATAAGAATGAATATTATACAATGAGATAGGATATGATGTATCGTTAAGAGTAAATGTTCCGTTAATACATGGTAACACGTGTACAATGTACACAGAATTTCTCTGTAGCATTAGTCATGAAAAAGGAACATTAGCACTCTATGTACAGAGTATTTCTCACAATTAGCAAGAAAGATTAACAAGCGAATGGAAAGTGATAGACCTCGGACCAATCTGTAGTTTTCATAGATCTTTTCCCAGCTATTCCTTTTGTGGGAAAGATCGGCCTTTCTTCTGCGCGAGAAGAAGATTTAACATAGGCTCATCAACGTTGTTAGAACAGAAAAGGAAAGCAATTAAGAACGTAGTAAGAAATGTTTTGCTATATCTTTCGAGTAAATGAAAGATGACAAAAAAATGCATGAATACGAGTCGAAAATTTTTGGTACAGAATTAGTAGGGATCAGATAGTCAACCAGACCCTCGTCTAATTATTTTGTTATACACGTTAATTAATAGATTTCGAAGTTTCGTTAATCCCTGAACGATTTTTTGAACCCAAAACTCCGTACCACCCAAAACGTATATCATAAATTTCTTAATACCAGTCGTAATGCTCGAAGGAGAGATAGTTTGTTCCGTGGTGGTAACAGTGCTTGCTTCTTTCTCCTCTTGGTTTTCTTGCTGCCTCTTCACTTCGTTTCTGACTTGTTCGTTGTAGTTCCTGATGATCTCTTCGAGTTTCAGCGGGTCTGGCCCGTCTTTTAGAATCTTCGTGGTCTGCAGCAAATCGTTCGCCACTTTTTTAACATTCTGAATGTTAGCCTTACCCTCCTGCACCAATTTCACAGTATCCAGAAGCTCGTTGATCTTGTTTCTTTGTTCTTCGTTATCCACAGCCGCTTCGTGTGGTTTGAATACATGATACTTGGATGTCTCTGTCGATTCCATGTCTTCCATAGAATTTACCACAGTCTTGGCTAACTTTTGAGAATTAGAGATCAGGCCTATGTTCTCCAAAATCCCTCTCATGTTGTTCGGTACAGCTTCGATCACGGATGGAGCTTCCGTAGATGGTTTCATTGATTTCTGTCTTCGATTGTCATTGATGCCAAGTCCAAATTTAGCCAAGAACTCCTTCATCTCTTGATTCTTTACGCTGGAAGTAGGCAAAGGCTTGAAGTTTGTATACGAGTTTAGGTTAATTGTCGTCTTCTCTGTGGTGCTGGTCGTGGGTTGGGCCAAATTCGAAGTTTCAAGACCGAATTTTTTGAACAGCAATTGAACATCCGGAGTTAGATTTTCCACGCCTTTCTTGATCTCAGATCCTGGGCTTTCAAAAGCGTTTTGGTTGACAATCGATACTGCGTCATTTCCAGCAGAAGTCATACTATGAATACTATTCAGTTCTGGAACTTGTACTTTGCTCTCAAGAATATCCTTGTTCTTCTTATAAACATCTTCAACATTGCTGCTGTTACTTGGTCGTAAGCCAATCGAAGCTAGCAGATCCATCACCTCTGGTCTCATTGGCATGGTGGTTGTAGTAGTACTAGTAGTAGTTGTCGTTGTAGCGGCTTGACGAAATCCTGCAGAATTCAAGGAATACGTGGAACTATACTTCACTTTCGAAGACGTTTCGGTGGACATGGGTGTCACAAAAACGGTAGTTGGTTTTTCAGAACTCGACATCAAGTTTTCCGCAGTACTGGTATCTCTCATTAAGACTTCTGGTCTTGATGTCGAAGAAACAGTAAGATGATCTTCAGGCTGCACGTTAATAGTTGGAAGAAACGGTATTTTGTCGAGTTTGGAAGGTACAGTTGGTTTCATAATGGTACTCGGCGGTGCGTTGTAGCGCCATTGACTAGATGTCAATATATTCTGATTCACTTTGGATCTTTCCAAGTCGATAGTAATTTCCTTAGAAGCTGGTTTCGTGGTAGGTTCGTGGGTAACGCTGGTGCTATAAACAATTTCTAATCCAGTGTCGTTGCTTCCACTATTTCTGTAAATTGGATATTGCCTCGTGGTCGTTTTCTCAGTGGTGAACGCGTTTTTCTGAAGATTCTCCAGGTTGAAAGTAAACCTGATAGGCGTGGAATCCAGTTTCAACGATTCCTTTAAAGGCACCTTCGTACGCACTTCTGAGTACGTGTCCCTGTGATTTTTATAATGATTCTTCATCGTAGTAGATTCTTTCGAAATGGTCTTATAGGAATTACGATTTACTATTAAATTCTCGGTAACTAATCTTTCGGAATTCTCTACGTTGTTATTCTCTTTTTTCGTTTTCCCTTCGTCAGACTCGTCTTTATCATTTTCTGATATTAGAAAATCAGGAATTATCTTCGTCATTGGTGGTTTCGTGTAAAGGTCCCTTAAGTTTCCAGGTGATTCGTTAGCACTGTAAGGGAGGACAACCATCAACGCCCTTTGATACAAATCCCTCGCTTTTTCAAATTTTTCTTTGTCTTCTAATTCGTACAAGTCCTGGGACGTGATGTTTTCCAGAATATTCACTATTTCTTGTCTAGTTAGCCTGGGCAGACTGGGGTCATCGCGAACCTGTCTTTCGACTTCCTCGATCGTACGGTTGATTGAGCTCTCGATCTCGAATCTTGACGGAAGTTCATTGTCCTGGCAGTGACCTAGACTGAAGAGGAGCAGCAAACAGAAAACCGCGAACTGCGCAAACAATTATTGCATCGATTAAAGTATCGTCGCTATCTTATTTATTATACAAAGAATTGCAAGATGAACTACGATTAAAATTTTGAATGTCAATTGCATTCGAAGAATTAACGATTCCACGTTATTAACGCACTTTGTGGTTCGCAACTGCTTCTCGGAATAAATTTTACACGTAATCGCTGACTCGAAACGAATACAGAAATCTAGTTCATATTCGCGATCACTTGTATCATTCGTATTATTTAACAATTCCCTTGTTGAAAGTCAATTAATCAAAATTCTTTCTAAAACATTGTTAACATTTTTTCAATCTTCGTCGAGAATTACAATTCTGTTACAGGCCCATATAAATGATTCTTAATGAAATAGTTATCGAGTTTACGTAAGATGGATATTGCTCGCGCTTTTTTCCTTCGAACATCTAGAAACGATTGCAATCAGTTGAACTCAGCACCGTGTCTCTTTCATATTCATAAAACAGCTCTCGCAAAATATCCTTGACTTATTTAGCCGATCGAGAAAGTCCAATAACCTGGTTATGTTATGCAATGTAGTATAAAAATTGAACGATTCCTGAATCTGAGAAAAATTATATAGAATAGAAAAGAAAGGTACAATTTACATGATATCATAATCGTAATTTCCGGCAGCGCTTGTCATACCGCTGTGAGATGTAACAATTATCGAAAAAAATTACTACTATAATAGACGCTGTATTTTATAACATGCCACCGCTGTTATTTATACTGTCACTAATTGTTATTGGAGGTGTTGAGCGGCCTGGAAACGTGATTTTGCTACATTCGTTCCTTTCGACTTCCAGAAAACTTTCTATATAATTTTTTATGTGCTCGTTTCTTGAAATGACTATTATTTTCCGGCCGATTTCCGGCTAAACCGAGTTTAAACCCTCGCAAAAATGGTTCAAGTATTTAGACTTCCCTGCCATTTCGTCTTCGTGGATAAAATTTAATCGGAGGAGAAACCAGGAATAACTCGAAGTTTTAAAAAACTGTACTTACTGTATTTCCATTTCACAGCGTTATAAGTATTTCGTGTAATGGAAAAAGTATTATGTGGAGTGATTGTGTTAAGCAGTGAAATTAGACACGCTGGATGATTTACGATAATGATCTTCGAAGTCGAAAGTCACTTTCGTCTTCGATGACGTGACCCTTTTCACGCGTTAACACGAGCTTATTGATCTTGCGATTTTCACGTATGTCACTTCGAACAAACATTTATATAAAGAATATACCGTCGTTTTCCTTTGCCATATCGAATCGCTTAAAATTTATAAACACTAACAAAGATATTTTCTAAGTGTCATCTATCTCATTTGGAATTAAATTCGAGCAATAGTAAAGTGAATGTCACGTATCACTCATTCAACTTTCAGTATTATTCCATTAATAAATTAGTAACGACATGCGAAAGTACCGTGACATACAATCGATATTTTTTTATGTAATCGAAATGAGTAATATGTTAGAATTGCCCAACGATTAAATTTAAATTTATTGATTTATTATTATCATTAACGATATGATCATTTACTTAAATCAAGCTCGCGTAACCATGAAAGCGGGCTATTCATCAACAGCTATCAGAAAATTGTTACGAGGATCTTACTGATTTTTGTTACGATCATTAATAAATAATGTTAAATAAATATCCCATTCAAGTTCTACAGACACTTGGAAGTTTTGTACTATCAATGAATGATGGAAACTTCGATTTTTCACAGAAATTATTTTTTTGAAACAACAACACTAGAACCGCCGAGGAACTTACCATTACGGCAACCAATCGTCTTGGCACGCAGTTGACTACTGACTGAACGACTAAGGCCTACTTTCCAACTCTCTCTCTATCTCACCCGCTTATTTTGCTTCGACTGTCCTCCTGCACGCGGCTTTGGTTCATCTATAGATCTGAACGTTGCAGGTGAACCCATCACTTGTTTTTTCCCTCCGCTTTTCGGCACCTTAAACAGTATCCGACAGTGATCGAACGATGCACACGCTTTCTTCTTGTCGCTGATATGAAATAGAAAGGCTGGCTTGATCTTTCATTTTCAAGGAGAAAGAAAGTACCGGGCAAGATCGGTAGTCATGTACAATTCGGGATGAATGAATATTTTGAATCGACCGTCGTGCGCTAGTTCGCGTAAAATGGTGAATCATAAGTTTGTGACTTTTGGTAGCTTGGGAAAAGTCTTTTATGGATTTGTTGAGTGAGAGTTGTCAAGCAAAATAATAATTTTAATCTACTTAAAATGATAAAAAAATTGATCGATTGAGTTTCTCCAGTAAATATATTGACATTAATAATATACAATTATAGACTAAAATTTAATTCGTAGCTTCGATTTGAATTGTGCTCGTATATGTAAGTACTTTGTCAGCTATCCCAGATACAAAAAGCTACATATAAACATACTAATTGTAAGTCCATATATACTTTGAAAAAAGATGCTATGTCGATAATATTGTTATACGACGTTACCGATTCAGTATAAAAAACAGATTATAACGTTAATGATTGGAATTAAGATTGAATTTAGCTATTGCATTATAACCATAGACGAGACGTAGAATAGTTATAATTTGATCACACAGAACTTAGTGAACGGTGATTCTACATACCACGAATGGTATATACGAAAAAATAGATGCACCATTTATCGGTAGGTTACCATGGGAGAGCATGTTTTAGAAAATATGCACATACCATTTGCTATAAAGATAGTCGTCTGTGTAGAAATATGAAATATACATATTTACTATTTAACGTAAATTTATATTACTTCTGACAAATCAAACAACTCATGAATTTTCACATTTGTCAAATTAGTGACACTTCCTCATTACGACTTAATCCTGTCATCGATGTTTTTTTTATATATTTTCCTTTGTTCGTTAATTAAATTATATTTATTCATTTGAAAATATTATTACATACTAATATTTATAATAATTTTGTATATGCACGGTAATATTTTATAGTAACCTGTACATTCTAAAATATGTTATATGTATATATATTTATATTTATTTCAAATACACGTAATAATAGTTTTACATTCGTTTAATGTATATAGCTATCTCGTATCTCAAGGAAATCCAGAATGGACTCTTAACGCGCGGGATCCAATGTGACAATAGGTCTATTCTGTACCTGTGCCATGAGTATCCATGTATAATCTCAGCGGCTTTCACTTTCACCAAAATACGATATGTATCCATTGGTACATACATGCATATGATTTCAATTTTTCAAAATTATTTAATCCGAGGTCTAGGCTCTTAATTTTTACATAATCTTTGGAAAGTGAGGAAAGAAGTAACAGAAAATAAAAGGGAAAAGAGAAATATAAAATAATCGTACCAAGGTGTGGTCGATGATAAGAAAGATAGATAACAAATATCGACAAAATATTGCTAAGCACAACATTATTGATTTTTCTGTCCATTCGTTGTAACAAATACGATCCAATAGAGGTAAAAGTGGGGAACTCACTCTCACTGCTCGCCAGTTAATGCGGCTTCGTCACTCTTGCCGTTTTCAAAACTCTACGACCATCGCGTCAGTTCGCCTCTCCCGTTGACGAGTTTTACAAGTGGAAGTCCCTCGAAGAAAAAAGGATCGAAAGTGTGAGCTGAAACTGCGTTACAAACGGCCCCCGCATTTCCAAAATGGAGATTGAATTCAACAATTTGGACAATTCCTTCAGGAACCTGAGCTGCGATCACAATTACGTGCCCTCTGCGATAGAGAACATAGAAAGTAAGTTTTTTCCCGTAAAGGTCGATCTTCTATCAATTACATAATTTTTTCTTCGTTCTAGACTGGTTGATGTTATTTAAATGTCAGTGACATTTTTCTATGTATCGATAACTATGTAATTCGCCTGACTGCTGTTCGACGTTAATTTTATATCATTAATGTCGACGATATAGACTTCCTGACATGTGAAAGTTTAAAGGAGAAACTAAAACTAAAATTTTAATTTTAAATTGCAACATTATTTTTCTGTATTTTAATATGATTTTATTGATGGAGAGAGATTACGACGATTTAGCTGAGAAGCATGGCTGCATTATGGTTGTTAGCATCGTTAAAGAGTAAACCACGAAATATTCTGAAACAGTACGCAAATAACATTTTATTATAGTGTTTCAAACAATGCTTCGCGTCAAACACGAGCACGTTTATGTAACAATTTTCATGAAAATAATTTTCTCTTTGTTAAATCCTGGAAAATGTCTGAATTTGTCTTTAGTCTTAGCATACAACATTTTATCGATTACTTCCAATAATTATACATATTGCAACGCTTTATTCAACCGAATTGACGTCGAACCTTTCACGTGCTCTGATCTACGGAGCATGCGCGGAAGCGAATGCGTCGGTGAAAGTTTTCCACGAGGATTGTAATATATGTTAGGTTAAATATGTTTGTACACGGTAAACTAGGGAAACTTCCTTCTAAACGATTATTATGTATGACCTGAGTACTAACGAAGAATACTAACGAGGGTACAGATATCTTCATAGGAACAATTCATAGGACATAAATTTCAGTTTAGAAAAAGTTCATCGAAATGAAGATATCCAAACAATAAATTACACAATGCAAATTAATAATGTACACACTTTCTGGAAATTACATATTTGACCAAACCAGTGAATGGTATTAACTTTCGCTAATATGAAAATAAAATCTATCGTTGATATAAAATAAACGAATAAAATTATTTCTTTCTCAATTCATGCAGTATGAATAAGAAAATGTCATTCGCGCAAATTAGAACAGTAAGTGCGTCACGTTATCTGGAATTAAATATTTTTTGTTGAATCTTGTCCTCCAATCAAGCTGGGAGTCGCGAGGCAATCTCCTTTTGTAATTGCGATACACTGTAGAGATGTAGCACTGCATCGTATGTAGAAATTTATAACACAGTACGATTCTATATTACACTTAAAGATTGCGTAACGAGTATCCTTAAACCTACTATATTTTCTAACGTATATTTCTTATATAAAAAACTATTTTTCCTGTTTGAGAAATCACGTCCGAGAAATCATAGAAGAAAATCGTATTCCAATTTCCGAATGATAATATATTGTACACTTTACTGCGTAACGTCTCTGTAACAGCCAGTTTCTTAATCTTTATGATGCAAGAAATTCTTAAAGAAACATAAAGCTACCATCTGATATCTAACCATTTGACTGAGAGATATTGATTAACCACGTTCTATGAGTCCATGAACTTTTTTATCTTATGTTTTTCTAACACGTCTAGCAAATCGCGTAAAAATTGCACTATCAGATACTGCGAAAATAGAACCTAGTATTTGTAATCCGTATCCTATTCCAGGTCAATCATCCCTGTTTATTATCTAAGTTTTATAAGCTATTATCGTTTCCATTGTGATATAGCTCATGTATTGTGCTAATCGATATCAACTGCAATGGACAAATATGTGTAATCGTTATTATTATCATAATACAAATAATCATCTTGAATTTCTTCTAGACGTAGAAAATTCTATTAATATTTTCGCAATTCTTCGTTTATCTGAGCAAAATTTGCTGAATCTAATGGCTAATCAGAAGCATTGTGTATTAATTTTTTATGTCATATTCTATACCTATTTTTTTCCTTTTTTAGGTTTAAATGTGTTTGGTATAGGTTTATTGAGCTTTGGTACCATACTCTCTACTTTGACGCTATACTTCGCCATGGATGCTTTCCACAATATTTTCTACCAAAAGGAAACAAGATCCTACAAAACGAACAGTATCATGATCCTCTCAGTGTATCCTATAGCAAGTGTCTGTAGTCTTACAGCTCTTGGAATGCCAAGGTAAACGAGTTGATTTCCCATTACACTTCTGTCCATTGAAAAATATTTAAAAAATTGATAGATTTTTAAAAATATAAAAACATCTTGTACTTAAGGTATCACTTAAGGCTTTGGTATAGTAATGTACGTGTATTGAAAATCGTTTTATAAGCCGAATGAAGATGATTCTTCGCACTATAAAACTATAAAATGACAATTTTTATATCGATTTTTTAAAAACTACCAAATTTGACTTTCTCCAAGACGAAATAAATTTCCTATCAAAAATAGTTAAAAAAAAACTTGAAAAGTGATAACATAACGTAACATAAAATAGGCTAATTTTAGCTGAGATCCACAATAAGATAAATCGGAACGTCCAATTAAGATAAATTTAAGATAAATCAGAAAAGAAAAAGGTGAAGACGCGATCGAATTTCGCACAAGAGACGGAACAAACGGGTAGTTCTTTCTTTTAACGACCATAAAATAAAAGAGCAGTTCCGAGTCCCAGCTAATGATCTCGATTTTCCGAGATAATCCCTGCATTGATGGCCGTGTCACACCTGCGCTGTCGATGTCTAAAATTTGATGGGTCCTCTCGATAATGCAAACGAGGCTAGGACACCGACACGAAAATTCCATCATCAGGAATGTCCATTGATATTTTCAACGTGTTTCGAACGCATTTATCACTTCGTTAGGGAAAATCTAAATTTTCAATTCGAGCGTGCTCCGATACAGAACAAACTGTACTCTGCATTCGTGCATACAAATAATGTTTGAAATTATACGCAAACTATTCTATATTCCGACAATGCTAACAATATTTTAATTATTTCTAGGACTCAGTTGCTATCGGAAGCTGTAACTCAAATCTTTTTAACGATAGCCCTGTATCGACTGTATCTGTTACTGGTCTACATAGGACGTAAAAAGGTCACAAAGACACCACCATTAATATTACGAGTTGGTCCCTGTTGCTGCTGGCCCTGTCTGCCCTTTCCAAATCTTGAGATGACCGACGCTAATTTGTCCTGGCTCCGACTACTAGTCCTGCAACTTCCTATTATTCAGGTTATTTCTTCTTTTCCGCCTTGACTTTTTACGCTTGTGCTCGGAACCGTTCTCGTCTCGTAAAAAGTATTTGCCTGAGCTCGTCAAATGTCCATTTCTTAGTATCCACGAAGGTTTGCGATTAGCATTCGTTTTTTTAAACATCAATTAGATCATTCCGAAGAAGTGTACCAGTGTATTAACCAAAGTTTGTGTCTATTGGTTCCAGGGACTGATTTATTGCATATCTCTCTTTATGTCGATCGAAGAGCCTACTCTCGCAACGCAATATGGGATTTATCTCCAACCATTCACAGTGATCAGCATATTTCTGGGAATATACGGACTGACTGTTACCATGAAGAGTCTGCAGGAAGTCGCTCCAGGTAAAAATTGTGCATACTTAATTGAGAGGACGGCTCTCCAAGCATAATCTTTCCCTGCTATCTCTCTCCAGTGAGTGAAATTATACAGAAGGACGATTATAAAACAATTTTTAGCCATTTCTTCGAATCATATCCTTAACTTCGTGTCCCTTTGAAAAAAAGCACTCCACAATTTTTAAACTCGATTTTATAAGTTGAAGTTACATGTTATAAATTGTCGGCCGTTGTGAGAAAAAACGTTAGCCTCGGTGGATACGATAATAGAACCAAAACGATTCCCTTCTTTCAAGGTTAGCAATTATCGCGTGAAAGACCACACAAGTAACTTGCGAGAAAAAGCAATTTCCAAGTTCTTGGAAAGTCCCATTGTCCCCTGCTGTCGTAGTGTTGATAGATATACTCGTTTTTAACTTGCTGCTGATTTCATAGAGGCGAAACTACACCGCAAGACCACAGTATCCCAGATGGTTCTGCTATTTTCAAAGCTACAAGCGTTCATCGTGAAGAGCTTACCGCAAACAGGCCTATTTCCTTGCAATCCACCAATTACGCCACAAATTTACGCCAATGGTAATCCTTTTTTGTATTCTTCGTCTGAAAAAAACCGACAATAACAAATACGCGTACAGTTTTTTAATTTTTTACTAAATCGTTTAAAAAAATCACCACGAAACTAAAAACACGAGGTACTCGCGTACAAGTTGGACATTGTACGTGTAACATTCGAATTCTAAGAACGCAATCTTGAATATGAATTCAAATTTCCTCGACGGCGAGCAACAGCGCAACTGGTCTGAGAACACATGGAGCACGATGAAAGAACACGAGGCTCCCATAACATTTCCATACGTGAGACCAGATAAAGAAACGAGAACTGTTACTTTCTTCTGTCCGATTTCAGTTACCTACAATGCCTTGATGCTAATCGAGATGCTGTTGCTCTGCTACGCGGCAAGGTACGTTTATTACGTCGATCTGGAAAGGGAAGAAGAAACGACGGCGGTTGAGGCGACAGATCGGTCCAAAGACAAGAGCATGGAACAAGCGAACTCGACGAATAATAACGAGGCCAACAGGCAGCCATCAGCGTTGACTGCGTGAGATTTCCTTCTCGATATCAGCGACTTTACGAATTTCGTCTGTGTCATTTTTACCTACAAACTGATATTTCGTTGTTTGTATTTGCTCAGCCATTTGTTCATTAATTTCGATTGCTTACTCATGCCACGGATATATTTGATAATTAGATTCTATTTGAAACAAATCGTGATAAAATATTAGTATATATTGTTCCGAATCTGAAAGTATAATTAGGATTTATGTAACGTGTGAATGAGATTAGATTTACAATGATGATAGTACCTGCGTGAATAAGTGACTTGTTACAAAAGATACTGATTAGTAAATAGCGTAAGATTCTTTTTTACCTATAAACATCAATTATCCTAGAAGAGTTATCAAACTGCGTACTCCATTTATTGGTAATTGATATAACGAGTAATAGGAGCATAGGTATTCGACTATTTAGATTTGTTTATGGGCGCTTAAATTCGATTGCGCAAAATGTATGACGCGTAATAACCGCGTTCACGAAGAAATAGTATAATTTTCAAAGAGAAAGTTGGTCCAGGCTAGTAATCCATCTTACACAACGGCACTTTTGCAAGTTGTATCGTAAATACTTGACGTTTCGAGAGTCATCTACGTTAGGAATCTTAGGAACCGTATCAGTAAAGAAATAATACGTTGTAAAAAAACGGAGAAAAATTCATGATCAAGTTACCAGAAGCAGAGTCTCGAATCTTGTCCAAAATAGAAGGAACGTCTTGAGCCGTGTTGCGATTTCTTCATCGCAGCGCCTTCTTAACGAGGCCTACCGCAGTCTCTACACACACGTATCGATGTCTCTACCGCGGAAGAAACAGGAGCTGTCGGCCAAAATATGAGATCAACCATACGTCGCCGTGTGCGTGAATTCAACAACCGTCGCTATGCATTATCACGTCCTACGGACGGCTGACAGATCTCAGGGGATGCTCGACCAAATGACTTGCAGCCTGCACTCACTTACGAAACGAGGTTGAAGGGTACTCGAGCGCTTTCTGGAGAGAGAAGAAGCACTTCGATGTTCTAACGCGATATTCTCCAAGAAAGAAATCGTTTAAGAAAATGTGTGTCGCTCCATTGAAACGAGACGCTAAAAGAACTTTCTGTGATACATAATTATCGTCATGTGGGTAGTCAGCTTAAAATAAGTGGTCAGAGCCTATACTTTTTAGTTTCAAAGCTATGTATTCAAAGAATTCGAATACAGGTTTTTTATTAGCCCGATGAAAGACAAGCAATCGTTGCACCCCTGCTGACAAACTCCTCTTCTATGAGAGACGAAACGTAACGTCTTCTAGACCCAGACGTTATATCAAAGAATCAATTTTCAGAGTAAGTAGATGCTCTTTCCTATAGCCGAACAAAGGCTAACCTTTTTCGAAGTTTCATTTTCACTTCAATACGTTCCTCTTGATCCCGTTTATAAATAATTTATTGTTCGTAGAGTGGACTACGTAGAATATTGACACACGTGCAGCTGCATGAAATTCCTTCTAAAGAAGCAAAGGACTACGGTAGCTGGAAAGATAGAACCATGTTAAGTAAAAAAATCAACATTAAGAACTCCGGGTCACGCATGATGGGACTTCCTATTCAGAACGTGCATGCTGCCAATGCTTCTCTATTATATATTCTAGAAAAGTATGTTTTATCGTAGCTCTCGAATTGGAAAATGTATCGCTAATTGAATGCATTTGGTTCTATTTTGTGCTAGTTCGTTTACTTTTTAACTTATTTTGTTTATATTTTAGATTTGTGTAATTTACATAACATTTCGTAATTTTTCCAAAATATGGAATAATTTCGAAACACTATTGAAATAAAGAGACAATGTACGAAATACAGGCGATTACAATGTCAGAATAACTGCACAAAATGCGTAAGTTTACTTTTTCAGAGATGAGAAAATACGACTCTTTGGATTTGTATCCAATTGCTCAAGACGACTGAGTGGTTTTGAATTCCTCATGGTTGAACTTTGCTCTCCTCTTACAAACAGGAAATAGGCTCGTGAAACCTCTTGTACGAAGATTTATCTATCAAGAAACTAAATATTGAAACAAGGTATCGTAATACACATGTTTGGACAATTCTTAAACCTTGGGGAAGAAAGCGCGTTCAACATACACAGTTCCAGACAATTTTCTTCAAATTATTGGAACAAAAGAAAAGGGAGACTACATCTATCGGAGTTATGGATTTAAGACGGAGAGAAACTAGCAGGACGAGAGTGGCGAAACAAAGTTCGAAATTCGAAGACATTCTCGGGTCCCAAAGATCTCTCGAAAGAGACGATGTCAGGAAGAATTATCACCGGCGTGCATCAGGAAGTGTCCCATTACATTCGAAGCGGCACGGCGATTTTTCTCGTTCTACGTTTTCACCATGGACGATCGATTGTCACCAGGGTGGCGGGTCGGCTTTTCGTACTACCAACAGAAATGTAAAAGGGCCGAATATTAATATTCCGATAACGTGTCTGGACGTATCAACCGCCTTTGTTTCGTTCCTACTCTCTTCCTTCGCTTCTCCGGCAGAAGATGAACATCCTCGAGATAAGAAATTCCACGAAGACTTCCCTTCCACTTTATTATTCCTCGTCGCGCTCATAGGTTTTGCCGCGACTGCTTTTACCTGGCTTTGCAACTATTATTATAGGACGTGGCAAGTTTCACGATGCACCACGTACAAAGTGAAACAAGCCGCGTTTCGCTCGGTGAATCGTTACAGAGCAAGACCCTCTTGGAATTCATGATTTCGAAAGAACCGTTCCTTCACAGATAGGCTGATGAAAGAAGGAAATTCTTGGAAAGATATCTAGGCAAAGCTTCAATCTTCTTACATGCTTTTCACTAAGGTTCAAACGTGCATTTGGTTTAATCAAGATCATAAACGATACACAAGATCTTTCTGCTGAAATGCATTTCAGAGATTACAATTAGGGTTAACTTTATTTAAAACGACTAGTCTCGAGCTGGTGGTTCTGTCGCTCCATTGATCCTCTTTTGATCGTTTGAAGCTTAGCGTAAACTTCAAATCAGTCTTTAAAATCTACGCTCGTTCACGGGATCAGGAACGAGAACGAAATCAACTAATGGCAGGACGGAATCATTAAAATTAGTTAGAACGGAAATTTAATCGCGATTATCAACCACAAATCGCCTTCTTGCCAGACGATCAGACCATAGAGCAAGCGAACATCTTAAACGAGTTCGTGAGCATGAAGGGACGTGACACACCGCTCCGAAAGTATATTGCGTGCCCCCTCATTTTTTGACCGATTTGAGGGTCTACTGCCTACCTGCAACCTGGCCCATCGAGCCTACAAAATGTTTTCTATCCCTTTCTACCCCCTCCCCCCGTCTGTCCTCTCCCTTCGCCACATTTATCTGCCTGGTCTCTCCTTTTTTCCTTTTCCTTTCATCGCAGACCTTTTTCCTCGGAACCATAATCATGATCGAGCCTCGAACGTGTAATAGATTTAACCGTTTCTTTCGGGTCTCGCGGTTCGTAAGTTCGGTTTAAGGGTTGAAAGAAATCCCTTTGACTTGCATGCATCTTCGATCGTGTGAATTATTAGCTCCGTTTTTTAAAGTAAAAGTTACTCTTCAGGATTTTCTCGTAAGGTGGTTTATTCGTGTGATCGACGATCTGTTATTTCACTACTCAAATTACGATCTTTCGTATCGGTTTATATAATTAAGAAACCGAAAATGTTTTTAGTCGTCGTGATGTTAATTAAAGATTCTTAAACATCCCAATAAAAACTCTTGATGAACCCTAAAGAATAATAATGAGATAGTAGAATTATATGTTTTGTAGCATAAGAAAAACGGTCGAATTACATTTAAGTAGGGGACATCAAGGAGAGATTGAGAATCGTAGCGCCGTGATTCCGAAATTGTTGATTGGTAATCTTCGGTGAAACTAATTAAGGCGGCCGAGCTGGATCCACCGTCCAAATTGTTTTCTATGCCGGCTTCCCCTCTGTCTCGACTAGATAGCCTTGGGGATCTTTTTTAGCCGTAGAACGGCTAATGAAAAAAAACGACGCGACAAGATATTTTGCGACCTAATGAGCTGGCATAGCGACTCTTAACGTAATTATCTTTATGATTTATAATAAACGTGCACTCGTTAGTCGGATATTTCTCTCTGCGGCGCAATTTATGGATTCTTAAGAATTTTACTAGCCGCTCGTGACCACGCGAAACTGAAGCGTGTTCTGGAAATAACGGTGATTTAATTGCCGAGTTTTACGAATAATGTAGCTTCTAATGCACAGACTTCTTTTGAAGAAATCAAAATAAACTTCCACGGAGATCGAGATCTATTGTTCGTCTCTAAGTCGAATTTGTTGCGAAGTTTCTCCGATTCTCGGTAGGGAATTCCGACAAATTCGGCAGGTCTAATTTTATACACGCTGGTATAACAATGCGGCATTGTTTGCCAAGGGTGTAAAAGCCATTCGGAAGAAACTTGAAAATCATCACACAGAAGAAGACTGTTTATTTTCTTTTCTTTATCTTGCCGACTTAGTGCCCGGCAGACCCTAAGATTCTCACAAATGCTTGCAATAAGAAGGTGTTCCTTCGGAAGGCGAACCACAGCTTCTACTCAGAAAATCGCCGAAAATGTTACGTCTCCTTCAACTGTGATCACTTTAATGGCCCATAATCGCTACTTTCAGAGTATCAAAAAATTGTCGCATGCCGCCTCTTCGACGAAGAGCTCAGCCATCGTTCAGAACAGCTACTCGAGCGAAAGAGCCAGGATAAATTTTTTCTTCTTGCTGAAAGAATCGGTTGTAGAAAATTCGGCGTGGCGCGCAATAAGAATTTCCAGATCCTCGAGAAGGACGCGTGGCCATCTGTGGTGTGCGCGAGCGAGAAATCGGAAAACGCTTTTCGAGATCGTCGACATATGGCACGCGGGCCAAACTTATCTTACGGAAAAAACATGCGGAGGTGCAGCCTCCGTCGCCTGCCGAAAATGTTGCGGAGGTGGAGACGAACGAGGCGGTTGCCTCTCAGTTCCGATCCAGCGATGGATTCGACCGGCTTTCAAACGAAAATTAAGGTTCTTCTTGGGGTTAGAGAGTACCTGGACCGATTTGATGCGGATACGGTTTAGAAAAATTGTAACAGATGGTAACCTCGTTTACCTCGAGTACGACGCTGTTCGACTATTCGTAAGTTAGAATTGCTAATACGTAATTTATGCTGAAACGTAATAATTAAATTGCGACTGCTTGTGTGAATTTATATTTTTGAATGAATACACCAATAGGAATGAAATTTATACAGAAATTTATTTTGTCTATCAAATGTCGCACTACGTTTTGGGTATTTTATGTGTCTAAATATTGTGTATATTTTGTGCATTTTCCACGTCGTTAAATTTCCTATAATTATATAAACATCCGCAATCTAGTAAGAATTATTTGATAGAAACCACTCATTTTTTAATGTATTTTCTCACGAACAAAGTTTGAACGCTAGGATTTTCAAGTTCCTTCTGTCGAATAAGGGTCGTTTTGGCAGGCCACTCTGGAAAACTATTCATCATTCATTTCAATGGGTTTTGAACATCGTTTTTTTTCTTTTTAACTAATCAATCATACGAGGGTGGAATTTCGAAAAGCGGCTGCAGCTAAAATTTCATAATTACTAGAATAACATCGGCAAACTAAAAGTGCAAGTACGTGATCGACCGGTTTATCTACTTCATATCCACCGAATCTCGTGATATCTGAGATAATCGTATCAAATCGTGTCAAGTGATAATTACAAGCCTGATCACTCTGATCAAACAATTTAATTCAGAGAGTATTGATAAAAGACATCGGCTAATAAAGTGACAAACCGACGTCTAGTAGAAAATGTTCTCCTTTATGTGCTCTAAATTTTCATGCCTATCAGGGAAATGCTGGAAATCAAGAGTCAAAAGCAGGATGCCAGACATCCTGTGGATTTGGACGCTTTCGTAGAAGTAGAAAGATGGTAAAGACCAGATCACCGACAATCTATCATCCGAAAGTAAGCAGAAGCATCGGTGTAGGTCAAAGTGACCGTGAATTTTCGCTATTCAGTGTTCGTCTTGGGCCGGACCATTCTACCACGCGACCATATGGTCGCCGACGACGACGTGGCCCATTATTTTCTACAGGATCCTGAGCACAAGAATGGAAGGCAGGGGGCAGGGGCAGTTGGCTCTCCACGAAATTGCCCGAAAATTGGCCGCCACTTCTCTCTGTTCCCTTCGTTTTTTCCCGGATAATTTCATAATTTTAATTTGAATTTCAATGCAATACTCGCGCCCTGCCAATCACTGCGCAACAGCTTCTCCGTGTCTGAACGTCCAGCCACAAATTAATCCTTTACGCTCGAATCTCTGCTTAAAACATTATTGCACGGATTGCCATTAACGAAGTTGGTATTAAGGTAAACGCTATACCGATTTTATTATCAAACCTTGTATAATGTAGAAGTTTCACGATCAATCAAGCCACGATATATCTCAAAACGAATGTTGTACAACATAATGGTCCGATAGAAAGTTAGCTCAACTTGTAGTTAGTTTTCAATGCTTCTTTAGTTCTTTATTTTATCTCGGAATTTCTCATCCGTTTCGTTACTTGTTGTTTCTTGCGGAGGATAAAACTATTAAGGAAAGGGTAAAATAAAACGACAAAGGGTTAAAACATTCGATAGGAGGTCGACGCTTACAGCTGTCTTCCAGCCGTTGGTCTATTTAAGTCTTTTTTTAGGCTGTTTCGCCTCTTAGCTTTCTTTCTTCGTCTATATAAAATATGCTAAACGCCCGCGGACCCGTGGCGCCCGCACAGAGTTCTCTCCCAACGCTGTTATTTACGAATTATGAATGTTGTAAGACAGAGCATGAGGATCGTGACCGGGCCAATTTTCGCCGCTTTAAACACCGTATCCTTGATGCGACTTATATCGCGGCGACCCTTGTCGGCTCGAACGTGCCCTAGGAATTCTTAGGATAGATCGTCATTCGTCGTTGGAAATGAGTTGGTTCCCCGTCCTCTTCCCGTTGAAAGATCGCGGTTCTAATTAATTTTTTGCCGATCTGGATCCGATATATTCTGCGTCAGGGCAGAGTTCAAGCCGTATAGGCAAAACAAATTGACCAAAGCAAAATATCAATATCTTTTCCACAAACGAAAGAAAAAAGATTGTTAAAGTTGAATCTTCGACAAATTTCCTGGACGGCTATCGCGGTCGAAGCAAGTTGCTTGATTACAGAAAAAAGTATCGTTCGAGCATCGCTTAATACGGAAAAAAGCCGTCGTGCGGGCAATCAAGGGCCGTGGATGCGAACGGCGTCGTTTTTGCAGCATTCGCATGCTTTTTACGAGCCACCATAGCGAAACTCTCTTTTCGACTGCAATTACCAGGCCCGGGACGAATACATGCCTGCGGTTGTTCCGCCGCGACGCGAACGAAAACGACAGGGCCACGGACCCATTGAACGAGCCGAACACGCGTGGAACCACGTGCATGCGAGATTATCGGACAATATTCTCCGTAGACCATTGTGCGCAGCAAAAAGTGACCGCGGTATAACGTAGGATGCATCGGCTACGCGACAAAAAAGAATTAATGTCGGCGGGAGGAGAACACAGATTATAAGAAATCAACTGGAATTTCGTACCTTTTATGCCGTGAAATCACTGCTGTCTCCGAATTTTTCGTTTCACGAGGATAGACTCAGCGATGCTTTGCGAAAATGATAAAGAATTCGAAAACTACGTGTATACCTCTTGGTTATATCGGAGAAAGTTACAGAAGGCACGGTTTTATTACAAGAGACCATAAAAGTAGAAACCACAGGGAGCTTCGAAAATTTCTTGCTGCAAATGTTCTGAAAATCCTGAGTCAACCAGACAACAAAGACCTCCTTGGGACAAGGGTGCAAAAAGTAGCGGTCGAACCGCAGTTTTCACTTCGACCGAAAGTCAGCCGCAGTAAATTAGGTAATTGCTACCGTCACGTTGACGAGGCCAACCGAACAAGCAGTCACCGTCGTGGCGTATTCGAAACAAAGACTAAACTCCAGGATACAATAGAATGAAAAACCATTGATTTATAACGAATTGAGGAAGTCGTAGAATCGGTGGCGCTCCTTTTTAGGTCCTAACCTAAATCAACACGAAAATTCCTATTTGAAGTTACTGCGGTCGTAAAACCGAGTGACAACGTCGGGTTTCACGTGATTTACGAAGAGCGCGAAGGGGAAAAAATTTTCGCCCGTGCCATGTCGAGAACGTTTCGAGCCCTTAATTGCTCGGATAACGTGCTGCCGCCCAGGTTCTCAGCGGCTGCTTCACGAGAACGACGGCAAGGGTGACGTCGTTAATTTGACGAAGGAGAAAGCGAAAAATTGATATTCGAGAAATTTTTGATACGATAAATTTCGAAGCAACGCGACATTGACGAGACTTTTTTAATTGATTTTTATTTTCACCGCAATGTTAACATTACACGGCGAATGTGCGATATTAAGAGCATATCATTTTCAAAATTTTATTCTTTTCTATTTTATCCGAAGTGCAATCATGTACGACATAGTCGAATGCGGTAAAAATAAAGGAAGTAAAAAGGAATGCTATAGCGGTCGAGGGTTATAAATTTCGGTTTCAAGAATTTGTCAGGCTAACATATTGGCGGATACCTAGTCTCTAGAGAAAGTATCAGGCTAAATGTTCAATAGCGATTCTGAGGTCCTCTGGCTACCACCTGTCCTCCTAGGGGACTCGTTTGAAGAAATCTCTTCGTTCTTCTCTTTTCATTCTGCTTGGCAGCCGGTGTGGCGAGGAAAGCCAGCGCTAATGTCACCCCGATGACAATAAAAATTTGTCGCCAGCGTAGTTGACGCGAGAAGTAGCTTTGAAAGCGATTTCCTTGGGACCATGCCGGCGCTCATAGAAGCAGGACAAAGTATCGGCCTAAATTTTCCGCCTTGCCACGTTTGTTAGCTGAGAGAACGCGATTTTTTTGGATCGTGAAGAAAGATGGACACACGCAAGGTGTTTTTTTTCGGGATAATTCTTTAGAATTTCGCGCTACGATTAAAATTAGGCGACGCTTGCCGTTGTCAACTCGATCGGAAAATTGAAAATGTCGGTCCCAGTTTCGCTGATCAACGTCCCTTACTTAGATAGTATTGTTAGGAGGCTTTGGAAGAGGAAGAGCAAACGCGGACACTCTGAAATAATATTTGAGAAAAATATTTCCTCTGGCATATGCGAGGATTAAGAGCAATGTAAGCCGAGCGAAACGAGGCGCAATATTTTTCCAGGACAGATAAGCCGCGGGTTTAACTTCACGCGCCCCGGCGTTTTACAATCCGATAGGCAAACTTCTTTTGTTATAGACCACGTTCTCTCGTTCCCTTCGAACGCGTTCGCACTTCAGTATACCATTGTGAAGCTCGAGCAATGCTCGGTAATATGACTATAATTTTCTATTGTATCACATTAAAATTTATGATACACGAACCTCGACAAGAAGGAACAGCCATTCACTTCAGGACTACGTGTTCCTATACCGTTTATCGTAAAAAGAAAATCAGCTTTTTATGAAATTCGACGACAGAGGCATGGATAGGATCTAAATCTCGACCATCACGAATATGCGTTGTCGCGACTGCGGCTTCGATTCGAATTCTATCTAAAAGAGAACGAAACATCATCGTTCGTATTCGGAAGGACCACGTAATCTGACAGAAAATCGAGATTCACGTAATCCTTCGTGTGGAGGATTAAGAACGACAAACAATGCTCGCGAGTGTAGAAAAAGAAATCGTGCGGAAGATGTTACACGACGATAGTTGGTTGGTTGGAAAAGGTTGGTTCGTGGTTCGAGATTAGGGAAAGGAATGTTGGTCGAGACGGTTACGGATTACGGATCCTAGGAAAACATCTCGCACCTATGGTGTCGGAGAAAAATCTCCGTTGGGATTTCAAAAGTTTAGAGAATGAAAAGGCTTTAGACTTCAAACATGGATTTCTACTTTAAACAGAGGTGACCAGTGATCTATTAATGCGAAAATCTTTGAAAATATGTTTTCGTTTCTGTGTTGTCCTTAGTGTAATCCAATGCAAAATTGTTTACTCGTAGCTTTTTGACGCGATCGAAGAGTGAATGTTTCGGTGGAAAGATTGAAACATCACATTTTTATCTAAAAAACTCCGCTATAAATTTCTAACGTTTTTGTTATACAATGACACCCTCTTTTTAGCGAGATGATTAATGTCATAAATTGAAATGCATTCCGAATTTTTTTCATTAGCAGGAATGCACAAACTACGATGACAATTCAGGAGTAAGATTCCCTCGAGATTCTCCCCCGATCCATGATCGTGTGAAAGGTTTAAATGGGTTTCGGGAATCACGTGCGGCGTGTGCCGGATATATTTACCATTGAAGATTGATCACTGTGTATCTGCCTATAATCGACGATAAATATTTGATTCGAACGATACGGATAAGATACAAATATTCAATTGATCGTGTAATCTTGTCGTATGAAATTTTTTGTCAAGCATTAAATCGTTCTTCTGTCATTCGTAGCAAGGCTTACTCGCAATGTATACACACTGAAATTATAATTGGTTCAAAAAGAAAAAAGAAAAAATCGTGAGCATCCCGATAGAAGCAGTATCACGTCCGATGAGAGCCAGTGGCTCTTAAAATCAGTGCAATAATAAAAACATTGGAGCACGGCGCGGTGGACGTCGCGACGAAATCACGTCGGTCCAGGTGTGAGAAAAATTCCTAGCACAATGAAATGTCATTCTCCATTGAAGGAACGATTCGTCGACCAAATACCACCCCTAAATGGTGCCTAGATGAATGGCTCTTCTATTCGTGGGCCTTTTTCTATTGGCAACTGGCACAAACGAACGAACGCCGATCAGCGTGTTTCACAGGCGAACTCGCGCGCGAGGGATGCAACTTGGGCCTGTTTAACGTCATCGTATATTTCACCCTACAATCGGACTGCCAGACAAATACCCTTATTTGTACACATCCTGTGCATTGTGACGTGTATCGCGGGGCACCCAGGGAGCACGAGCGACTTCCGGTGAATATGTTCCACCTCTTTTTCTTTTCTCCTGTGCCTCGCCTTCTCTCTATTTCTTTCTTACTTTTTCTATTCTTTATCGGTCGACCCCGCGTGTCTCCGTAGCTACTCGCCCGCCTCTTCCTTCGCGTTCTATTTCTTACTTCTTTTATATTCACCGAGCGAAGGTGGGTGGGTGGGACAAGATCGCGTACCTGCCGGATGAAAACCATATTGGACCGTTCTATGGAGGACCTTCGATAACGTATGTACATCCCTCGAATTGCTATCATTCGACACCGATTCCTTCCTTCCCGCCTCCTATTCTTTGCACGAAGCTGAACAGAGAACTAGGAAGGAAGTTGTTGTTGTGCCGCCGCGTTACTCGGATGTCGGCTAATTGCGACTAAATTTTCCTGGACATCGTGAGGATTTCGAAAACGGCGGCCAAGTTTCTTTCTCGTTGTAGGGACAGCCGATTATCTACCACCTCGCAGCTAAAAACGTTCTCGTTTTTGGGAGTTTCTTCTCAAGAATTACCGCTGGCCGGAAACGTATTCCAATAGCGATCATTTTGAGGAAAGAAAGATTTCTTAGAAAACGTTTGTTCATATAGAATTTCACGAACAGAATCGAGTTACTCCGCAAGAAAATGTTGACTCGCCAAACATCGAAGTTTTTAACAGCGCATTTCAACGATATATTATATAGTATATTCGACGGAAATTGCGAATAACAGCGGAGGATATGATGGAACGCGTTCATCAGTACGTCACAAAGAGACGCGATTTCACGATCGATCGAAGGCGAAATTTAATTTGTTCCGCGAGCAGTCAATTTCGAAGCAATCTTCTTCTTCCCCTTCTCTTTTGCGGAATGACGGAGGTTGCTCCTTGAAGTAGAATGGCGTTCTAGACCATATGCTGGCGACCATACGGCACGTGGATAATTACAGTGAAACGCAATGCGATTGTAATACGAGGGTGGCTCTGCACCGAGATAATATTCGCGGCGACAGATTGTGTGCAGAGCATACCAAGGGAATTCGAATCAACGTTAATCGTACGTTTGCGAAGGAAGTACATTATTTCGATAAGCATAATGCGTTAAAAATCTCCTACTTAAATTTTATAAAATCGCAAAAATAGATTTCTTTCTTGATAAGGAGATAGTTATATTTTTATCTTTATGAGATTAAGTGATTAGTTTTAGTAACGGTTATTCATACACAAGAGGGGATCATATATGAAGTCCATAAATATTACGTTATCTCTGTTTCAAGTAGAATCGTCGTAAAAAAGCGAATAAGAACGCGTGATCAAAGAGTTTCGACGAAACGAAAAATCGCAACTCTTTTCACAATTTGGCCTACTTTTCTGCCAACAAAATAATTCGGGCAGAAGGACGATGATGCAGTATGGTCGACCATATGCCGAGGGACGGTTCCAGCCCACGGATAATTACAAGGGATGCTACGCTGCCTTCAGAGGGTAGGGGCGAGCTAAAATTCAATGGTGGGGCGCGTGGCTACATAAGGAAGGTACCGACCTCCGAAGGGTCGCAGTCTGCTCGAAATTTCGGCGGAACAGGAACCTATTTCTTTACTCGTTAGTCACGAATAACACGCTATACTTATGTTTATTTGATTCTTTAGATAAATTAAACATTCCATGATCTCTGTATAACTGTAATCGAGTGTTCGTTTTAAAGACGACAGTGAACTTCAAAGAAAGTGAACTAGTGAGTGAATATACATTACGGAAAAGGTGTGATTTTTATTGAACATGGAGATTACGTGGTTTCTTTTCTTCGTCTGGTGTACCACGTTTGTTACTGGATTCGATCTCGGACCGATCGTCAGAATTGCTCAGTGCAGATCGCAATGTTTGAAGAAGCATACCGCTGATGGTACCTGCGATTGGTACACGGGGCAACAACAAACTACTTGTAGCATGGTGAATAAAAATTTATAATTTACTTATCTCGTAATTTTTCCAAAATTTAAGCTGCTGTAGTAAACTTTGTTCAAATTGTTACCATAGAATTTGCTTATTATAAAATTACCGCATATTGTTAGTTAAATATTGAAAAGTGTATGAGAAACGAATGCCCAAAGTTTTGAAAGCACCACGAGCACAATGCTGTGTATGCTCCCGTTTTCTCTCCATCCTATTCTTCTCGCCTCAAATAGTAGCAACTGGAATATGTCACGAAATTTTAGGGATCCCCGTGCACCCAACACGATACCGCCAGCTTTAACGTGACCCTTTTTCCTAGTCACCCAGAGTTCAAACACCGAAAGGCACGTCGCGTTTAAGAATTCTTCCGAAAAACCAACATTCTTCGTACGTCTTATGTTTTCGGTCTCCGAACAAACAATAAACAATCTTCGACGATATCTCGGGAATATCCAGAAATAATATATCGAGATGAAATCACACGCGTGCGAGCACGTAAGGTGACGATTCGATCGTCTGGAAATCCGATAGGGTCGTTCTACCGGCTCGGTGTGACGATAAATCTTTCCCGTCGGTTTTATGGCGCGTCGTGGAAAATCATGGTGGTCCCCGATGTTCCCCACCGTCGAATGCACCCCTCTACAGGACAGACACATTGCAGATGGACAGATGGGAATCACGATCAACTCACGCACAATGCGGTGAACGACCGCGTGTGTGCTCAGGGCGTTGCTCATTTAGTGCACAGGGGGTGTCCATTAATTTCAGAGAAATCGATGCCATCTCACTCGTGTACACCCACAGGGAGACCCCATGACTGCCTGTGAATAAGAAAACACGCGTACACACGCCTATGCTGCGCGTGGAACATCATCGAGAACGAATCGTGAAGAGTTTGAACGCAGGAAGAGGGAGGTGACGATGATACATTCAAATTTATGCTCAGGGAACGAGAGTCCTCGAGACTCGTTTCCATAGGATACATTAGAATAACGATTCTCGGAGGAGGCGGACGCGTGGAGGTGGCTTAATGAAGGTCGCGCGCGAAGAACCCCCTCGTGAGAGAATTACGCCCGGATAATGACGACTATTCCTGCGTTGGAAATTGTTGCGCTCGCTTTGAACCGCCCTTTTCGTCAACGGTAATTGTTTTACTCCGGACAATCGGACGTGAAGGGGAAGCTGGGTGATCGACCGATTGGAAACGAGGGGACAGCGTTTTAAATTGCCGACAGGTTCAGCTCGACGTACCGAAATGTTGCGGCTTTCCAGACCCTTTGATGTTCGCGATACTCCTAAAATTTATGTAATAGAATTACGTTCAAAGGAAAATCATGCAACCGTGCATTTTTTGGCTAGACACGCGAAAGTAAAATTTCTTCCTAGATCAATAGTTCATCTAGATCAATAGATAATTATATGAACAAGGAAGCGTAGCGGTCGTATATCGTACATTTAATCGTAGTCTTTTCGACGATGACGATTAACGGCTCCCAAGACGCGTAGCTGAAGAATGTGGTCGGAGAAAATGTCAAGGGGTCGATCGCTCCATCAAATTTCATCGAATACGACGATGATTGTGCTGTTATCGAATTACAATGGGCCGGGGATCGTAAAAGCCGTGTCCCCTCGTTCTGGAAATCAATGACTATCCGTCGCAAAGTGAAATAAACGGGATGAAAAAGATCCGTTATCACGTTTCATCCTCCACGCATTTACATTTACCCGGAATTTTCATTTACGGAACAATCCGCTTTTACGTACATATTTTGACGGCCAGTGTGGGAGGCTTACTCTTACTTCTAGCGTGTTTCTTCTAATATTATCTACTTCCTTATACATGATACGCAATGCTATTCTTCTTGGTTTCGTCTACACGAACGAACTAGAAATCATCAGAATAAAAAAACAAACGATCCGAGGGAATTATCGCGAAGCTGTTGGAGGATGGTTATGTTGCTTTCTGGAGGCGTCTTTTGCACGAAGAAAGGGGACCTATAACGTTTCTACGAAACAGCCAGGCTTAGAAGGAACACATCGTGATGTAGGATAATCGGGAAGGGGGGGCAAAGCACAGGGATCTCGCTAACTCTCTCATTCTCTCTCGGAGAAGAGACGAAAAAAAAAAGAATCTGGAAACAGGGCTCCACAAGAGACGGTATCCCAATAAATATGAAGACAACAACGACGGTGCCTGTTATGCCTGAAACAGGTTGGAGCTAATTCGGCCCCCCTCTCTTTTCTTCCTTTCTCTCTCTCTCTCTTTCTCTCTCTCTCTCTCTCTTTCTCTCTCTCTCTCTTTCTCTCTCTCTCTCTCTCTCTCTCTACCCACCTATCTTCCTCTCTTATACGTTCTTCCTTTTTCTTCTCTTTCCGACTGCACCTTCTTCCTTCTCCCTTGGTTCTCTCCGTGGCCGCTTAAATCGCTCGATTCAACGGTCCCGCCGCCTTTCCTTCTTCACGTTTCTTGGCTGCGTCGTCCCTCTTCATCCCCCTCGTGTACCATCGTTCCTTTTTACCCGTGCGTCCCGTGCGTGCAAGAGCTTTTTGTTCAATGCTGAAACCTCCCCCTGCCACGCTCGCTTCTTTCACGTGTGTAAGTTTTTTTTTTCTCTCTTCTGTGTTACAGTGCTGGCAGTACTGCGAGACCCTCGAGAACCAGTGGGAGAAGACAAGAACCATTTGCGAGGGCGACCAGTATCTACATGTAAGTAAATTTACGGGTGAAGCAATCTTTTGGATTAGGGAGATTGTACTACAGAAAGAATTTTCGGTTTCTTGAACGACATAATTCGCAAAAGGTAGACACGGGATCTCTAGTTCGATTCTGAGTTTACAATATCTCTACGAATAAACACCGACGAAGGTATTCGTAATGTCTCGGATGTTTGAACTTTTTTGAATTCAAGTCGAGTCGACAAATGTGCCAATGATCTCGACCGTGTTAAATCGTTGGAAAATTCGGATCGATCAAGCGTAAAGGAAATCTCTTACGTCGGTGTTATCTTTGGAAATTTCAAAGCCAAAGGAACAGACCGAGAAATATACAGACGAACGACGGTGAGACGAAAAGAAAGGGAACTTTCGATAAAGGGAATTCCGACGCGATCTACGGTCTAGGAAAATCCTTAGAAACGGCTACCTGTCGATTTTTACGGAAGGCTGAGTTGCTTTGTCGTGCAGCGAACGAATTTAAACTCTTCGTGTATCGAGCTCCGCAGAGATACGTATCTTCTTCAAATATTTGGAAGACGGCTGACTACCACGTTTCGAAAAATCTTTAAATCCAATGTCAATAAGAACTCTTTTTTTTATATGATTTCCGCAAGATAAAAAGGCCGTTTCCTTTAAAGAAATCGTTAATTGTTTCTCCTTTAATGCATTATTTGAAGGGCGGATGTCTGAGATAGATAGTCGCTATTCGGGGAAAAAAGGTTAAAAGTTTGAGTCTTCTTCTGCAAAAGTTTCCTTTCTTTCAGGAAATCAAAAAGAGTAAAACTAACGATATGAAAATTTCTTTCAGTGCCCAGCTTGCCAGACAGTGTGCACTTATCGGAAAACTAGAATAGAAGAGAAGTATCTACCATCCATGTTGCCAGCACCGAGCAAGGCACCCATCATCCTGGACAGATTTGACGTTGCTGTAGTGATGCGCAAGCTTTACAAGCAATGGAGAGTTGCTGGATACTATCCAGGGGAACGTACTCCGAATCTAAGGCCGGATACCTGGATTATAGTCGCCATGGAGAACGGCATGAAGCATTACAGTTGGCAAGAATGGATTCCAAAGTTAGAATCTCTGAAAGAAGGTGCTTTGTACGAGGCAACGATCTCATGGAAGGATGTCCAGACTCAGCTTCAGAAACAGAGATCTTTAGAACAGGTCAGATTCAACAACCGCGTGAGACAATTCTTCCTAGAAAAGTACGGAGAAAAGGTACTGGCGGAGTGGAGAAGCCAGGAAGATTCTCCAATGTCCGATGAAATATTTCGAAGATTCTTCTTCAGAAGGAAAGACGATCGGTCCGATGATTTGGAACCGGACAACACTCCTTCCACGAGCAATGCTTATAACGATAGGACCGATAAGGATCATATAGGAAACAAGGAATCTTATGTGGTTTCTTGGGAACCCGAGACTGGTGGTCTTATGGGAAATCAAGTTACGGACTCGAATTCCGCACAGATTTCTCTTTTGCCTGGGACAAAGTACCTCGTCAGGATCGCTTCGAACGACGGTCCCGGTAGCTTCCCCATCGAAGTGGATACGAGGTCTAATTACGTTCAAATCAGAAGAATAGAGCAGAAGATCGGGGAATTACATCCTTGGGATATCTTCGCTGCTTTCGGTTGTACTGTTCTTTTCATAATCATTTTCACCTTAATGAAGGTTTGCAGGAAGAGCAAGAGCGTCGAGCCTGAAGAAGTCTGAAGATGAATCCATCTTGCTTCGAAGATAGACGAATGTTGATGAAGCATCGTCGACGATGATAACAAACTGAAGGACGTGTTTGCTCTGACAGGACCGAATCCTTCTCTAGTAGATGGAGGAAACGATGTGGAAGGATAATCAGTGGATTCTCACTGTTGCAATACCGACAATTGAAACCGTCGAATGGAGTTTTATCGTTGCGTTACACTCCAAACGGCAATACGATTTGATTAATTAACAATGTAAATTCTATGTCTGTGTAGATATAAGGTCGAATGTCTTGAAAAAGAAACACAACCGAGTTAAGTATTATGTGAAATAGTTTTTAAAGCGTGTGCATGTCGTTGTGAGTGTTACGATTCCGCAACTACGACGATTGCATCTTTGTAAATGTTGACGAGGAAATGTACAAAAGATCTAGCTATTTTTTTATATGTAGTAGAATACTAATTAAATAACTTCTTGCTCAATACGCAACGAACAGACTGTAAGAAAGTTCCTAACGACGAGAAACAAAAATGGCGCCAATTGAGGTGCCAATTTCTGTATTTATTTGTAAATAATAGCTCGGAAGCTTGTACATAAATTTAAAAAAATAAATAAACTACTTCTAGAAACAGCAACGTTTCTTATTAGTACCCGTTTCTTATTAGGACACAAAGAAATGCTTAATAAAAAAAGATTGAATTATAGGCTACCTTTTTCTGTAAGTTACAATGTCGGTATTCGAAAGCATACGTTTCGGCATGAGCGGTTTTCTTTTAATATCACCATGTAAATAGGATCCCAAATCCTACTTTTGTTGGAGGTCCACTTCCTTGTCTTCGGATTAAACTCGGATAACGAGGGTCCATAGGTTTTTTCGTTGAATTTAAGGGGGATTTGTCCTTCCATATCGAATGGATTTATGCTAGATTATAGGGGGAGCAAAATATTCCTGTACCTTTAGGCATACAGAAAGGAGAATTTTTTTGACGAATAAAAGAATAAAAATTGCCGTTAAATAGGATTCGCAGGACATAACTTCGTTAGGTACTACCTATTAGAGGCAGTGATCTCCCAATTACTGTTCTTAAAGAAGTACGAGTCAAAGAACTGTTATTCACGACAAAGAAACGACGATCTCAGCCCGAGGGGACTTTATCCGAATCCTATAACTGTAGAAGCTTACGAATCCTCCCAAGAAAGTTCTAGGTACGTCCATTTCCTTTCCGTGACAGCGGCGAACGCGAGCTCTCAGGGGGAATGCCTCCTCTCGGCTTAGTCGAAGAAGTGCATTGAACTTTCCCGAGCGAATAATAAACTCGTCGTGAGTCGACGAAAAAGTCAAACGGGGAGAGCGTCACACATGCGTACTCATACGATCTCACGCGTCCGCGAACGCTCTGCCAGCAGCACGGACACGATGAAAAAGTGTGCCGTGACCTCGAACAAGGTCCCGTTATCCAAGCCGAAGCCTTGGACGCGGTCGTCCTCAGTCTTGACTTGGAAGTCAAGCAAAGATGATACTACTGCTCGCTTGTCTCAGTCTCCTGATCAGTCCCGGTGAACTGGGCAATCTATACAATGGGCATACAGCCAGTGTTACCACGATTTTCGGGCTCGGTGCGCTGCCTTTTGGATTCGCAGCCGGACCCAGGTATCGTCATTAAACATACTTTGATCCGTTTTACGTGATTCGATTCGTAATCAATATCCTATTTATTTTGGAGAGATTTGTTCCGGTGAAAGTCCTTCAAAATTCCTCGCAGACAATCAGTTGTATTTACGATTATGTAAATTTTGATTTTCATCTCAGCAGGTAAAAATTAATTCATTGTGTCGAATGCTACGTTTAGAAAATTAGAATGAGAAAAGTTAGTTATAGAAAATAATACGTGGCTATCGAGAACCAGATTATAGTATCAAGTTCTCGTATCACATGCTTAACGCATAATTACTCGGTCGTTGTCAATGTTATCTTATCTGTCAGTCGTATCTGTTCGCCTTGTTATCGCTTTTTTTTACTATCCTACATATTTTAAGTACCTCCATATTTCGACTTCGATTTCGAAACTAGATCCACTAAATTGCTCATTACCAATAATAACGACATATCTTGCTTTTGGTACCATTAGATTGTATCGAATCTGTATGTATAATTTTTGTTATACATTTTAGTTAGATAAATAATTTCTTCTACTCTCCATTTAGATACGTTCCCAAATGGAAGAAGCAAGCCTGTGAGATACCTGCCTCTCAACATCCAAACTCGCACTACGTTTGTGACGAAGCCGGAGAAGTAAAGTGCTTGCCAGGTAAAAAAAGAAACATAGCGTGATGGAGTTCATCGCGGACGTGGTTCAGAAAAACGCAATAAAAAATCAGCGATGTAGACATTTCTCTTTGTATAACCGGTGCTTTTTTTTCACTTAGGATGGACTGGCGATTTGTGCGATGTGCCAATCTGTCGGAAGGGGTGTGACCCTCTTCAGGGTTACTGCCGTCGACCCGGTGAATGTCGCTGCAAATTGGGCTTTTATGGCGAGCTCTGCGACAAGTGTGTAGCTCTACCAGGATGTCAGCATGGCAGGTAATCTTTCATCAGTTTTTTTATATGTCTCGGTGAATTAAAAGAAGCAAGAGCAGATGTAAGTCGTCAATGAATAACGAGTTACCCGTTAACTTAATCAGATCTGCGAAGTGAATATACCAATGGAAACCGCTGCCCTTTTCCGATTCAGGTATCGATTTCTAGAGCAATATAATTTTCTATAAGCGATACGGTTGCTAATAACCGATGGATGTAGTAGTTAGTTCTAGTACTAAAGGCATGAAATAGATACCGATTTCACCTCGCTCAGTGGCAAGTTTAATTCTCGCGTAACACGAAACGTCTAGTCTTTTCTACTCTCTTGAATATTGATCGTGCGGAAAAACTTACATTTAGCGGTAGAATGAATAACTGAAACAAATTTTCATTTTTAGTTGTAACGTAAGCTTCGAATGCTCCTGTGATCCTGGATGGAAGGGTATGTTCTGTTCGGAACCAATCTGCGCTTCCGATTGTCTATCCAGCCAGGGATATTGTGAAAAGCCCGGAGAATGCAGGTAAGGTACAACTCGTAATGGTTGAGTAATGAGCGGTTATCAGCGCCGGTAGCGACTGATCGAAGCAATGAAATCACCGTTTGCTCGACCCTCGTCACATTAACGTTCGTAGCTGATAATTTAGAGGAAATGTGGAAGCTACGAGATTGTTCTCCGTAGTTTTCCTTTCTTTTATGCTACTTAACGGCAAAGATAATTTCTTAGTGAATCATTTGTTGCAAGAGAATCAGTCATTTGTGTACTTTCTTTTGTAGATGTCGATTAGGTTGGCAGGGTCCGAAATGCAAACAATGCGCTGTTTTGCCAGGTTGCGTGCACGGAACGTGCCAGGGTCCACTCGAATGTCGCTGTGAACCAGGCTGGACTGGACTTCTCTGTCAAACTCGTAAGTTATCCGTTTTTTCTAGTCCTCGTATCTTCTCCAAGAAAGCATACATAAGTCTACTTAAACTTTCGTTTTGTTTTATGTATCTCGAACGTTTTCTCTCTGTGTAGCGGTTTGCTCGCAAGGATGCAGCCGAGAACACGGCGGTTGTCGTCGTCCGGGAACATGTAGGTGTCGCGTGGGTTGGACAGGTCCGAATTGCACCGAATGCGTCCCTTATCCTGGTTGCGTTCACGGATCCTGTAAACGGCCATGGGAGTGCCGATGCGAGCCTGGATGGGCGGGTGATCTATGCAACGAGAAGCTGACTTACTGCGACGAGCATTCAGGAATCTGTCGCAATAACGCCACTTGCATTAGTATGACCAAAGAGGATGGCAATTACAGGTGAATCCTTTGCACAATGACTTTGACAGTGACATAACTAGATCAATCGCTGACCATGACGATAAACGTAAACCTTGTTTGCAGATGCATCTGTCCACTCGGCTATATGGGTCGTCAGTGTCAGATTAAAACGATGGTACCATCGACGGAGTTGATACCACCGATGCCAGATCAAAATCTTGATTTAGAGGCGAAACCTCAAATGATTTTGATAAAGCCAGAAATAATCGAGAAACCGCAAAGTTTAGACGAGAAAGATAAAAATAGCGTAAAAGACGAGGAACAAACGGTTGAACCCCTTGGACCGATTGTAATCACAGATCCACCTTCTACTATCGATCCTGCTGCTACCGTAGGCAAATGGCCAACCGAGCCACCTACGGAACCATCACTCACGGAGAGAGACGATGAAAATGAGACGTAAAGAGGGGGTTTATTATCGACTGTTGTTTATTTAATTATTTAATTAATTTATTTCTCTATGAGGATCGACTTATCTTAATTATATTCCTCGACAGCTAGAAAGTCTAGATGTGATCTACAAGGATTTTTTACCGCTATTAAGTGAGACATAGGATAAGCGATGTTGTACTATCGATTTGATATCCTAAATAAATATAGCTGTAGACTTTTAATTGATGAATTTTTAATTTAAATATCCAGATATAAGCTTAATAATTTTAAATTAAAAAATTCAAGTTTAACTATATAATACAGGTTTAACTAACTTGTAACTAATCTTAGAATCTAGCTATTCGAAGCATTTCAACTTCTCAAGAAACTTCTCTGGACAGGCAAACATCAGTATCAAGAGTTTGCACTAGAGTTTCCCGTGAAAGCGACCGTCTTGCAACCTCGAAGCCAATTATTGCTTCTACTATACGGCCATGACGTAAAGAATATGTACTTAAAGTACCACGGGTGCCCATACTGCCTTGATATATACACATATAAACATTCTCGTGGAACGTCATGCTCGAAGGGGCATATATTCGATGTTGCACGATGCATAGTGCACTTCTCACGAGTTTTCCATCGACACACACGCTCCAGATCAGCTATCACGTAATCAACCGTCCAAGTCTCGTGTTTCTTACGTAATACGCTGCTTTAGACTCTCGGAACGTGCACCACTCTGGAGTCTAAAGAAATTCTGCATGCCAAAATGAGCGACTGTAGCCGAAGACTACGAACTTCAAACTGTCTAACTTTGTATCGACTCCGCGGGATCGTTAAACAAGTTCCAGAAGTTTTGAAGAACGATAAACTAAGTTTGAATGCGAAAAAGCAACTGCGACGAATCTGTAAACTCACCAGAGAACTGCTCCGAATTGAATTAAAAACTTGCTAAAATATGTTTTTGATACGCACAAATTAGAAGTAGTCAAAACATTATTGATTAATTAGTAATAATAGTAAATAATAATAATATAAAACAATTAATGTATCTAAGGCTGTTCCACTATGTATTACATTCGTTTACGTTTTGCCTCACTGCGTAGCTAATCCAGGTCTGCCGATGTTGGCGTATGACTTAATCGATGCTTTAAAATCTCTATGCTTGTAATTACGATTGCATCACCTTTGAATGATTAAAGCCAAACGTATAAAGCTTTACGCAGCGACTAATTATCTCATTAACTTACAGATCGAAATATACTCGTATCTCGAAGAATGATAATTTTCACGGAACGATGGTATTTTTAACTGCAATTTCTATAATTAATTATAATAAGTCCGATTAGATACACGTTAGCACAATTATAAATCAACTAAATGTCATGAGCTAAGAAAATTATTTTCTCATGATAATGGGAAAAGGAAAAGCAACTTTAGAAGGATCGCAACGTGTATTCGCAATTTGGATTACGACCTCGTTACAACGTTTTGGTTCATTTATATGCCACGCACGACTCGCCATGTATACATAGATTATGAAGCTACATTCTCTCGACCGGTTTTCACATCGAGACACACTATCGATCCATGTGTAACGTGTCGCTCGATAGACTTACTTCCTTCTTCTAGAAATATCGATCTATGAATTTCATCGAACCTTGTTTCCGCTTCCGGGTCCTTTCTCACTGTGAACTCGCAAGTTTGTCCTCCAGTGTTAAATGTAGTAGATTTATTTCCCAATCATTGCTGGCAACCTTACTCGTGCGTTAATCGATTGGGTGAAAAACGGATTCGAAATTGCAAAATTTGGAAATTAATAACTGGCTGCTTGAAAGTAAATACATAAGGCGTAGAATACTCTGTGGGCAATCAATCTTTTTTTACGTCACAGATCATCGTTACTTCACTTCATTTCTTTCACAGGCGAACGATCGCGCTCGCGAATTATCATATTTTGAAACGCTTTTAATGTATCAAACCTGTTTGACCCAGATTTCACGCCCGACAGCGAGGTAATCTAACTTTTTACTTAAATATTCATATGGTGTGCAACGGTGTCACATCGAAGAACTCGAATTTCACTCGTATTCAAGCACCTGAAGCGAACGAGTTAAGGATGCAATTAAACAGGCAAGTTGAAGAACGTAATTACGCATTGTGACACTTCTTTATTCGCCGACGTTCGTCTATCATTACTATTAGCCTCGTTTCCAGAGTATTATCATTACGCAAATACGCGATTTAATTCCAGTTCACGTACACACCATGCAAAAACTAATGAGTTCGTTTGTTCTATACATAGCCTTGATAACAGCCGCATCATTATACTCTTTTTGGTGACAGTTCAAATTGGAAGATTTGTTGTTTCTCGAATAACCTTCGTTTCGATAAATTAGGAGACGATTGAATCAGAGATCTTCCAAACTCGATGCGTTTGTTCTTGACAGATTCATTGGCCTACTGCTTGACTAAAGATTAAAAGGCAAATTAATTTCTGTTTAAGATTAATCGACAAATTTGTTCCAAGTGCTAGCTGTTACACGATCTATCCCTTTCTCCGTTTGGAAATTCAAAGCAAGCACTGTTGGAAAAAAGAAAGGATTTCAGTTCCGCTCGTTTAATGGAATGATAGAAGCAGTTTCAGAAAAGGCGTAAATCGTCGAGCGATGACGACGCAGGCCGACGTTCCGAGAAGGACGATTATCAGAGCATGCTAAAAGACAGGCCGATCTTTGGATGTGCTTCATTAGCCACGATCAAAGAAGGATCGTACCTGCAATCCAACGATGCTGACTCAGTCGTAAAATTAGTTGACGCTAACGAAGGACGGACGCCCATAAAACTATCCGAAATTTTAAGTGGCGCTCGATTGATCCTGCAATCAAGCTTTCAACCCCTTTCCCGTGACCATTCGTGGAGAATTTTATCGCTTCTAGGTTTCCCACGTATATGCAAACATCACGAAAATATTTCAGAGTGTACAGGTGTTAAAGAGTTTTTTAATTACTCCAATCGAGGATATAATCTATCGATCGAAGAATCAAATGAAACAAAGAGAAAGTTCAGTGTATGCTCCGCGAATGTATGAAATTCCTCAACAGGTGAAGTTGTTACTTAGTTGCAGTGATTACAAAAAAAAAAATGGAAAGGAATTTGTAATTAAGCAACCATAAATCTCATAAAGATACGCACACACAACATAGTGTGCACAGTTGAACTATGCAATCGAATCCGACATTAAGAATATTTATTTCTCGTTTCCTACTTCCTATCGTACAATTAATTTTTTACTGCACTTATACGGCAAGTTCAAATAGAGAAGCAAGATCGTAGTTTCTATTGCTGGATAAATATTTTAATTTAGCTTTTATAAGGGCAGAGACGAGAGATTTATTGTCGATCGCAAAAATTTCAAAAATTGCGTACACATCGATGTGCAAGAATCGCGATACAAGAGAATATCAATAATACGAATAGATAGGTTGCGTTTGAAGCGAATCGACCCAGATCTTAATGCGCGATCAACATGACTATACGCGTTGCACCAGAAAGCGAGAAAATATGCGCAACGCGTAAAATCTTCAAGCCTTCCTCGCGTAATCGACATTCGAATCTAAACTTTGCATCGACCCACTCAATGGAATGCATGGGCAAAGCCGTTTAACAAAACACTTGAGAGAACAGCGAATAAACAAAAGGTACCGAGGCGCGTGTCTACTTCCTGGAGTTTACCAGCTGATTGCTCAACCTGAATTCGCGTCTCGCCCCCACGCTTTTGCTGAAACTTCCAACAAAATAATGCTGTAAGCATGTGGAAGACAAAGATAGTTCGTCAACGTGGTTAGTAAAAGAAAAATATATAGTCACGACACGCGTGCGGGAGCGTATAGTCTTGTGGATCGTTTTCTATAACGCGGGCTTCCAGGTGGAACGGAGAACAGGAAAAGCCACAAGATCGTTCGGGCGGAAGGGAGGGGCTCTCACGAGCGATTTCCCTTTCAATCGGTTCGCCCTTCGCCGTTCAGTTCTCGCGATCAGAAAATTCCAGATCCGCAATTGCACAAATGTGTCGGTACGCCGACGTCCGCTTTCGAGCGATCGTCAGAATAAAAATCGACCGGTTTTATTCGGCTAGGAGCCGGAAGGGACAGGGTCGACCGTTTCACCCTTTGGGTTTTCTCTTTCTTCTTCTCTTTTCTTCTCTGTCACTCTGCTCCGGGGGTCTGGTCAAACGTCCCCCCGTAAATAGAGGGCATCCGTTGAACGATCAAAGCGCAGCGTGTAATTACGTTCCAGCGAGAGCGACGTAGGTGTTAGCTCATGGGGAACAGTCGCTGTTTGTGTCGTATGCTTGAATTTTAAGTTTCACGTCTGTATATTAATTTACACAAACATTCTTGCGTGATCGCGATGGAATGGAAAATATTCCAGCGAAACTTTGCTAATCCTCACTTGAGAGTGTACGCGAATCTTTCGTAATATACATAAAGAAATTTTCTTGAAAAATTGAAAAATTAATGGATAATTGCGATTTTCAATAAAATGTTTTTATCGTGCATTTGACCCTAGTCGATAATAATCGCGATGGATATCATTCTTATTTTCTCATTGTCAGTACTGGTCGTAGAACTAGTACCGTAATCATTCTTACGCAATATCGAGCCGGTTATCGAGTCGAAGCATCTACATTACGGCACGCTGACGTTGGCTCCACAGGCGCTTACTTAGATGCTCAATCCATAATGCACATCATGTACATGCATGCACCGATATGCTAGGATGCAATGTACTCTTGTAAGTAGCACGATTGCGTTTTTGTCAGGGTCGTACGAAGAAACCGCAAAGCGTATCGTGCGTAGGAATCTTTTCCTTCCTTTTCTTTCCCCGCCCTCCTTTGAATATCATCAAGTAATTAGATAAGAAACAATAAGAAGAATGTACATAAATTAATGGATTATAATCGAAAGAATTATTAAAAGACATTAGCGTAGTGAAATTAATTAGATCAATTACGTGAAACTATGGCATAGACGTAACAATGGTCAAGCTATCCATCGAGCGTATCGCGAATTCCCCGAAATCGTCGAATTTCACATGCTGGAATGAACAAGCCAACGCAATCACACGTAATAACGAGACACAGATTTCCCTTTTGATTAATCACTCCCTGCCCCTCGACAATGCGCGCGATTGTAATTATTACGTAAAATAATTTCCCTTCGCCGTAAAGACAAAATAAAACCGCTGCAAATTACTTCACCGATTAGGCGAGCCGCAGTATCGATCGATTCTTATCGATCCATACAATCGCTTGAATTTCGTTGCGTCAACGTTGCAACACGATTCGGGGGGAGAACGCGACGTGTTCCTCCGTCACAGTGTTTCCTTGTTTTCGATGGACCACGACGTTTTCTATACAATGTATTAGGTTGTCCGAAAAGTGTCTTTCTTTTACAGACACGTCTTTTACAACCACGCATCTTTATACAAAAATGAAACATAATCTGTCAAACGTTGCGATCTTTATTTTGATAGAACAAAATGGATCACACGTAATTCGATAAAATAATATAAAACGAAAAATGTTGTGCATCCATTATTTCTTTGTAAAACGAAAGAAACTTTTCGGACGACCTAATGTATATCACGGCGATTCACAATTCAACGTGCTATCGTTCACATTGGCTGCAGTTTTAGTCGAAACATCTGCTAAATTGGAGTCTTGTCCTTGAATCGAACCACTTTTTAGAAAAATAGAATGGATAGAAGTTTCACGTTCTAAATCCTTTATTTAGATCGATCAAGGACATTAATTGAAAGGATTTACAGGGGAAAAAGTGTGAAATTACCGATGTGTCGCGCATCAGTTTTTAGCGATCACGATATTCTTTAACGACGTGTCCCCGACAATATTTACTTTAATGTGATCCGATGTGAAAAACAATGTTGACGATAAAATATGTTCGTAATCTACGCTCAGTAAAATCAGTAATGCGTTTCATAATCAGCTGGGCGTAATTACGAACGGAAAGCATGTAAAATTGTACCGGTTGCCTTCATCTTGTAGAATTATCGAGTTATTGAATTTAATGGTAACCGAGAGGGTAATTTCAAGCCACTTTGTGATAATTTTCAGCGTCGAAATAGATCGGACTAACGATACATTGTATCTCCGGTTTAAGACCGCGTTCACGTAAATCCTTCTGTACTTAAAATTTCTCCTATTCACAAAATCTTGAAAGTAATCACGTGTTTTCGCAATTTTTCTACTCCTAAGCGCTAAGTAAATAAATTGCCGTTACATTCTTTTCGAAAGGCACATAAATCTTCGTCGTAAAACGTCGAGGCATTCGAACGAAGCATTCTCCGCTTCGGCATCGTGTGTTCGTAAAAGTAACAGGCTATCCGAGACAGTTTGCCGCGCTCTAGACATCGTTTACTCGGAAAGCAGCTCTTATTGTGAATTGCTGGTCACACGGTTTGCATGCATGCACCTCCTGCCACGGCTTGCCATCGACTTGCAAACGATTAACGTGCATGGTCGCTTCTGTTCCTCGCTTGCCTGGTGTACACTGCGATTGCCGCATACCCTTCACTGGATTCCAATCGGATGCAGTTCGTGCGGGATATCGTTCCGTGAGATCACGATCGTTTCGTAGAGATATCGCGGTCAATAATGATCTTAAAAGGAAAAAGGATGTAATTGGCTTCCGTTGAACGTTGAGCCATTGTTGTGATACTATTCGACCGTCGTCGATTAGGTTCTCAGGTAGATTCGAAAGTTTGGAAGCTCACGTGAAATTTTCGATCTGATATTTCATTTATACGGTATAGCATATAGCATATCATTGGTACGCGTAGAACTATCGACTATACGAGTTACCATTTATTATGATAATAACCGACCTACATTTGGTTTATCGGAGGTCAGGAACATGAATATGAATGTTGCGCTTCGATGCGTGTAAAACATTGCACGCGTTCCTTTCGCGTGCCACCACGAACGATGAAAATTATAAGCTCGCTTGTCACCGCTGTTATCATCGGCCAGTTGTTCTGTCGAGCGAGTTATATACCTGATAATTATACAGTTATGTATACAGTGCGCCAGTTTCGTGTTTATTGCCATCTACCTTCGATGAATCCACAGGCCTATCCATGTTTGGCCGAGAGAATCGAATGGAAACATCGTTAGCAGCGGTTGGCTGCAGTTGCACAAGCAACACCTTATTTGAGTATCGAACGAGATATGTCGATGCTCGTGCAGATTTTTCTGCCGATCGCTCTTACGAAAGCGACGGAACACGACTGCGTAAAGTCGAAGAGAAACCAAGTTATTAGCTTCCCGGTTAGATATGCAAAACTTCGTGTCGAGAAACACGTATGTATCTACTACTTGCGCGAACTTTCGTGCCTCGATAAACTGTGTTGTAACGGTATAAAATTAATTAATCCCGAGCTTTAGAAGAGAGAATTTCTACGATGAACGCATGATCGCCACATTGATCACGCAAAATGACTACTGTAGCAGAATAATAAGTGGATGGATTCCAAACGTTCTTCTCGAGATAAGTCTTCACCTTTTCGATTTAATCGAGGTTCGATCGCGAAATGGAACGAGGCAGATCATTAGCCAGGCTAACGATTTCAATCTCAGACACCGCGGGATAATCGTGCAAGCGTGACTGATTTACTCGCATATCCCTTGTCGTTTAGTATAATTAGCTCGCGTTAAAAGCTATTCAGTCTCGTAAACCTCCTAGCCTCCAATGATTCACTTACGTCGTAAACTTCTAATGTTTAAACGACATTCGTCGTTCATTAGGTAATATTAATAATGAGTCGTGAAGAGGAAAGGTAAAACGATAATTTGTAACAACCGTAATTTTACGACATAGCCAAACGAGTATTTTATGAGAGTATTACCTCTAGAAAACCGCATAGAACAACTGCAAACCGCAATAAACTTTGAGCTTATAGAAATTATTCGGTATTCGTAGATATAGGTCAATAGGTCGAACATCGTACAGAAAATCGTAAAATGCATAGAACCAGATAGATAATAGAAACTAGGAATTTATGCACGATGCTCCTTTTACGATCATAACTCGCGTGGTTAATCTTATAGATTTCGCGAAGATTGATTGTTACGTGCCTATCATTTCGTTCCAGTCACAAAGGTAACATTTGCGCGATGTTTGATGTATAATTTACTCATGCTCTTATGTCTAAACACTGTTCTCAATTCCACTAGTTCGTATTCATTAACTAAGATTCGAAATATATCTTTCGCTTTTTAAACGAAATATGTAATAAATGTTCGCTTTACGAATCTCTGCCACGGTTTATAAAAAGAAAAGATCTCAATGTGCGCTTACATCGAATTGACATTGATCTTGGAGAAGTACAAATATTCAATCCAAACAATTATCGTCTTTTTCCATCGGCTGACTCGTATCCGGCGGCAAGTCAAGATCATGTAATCCAGCAAGACGGGAATTACCAGCGGCTCGAAACGCCCGCGGCGCCTCTTCGTGGCTTGTATAACTAATCTTCACGGTCTGTGACCTACCGCAAGAAGGTCTTTACCATGGTCGATTTGAATTAGCGCTTGGCTAGTAGCCCCAGTTAACCTTGCTATTGTTCCTTGCTATTGCTGGTGACCCTCCCGTCTAGAAAATAAAGTCGTCAACTGGTTCTAACTTATAACTGACTATCGAGCTATGATAAAAGTCGCGTGCCGCTTGATCGATCGACAACCTCGAATACCATGCCGTGCTATGTGTGTCACATCTGACATTAGGACATTAGTACGATCGGTGCATAATCGAGATCAGCATGCGAGTGACGTATTTAGAGAAACTGGTCTGTGGCTGAAAATAATCGATGTTTTAGAAATATTCAAAATTTTGATTCGAAAATGGATGATATCCTAAATTCCTGATTTCGAAAATACCTTAATACGTAATGTGCTCAAAATTGAATGTATATGCGTACGTCTGAATTAACGCACCGTCGATGAAAGTTAAATACGGTCATTCTATGAATAATGGCCTGTGGGAACAATTTATGGCAACCGTAATTGCTTGGAAGCTTGTTACGCCTCTGACGTAATCGTCTATGACTAACGTTAAGGGTTCCTTTCGCACATGAACTGCATCTTATCTATAAATACGTTGTCCGAATGTTTCGACGGCCTATTGAAATGGGTGTGTACGGTCGCGGTAAGATTTCTCACGTATCGTGTATCACGTACCGTACCGTACCGGTGTACAATTACGTCAGCACGTTTTGTCGCATATTTGTCGATTGTTTTGCATAATAATACATTTATTGGGAAGACTTGTATTCTGCTTCTTTTACGCGCCACATTCTTCTCCAAAATTCACTTCAAAATAAAAAGCTTCAAAATAAAATGACTACTTGATCGTCCTGTTTTTGAAAAGACAATTATCACGCATTAGTCATCACTTAGCATTTGTCAATGTACTTTTTCGACTTTCACCGTTTGAACCTTACTAAACATGTGACGCAGCTAAAACCAGTTTCACAAAACTTTTGAAATCTTTATGACTCAACAAAGTAACACGTACCGAAATTGTTTGTTTCACGCGTGGATATTATCAGATGTTTCATTGATTTTTATGGCTGTTTGTTCAGCAAGGAATACTCTTCTTGCGATGCGCAACGAATAACGAACAGGAATAATAATTTTAATAATCTTAATTCACTTAGTATAATAAACGGCTAAGGAGTCCCGATCCACCTTTACTCGTATATTACTTTGGATTACGTAAGGCGGATCTTGATAGCAGTACGGCACAGTTACCATTTTCACCAGGCGTATTATTGGCGGAAAGTGAGAGCTGAAAAAGGATCAACAGGAATTCATCCTTTCGTTCTTCTGCTCGCCTGTCACCCTCTCATGTTTTATTCTGCCTTTTTATGTCTTTCTTTTAGAACGTACTCGAAAAAAGATCGGAGGTGTAGATCGACTTACAGCCTGTTTAATATTGCGGTTTTTATATCCTTATTGGTATCGCACGACAGCCGAAAGGTGTCACACATAAATGAAGGAGAAAGAAGGAATTGCTTAATCCGCGATACCGGAATAATCATTACGGTTGTTGATTTTATACCAATTACAAAACAGGTTGAACAGTTACAAGGAATTGCAACCATGCTGCATACGAAATGACACAACACGAAGGAAACCGGAGGCTGTGCAACTCTGTGTAATTAAACAACCGCGTATGTTTCATAGAATACGAATTATGAGAGATTATAGATGATAAAAAGTAGATATCATGTATACGAATTAATACAAGCGTGTACAATGTACTTTATCCTGTACAATGTTTACGTATCCTTAGAAAATCATTTAGGAAAAATTTTCATGTGAAAATGAGACATTGAAGCTATAGAGCATGGAGTATGGATTGAAATTTCAAAAATTACGAATTTCAGGTTGCATCGTTTAGCTCAAAGATGAGATTAAAACAAACACTCTGCGCTTGACAGACGACAAACTTGGTTTCATTCGCCTCACCGAATGATACGATCTTTCGCTCCAATCGAAATATGTAACACGCAAGAAAAGCTGGAGGCACGGCTCTACAGAAGTCAATACGTCTGACGTCAGTAAAACGTGTCCGATATTGAAATCTCAAACTCGTTTTCTCGATCGATGGGTGAACTGCTCACTACATTAAGTCAACACGGAAACGATATACGATAAAAGTACGGTTACGCAAATTATTGTATAGATTTTGAATGTAATATGTAATATCGTTGCAGCGGGTTTGTTCGAGATTTAGGAGGAATTCACTATCGACAAGCGTGAGTCACAGCTATGTGAAGAATTTTGTAATAAGGAACATGTCCCTACCGCGCATTGTAATAACTCAGGATACGTTTGCTAGGATTCGATAGGTCGATAGAATACTTAGAGTTACGATTAAATATGGTAGATAATTAAAATTTTCATGGGACAAGTCAGCTAGTCGAAATACAATGCTACTGCAAATTATTGTATTACGTAAACACGATTCATACAGTAATTAAAAGTCTATGAATATTAATAGCCGATATTACTTATAGGAATATTAATCAACATACTTTGTCTCTGAATTAAAAGAGGGAAATTGAGAAATAATATGTTCGTGACAGTGAGTGAGAGAATACATAATTCAAAACAGAAAACGGAACAACAGCACATAAGAAGTATCCTCGAGAAATGAGTAAAAGCTATTGAATAGCAGGCATGATTATTTGTTCAACAAGCAGGGAACGACGTAGATTGACAGAACGAGTGGTAACTGATTCTGATTTGCGTTTCATTTATGTCAAAGAAATCGTTTGTGAAACGACGATTTGCGCTGCAAATCGACGAGATCGTGACTGATAATAATCCACCCATTTCGTTCTTAATCAACCACGCAGGTGTCTGAAATACTTTTGTATATTACATTACGCTTTCTAAGTTTCGGGTCACTAGTGACGAACTTTTATTTTTTTTTTTTTCTCGCCGTTTTGAAATATATCGTGTTACACATCACGCAACTGGCTATAAGAAACAATGACGAACGAATATAAAATTCTAAAATTTCGTGTCGACGATAAAATTGTCGTGTTTTACCGCTGGTCATGCTGGAACTGGGTTTAAATTAAACTGTCTGTAGCGCGGCTGATACAATCAGGGTATTGATGAATAGACAGGCAGTCACAAAGTATGCCATAAGAACAATATTTATTTGAAATTTGTTTTAAGCGTTAGTTACGATAGTGAAAACTAATTGATGAATCATTTCTGTGACTCGGTTACGATATTTCTTTCGATTGCGATCGATTCGATCTATATTTCTGATAATTTCACGATCAATTATTTGACAAGTCAATGAATGAAATATACAAGAATCAGCATTCAATAGTATAATAATCTGTTATTAATTTTTACATTAATAATTGTACAGTGACTGCTGAAATAAATATTCATCAAATATCGTTGTAAAATATTACATGGTTTAGAGCACGTTAATCATAATTCCCAGAATAATAATTACTCAAATCAAATTTCTTATTTACTTTTTAAAGAATATTTTTACAAAACGATTAATGCAGCATTGATTCTTATTTTAAATTACTACTTTCCGCTCTCTTCGTTAAAAGTATCAAAATCTTATCGGAAGATAGAAATAAAATTCACACAGATTATACGTATACATACACAAAATTGTGGTGAGACTGGAAAATTGCATACGAATTGGGAAACGAAATTAGGAAATATCTCTGTTGCTAGTAGAGATTTCTGAACGTAAAATTTTCCTGCTTTCCTGTTTCACCAGCTGCTACTCGTTATTCTGCCCAACTATATTGCGTAATTACGTAACGATTTTCTACATGCACCTCCGATTTTATGCAATTAATTGCAACATTAATTGCAGCCGATCGATTAGCCGTCAAATACTGTGTGTTCACAAAAGGTGACAGTTTCTATTTAGCAGTCTCTTATTTCGTATTTCCTCGATTAAGGATTTTTTCGACAATTCCGTTCAAAGATAGAATCACGAATTCAGTGAATAACACCATTCTCTAATTTCTGGCTTTTAATCACTTGAGTCGATCGACTTGATTCAACTTTGTTCTATTCTTACCGATTAAAAGTGTTTCTCGAGAAAAGAAGAACCATCAACTAGGTACAAGAAATAGACGGTACATTTTTCACAATGCGCACGAGTATTTGTCGCGAACGAACCCAAATGCGAGCAAGATTTGCCACGATCTATAGCCGAAAAAGATCCAAATTCTCAGGTGTCTCACGTTCGCGCGTTTCCTCCGATCGATATGCCGCAGACTCTGAGTCTTCTCGTTAGAGTCACGGAGCTAGGTCGAAAATGTATGCGCGCATATATACATATCTGCATAAAGTGCCCGCGTTCTATTTACTAGCCCCGGTTGGCGCACGTTTGGCGTGTTATACAACTCCCTGTGCACATTATGTATTATAATGTGTAACGGTATGTGGCTGTACAGTGAGTAAATAGTATATAGTAGGTGTGGCGATAGCGCACCGAACGGCCATTGGCTTTTCATTGGCGGGGTGTACGCGTGAAATGAAAGTGAATTCCCTATATAAAGGGTGGTTTTCCTCCAATGCGACAGAACCAATTTAATTTACCAGTCAAGACGCACTAGCCAAAGTAATACCCAATCGTTTACCATGAGGGCCCTGGTACGTTTCACTCCAACTCCGTGTTGACTTAAAGTTCGTCTCTTTTTGTGATCTCGAGAATATTCAGTGCTCGTAGTTACACGTAGTTTTTGTGAGCTTTTAGTGAAAATGCGGTCTTGAGCGTCTCGAAAAAGAAATTTGTCTTGGAGAAGTTACCGTCCTACTTAAGTCTCCTACTTAAATCTCGTTAACGATTGATGTCTCGGTATAGAAATAATTTTGGCCAGTCGATCATATTGCATTTTTCATTCTTAAGGTATTCGTGATGCTGATCTCCGTGGCGTTCGCCGAAGACAAAACGGTCCAGAAGCGTGGTCTGCTCGGTTTGGGCTATGGTGGTTTGGGACATGGTGGGGGCTTGCTCGGTGGTGAATTGGGACATGGCAGTGTTGCGGTCGCCATTCAAGAAAAGCCTGTCGCTATTCCAGTTCCAGTCCCAAAACCATACCCTGTCGCCGTTGACAGGCCAGTCCCCGTAAAGGTGAGGAAATTATCCGAGAAGAGTCTTTGTTCATGTTACAAATCTATTATTATAAAACTTAACATGCTTTATTAACTCTTTCTATTACACTATTGCGTTTCCAGAGATTCTACTATTCGATTAAAAACCAAGTTCCATGAATATCAGCGTTAAATGAGATTAGAATTAAATATCTGTATCGAGACGAAATGTTCAACGAGTATCGTGTATGACACTATGTTTTCCTCAGGTACCAGTTGCGGTCCCACATCCAGTCCCAGTGGCGGTTCCAGTACCCCAGCCATACCCAGTAGTGCAAACCAAGACGATCGCGGTTCCTGTCGAAAAACCAGTCCCAGTCACGGTTCCAGTTAAGGTTCCTGTAGCCGTGCCCGCCCCATACCCCGTCAAGGTAAGTTAAAGGAACCAATTCTTTCGACTTCCTCCATAATTTCATTAATTAGCCACGATCCGAATATGGTAAAACTTTTATTAAATTTAATTTTCGAGTTTCCTTTTGGGTCACACTTTAAAAGCTTTCCTTCATCCTCTATTTACTGTTTACTTGCAGGTACCAGTGGCTCACCCCGTTCCAGTCGCGGTTCCCAAGCCGGTTCCAGTCGTCGTTCCACAGCCAGTTCTCGTTAAAGAACAAATCCCAGTCCTTGTTAAAGGACACGGCTTGGGACACTATTAGACGAATTTTCCTTTCAATCTGCCACCCTTCCATTCCCACCTAACCACTTCCGCAGCATCGCAAAAGACATTATGACGAGAGCAGTACGAAAACACATTCTGCTTCGTAGTTGACACGAATCATGCAATAAACTGATTTTATAAATGTTTTTTAAAGTAACGTTTTGTTATTTCTTTTTGACCGAACCATTTCTTCGATCTTTGATGTTGATTAATGCATTTTGCATGTTGATTGTCCAGTCATCTATTACGAAATATATTTACCACACGCGGATTGCAACGCTTGGTAATTTCATATTTGCTTAGGAATGATCGATACATTACGTGCTCGTATTACTACGTCAATTAGCATTAAGTTTTTGCCATCGCACAGGCGAACGATTGAGCTCCTGTTTCCTTGAAAAGAGCATAGCTACTATAAATTATTAACTAATATAATAAACTGAAATTACGCAACAAAACAGAGATACTTGAAATCTATGGAGGGTAGCATCGATGGCGTGAAGACCTCGACCGATCGTAAAATTATTGACTGAGTGCTGCCGTGTCGCATTAATGACTAGGAATTTCTGCGGTATTAATTATCTGCGTATAAAACGTTTCGACACTTCCTTGCGCGACAGCCCATTACTATACTTTTACGAGCGCTATCTGATTCACCATTGTATAGAAACTACCCACGAGTTGGCGATGTTCCCAAACCGAACCTTGACTGCGATTTCGCGCGGTCTGGGAACCTCCCTTACCCTAATTTTCAAGATCTCACGATGTTCACGGAATGCAGGTCAAGCGGTGAACTTTCCTTTGGATTTCTATCTATCTCTATCTATATATAGAAGACAGTTTTTTTTATATATTAAACTAACAAAAGGCTACAGAAAATTTTCCAAGAAAGCGACGCGCTAATGAAATGCCTCCATCAAATGAATTCCTGCCCTTTATGGTAGATTATTTCCCCGAATTGTTCGCAATTGCTTGGAATAACTTGTAAAATATTTTAGAGCGTATTTTCTGCTTTCGATTGCATCCGTCGTCCCATTTTCCGAATTTTACTGAACTCTTACTGAACTCTTACTGAAAGGATATGTACAAAACTATACACTTCTTATTCATTACGCACAAATATATCCTCGTACAAAACAGTCATTAAAAACGCAGATACTTCAGTTTATGTCTCATAATGCACTATTCATCCCCGTTCACCTCTAAAGAACGCATGCAAATAGTTATTAATTTTTAGAAAGTACTTCGTTGTGCCAATCGTTATCTGCTTCATACATACCGATCAGGTTACAACATCTCTTAATTAACGTGATCCTTAATCGCCGACCTTGTCACGTGGACGTTACATATTTTTCTAGATCCATGTAAATCCAATGATGGAAGTAATAAAAATTCGAAATGTTATTTCCTCGGTTAACATTTGATGTTTATCGGCAAAATTTGCAAATTCACGTTGTTTCATTGAGTCATTCTGGAAGATTTATTCCAACTCTCGAATTAATCAACCATGTTTCCATGAACTATTATGGAAGAAATATTCGACAGGGTATCACATAGACTGAGTACCATCTGGTTCTTTATCTTCTGTCATACATTATGGACCGAACATTAAACTTTCATTGATGGTAGGTTATTCAACGACTTGAGAACGTGCAATTCAGCGTATTATCACATACTAAACGATTACACAATATTTTTTTAATGTCACGCTTAGAGCATCAAAACTCGAGTAACATCGTAATTATGTAAGGGTTATTCCGTTCTCTATACGAAAGTTAGCGCGAAAGCAAAAACAACCTCGAAACGAGTTTTTTTACGCCGCGTGCGTGTCGCTTGAATATCAGGTTAAATTCCTCTTGTCTGATTAATTTCGTTCATCTCCGGGTAGAAAACTACGTTCACTTTATGAAAGGAATTCTTGATGTTTGGTAGATAAAATTTAACAAAATTTGATAGATTTTTCTAAAAACACATCATGCAATCTACACGTTATTTATATCAAATTTTTATATCAAACTTTTCGATAGAAATTTATATGTTGCAGTAAAAATTGATTTTGACAAAGTTTAGACATTAATCAATCCTCTTCTTCGCGTCGCTCTTTTTTGCAACTTTCAGTAATATTTTATAGGATAACGTTACAATAATAAATCTGCGTGTTTCATCTAGTCTCCATGTTACATAAAAAAGTTATCGATATATTTCGAGAATTAATTATTTCTTCATCCTTTGGCAGCAAACGTGTTCTTGACAATATTTCTCGCGGTATTCCTGTGCGATTATTTCACAAGGGAATAATTTTTATAAATCGACCTTCTCCATTATTAATGTATTCATGTTGCAAACTTGAGCGACATTTCGGAGTTCTGGAGTATGAAAATACGTTGTGAAATGTTAGAGTGCTATTTATACGACTATATCTTTTGCCTAGAAAGCTGTACGAAAATTACGATTTACACACAGTATAAAATCAGTTTAGACTTGTTAAAATCAAGTGAATAACGACTTGTCCAAATCTGTATACATTAACGTAAGGATATCGCATAGAAATGTTTTGCTTAACATTTAAGGGATCAAGGATGATTCCCTTAAAAAGAAAGCCAACAATCGAAGTCCGATCAGAGAATAAAACCAGTTCATCGGCATTTAGCTATTTCGAAATTTCTTGTCGATTGGCCAATAAGATAATCCCCTTTATAGAAGTAGTTTTTGGCGTTTCAATTTCGACGACATATCGACATCGAGGACGGAAACAAAGTTTACTTTCTTTTTGGATAGAATACATGAGTGAAATCCAGTGCCATTCCGTCGTGTAATAACGGACCGATCATGCTCATTTTCATGACAATAAACGGTTTGGTCGATGTCGTAGATCGTTACGATATGAGACCAACATAATTCGTACGTGAAACTTTTGGTATGTTTCTACACGCGATCGGCCAGTCGCGCAATCGTTCCGTTCCCTTTTGCCCACTTAAAATGGAACAAATTGGTCGCTTTTCAGGTGTACGACCAGCAATAAAGATTTATACCTGGTGATACGCGTTCAAGTTGTATTTGTAACACAGCGATAAAACGTATTTGCTACTTTATTACTTTCCTTCATTCGCAATTACCATGCGTTTTCATACTAGACAAAATCAATTTTCCAGTTCGAAAGTTATCGATGAATTGTTGTTGAAATTCGAGAAAACGTCCGATCATGTAGAGTCCTTGTTGAGGATATCTTTTTACCTGATACTATTTTCAGAATCACCCTATAAACTGTTGATCCATAAACGTAAGAACAATCAGAGAACCTGTTAGGGTAAACGTAGCGAAATTCGAATATGGAATTTTCGTTGGTTGGTTACGATTGTGTAATCGCGAGGAACGAGCCCATCTCGAACGCGTAACAAACGGACCGTGGAGGTTTGTATGCTGAAAAGAAGGGAAAAGGACAAAGCCAGTTTGCGGTGTCGAAACCTACCGAGAAGCGATTTATGCAACGAACGACGTGCGTATTCCTCCGTGAAGATTCGTACCGTCTCGTACCTTCGAAAATTGAATTTCTATCCGATCCAGTTGCATACGTCGCATCGTAGCTACGAATCGAGATTGATGTTTCGACGAATGTCAGCCGATTGAAACGCACTGATTCTGTTGAGAATGTCTTTCACTGGAAACACTAGAATGCTTAACATTAAAAGATTAGCATCCTCTTTCCCACAACTCTGCACTAATTGTAAGAGTATCGTTCGAAAATACAGCGCGCACACAGATTTTTTCAGGTGAAGGTACGGCAGAGCGACGCTCACTGCTTAGACGAAATAAGTCATTGCGATGATCAATTAACATTGTTGCAGGCGCTACAGACCTTGTAACACTAAACATCTTATCTGCGTAGCGCTTCCAAGGGGTTAGAAAAATCTACTTATTCCGATCAAGGTAATGAATCATCGACGTTAACAGTACAAAATAACAATCGGTCTAATAAGAACAAGGTAAACGAGAGGGACTACGCTGTTCAGAATCTCAGCGGATTATGTGGCTGGTATGCGATGTCTCCGAACAAAGCGGTCCAAGAGGGTTCTTCTGCATAAATTTCCTACGAGCGAACCCTTTTTTCTTTTCCTGTTTAATACTGTCTTGCCATTTATAACAAGCCAGCATTCTTGCCAAGGAGAATCGTCGATGTAGTTCGAAATGTCAAGCGCAAAAATTTGAAATTCATCAAGTCGGACAACAGTTATCAATTATGAGATAAACAGTTTCATCGAAATTTTATCATCGTAGAAACTTAGATTAGGATCGCATCGAGCAGCAATTTGCATTTAATTTGAAATGTATTATAGACAATTTGTGGACACAAGTTTGATTGGACATTGATCGTATATTGATTGATTTTTGTTAAGATAAATGTGATTTTATTAGAAACAAGAAAATTTGATTATTATGGAAACTGCTTGAGTTAATTAAACGATTTGCATTTTCGGGATGATATCTATCCAACACAGGTATCGTTCATTTATTTCAGAAAAAAAAACGATCGTAACATGCCTAAAAAAAAATTATTCAGACACTTGATCGCGCTAAACGTATTTTTGGTCCACCTTGATATTTTCTACCTTATTGCTTATCTTGAAGAACATTTCGACGTTTTTTATTGCGCTGCGTCATTTTATTTGCATAACGATTAAACTCGTAACGAAGTATATCGAGCTAAAACCAGAAATAGCGATCCTAATTTTTTTTCGATGCAGTATTTTATTTAGAGTATCAAATCCATACTTATGTCATACATATTATACTGCGCTGTTTACAACGATGTTAACGTAACAATCACCTGCCACGTTACAGTTTCCCAGAGATTATTTTGCACAAGCAGCCACGTAAATGTCGAACATTGCATGAACCAACAAAAAATTCGGTCACTTTCTGAAATGGTAGCATTCAGTTCCAAAGGAAAGGGAAACGCATTTCCCGCGGTTGAATTATTTCAAGAATTTTGCACTCGTGAAGTCTTTCTAAAGATAAAATTAAATTTCCAAAAATCTTGTCGCCTTTCCTCATTTTTTTCCCTGATGTCAGGGATGTTCCGGTAGTATATGCGTGAGAACAGCTTCATATCGAATGTACCAGAAAGAGGAAAACTTTTTGCAAGTGATTAATGACAGCTTAACGCTTCAAAATATAATTAAGAAAAAACTCAACAAAATATTGCAATAAAGTATTAATCTGAATTGGTGAAAGGGGCCATAATGTATCTTTCACAAAAAGCGAGCGGAAAGAGTTTTGCCTTGGATTGCTTTTCGGAGACCTCTATTTGCCCCCACGCCCAATTTCTTCTCACCGTTTCTGTAGGCCCGACACTGCCTACCACCTCCGACCTGCTCAAGGGTTCGTCGTGGTCGTCACACCGTATAAAAGCAGAGAATCTTCTTGGTATCTCATCAGTCGCAAAACAACGACGAACCAACTCCAACAGCGCAGTACCATGAACGCTAAGGTGAGCAATTGAACATCTTGGCAGTCTGACGATCTTGAGGATCAGTCTCTGTTGACGATCAAGACCGAGTTTACCCAGCAGCAGTTGAGACGACTTGGTTTTTTCGTTGAAACAAAACTATCCTATACTTTTCAAAATTGAATGCATCAAGATTAATCGAGATTATTTTTCAAATAGAGACTGTTCTGTTATTAGTGATACACTACGGTTAAAACATAAGCATTATGGTTAAAACAAAGTTCTGTGCTATTAAGTGATTTTGTCGCGTCATGAGGAGTGATTCTCTTTTCTTAGAATTTGATTATTATCTTTCTTTCAGCTCATCATCATCTTTGCCTTCTTGGCGGTAGCCTTCGCCGAAGAACAGGCTGCAGGCGAAACTAAAAAAGACAAACGAGGAATCTATGGATTGGGATATGGTGGTGGTAGTTATGGTGGTTATAGTGGTGGTTACAGCGGTGGTTACGGCGGTGGTTACGGCGGTGGTGTGCCAGTCAGCCAAGTATCCGTCTTAACCAGGGAAGTTCCAGTTCCAGTGCCACATCCAGTAGCTGTTCCCGTTGAGAGACAAGTTCCTGTCCCAGTTAGGGTAAAGATCTGCATTTCTTTGGTTCGCTCATTACCAACCGGTCGAGTATAGGAACGAACAAAAGTGTTCCAATATCTTAACCTATATCGTGAAAGCTCTGGAAAAATAAAACGTAACATAGATAGGGAAATTTTTATATCGTCGCAGCATGAAATCGAGAGCGATAGGATCTTTTACGGAAGCTTTCCGTCCGATTCGCATAACAGATTAAATTTGATGCGCGTTCCTATCGAAATCAAGGCAACTAGTATAAATGAGAACTTCGAGAACTTCGAGCTCCCAATCACGCTCTATTTATCACGGAATATCTGTTCGCATGATTGGCAGTCAGCGCCTTCATCGTCGGACGTTAATTAACGTTTCAATGTAAATGTGTGCTAGGATTTCGTAAGCCAAGAATAATCTCACACGTGCGTGCTGACTTTCTTAGAAAACTTCGCAAATCGAACGGCTTCATTTTACGTGAATTCCTCGATCGATTATGTTACTTTTGCTAATCGTATGTACATGTATAATACAGAATTGCAACAATCTATGCGATCAACCATTTTGAGCTAGCTTCTATTTAAGAAAATATCAAAATTTTATCGTAAATTTGATGAAAATACATCATCGACGTGTCCCTTGTGAACACAATGAAGGATCATTGAACGTTGCTCATCTAATCATTGACATGTTCTTTTCTTCAGGTACCAGTAGCCGTCCCAGTCGATCGTCCGTATCCCGTTCACGTCCCGAAACCCTACCCAGTCCCAGTGACCAAGCACGTGCCAGTCCCAGTTGATAGGCCAGTGCCTGTTCCAGTCAGCGTACCAGTCAAGGTCCCAGTACCAGCTCCATATGCTGTTCCAGTCGTGAAACAGATTCCAGTACCGGTCGCACAACCTACAGTGGTCGTTGAGAAATACAACAACGGATGGCCAGGCCATGGTAGTTACCCTTCTGGCTACTCCTCCTGGTAAACATCAATTCTTTTCGCGGACTCGAGGGAGCTAGCTTCGGTCATCGAAATAAGGATATCGTTGCTTAAAACCCGAGCAACTGTAGGATTCCATTGCTGACAGAGAAATTCCGTGTTACGATTCTCCTCAAGATCGAACGAACGAAGAACTCTTGAAGCAAACCCGTGAACATCGATTTCACGTGTTATTTACTTTATCGAAATTTTATTTTGGATCTCGGTGTATCTACGATGACACGAAGATTGGTTCCTTTGGATAATGGAACGATTAGTAATCCATTCCGAGTGTCCTTAATTGTCGGATATGATTCAGCGGACTTCTTCGTGAAATGAATAAATGCAATTGAGCGTCTCACTTCTGTGACGTCAGATGTAATTGTTCTATCGCGATGTAATTAGTTCTCTTTTCCTCTGTATATGTAATTCGACGCTTATTTTACATCATAGAAATAATAAATTTCTCTTTTCGTACTAAAACGAGTAATGTTTCTTTTAAACTCCTTAACACTAAAAAAAAAAAAAAAAACATACCTGTAAAAATGTATTACGGAAATAGTGCTTCCAACTCAATTTCCTGATACAAGAAATAGGAATTGAATTCCACGGTAGTTGCAATTGAATGATCCGTTATAGATACTTGGCGCTAGATCTGAACGATCCCTTCGCTATACTTGGATCGAACATGAGCGATTTTTCATGCCCGGAATAGATCGGAAATGATCTAGGCATCAGATATAGATCATGCAGACATTGAACCAGTCGTGTGACTCATCAAACCGTAACACGATAGTTCACTTTCCATTTTACCGAAGCGTGAAAGATCGCTCGACATCGCAGCCGAGACATTTTTCTCGGATACTGTTCAACCATAACTGTGCTACTTCGATTATTCATCCGAGAGGTAGTTAATCGAAGTAATACGATAGCCGGTGTTAGAAGGATCTGTAACTAGGATACCGTGGGTTTACGAAATATAAAGTTTTATTAAAAAAATGTAGCAAAAGATAAACAGCGACAACAAGAAAAAACTACAAACAGAAACTTAACGAATCAGGCATAATAGTACAGCGTATGTACAACTAAAATTGCAAAGGGCATTCAATGATGCGAATTATAATCAGGTTGAGAGGGTTGGAAGTGTCCTCCTTGTCCATCTTGATCGTGCCCTTGTTGATTCACCGTGTAAGAGCTGTAGCTTTCAGGTTCGTGGCCTCCATGACCTTCGGAATCATATCCACCAACTCCGCCTCCGATGCCACCCTCGGAATGGCTACTCGCCTGATATGGAATCGGGTGTGGTACTGGGTAGAAGACAGGCTTATTCACTGTTACCGGATGAGGAACTGGAATCGGTTGTGGTACCGGGACAGCCTTTGGCACCACCACCGGTATTTGCTGATGAATCGGAACCGGAACCGGCTTGGATACCTCGACTGGCACGTGTTCCTGGACTTTCACTAGCTTCGTATACGGAACTGCGATAGGATGGTTTACTGGCACCGGAACAGGTATATGATGGGGTACCTATGAAAGAGAAAGGAATTCTAGATCAACGAAACCACCTATAGAGAGGATCAATCGGTTTCTGATTTTGCGGGAAGAAACAAGATCGTTTAATTCGTGGTTTGAGAAAAGGGTTGGATATATTCATTTGAAGTTCACGCTATGGGCTACATGATCGAATAATTTTGGTGTTTTTCGACTGCTTTTTAAGATTAATATGTACGTTTATGTTTAAAAATTGATGATAATGTTAATAAAAAAGACTGTTACGTTTTAAGAAAAAATACCTTGACTGGATAAGGGACTGGCACTTTGACAACTGCAGTCTTTGTGACTTTGATGATCTTCGTCGGTATTTCCTTCAGATGAACCGATTGAGAGATAAGCTTTGGTTCACTGACAAGACCATGGCCTTCCAGGGATGAAAAATGAGAGGCTCTCGCGACGGCCACAGTCAAAGTGAATAAGAACTGCAAATATGTAATCGCGATTAAAGTTCGATTTTGGTTATAAAAAAATGCTTAAAAACGAAAAATTCCTTTCATCTTTTAATCTTTCTATAAAGATAAAAATTGGGCAAACATTTTTCTATATTAATCGATTTTATTGTTAACACAAGTGAACGGTACAGTGGGAACAACTTTCACTCCAACTGTATTTTACACAATACAGAACCGTAAATATCGATATATAATCTGCGTATACCAGTGAGCAATGCATTTCAAGCCAGAGGATTTGCAGTACTTTCTCCCAGATCTCTCTCGAGTAATCACTTTTGGGACGTACGCCCAGTTTGACAGAAAAATGAAAAGGATCAAGCCAAGAGTCGAACAGTTACACTTTATAACCCTGACTCCCTTTAATTCACTGGAATTCACCTTCACAAGATCGCAATAAAAATGAAAATGATATAAAATCGGTATAACACAATGGCCAATCTGCAGATCCGAGATTTCCTTGATACATCGACGATTTATGGTCTTAGCGATACGTTAGTTGTCGATGATGAACTTACTATACGCCACATTGTCATCCGGTTCGTGGGTGTAAGCAGATAGGTGTTTCCGATGGGACGAGTCACACTGACAATTGCACTACCAGCACTTGCTTATATACGAGGACCTTCACCGTCACCGATTCACGAAGAAAGCACTCTCTTTCCGACTGGCTTACGTTCTCCAATCTTGTCTCCGCTTCTCCCCTTTTTTCCTTACTCTTCTCGTGGCGTTCCGTGAGTTCGATGACCGCCGCTACGTCCGGTCTCCCTGGACGAGCATTACGCTTGATTTCAAGTGCAATTGAAATCGATCCTCTCCGAATGCGCATCCTCCATCAATTGAAATGGAATTCCTGGTTTCGTAACTGACCTCGTCAAGCAGCTTCTCTCGTTGATGATTCAATACCTTTGTCCATTAATTTCTTCTTCGCATTGAAGAATAAATGGCGACGAGTCCATTGAGAACCACCGTGTTACGCTCTTTCATCGCATGTTGGATACTGTAATCTTTCTTTCAAATAATTACCTGACAACAGTTTCAGCGTGTAAATTATACGGTCTTCGGAGCTCGTTAGTATCGCGTGTGATACGTACAATCATACGTGATCGAAAGTTTCATACAATCTTGCGCTGTGACATTTTGTTGTGGTCATTATAATTGTTTTAAGAATCAAAATTCAATTAGAAAATTCAAGTGTATGTATACGATACTTATTGACTGACAACTACCGTTCACCTTTTCGCTTTAAAATTACATTCGATCGACTTTCTAGATCTGTAGAGAATACTACAATTCATTGAAGAGCCAGAAATGTTATTAAATATGTTTCGTTGCAGATATATATCCACTGTATATAAATTCCAGAGTATTAATCGATTAAGTAAATATAATTTGAAAACGATTTCAATTCGGCTATCTAATCTCGCTATGCAAAATGTTTTCAAGCGTCGCTAAATCGTATAATCGTCTTTCGGATTTCCTCTATGAGTCTTCCGCGGACGAGGAGATCGTATTAGGTAGTAGTACTTCCTACGCGGACTCGTAGTGTAATTTCCTGCTGTAAAAATGGTGAGAGTAATCGACAATTCTGATATGTGAACCGCGCGAGGCGATTCACAGCCGAAGGAGAGAACGGTGAAAGGATTATCAAAGACTAAAAGAACGTCCAAAGTAAAAGGACTAATCTGGATCATCTGGTTCTTTCTACGCTCGCGCCGCGCTGTATCTGTTCGCATGCATTCGTGCGAGGAAAGGACTTGCTGTCTTTGCTTATCTATAAAATAAAGCGAGGCTACGTTATACAAGTAACAAGATACTGCTACAGCATGTCACAATCTATTGAAGATTGTATTAATTGGACCTCCCATACACAGTTAACTTTTTCTTATATGTAAATTTTTATTTCTAAAAGAAATCGAACCTTTTTTTTAACAAACTTCTTTTTCCTTCACTCATCGCTTGAAATAAAGTCTTATTTGATAATTGGATTATTCGTAGCATGGGTGAGTCATAGTAAGCACATTAAAATGTATATGCTTCCAATCTAAAAACAAAAGTGTCGGTGCCAGCCGTATAGTCTTCTGGCAAGGGTAGTAAAAACCGGTTCAGTACAAAAGCAAAAGTAAAATCATTATCCGCTCAGCCCTTTCTCCTCTCACTTTCGAAGAAAACTGGTGATCTCGTATCGAAATCAAGTATCTATTGGCTACATTTCGTGCAGAACATGTACTATATATCTACCTTTAACACGCAATTAAATTCCGCATCAATTTTTGATGTAGTGGGACATTAATAAGTAGCAGAGCACAAAAACTATATCGTGTGATTTTTATTTTGTTCGTCTTTCAGGAGAAAGGCAGAAAGTGGCAAAAGGTGTAAAACGAAAATAGCCTCTCGAAAGAGCGCCTCGTGAGAGGAGAAGCACTCATGTCTGACATATAAATCGACTGTAGAATCGAATCGAATCGAATTTCGTTTTACCTATCACGATATAACTATTTTCTATCAAATTTCTGGTATTAAAGAATAAAATAGAATAATTGCTAACAGTAATAATTGTCAATTAGGGTGCATGAACTTAATACCCAAAGTATGTCGGATACGATATCGAATCTCATACGCTAGAATGAAATCACTTGGAAATTTGATCCACCGCAAGAACCTACTTCCACTTTGTTGCTCAAAATGCAAAATAAATTAAAGCAGAGTCAGAAAAATGACAAGAGAGAAGGGGACTTGGTAGTTTTCTGCGGTAGTTGGGTGAAACGCCAATTGATACGGATGGAAGATAATCAGGATAATTAGAGCGCGAGCTTGATAGCCTTTCCTTCCGTAACTCACCGGAGAAGTGAGTTTATTATAACCAATACATATAAACGAACATATAATATACTCTCGTTTAGTAAGTTCGTGTATTTGCATCTGCTGCCAAGTTTGCCGGTAATATATCGTATATACCTTCACTTTCACTGTAATTCACTGTGCAATTCCCTGCTAAATCATCTTTAACCTTGAAAATGTTATAGTAAATTTTCACTTAAAAAAGGAAAAGATTTCTTTACATAATTTCGTGATTTTCATAAAAACGCTGATACAGCTTTTATGGACTTAAGCGAGTGGTTTTCTTTGACTCCTAACTACTAGTTTACCGTTTAGTTTCTCTCCTGCGAAAGAAATCTACGTACAGGCAACATTCTTGGTTCTCAGAGGATACTTTCAAGTTCTAACAACAGATAGAGCCACCATGTTATTAGGCGAGAAACTCAATTTCTACTGCTACAGTATTTATGCACACAAAGCTTTCAGAGACTTGACGCGCGAAATTCAAACTTAACAATATATAAACGACATTTACACAAGAAACTCGTCTTTAGAAAAAGCTGAAAAAATAATTCAACAACCCGCAAAAAAATTTATTATACTGCTTTTTATTGTCTGTGTAAAAAGTAGCCGAATGTTGTCGGCATTTCCTAAAAAAAATTTACGAAATTATAACTATAGAAAATAAGTAAAACTAATTGTCGACTAAAATTTATACAAAGATTGTTGTACAATTAAATTTCTAACAGATCAGGATTTCTTAATATGCGCGTCCCACGAGTTGTTCGTTATGCAATTAATGCAATACCAGTGTTTTTATATTATCCTGTGGATAAGTCCAGTCCATTCATCACATAGAAACAGGCCTATTCAGGTATGGCCAAGATATTATAGGTGTGGACAGTGGAATCCCCGCTTCCCAAGGTTACAAATCCATCCATTAGCCGTTTGAGCTATAAACAAAAAAGAAGCAAGTCTCTTAGCAAAAGCACAAAAATATAATGAAAGAATTCAAAATTACAATGCAGGCTAATGTAGGACGATACAATTCATACGCAATCAGCAAAATTAACAAGAAATAATACACTAAGATTATTGGAATAGTTAAGTGGAACGACAATTATTATGATTAAAAAAACGTGTAAATGAAAAATAGTGCGATGGAGAAAATAATCAAGAGAGATGTGTTTTATTTACAAAGAAATTTCTATGAACGTGTCTTTTCAAGGTTAAGAAATTTTCACTAATCAAAATAAATAATTGAATGCAAATTAACTGCACAGTTATTTCTATTACCTCCAGGAACATTACACACAGAACCAAATTTTTTTGAACATAAAAAATTAAAAATCTTTACGACACAGTTAGTCCTCTACAAGATCAGCTTGTGCGATAATGGTACGAAATTTACTCTGCCGTCAGAGTCGTAAAATTCTGCATAAAATCTTTTTTGTTCTCTGGAAAAAAAAAAAGAATTATAAGGATCTTAATAATGCGTCTTCTGCATTTGGAAAGTTATAAAACATTGTGATGTAAGATACCTGTCAGATATGTATATTAAAATACGAAGTTGTCGCGAACTTAACGTTCGATCAGAGAGATTAATACGAATTATTTAAAGTTCGTTGACAACGGTCCATTAAATCTTACAAAAGTCTGACATTCGTTATCCGAATATTTTAAAAGCTTCCTCTTCTTTAAACGAAGCTTGATAATGGGTGTACACGCGTTCACGAAATGTCGATAAGAAAGAAAGAGAAAAAGATTGAAAAAGTAAAAGGAGAGACCAAAGTTGAGAAAGGAAACGTATAGAGATTTGCATAAATCATCCTCCGTTCCTATGGTGTTCACTTAAATATTGAGAGTAAAGACTGTGGGCGCGAAAAGAAGGGGGAGAAGAAGAACACCAACACTGAAACAAAGTTGGAAGTTCTGTTTTCTCTGGTCCGTGTTTCGTGTCACCAACACAGTAGAGGATTTATTCAAGAAACATTTTGTCCACGGCGATCATCTCCCTGACGCAGGCCTTCAAGAGAAGTCAATTAAAAAATCTAGTTCTTCCAATGCCATCGGATTGCGAAATAAACTGGAGGGAGCATCGGCCGAGTATAAAAGGTCGAAATATCTTTGGGATGATACTCGACTCCTCATTCAAACATCATACGGCTAACATGAGGCTCCTGCTCATCGCTCTGGTAAGGATCCTCTTTTATTGTCCCCTTAAAATACCATTCATAGAGATCTGTATAATCAGATATGTATTACGTAAAGTACATTGTTTAAATTTTGTATCTTCCAATTCATAGTTTTCATTTCGATACAATTTATCGAACATTAATTCACAGTTGAGTATTCATAAATGATCATATTTAATGTTGCATATCTAGCTTTGAAATTTGAAAAATATGTCAAAATCAAAAATATTTCAGATTTGCCTGGCGGCTTCTTCAGCTTTGTCGTTGCCGAAGCAAAAGAGGAATATCCTACCTGGTGATCCACGTTATGGAACCGACCATCATCATCATCACGAGAACGTAGTAGAAGACGCAAGATCCCTTGGTGACTCTTACGCCCAGATACCACAGACCGTCTATGGACCTCCTGGATATCAACCAGGTGTTCCCTTAAACAATGAGTACTTGTCACCAGTCAGTGATGTCAACACACATTCCGCACCGGTACTGTCTTATGGAGTTCCTGATACTGTTCATATAACTCAAATAAACTTAATAGAGGATAGAATAATAGAAAATTGTAGTTGAAGAATTCTTATACAGAATTACTTTCAATGATAGAAATTAATTTATAAATTATGTTTTTATTCAGGTTCCTGAAGCGATTAATACCTACCTGGTACCAGAGGGAACGGTATCAACCACCACGGTTTCGGTGCCTGTTGAAGGAGTCAAGGTACATACATACATATATATATATAACATATGTATACAATTTTTAACTTTTACAAAATATCGTATCGTCCAATTATTATAATTTTGTAGACAGCGACTGCTATACCGCCTGCAACTTCTTATGGAACTCCGGAAAGTAATGTTAAGGTATATCGATATTCTCTATAATCTGTTCGTCCCAACAATTACTTTGTTTTAATAATGCACGTCTAATCTAAAAATTTTCAGAGCACAGTGGGAACTGGAGCCACTTCCCACGTGAAATCTACAGTCACAAATGTAAAGAACGGAGTCCATGATGTATCTCCATCAACTGTGAATGTTGTTGAACATGCACCTGTCGTAAAAGGTAAACACTCTTTTACACTAGATATTTCTTTAAAGTTAAAGTATACGATAACACACTGAAGAAATATTTTTAGTGACGTTACGTAATCCGAATTTTAAAATATCGCGGTAAATCGTCAGTAACATGACATATAACTATATATATATTTTGCATCCTGAATAATTTATGAACCAAATATTTAAAGATGTTTCTTTGGAAATAAATGATACATATCTTCCACAGCTAAGCTATAATATAAATTTTATGTTATTGGAAAATTATCGTGTTTCAACGTCGTCAAGTTTTAAATTTGCTGATTCTAATCAATCGTAATTGATTGTAACCTTTTGATTGCAGAGGTTACACATTTTACTGGTAGAGTGCAAGCTCCCTCCTCGGTTACAACAACCATAAGGAAAAATGTTTTTGGCAACGGTCTGCTAACTGAAACATTACCCAACACATACAGCTCTTACGGAGGAGTCGTCCACGTGCCAAGCTATGACGTTTCTTCCCATGTTCCTTCCATTCTTTATTCGCCAGGATTCAATTCCTTTGACACTATTTCAACTGGATACAGTAGACTTAATCCTGTAGCATCTGATAATCAGGGTCTAAATTTAGATGTTCCTCTACCTCTTTCATTTAAACTCCAAGTCAGTAAAAATGTTCCAAACACCTATTCTTTTCCACAACCTGCCGAGTTTCCTACAACATATCACGTTCCACATTCGCTTACACACGTTGTGCATCATACACAGCCTGTAAACACCTTGTACTCCTCACCTTCTCTCTCCTCCGTGGAATCGCTTTCTCCAGCACAGCATGTATCTTCCGTGGAAACTTTAACACCTCTGCGATCAGCTCACACTGTGGATACTTTCACGCCGGTGCAATCCGTGGAAACCTTGTCACCGGTGCACTTGGTGCATACCGTAGAATCCGTGAAGTCGGTGGAAACCACGCCAGTCCAACATACCGTGCACTCTGTTCAATCTGTGCCATCGGTGAAAACCGTGGGAACTCTAACACCAGTTGAACATACTGTGCATCCAGTGCAATCCGTAGAGACGGTATCAACGGTACGTCCTCTGGAATCCGTAGAGACCGTGACGTTGCATCCATTGAAGTCAGTGGAAATCGTGTCACCATCGCAACCAGTAGAATCTTATCATACGGTAGTTAAAACCAATACACCTGTGGTTCAAAGTCACGTTCAGACACAGAAGGGACCGATAAGCGATTTTTTCCAAAATCTTAACATCTCGTTGCCCTCGTTTCCCTCGTTTCCCTCGTTGCCCTCGCTGCCCTCTTTCTCTTCGTCCTCTTCCTTATTCGCCTTTACTAATTCCCCCGCAAGCTCAACAACCGTAGTCCCATTAGTGGAAACATCTACCCCATCCAGCACCTTTTTGGCTAGCGCTTATAACCAGGAAAGTGTCAACATCGATACTTCGTTATTACACAATGATAACCTAGTGAAAAGTGTTGCTACATCGAATAACGAGTACGTTCAACCCACGGATGCCAAAGGTGGATACATTTATTAAAAGTACATTGCAAATGTTTTCTGTCATGAAATATAACAAAAGCGTTGGATGAGATGTCCGTGTCGTACGAAGCAGAGTTAAGTTGTAGTTGAGAGGTCTAACGCGTTGGAAAAGTATTGTCTTGAATGACCGTACGCAATAAGTAACAGAGGATTCCTAAGTGCAAACCTTAAATTTCTGATCGCCTGAGATAAACATTTGGTTAACGCATAAATGTAAAACACGAATACATGACTATTATAAGTAAATAAAATTCTTTTATTACAAACACGGAGTTGTTTTATCACAACGTTGTCATTTTTCAACAATCGCCCTATACTTTAATACACTTGTCACTGAAACTACTTGTCTTGGTTACATTATTTGTTACAATCGATGGTATTAGTTAAGATAATAGACAAGTATAAAAGTTTGATTATTTTGGGGGAAGAAGATTCAGAAAATTCCTATGAAAATAACTTTGTTCGAAGAACTGTGTCATTACCACAATCTGCATTTTTCTGAAGGATTCATGTTTGATCCCACAGGACATTTCCATGCTTCGCTGAATTCCTTTGAATTCCTGAGAACCCCGAGAAGTCTCACGTGCCCAGGACAATGGGAATCTTGTAATATCCATTTCAAAGATTTTGGTGTGTAGGATTCGCACCAAACCTAAGTAGGAAAAATATTTTAGAAAGCAGAATAAATTAAATATTATACCTATAATGATGCATCTATACAAAATATGAGATAAACTATACATTAATTAGAAATATGCAATTTAGAAATATGTTAAGTAACGCTAAACAATATAATCATCTGAGAGTCGTTTACTGTTAATTTCACATCTCACAAATTATTTAAAAAATTGCAGAACTTCCTTCGAATAACTAATTTAAATTACATGCGTCGAACATCATTAATATTCATCGTAGATTGCTTAATTCATCCAAAAAATAAATTTTTCTAACATTGATGTAATTTACATATTTTTCAGAACGTTTGTCCTTATTCTTTAGAATGTTTTAAACATTTCTATTTCAATGCTATATTTGAACTGTTCTAAGCAAGTTCACTATGAAAGGATTAAAGTCCAGGTTACGTAACCTTCGATAAAACATATTTGAATCAGCATCTTACGTGCGCGAAACCGAGGAAAACAAGTTGCTCGTGAGTAAGGTGAGTGAATCCCGGAAGAAAAGGCTCTTGACCGTGCCTGGCCTTCCATCTTCCGTAAGCGACAACAGCCTCTCTGAGACCTCCATTATCGGCTATATTTTCGCCCAATGTACGTTCACCATCTATATAATCTTCTACCTGTTCGAACAAATACGTGATCGATCCTATTGTTATCTTTATGAACCAATACATATAAAGTGGGAATAAGATCAAATACCAGTAAGGTCAAGATTTTTGTCAGAGTCAAAAGGATGCAAGTCGAGAGACGAGAAGGTAAAAGGCTCACATAGTTTAAATTAGTTATAAAATAGCGTAAATTTGAAATTCATCCACCATGGTGTTTTGAGAATGTTTTTAGATTTGAATAAGTAATACGGACGAAAATAAATTTTGTCCTTACTTCAGCTTCATAATAGCTGTTATAATGATGTATAAAACAGTCAGTCTTTTCAGTGTATTTTATAATAGTTTCATTGGTCCACCATTGCCTCACGTTTCCATTGCTATCGTAGTGTCTTCCACTGTTGTCGAATCCGTGAGTTAACTCGTGACCGAGCACTGTTCCGATGGCACCGTAATTCAGAGATCTGAAATCAAGAAATCCATTTAGAAAAACTAACTATTAATAATTATCTCTCACGATGATAATATTGTTCTTACTCGAGACCCAGTTCGTAAAAAGGGAATTGAAGAATTCCCGCTGGTATAGCTGCATGCGTATTAGAAAAGCGATATAAATATAATTAAACGTTAGATAAGTTAAGCTATAATGATCTGGGGAATTACGTACTTATATGATTAAATTGATAGGTATGAAATGCATTTACATCTGTCGGATCAGTCGCCCAGCTAAAAAATAAAGAAAATAGAGATTATTCCACAAAATTGTTCTACGTGCTTACTTCATGATGTTCATTTGCGTAATAAAATAAAATTCTTACTACGACATGTTGTTATAATTAATATCGTGGATGCATTCCAACTCAGACAAGGACATCAATCGAACAATTTGAATTATATTGTTCAAATATTCCGTTTCCGCGAGATCTATCTGAAAATATACAAATTAATTTTATTGCCACTGTACGTATGCTCGAGCAATTAAACTAACAATAAATTTCTTACGCCTTCGTAATATTCGTTAAGCACTTTTTCATCGAACAACCAATCTGGAAAGCCAATTTGAGATTCCATTTTCCTGTTTTTCTCTATCGTGGCCATTTTTGTCTGCCGATCCATCCAATCGGTGCGCGAAACCATCGAGGCGAAAGCTTGTTTTATATCGTCCAGCATTTCAAACACCTTCTTGCCCTTGTTTTCGTGAAAGGATGGATCCACGAACAACCACGAGACCGCCATTCCTAGATTATACCAGGCTTTGATGAAAGGCCGACGAGTTTCGTAAGAATTTCGAATACCTTGCGCCTTTTAGCCGATACAGGTTCTACCTCTACATATACAGACCCAATCTCAAAATAAAATTGTATTAGACTAACCCATCAATTCGTTAACCGCAGACGCACAAAGCAGAGACTTCGATTCAGCGATTTCGACACTAGTTACTGCCCTGGTATAATCTAGCCAAATTTTCCTTAAATTGTCGGATGAATGAGGTACAACTATGTCTACGATTACCCACCAAATGTAGCTCTCTAACACAGCAAGATAATTGTTAAGTAAGTTAATCGATTCTCAACAAAAGCTGATAAATTTTTAGTTTACCTAATTCTTCTTCTTCGGTAAGAGCCAGCATTAGAGCAATTTCCTTCATGTATTCCAAATCACCTATTAATATCTTATCTGTCTTATTCAAGTCTAAAGTGTCAATATCCTTGAAAACTAGCTCAATGAACGGTCGCCATAATGGTTTGGGCGTAAGTGTCGAATTAACTTCCGACACGTACTCGTCAGTCAACTTCTGAAGATCGTCTACCAGCATATAATCATCATCGGTTGGTTCATTTTCCCAAATGCTTTGATTGCTTTCCATACGCGATATCTGCAACGAAGTAATGCCTTTAACGACCAATTATCACATTATTGATACATGCAATATCGTTATTCGAATGTACTTACGTAATAAAAAGTGCTAGTTAAATCGTAAAGCGTGTCGACTACATCCTCTAGCTCTTCCTTGTAGGGAAATGATGATTCATTCTTTAAGGAGCAAGTATCAAGAGTTCCATTATTCACGATTTGCTTAATTACGTCGCTCATGTACATCATCTCTGCCTTCATCAGCTTACTCATCATTAACATATCCTCTTCGTCGTCCAGCTTCCGGAAGCGTGACCTGATCGTATGCAGTCGTTTCTCAAGCTCCTTATCGCTGTCGATTAAAAAAATCCAATTATGGAATTGTATTTATGTGCAATGATTCAAATATCTGAATCATATATTAACTGTTTAAAATGAGTAATAAAAAATATACTTGGGTAACGGATTTGTCATAATCGGTGTATCGAACAGCATGACATTATTACTGGTGTTTCGAGGATCAGGAATAATGTCGAAACCGAAAAACACATCTTTTCCCAGAACTTTCTTCACCCTGGCTATTTGTTCGATATAACCGTTTGTCTTCTTCGTAAGCCCCGCAGGAATCGAAGGTAAATTGAGCTCCTCCAATAACTCGAACAACGGCGCAAGTCCCACTTCATTTTTCGCGTCTGAAGTTAAAGCATAGGACGATCTACATTATTTTAATTGTCTTACGAAGATACAAAATAATTTAAGAAAATGATAACGTACGCACGTCCATGCAGCTGTTGTACAATATCTTTGCCTGTGACACTGCCCATGGTACATCACTGTTTGTGGTATTATCTCGTAAGAGTTCTCTTATTTTCCTGTACATTCTTTCTCTACGCTCGTCGAACCATGAATTCGTCAAACTTTTATCGGGTATAGGATGTTCGTCTGGCCATTTTCCACATACGTATCTGTAAAAGCAAGAAACACTATAAACACATAGATAGATATCATATCGAAAAAATGTATCGATTAAGTATTTTGCAAATTATGCATGCAAACTTGAACTCATTGTCACTGTACTTGTTGCCAACGAGGGGTGAATCGTATTGTAACCGTGACTGTACGACATTGAAAACTAACTTTGTAACTTTGAGACAGGCTATAGACTGTGTGTATCACTGTTTTTCAAACTAGAGTACTTACTTATAAAAATCGTCACAAGGATCTACAGAAGTATCCATAGATTCCTTCAAACTAGCAGCTAGTGGAACAACGATTTCATAGAATCTTTTTCGATTTTAATTAAAATATAGCATAATATTGATTATTTTCTTACCTATGCGGACGCAATTTTCAGTTTCGCAAAGTTCCACCGGTCTGTAGGTTGCATCTGCAAAAAGAATTAATACAAAGAATTAATCAATAAAAACAAAAAGCATATATACAGATTTGGATAAAACAAGAGGAAAGATAATAATCTGAAGATAAACATTACTTACAAAGTATAATAAACACCAGGGCCACTATAACGGCTAAAGCCATCAGGAGGAACAATATAATCATCGTTAAATACGATACGTACCGTCGTTTCTTTAAGCTGAAAAAAGATAGTAAATCTAATTGGCAGGCTTGAATTAACAGCTTCCTCGCGGACTGTTTGATGCATGTAATAATACGATTTAATGAGCAAGCGAGTTGAGACAACCGGCAGACGTCAATCTCGCAATCACTTACTAGGCGTGCCTGGATCTTATCGGTACCAGGTTCTGGTTGCTGGCGATCGTGTAAATCGAATTTACTTCATCTTCTGGAAAAAAAAATAATAGTATAATAGTATATCTGTTAAATTGAAGAAAGGATAACGATGGAAACAGGTGTCGTTGTGAAAAAGAATACGTAGATAAAGTTTTATTTCCGTATTTAAGTAATTAAGATTAAATTATCGCTTTTTTACTCGAATGAGTCAACTCGACGTCGATACGGACGAATGCTTCTAATTTCAAACCTCGTTACTTTATCAGTTAAAACGTTTCGACAATTAGTAATCTTAGTAATTCCTTACAATGGTTTAAAAATTTTTTACAATTCAAAAGATTCATTACTTGTATATTAATTATTTATTTGAAGGAAATTAATAGAACGACAGAGACATTTACATATGTATATCGCGATGGACACTTCCTTCGAGCCCATTACATCAGTATACAACTTAACATTAAACGACTACGAAGGGATGAAGTACCACTAGCGAAGTTAAAGCAGACTATAGCGAGTTAAAATAGGGATGCACAGATATCAGTAGAAGCTACAATGAATAAATTGTATAAATATACTCACTGCGCTCGTTCATGGTGAATGGCCCAGTGACCGGATCGAACTGACGACACTGAACAACCTCGAGGGACAACGGGGGCTGTCCATACGTTCACATTTTCCTGCTTTGCCAGTGGTTCTCGTTACGTCGAACAACTCGTCTATTTTCACCTGTGCCGTTGTTACATTCACCCCAACCACGTGTCTTGCTCCATTAAAACGGTACTTCGCACATGCTACTTCTTCTTGCTACTTCTCTTAGCTATATCCTCGTAAAGCTTTAATGAAGTTTCCTTGTCGTAGATTTTGTAAACGATCGAATATTTTGTAGACTACAAAACGATTCGCTTAGGTTAAGCCAATGGTTATGCGCTCTAGACGTGAACTTGAACTGAAATATGCAATTGTTAATTAAAAATGAATCCAAGTCACGTTGCAAGGAAAATATTGTGTCCAATTTAATCGCACTTGCACCTCTACACTGTGAAGATCGAAAGAAATCGTGAGATTCTTATTTAAAATAGCCAAACTATTCGGCCTTCGACACAGTTGACGTATGCAGAGTTTATCACTAAAATATGTAGGTATTTCCTTGAAGTATATGATCGATAATCGCCATCGTTCATGTGTTGAAGACTCTTCTCAAGGTTTATTTCTCATTACAGAAGGAATTGCTCCCCTTCCCACTCTGTGGGAAACATAGTGCCTAAATTGGTTTGTCTTGAACAAACAATGGCACCGTGCAAAATTGAATGGTTTATACATGAAATACCTATATACATTAGGAAATCCTATTTACGTAAATAACATTTCGCTAGAACGATCACCTCAGCCTCAGGCTCGCAATATTATCGTTTGTTTCTTAATGAAGATAACAAGATGTAATTACAATTAAATATTCGTTTTATAATTTCATTACGCAGTATATATCGGTGATATAACATTTTTCTATCTGTGTTAGAACGGTTGTGTTATGGAGAGAAAGTAAAGACTATGTAAGGCATATATATTCCATAATTCATTCGCGAAATTGCTAAATAGCGTTCATTCTAAATGGTACTCGTATTACCTAGCAAAATTGATGCATCGTATAAAAAGAAATCAATTACTATGATTGGAAGTTATTTCACTTGCATTAAACAAAATTCTTTATGTATATGTTCGACAGAATAGAAAGCGCTAGTACAGATGGTGGGTAGTTTTATTAGATATGAAAGACGTAACTCGGCATTCAGTCTAAATACAAAGTAGGCTGATAGTAATCAGTGACAAAAAATTAAAACGCTATCTGAGTGATCGGCATCGTTCCTGTCGTGACTAGCTAATAATTGAAATAACATAATCGATGTCCTGTATGGAAGTAGGTAACGTTTGTCCATTACACGGCAGAATGTAGAACATCGAATGTAGAACATTTGATGATCTCTCCTAAAATCGTGTGAAATCAAAAGTAGATTATCGGTAGAAAAGTTGTTTGTTTGCGTATCATATTAATACCAACTAATCTTAAAGCTGAATTAAAACATTTCTCGCTTTTCAAGTTGCACGCAAGTACGTAATAAATCTGCCTCCAGGTAACAAAGTATACTCTGGACGTTTCTAAGACATATAGGTAATGCCTCGGAGGTATTCAGCAAAAAAATCATGAACTGTATTACGCGCAAAAAGAATTTGCACTGAATTGCAATGACATGGAGCGCCTCGGGGAATCGCTGGAAGCAGTTTCGTTGTGAACTCGAATTCCAGCGATATTTTTCCCTCTCGATTTCATACGACGCGGCGGCACGACGCGTCTCAAACGGTACTTGACATACTCGTTAAGTGTAATTAACATTTCAGCGATACGATGTGATTCCAAAGAAAGGTGCTTCGAGGGATTGTGATTTTTCGAATGCAGGTCGAGGAGAACGGCTGTTATGCTTCGTTTTTAATTTATCCTTGGTGATCAACGAAGCAATTACGTAGAAAAAAAAATTGAACGCAAAATGTACTATTTTCCCAGAACTGGGTTATAGTTTGATCGCGAAATTCCATGTAAAGGAAGTGTACGTCTAAAATCGAACAATAGAATTACCCTAGCGTTCTTTTCTGCATACCAAAGTGTTACCAGGATTACGTAAGAATCATTTTTTACGCGTAACGTAATTAGAAGCACAGCTAAACCCTTCCTTTTGTATACTCGCCTCACAGTAGAAAATTCGAGTAAAAAGTTGTGGTATAATTATGCTAAATTACGAGTGCCATGTCATTTACGTAACGCAGTGAAATACAGACTACAACACGAAGATCGATGGAACACTTATGATCGATATATACGGAAATGAGAAAGCATTGTAACTCAATAGCACAGTATTGCTACGCGACTAGGCTCTTTTCCGATTCGCTTATGCGAAAATGCTGTATATGATAATAATCAGAAAATTTCTCCTGTACAACTTTCCGATTCGTATCGGCATAAAAATCGGGATTAAAAATCGACTTGACGAATGATAATTTGCGCTTGCTGCGAATTTCGCAGGACTCGCGAAATTCTACGATGAATTTTAGTAGATCCGAAACGTTCTAACGATCGTGTTTCATGTCCTTCCTCTTTCTTTTTGACCTGCGACTGCTACATCGAATTAGAACGATTTACGATTCGTGGCGCTTTCTCGTTGCGTAATTCTTACGGTGCAGTCTCTTGAGCGCTTTTTAGCTGTCAGAAGCGTGTAAGAAGGCTGTAAACTAAAGAAATTACCGAAATTATCATAGCGATTATTTTCAAGAAATTTGTGTACGAATAAACAGCACGCTTTCATTTATTCTAAACAGAGCGTTATACAAGATTCAGTATTTTTTATCTTTATTCGAATCTCTTTCAAAGATTATTATGATGAGATCAAGACAGCATGGCAAAGTCTTGCACAACTAATTAAAAAAACTTTTGTTCAAATTTCGAAAGTTAATACGATCGATCGGTCTGAACTATTTGACTTGCTGGTCTTCTGACACGATACACTGTGAAAATAATAGTAGCAGGTTGAACGTTTTTGTTTGGACGAGTCGTTACCCTGGCGACATTAGATTGATTTGTATCATGGAGCTTCCGGGTCGCGTTCATGTGCCAGGCTTAAGACCGCTTGTTATCATGCACTGATAATACCAATGTACTAAAATAGGAGAAAAAACATTGAAACTGTGAAAATATAAATAAAAACAGCTTTAGCCTTCTATGAGTAAAGAACTTTGTTAAATATAGAGGAAGAGGAAATAAACGAATGAAAAAAATTACAGCAGATTTTTTATCACAAGACATAAAAATTAACTTTTATTAGAAAATAAATAAAAGTGTTGTTGCAAAAGTATGGTAGGGAAAGGGATGGGTGGTAGGCGGAAAGAAGAGAAGAAAATATACAATGAAGGCTCCGATGTCGTGATGTCTTCTTCAATATCACATGCCGCACAAGAATTTCGACGCGTCCAGAAACAAAAGGTAGAGTTAACAAGGAAAGGGCAGATACAGGAAGTGAGTCTGTAAGAAAGTCGCTGCGCTCGTGTAATCGTGTATCGTGTGGTTGCTCTATGAGGATAAAAAATAAGAAAACTTTTTTTAAGATTGGGTGCCTGGTCTGAGGTCTTCGGGTGGTCCAAAACGCTCGCCGATCCTGAGGGCGTCGATTTTCGTGATCTTCGAACGATCTGCAAGCTCGATGTTCTTCGTCCGTGATTAATCGCTGGATAATACTGATTAGTTTTCTGACTCCCCTTGTCCCGAATGAATACAGTTCGATTGATCTTGGAGAGCTAGTTCCCCTAGGATGAAGAACTCGTGCGTTGCTGTGACTACCATCGACGTGGATGCTTCAAATGTATATCGTCTCAAGCTTCTTTCCCACCAGGACAATTTCGATGTTGGCCATGGTTATCGTTGTTTGTAAAGCGTCGCTACTCCAGATGCACCTCAGGACGGCTCATCCAGGATGGATCACCCTGGACCAGCGAGTTCAGTTGGTGCCATGCGGAAATTTAATCCCAGGGGTGATGGGAGACGGGAGCCTTGACAACTTTGATTTGGGGCTCCACGTACGATTCAACGCCGATGAGATGTGGCTGCACGATCTTAGGTCCCTGGTATGGGATCTTCACAGTCTGAACATGTGGGATTTTAATGTTGAGGGGTTGGGGGTGTGGGGCCGGAATCGACGCTTGTTGCGGGATCTGGAGCACTTGGTGCACTTCCGGAGCATGAACCTGTGGGAATTTTTTCGGATGTTAATCGATTATCTAGTAAATATATAAATTCTATTAGAAATTTCTACCACGAAGATTTCCCTTCAGGAAATATTTTCTATTCCGGTCTTTTGTTTACTGAAGAAAATTAGCACATAATATAGAGTAACCGATTTTTAATAAATTATGGATAAATAATAAATGTTTAAGAAACATGGAAGTCATTAAACGCGTTCATGATTGCCATGGATGTAAGAACTGGAGCGAGTAGAAAATCAGCAACAGTGAATTCGAGCGACTCGTTACGAGGAACAGTTGCATAAGGGGTTACGAATCACTTGTTAGTATTGTAGTTCAACTGCAGTTTCGTTACAAAGTCTATAGATCCATTGAGTAACGAATAATTAAATTGGACGACCAAGATCCGATTACGTTCCCTGATTGACTGGAAAGCCAAGTTACGTGACTCGTAACTAGCGGTCTGCTTTAAACGATCCATTAGACGTGGAAAATGAGAAGTTATCGATGATGCGGTAGTAATTTCGATCGAATGGTCAAGCTAGTCAGAAATTATGATGATGAAGGAAAGTAGTCTACGCAGACTGATTCTGAGAATGAACTTGCGAAACACAAAGTGAAGGGTTTCTGTTAAGACTGATAAGGTATTCCAAAATTATTGATACTTCCAGGTGAATGGTAGAAGTGATGTTTGTGAAAGTAGCTTTGAACGGAATTAAATACATGTAAGTTATTTGTAATACTGTTGAGATGTTACATGTTCAACGAAGAGTTTCTCCTATTAACTTGTGTTAACTTCCAACATGATATTAATCTTATAGTATCTCTATCGTTACCTGAGGCGCAGATACCTTGACTAACGGTGCTGCAGCAACCTTAACATACGAAGGTTGAGCGACCTTAACGTACGAAGGTGCTGCCCATGGTGCAGGTGCTGGCCAAGCTTCAGGTGCTGGCCATGGTTGTGACACCTATGTGTTTCAAAAATCAGGATTTCGTTTCAATTTATCTACTGTTCAATCCTCGATATGGAAACTTGGTTACGTTTGGTTACTTTCCACCGAGCAAGTCCAATTTCTCGGTTAACGAAGATCGATGCTGGAAAATGCATCGTACGAACGAACAAAAGTCTCCGGAAGATTAGATTACCAGTAAATGAACGAAAAGAAAGAAACATGAAAATAGGTGCTGAAGAGAATACGTTAAATCAATGACGCGATCGTTGAAGGATTTCTTCTTGACTTGGATCGATCACGGTCCAAGTTTCGTCCAGTAACATTTGGACGTCGTTGAGTTAAGAAAAATGTTAAAATCGTGGAGGTAAGATGAGTACTAACTATTTCGTTATCGAACACTGTCCTGATAGTAATGGTTGGAAGACAGTATTCGTAGAAGTTGCTTATCTCAAAGTGTTAAGGAGAAGATTAAGGTGTCGAACATTTTAGGAAAGTGTTACGTTTTAATAATCCGATCCAACAGTATAGAACATTTTCTAGCATTAAACGTAACAAATTATTAGAAGATTATTTCAGAACGTGCAGTACCATACTTCGATTTACAAACTCTCAGTCGGATTAACAGTTTCCAGAAATTTCTGACTTCACTTACCGGTGCATGAATGTATCCAGGGTAGGCACTGGCGACAGCCATAACGGCGAAGAGAACAATCTGCAATTACAAAAAAATTAACTCAATATTTCTATCGAAGTCGAATAACGTCTTATATACTTAGAGAACTAAAGTTAGGGAATACGAACACCCTCTGAGCAGAGGCAAAGATTAAGTTCAAAATTAAGAAGGCGCAAAATGGATGAAGTACGAGTCTCAGACATACAATGAGAGACTCGTTCGTAACTGGTAGAAACTTACAACGAACTTCATTGTAGGCGATTTTTCTTGTGCAGTACACGGGAAACACTACGTATCTGAGGGGCGACGCGGTATGCTTTTATAGCGGTGCCCTGCCCAGGCCCAGGGAACTAAGATGAGGCGGGGGTACAACGATTGCATTGCATACAGACCCCTTTCACCAATAGCGATCGACCCTTTCAGACCCCTTATTCGGTGCTCCACTGATCGCAGATACGTTCCACTTCCGTCAACTGCGATGACACCCTAGAAGATTTTAATTCCGTGTCCTTACCAGAGAAAGCTTTTGGAAAAAATCGGAATGTCCGCGTAAGATTGACCTGATTCGACACTGTAGAACGACGGTACGTACATTCGTCGATGGAGAGAAAAAAACGAGATCTTAGATCATGCGAAACACTCATCGTGATTTCGTATACCTGCCCTTCTACGATTATGAATTATCATTTCTTCAATTTATTAATTAGTCATCCTGCGTTGCTTATCTACGTACCTTGAAGGGAATATTTATAGAAAGGAAACGTAATAATTTATATTGTCATCTTTTAAATCTTGATAGAGTTTCGCCATATCGTGTGTGTACATATTACAATGTCATGTCAATCATCTCGAAATAGCGATGGCGATAGACAGAATTGCACAACGAAAAATTAAGCACGACTTCCGGCTAAATTGACGTAACACGAATTACAACGAGGCTTCGTCGAGTACTTTATGAAATTTTCTGCTAAAATTTTACCTCTTCCTCGCAAATTCATTCTCCTCATCGACGTGCTTCGATACCTTCCAACGATATGAATCTATTATCGGTACCTAACAATGTGATAGTTGTCGCAAGAAAGCAACAGTGCCTTCATGATTCCACTGCTCAGCATTACGTTGTTTTCACGAAAAACACAGTTGGGTCAAGTAAAAAAGCATTATATGTACGCCAGCAATGGAAAAGATTTAAGATGAATCAGAAAAACGAGAAGCTGCACAGTCATTTTATCGTTCTTAGTTTATAACAGACATTATACCAACGCAAAGTTAAATCCTGTCACGTGTTTTTCTAACACGCCACGCTGAATTAAATTCGGCCACGAAAAAGAAAATCGAAATGCTCAGTGTTGTAAAGTTGAGTAAGCAGCAATTAGTCATTGATCATAATTCTGTGATGCTTGTATTGGCGCATATAAACAATGTAAGGCGCGGTGACGCAACTTTGTACGATACATAAAATAGTAAAAGTCTGAAGCATTTTAAAATTTGAATCTATTCTTGATCGCAGGTATCGAGCGTTACGATCAAATATTAATGTAAAATCGTGGAAAGAAAAGAATCGTTACTATTGCTAAATCGATCTACTATTACGGCAAAGCGAAATTCCTTCTATACGTTTTTGATCGGCAGAATATTATGCAATTGTAACTAGAAATAATATAGAGAGCGAGACAAAGTAAAATTCTGTTTCAATTTTCATCTCTCCCACCCTATTTATCCCAATTATTCCTCGCGTCGCTAATAGGTTGGATTTTACGACTCGCCAATTTCGTAAGCGGTGTAAACGCCAACTTTCTGTAACGTAACAAGCCACTGGAGTCCAAGTAAAGTCGTAAATGCATCTAGTTCTTGGTTGTGCGTTTATATTGTTTAAATTGTATCTATTCTAAGAAAAAATTAACATTTTATGCCGAATCCTTCATCTTTCTCGAAGTAAAAAGACTCCCCTCCATTTCTTTCGTAACTTAAAATTTCTTACTTATCTTCTATGTTATACTAGCATAATATACGCGCGATACTCGTCATTCTGTCGATCTGATGTATTTTCGAAACGATGGACAAAAAGCTAAACCACATCTATTTTACCGAAGATGTCAACCTTAGAACTCGCGAACATTCTCCTATGTGATCTTCAGACACGAAGGTTGCAACGTTTCGCGAAGTTTCCACCTTGGCATGGTTTCTCTAAAGCGACTTTTCTCAATACCTTTGGCCTGCTCGATTTCCTTATCGAGAAAACTGGCCGCCCTTTACATGGGAGTGCGCCGGACAGTTGGTCAATCTTTCGCCAAGCTGGAAAACGTTTTGACCCGTGCGTTGATCACTGAAGATTCCCGATAGAATTCCAACTCGACTAAACGTTTCTTACGATAACGATGAACATTTAAGAAGAAAAAAAAAGGAATAATTTAAGCTATTAAAGTGAATGATTTTGGTTGTTACAGAGAAAAAAGATTTTTAAACAAAAAGCTACCTGGAACGCATTGCTCGTAACAGGAATTATTACGTCTCGAGTACATTGATAATGAAGTTTCTCAACCTTTTGCTCGCAATAAGGCGTGCGTTACTCGGGAATAACACACGATTCTCAGGCTTTATTTATTGTTAGCAGACTAGCTCATTGAATATAAACTGTGTTAATTTAAGATAAACGAATCAAAGCCTGGCCAGAAACAATTTAGTTAAACATGAAATGCAACATCTACTCATCAGGTATAAAGTGCAACAAAGTATTCGTAGAATAAAATCACCGGTTAACAAGGGTATACTTCGTTAAATATGTTTCGTGTTGGGATACGAGTTTCTGTGTGAATCTGTCCAAGTTTCCGTACGCTAATCGTCCCTGGAAAATATTTTTTTTCGATCGATTGGCAATCACGCGGGAACGGCCGACCGTCTACCAGTCGCCACTCGAACTTTTACGCAATTTCTGCGTATTACATTCGTTGTTTCTGAACGTGTGCCGCTGCAGAGATTAAAGACAACCCTGCACGGACGTTAGCGCGCTCGCAGCAGCGCTTAGAGAATCTGGAAAGTTTAACGATTCACGTTATCCCTATTTAATTTTGACTAAAGATGAAGCATTTGGACGGTGTGGTTTATGGTTCTATGAACGTACAATATCAAGCTTGAAAACTTTGCAGGAACAATGATTATTTTATGCATATCTCTTCTCTTTCTTATTTTCCAAAAAATTTCTCCAACGTACATCTCGTCATTTTCTCTGTTCGATTCCTATTAAACCTGAATATCATTAGGAAATATTGAGAATTTGTATTGGATCTAGGACTTAGATAAATGTATCAATTCCCATGATAAATTCTCTGAATGATTGAAGGCATCGTTATGTTTCGTTTCCTGATCTATTTCAAAGAGAAATTAAGTAACAGCTTTTTCTGGTTTACAAAGGCTATGCCATGAGCAACACCACATCGAAAATGAATATTCCACTAGTGCAGATCGAGTGGATCGAGCTCAATTACTTGCTAATGAGCCAGACTAGCGTAACACGATCGTTTATGCAGTTACGTTTTATTAGAGACTTCGTTTACTCAGTCGATGTCCTCCAGAATTCTAAAATTGTCTGCAAATTAAATCGGCATATAAAATACCAATTGTCTCCAAGTAAGTCTTCCATTTACAAAAACTTGATTGTAATTCGTTAATTAATTTCCTTCTAGAGCCATACAATAGCGCGAAAAGAAACGCCTGCTCGAAAAAATTCACGCTCTGTCGAGCGGACAGAAATCCGAAATACGTCTCAAGTTTTCCATAGTGTTGTAGTCGAATCACGAAAAACGATCTAACGTCGTGATTAGCGGTTCAGCAACGCCGGTCACCGGTACACGGGGAAACCGAACCATCGAGGAAGCTCCGTGCGCCAACGAATTAAGCAATCCACTCTGTTACAGATAAACTCGCTCGACCGCTACAGATTATGAGTCAGAGAAATTAAAGCGATCCAGACGTTTGCTGTTCAGATTATATCTATTTACTTAAAAATTGCTGCGCCGGTTATTAATCTTACCGTCTAAATTGTAATTTAAGGCGTAATCACAACAGAAGTTACACAAGTTAGATTGATGATTATTAAGAAAATACGAGTAGTATAGCAAGTTACACTGTTTACATTGTTAGTATTCTATTTCCCTCGTACAATGAATTCGCTGTTGATAATAAATTTGGTAGGCGTATGATTAATGACTGATGCGACGTAATTAACCGTAGTTACGTTTCTTTAAATTAAGAAAACGAATTACAATCTTCGACATCTCTGCCTAAAAGGCAAAAAGACTTTGGGCTCTTACACCGTATCTAAACCTTTCTTCTTCAATAACAAAGTTACACAAAACGTAGTGCGCGGCACGCTTTTTCTAAATTGTACGTTCTTACCGGACGAGGCGATTGGAAAAGGTGAATCATACTTCGATCGTGGCGAGCGATAGAAATTCGTGCTAACTTCTCCTCCCCTGAATACGTGAAATATCAATTTGTTCGGAACTTCTTGCCAAAGTGAATGCTTTTTAAACTTCGCTGCAACAATTAGAGAGCAGTGATGAAATCGAACGATAAGCAATAACCGTACGACGGACCGAGAAACGCGTTGAAATCGGAACCTAGGGGAATTTGCATAGGCTAAAAATTGCATATATATACATATAATTTAAATCATATCATGAGACTCGTTAACAAATTGATTTACACGAGACAAATTGTGTACATGCTCGATTATAAATGTGCTAAATGTACACTTAACGTCTACGAATAAATAATATACCGTGGTTTATTATCGTTAACACCTCGTATAAAACATAAATACGTTAATCTTTCACCGCTATGTTCGAGTCTGTAATAAATTGTTTGTACTGTTGGGTACTCTTCGCAATTTAATCTTATACATAACGAAAACGATAACAAATTTCTTATGCCAGGAAGAGTAAGCGAATATTGGTAATCTGTTGCATCTGCTACAAAGTGAAAATACTCATGAAAATACTTGTCTTCTTTCACCGGAAGAACGGGACGCGATAAATCATCATGACACGATGCATACGTGACGCGTTAGCAGCAGTTGGATAGATCGTAATACTAAGAGTTAAGGTGGTCGTTTCTAATACATTCCCTCGGTGCATTTTTCTTCTCGGTGGATTGCTGAATTTGTCCTCGTGAACCTCGATCGCTCCCGATCGACGAATGGCAGAATGTGATTTCTTGTTGCTTCGGTGATCGCGTTTCTTGACGTTCGCAAAGTGGACATTGCCGAAGGGGCAACGTACCGGGTGACCTGACAATTAGGACTTGCCGGATTGGTTCTCGAAATAATAAGACTTGTTTTTCCTAGAATAGACGAGAAAAACGGTGGAGCAGTTAAGTCGCTTATAGAGTTCTAATAGCTTTGAATTGAAAGAATTAAACAGGAGAAAGAAGAAGGAAAAGATAATTTATTTCAAGTTGATAATAATGAAATTGGATATCTACCAAGGAAAATTCGCGATTAGAATCGTAATAATACAATTGCCCAGTTTCATTGACATGAAAATAATATAATTATTGGGCAACTTGAGACTGAACGGAATTCAAGGAATAGCAAAACACTATTCCTAATTTCTCTACATTCCTAGGCAATTATATGGAGCGGAGCCTCGAGGGGGAAGGGGGCACGCACGGAGTGAACCAATAGATCCGTGTGAGTATCTCACAAGAAAGAAACATAGAGAATCGGTACTATTCGTTGTGTGAAAATTTCTGTGAGAGAAAACGATTTTAGGATTCTTTTGGTGCGTTCACGTGCGAATAACCCAACGTTAATCTCGAAGGGAAGAATGACGAAAACGAAAAATACAAATGACATGTCACCATCGGGAAGTCAAATTTATTACGCATGGTGATCGTTGGTTCTGTGTGTCCAACGCATGCCTAGTGCTCCAGATTCGCGAACCATGGCTAGTGATTGCAACAATCTCGGTGCTGATGCCCTGAGGGCAATACGGATTCCCATATCTGCGAGCGCTCAACACGCCAACAAGCTTAGAAAGTAAACTTCCATGCAACAGGACTACGCCGTCGGCAGTTGCCTGCTTAATTATTTAATTATACGGACCACGGTGGCGGCAACCATGTTACCGAGGAGAGCAAAGATCTAACAACCCCTATTTAGTGTAACGTGATGCTAAGCGAGAAGAGATATTTTAAAGTATCTTGTGATTCTGGATTCTGGACCAAAAAGAGTTTGAAATTCACTTGTATAACGTATGCTAGTGTTATAGCTTGAAACATCGTAATTTTTCGTTGAAAAAGAGAACGAAACGAAGGCGAAAGTTGTATAAATTTCATAATTATCGACTGGAAAGAGACGGAAACAGTGAAGTATATCAAGGAAAATAGCATTTGCTTATTTGGGAAATTAAGCACCTAATGTTTCGTAATACCGTCCCATATTATGGAAACTATTATCCTGTACACATAATTTGTTTTTCCTATTTATAGTTTATCGACAATTAAATCTTCTAATGTTGCGTGATCATGACAAAGTGGATTCTATCAGCGTAATTCTGCACTGCGCTGTAACGATAAACGATAGATATCCGTAGAATGGCACCATTCTTCGACAGATCAAGGTCAAGTTGTCTCTGCAATTTATTATCTACAAGAAACTACAATGTACAAAGGAACAACCAAAGAATTCATGTTACGTTAACATATTTCGTTATATCAACGCCTCAAGCAATTGCTTCGTGTATCCTATCAACTTTCCAAGCATTCAAGCAACTCCAAGCATCTTTCAACTCTGCATGTTTAACGCTATCAATGTTCAGTCTTATAGTCACAGAAATTAGAAAACCAACAAGTGGATTTACATCCTACGAAAATTACCCCCAATTTACTATGACAGCCATCTTTTAAAGATTTCATTGCCATAATTAATGCTTAAAGTTTTAAGAAACTACGATAGAATGAGTCTGCAATGTAATATCTTATAGGGAGACAATGATCATGTTGGACACCTCCAATTTCATGATAAGAATGGCCCAAGACATTAAATTAAGGCACGTATATAGTCACAAACTACTATTCGTTACATCAATTATAATTCGTGACCAGCGCGTTACGAAATAATGATCAGTCAGGCTGCAAAAGGCGAAGATCTGCTGATCAAAATTTACGCACTTGGTTAACGTAACAGTTCGCGCAAATAGCTATTTTCCACGGAAGCACGGGCACCGGCGCGTCTATGAAATCTATCAAGTGTTCCGGTAAAACGCGTATCAAGCACGCACACAGAATTGCGAACTGATGCCGCTACATGCATAGACTTTCATCGCGAAAGCGTGGCGATAGTTATAGAAAATTGTATTACGTCCCGGAAGAAAATACGCGCAGGTTACCGCAACAGGGAATCGGTGCCTCGTAAAATCTTGTATTAAACAGTTCGTAACTAAATTGCGTTGCCCAGCTCGTGTTCGTGGCCGAAAGCATACCGTTTCCCTTTTCTTTGTAGAACGGGAAATCTTTCTGCTACGCAATTCGGCTAACGATATCGTAGTTGCGCTATTTCTGAAGCGATTTTAATCTAATTTCCTCCAAACTCTTATCGTAATACATATCTTAAAATTAAAAAATAATTCCTTATATATTGCACTTGTTCTTGTAGAACGGTATTAAACTTATCGCATATTACAATAATTATTAGAATTGTAACATATAAAAATGACTAATTGATGAAAAAGATAACTAATAGTATTATAACATACAAAAAATAGATTATGATTAATAATACTTTATTAAAAATCAAATATCCGCCATTTTTAGAAAGTATCATTAAATTTTCCCTAAAAAGCATAATAAGACAATATATGCGAATTTTTATATAGATTTAGTATAAAATTAATTCCTGCAAGATCATACAACAATTCAACATTTACAAAGAAGCGTAGGTAGTAAAATTAATTTTTCTATTTTCGGAAATCAATATCAATTAAATAATTTCTTTGGATTTTCTTAAGACAAAAGAATTATTATTTTATTTACCTGTAACTTATTTTATATAGTATAGCTTCTACTACTTTGCAATACATTATTCTTAAATTTTTTAACAGTAAAAAGAGATATAGAAATGTAATATAATTTGGATATTCTACACTAGAGGACGCCTTAGTAGCTCATTATATTACAAATGGCCACTGCTTCAGGAAACAATATCGAGATCGCGGGAAAAAGCATATCATATTTCTTATTTTCTAATTTACAGTCGAAATTTTTACACGTTTAAGTGCGCAAAATTAGTGCTATGCTGTCTCTAGACAATAATGAATCTCATCAGGATAAGGTACACGGCCTGTAATATCGATTTTAAATTGTTATAAAAAATGCATTCTTTGAATTGTAGGTTATATTATTTGTTATTGACATATTTTTTCTTTTTGTATATTTTCAAATATGCAACTTTCGTCATTTTTATGTTTTACCATTTTTCTTGCGAGCTGGTAAGCTAATGTTGAGATTATGCTGATTATGTTGAGATTATGTTTTATGCATATTTCTTGTTTACATCTTTGCATTTGACATTTCTGTTAGTACTATTAAAAATAAATCTCGCTTGTAGTAGTTCGGATTTTTATTTATTGATAAACTTACCTTCTTGCAATACTTTGTATGTTGTGAGCTATAACAATTAACTATAAGAGACTGAAGAAAGAGTATTTTATAGGAAGCCACTATAGCTAAAGTACCTTACGCTAAAAAAGAAAAATCAAATGAATGGACATATACAATGAGAAGGGATATGCAGGTATATCAAGTGTAAATATTATCAAAAGATACATAAAAGATATATAGTTTAAATTAATAGTTATTTTACATTAGGAAGTGATACCTGGGTTATATCTTGGCCCATATAGTGCAGCTATCAAATCGCAACTACCATCTTTATTACAATCTGGCATAACACATATAATATGTGTTAGGCAAGACATAGAAGCAAATTTTATAAAGCCCAACTTTCCGGATAAATTTAAGTATGTAACCTTTATGACTTAATATAAGTAATTAACTAGTAAAATTGTTTTGGAAATGATTAATATATCAGAATAATTCATACCAATGTCACAGGTATCTTGTTTTGAATATTGCTGATACAGCAACAGAAAATATTATTCAACATTTTCACAAGGTAAGAACATTTATTGATGAAGCTTTGAACTCTGGAGGTCGAGTCTTAGTACATGGTAATGCTGGAATATCAAGATCTGCAGCATTAGTTTTAGCATATCTTATGGAAAAATATGGACTCTCCCAAACGTAAATTCCTACTTTTTTTCTTCTATTCGTCTTTGTTATTACAAAAATTATTGAAAGAGTATGATCTTTTTAGACGTGCATATACGATTGTACAACAAAGAAGGTTTTGTATAAACCCTAATGAAGGTTTCATGGCACAATTGAGAGAATACGAGCCGATATATCAAGCACAGCAAACATCAAGACATAGTTTATTGACACAAAGAATCAAAAGAACTATCCACCAAATGGATACTGAAAAAACAGAGGATAAATGTGATAAAATGGACAGTTGATGTTTCTTTAGTAAATGCTAAAGTTACCAAAAGACGTACTCTAAATTAAATAAAAAATAAACTTCATAAAAAGTAACGTTTTTTTACCTCGTCGCGTTTTGAAAAATACCTAAACATATGGGTATCTAATAAAATCAGGAGTCATATTATTTAATTTCTAATATAATATATAGAAATTAAAAATTTATTGCAATATGATTATCTTTGTATTAGATAAAACAATTATTTATCTAGATAAACAAAATACTACAGATTTAAACATTTCTCTTTTTAAACTAATTTATAACACACAGATTTTAAGCAATTTGTTTCACATAAATCCCCACTACTAACCTTACTTTTTATTTATTCAGCATTTAAGTTTGTAGCACATTATGTATTTAAAAAAAAATACATTCGCTTTTTGTTGCTGCAATATGATATTATATTTTTACGTTGCCAATGTTCTAATTTCAATAAAAATTGTATGAAACTTTTTTTATCATGTATATTAAGATAATACAAATTACAAAACATAGAAAATTAAATTTTTTACTCTTATATTTTATATATATTTCATACAACTTTTGTAATGTGTATATTTTTCTTCAAATCTAGAATTACAATAGATTCTGGATTAATATTACCTATTTGATTCGTGCTGGAATTAATATGCAAATAATATCTTCATTGTTCTCATCTTTGAGTTGCCACTTTACGGTAACACTGACCTGTAATTTAATGATTTATAGAATTGACCAATAATGTATTTGTAGCAAATATAGCTTAATAAACTGTCACTCTATAGTACCTTAGGATAGGATTTTAGCACCAGTAACGTATTTTTATAGTGAAATGTGGCATCACCCTTCTTTAAGGGACATTTAATGCCAGAATCAGGAGCTTGACAAGCATCTGCATTTGGCAATGGAAAAGGTATAGGAACATCCATCACAATACCATGCACAACTGCATTAACTTTTGAAACATCTTTATCTGCAAAATTATGTTTAATTTTTTAACTGTTTTGTGTTTGAAAGCAAACAGACAAAAAGAAATAGACATCTTATGTGAACATACTAACCAACTGTAAAATCGATATTAATTGTTGCATTTGTATTTGGTATTAAATCACATACAGATTTATTCATATCACAGTCCAGAGTTACAGACGTAAATTTTCCCACTTTCGAGCCTGTATGAAGAAAATTGTGTTATCAATAATTGTTATCATCTCATTAATATATTCTTACACTATTTCGAATGAAAGTCGTTTGCTCATATTTATACACGTATATAAAACTATGTTGATAATTTTATTTATTATGATTAGTCATATGTACACCCTTTATGTAAACAAAGTTTCACATTGACAATTATAGAGAAGTTGTAGCCTCATGACTTTGAATTTCTGAGACAAGAATTTCCGCCATTTTTACGATCATATATTATTACATCAATTGTATGCTACTTAACCGATAATTAAGTGGTCTATTCAGTAAAGTGTGTTTTCTTAAAATGAAATAATTTTACATTTATTTGTGGTAGTTCTAAATTGTAAGAAAATAGCCGTTAGTGACTAATATATCATAAGATCAGCACGATTTTGGACCATGAAATTTAAATGATAAAATATCTAACGCATGATTTCTGAATTTATTTGAATTATCTTCATAATAAAAATGATCAAAACAAAGAAATCTTATCGGTTATCAATCATGATTGTGTGCGTATGCTTTGTTTATTTATTGAAATACTGTATCTATATCGCTACAGAAAAAATAGTTTTATTATTAAAATAAACGACAACTTCAATTATTGTTCTGTATTTATAAAGTACTTTATAATATTGCTAAGATAATCAACGAATAGTATTGAAATGTATATTCAACTGATTTATTATAACAATCATGTTTTCCTTCAGTTCTTTTTTATATGTTACTGATAACCGATACAGCACAACAAAGCTAATTATATACGGCACGTTATCAACAAGATGTTATATTAATTTGTGAAAAACAGAAATACTATTGTTTGTAACTTCTACGTACTTCTTTTGTCGCAATACTGTATCGGGGAAAAAATATTCATAATTAAAAGTAGTGAAATCGAAACTTACCACAATCATCGATATCGAGGGCTTGACAAGTTGGTGAGAAACTCAGGTAACATAGGACAAGAATTACAGCAATCCTTCGATACATGTTGTTCGTTTGGAGTCCGCGCAGCTATTAAACTCGTTGTACGTTGTACGGAGCTCTATATCGAAACAAACATTAGCCTGCTATTCTCAGCAGACATCACGTCACTCACGCTGTTCTTACATTACGTACATATCTTACGCATCAAATTACTACCACCTACGTCTAATGATAAGTGTGGTATACAATCATATCGGAAACAATTTTAGATATATGTATATGTAGATGTACCACATTTAATGTTATGATTCGTACTTTGCATATTGCATTAAAGTTTGGTACTGGCATTTAATTAGAAATCTGAGCAAAGAGATCTTACTCAATGTATTAGTGCTCAATTGTTATTTAACTTTAGAAAAGATAATAATAAATGGAATTGAAAAGCAAGATACTCGTCTATAGTATCAATAATATTTGAGGATATAATATGCACAATTGCAAACGGAAAGAATTATATGTATGATACTGTTTAAATGAACTGAATTGTCGAAACTGAATTCGTATGAGAATAATTTGTACGAAGACGAGTTCGGATGCACGATTATAAAATATTCTGTCCTTATTTTTTATTTCATAATTAATATTAATTCCAATTACAACTAATGGTAACTTTATTCTATGCTAAATTGGTAACGAAGTGACACGGAAATGATAACGACGCTTACGATGTATGTAGGGCAATGTTGGGGCCAAGAAACCCTGATGCGCCATCTCCGTGTGTCTGCGAAGACAAAAGGCATCGTGTCCAGCGTGCGAAAAAAACATGCACGCGCGTCTACATACATATAGAGACGCTTGCCAACTTCAATCGTGAGATAAATCCTCGTCAGTGGATAAATATGTATGTACATGTATTAAATTACCTACTGTTAATAAGTTTTCAACTCAGTCGCGAATATTTTATCATATGGAACGCTCTAATTTTTCTCAAGGTCGGTATTTCAGAATGTGAGATACGAAATCTCGTATAATGTCAAGTCTATCCTATATTTAGTCAATGCTAATGTTGACCCAGTCAAACGGAAAACAAGGAACAATCTTTTCATGTAATGTTTCTTGACTGTAATTTATTTCAATGAAAAACATTAAAAACCACACTTAAAAGTTCCCATTACGTTGTTTAACTCATTAAAAATTAACAAGATTTGAATAAAACGTGTATAACTTCTGGGAAAAATATTTAACACATACAATTAATATCACCATGTATTTTGTTATATATTTACAATTTGATAACAGAAACGTTAAACATAACAGACAGCCTTGCCTTCGACCGAAAGATCTGTTTCAGGCATTTTTCGATGGAACGCGAGGCCAGCTAAAAATCACATAAATATAATAATATTCGCCATAATAAATTCATTACAATCCATAATATGTGTATTTAATATATGTTATTTAAATTTCCTTAAACATCTGCTTAACCAGCTCACTATCTCTTCCCGTTGTTATTCTTTCCATTACCGATCATGGTTTCTTCTTAATTAAGTCTACTATTACTCGCTTCTTCTTTAGTCTTATATTCGGATTGTCCATACTTAATGATATTTATTACGTAACTTTTTCACGAAATTTCGCAAGTCATCTTAAAAAAGACTTTATTCGGTATAATGAACTTTATTTCCTGTTTCTATTCATTCACGATGATGCTGAAAATGACCGATAAATTTTTCAATCGTATCATACAACTTGGCAAGAACATCGTACACATCCTTTGATTTATTTTATTTTAATTGCTTAATTGTATGTACAAAAAACTTTGATTTTCTTTTTTTTCATATTAACACGTACTCTTCTTTTTAAGCTCGGCCTTCATGTGGTGGTTCCATAAAAACAAGATTCTAAGTGGCTTAACCATGGAAACTTCCTTTAACGCGTTCACTGGGTGCCTGGGTAATGTTCGTGATTTGAACATTTAAAAATGTTTCGCAAATTTTGATTCCATTTGTCGTATAAATAGTAATAGAAATAAATATATAATTTCGCTTTTGATTTGATTAAGGACAGCTTGATTAGTTGACAACAGTGAAAGTGTTAAATTCTGTTCGGTGGTTAACTCTTTGAAGCATATCCTTGAATGTTCTTACGTTGCATAAAGTGAAGTGTTATTGAAAACTGTATAACATTTACTAATTATGGCATCGAAAAATGTATCTAACGGTGAATCAGTAAGTATAATAAAAGTTGCTTACATATTAGTACAGATTAGAGTTTTATATTCAAAAATTTATTTTTTGGTTGGTTATAACGGATCGACAAAAATTTATTAACAAATTACTTAAGAAAGTTTTTTAGTTTCTTTTTTATAATTTTACAATAACGTCTATATGATACACTCGTCGCATGATATTGAATTTTGAGCATTTAGAACAATGAAAAATAGATGATTAGGGTAAAATGGTGCTTCAAAGAATCAAGTCACATTGGAGTAACAGTCTCTTTTATTCGAACCGACCGACGAAATTCTTTTTTTACGTGAATTTACGTGTCCAGTGGCAGTGTGTTATACACGATAACAGTGATGTTAATTTTTATGTTACATCTATACGTATTTCTTTATTTTTACAAAAACATCACGTACACTTTGAATCCAATACGAATCGACTAATTTCTTTTATGATTTTTTTCTCTTTTAATGATTTAGCATTCTAGGGATCTTTAATTACATCCACTTTCATAGTGTACAGTTTAACACGCATGTTGATTCGTAGTTTCGTAAACTGTACGGCCCGATTTACATTAGCGATTTAGTTATCTGTGATTACCGCTACTGTACAGCTTGATTTGCTCTACCGACTTAGCCATGTTGTAATTAAATGTTATGCAATGGCTTCTCTGATTATGAGATGCTGGATGAAATATCACATTCGAACATAGCTCGAACTGTAATCGAATTACCATAGAATGACAGAAATTGTTTCAATTTTCTTCAGAGCTAGATTGCTGTATCCTAATAACGAATCATTTGTTAAATCTTCTTTCTAAATAGGAAAATAACAATATTGTTCTCTATATCGTAACTAGGTAATTAAAATTTGAATAGGTGTAAATCGAGCCTTTTTCACGTGATCATTTTTCATTCAATTTCCCTTCGCTTTCTGTATTTTTTCTTTTTTTTTTTTTTTGTCAATAGTATACGTGGTAGTTCGAGTGAAACGAAATCTTCTCTCTGGAAGATTTCTCAATGTTACCAAAAGCGTAAAAAAGATGGTAATTACCCACACTCCATTTCACAAACGTTCATCGTCGGAACGGCATGTTTCGAAAGCGTCGCTCAGTCAGTTTGTTTTTCTTTCGTGAAATGGAATCGTTTCGAATTACGGTATTACAATAATTAATGGGACGAGGTTGAACGATATTGTTCATTGACGATCGAAGCTTTTGATTGACGAAAGAGAATTCATTATATCAATATATGTAAATCCAGATATTTCAATTCCATTTTTGTGCTTGAACCGAAGGAATTGCGATCTCTTTTGATTTTTCAATATTATTTTCATATACATATTGAATTAAAAACATTGTTATGAAGAATTTTGTACTTGAAGCATTTAATGGTAGTGTGGTGATTTCGGTTGTTCAATACTGTCCGCTTTTCCATATATTTCTTTATGAAATTTTATAAAAATTGATGCTTAACGATAATCTCCTTGTACTATGGTATATAAATTATGATACTTAAAATTCGTATAATTTTAATCAATGTTATTAATATCGAAATGAAATATCTCAGAGATTATAATAGCAAAAGATGGACGGCCCATTGTGTCGTATGTGTCAATAAGGTATCTGTTATCTTAAATCAAAGACAGAAATTCGAATTAATTTAACATTCGATTAATCTGTAGTATTTCCATACTTTACAATAATATCGTATTTAGAAATTCTTTGATCAATCAAAAGCAAAATCGAGTCGATTCGTCGTCGAACGCATTTTTTACAATGATGATTTGAGCGCTAATGATCTCGCACACTTACACTTTGTAACGTTTACAGTCAATTGTAGGAAGAATAAAATGAAAAACAGAATGGGAAAACGATTGAAACGGACGATCAAATTGTACGGGACACGAGTACATGTCTTCTTAGAAAGTAGCAAACATGTTTGGCTTTCACTTATGGTATAAATTCACTTTTTTGTCTTTTTATTTCATTAAATATATACAAGGAACATCTAACATCGTAGTGGATAGCGTTTTATACACGAGTCTCCATGATCGATTTCTGCTTTGAGCGTCTCTCTCCTCTCGTAATACGTAATTCATTATTACTGACTAGCTAGCTGAATGTACTCATTTGATTTCATTATGGAACGATTCTTTCTTCTTTGATTGAAGTACGATCAATCATAAAAAGAAAGTCGTCAATCTTATTTTCATGATCTTTGGGTATCGGAAATTTCCATTATATTCACGATTTATCTATCATTATCAATCACGATAAGGTTCTGGTATCCGTCGAAACACACGATTCAAGATTTTTCTTTTCATTTCGTTCGTCTAAAGGAATTTAAAGAGAAATCTACTCGATAAAATTCAGTTTCGAATTTCCCTATTCGCACCTTATCTTGCAGTTCCTATATAAATGTCCTTATAAAACTTTCGATAAACTTCATTCTTTTAATCTTGCCACAATTTCATCATTTGAATTAGTTCCTCGAAAATTCCCACGAAGTCGCATTTTCTTTCTTCAAATTTCACGAGTACCTTTAACTCTTCTTCGTCGACGAATACCGGATTCTTCTCTTCCCTATATTCTTCGAATGTTCCTTTAATTTCAAGAAAAAGCTGCATTTACTGCCCCCCTCCGTTAGCTTTTGTAGCGCGTCGTCGTCAACTGGACGATGGAAATGGAAAACGGTACAAGCTTTCAGGCCAGGTACCAGTCGAGCGTTGTTCGCTGGAATTTCAATGGAATATTCCTGAAAGAATTTTTCCTCAGAGTGTTGTTTCGAGTATATCGAATTCATAGGATAGAACTTGACTGGCATTGACGAGACGCTGTATTTTTGATGTTATTTAGAGCAACGTCGATGCCGTGAGAACGTCCGGCACGACTGGTTTCGGAGGGGGGTCCAAACATCACACTCTCATCTCACTCATCGTAGCTTGGGACACACGACTCGATACGGTGGCATTCTGCAACAGGGGCTGGTTCTCGGGAGGACTCTTTGCTCGGGGGGGTGGTGGGGCTCTTGGTACTGTCAGATGTATGGATCCGTTTGGTGGACCCTAAAATTTCAAAATAGCGTTAGAAAGGAGAAATTTAAATACTTTTTATTATTGCTAGACGATTGAGTCTAACCAATCTTTCATACGTGGAATATTTGTAAGTTTAGGTAATTTGAACGATAAAAACGAAAGGACCATTTTGATATTTTCTTAGGAAATAAAGCGATTTAGCGGAGCAACTTAATTATCGAGCATGAAAGACCAAAAGATGGTGCGATGTACTGTAAAAAATAAACGTCACATTTTGTATGTCGAACTAATTTTTAATTCGATCGTCACCTCTGTGAGAACGCCAGGAAATTTCGCTTCGTTAATTCGCAGCATGTCTTTCAGGAAGGTTCTAGAACTTTCCAAGGGAAATTGAAATTTTCGGCGAAAAAAGAAACGAAAATCGAAATAAGTATGAAGGAAAAAGACGAAAGTTGGAGATTCGTTTTAATGAAGTTTGTCGCCGTCGTCATCTCCACCAAATCTACGGAAATTCGCTAACAGGATAAAAGGGATGGTACCATCCGCCGTCAAAATAATCACCGCGCCGTGGAACGTCAAGAAGAAGCTTCCCCGTTGTAAATTTCACCTGGTCAGACTTTAGCAGTTTTAAAAGCTCCTTAATAAGATTATGAATGGAGCTTCCAAAGGCCGTAGCTCGTTAAAACAGCGGAAGTTTCTTAAATCAACATGGTGAGTACAGAGGTCCTCGATCTTAACGTCATGAACAAATTCGCTGTTTCTGGTTGATGGATATTACGAGATATTCCGTTTGTAGTATATCTTCTACGTTCTTTTCAAGACAAACTAGTTGATATTGAACATCGTGTTTAAATTTTGTTCGATGCGACGTCTAGATTGTCTTGATTATGGTGCAAGAAGGGTTTTATCTTGTTTGAAGAGAAATTTCGTACATGAGTAGGGCAATTTTTGGGAACGGTGTACAAATGAAATAAATGGAATCCAATAGAGCAATAAAAAGAGATTAATACAAAAACAAGGAGAGGTATGGAATTTTTGATTGACGATGGAATTTTATGAGACTCCATTCCTCTATCTAATTGCGATACGCAAACGTTGGAGTAAAATGACTGACTCTCACTTGGGTTTGTGCATTCATGTCCTGTATGACGGAAGCTCGGGGAAGAGTGGCATGCTGTTGCTGATGTTGCTTTTGATAATGGTGTTGATGAGGCAACGTGTGAGTTCCCTGGCCCTGTTGGAGAAGCGTGTTGGGATCGTTCGGAGGGCCTTTCATAACGTTCCTGGAACGACGATCGATCGTTACGAGCTTCGTAACAGTTACGGATTATACGTAATTATTGGTCAACTGAATGCGTCGCTACATTAACGTCGAACAAGAATCATGCAATAGGGTGTATTGGGGGAAAAGGTGGCCATCGATGATATAAATACGAAAGGGTGATATGAGAAGCTTATTTACAAGATGAAACGACGATAAAATGATGGATGGTATAATTTCTGATTTGATTACAAACTATTACAAACAAGGGATAGTAAGAGTATTGTTTAACATTAGGGAGCTTATGTGAGCATTGGGGCAAATATCATTAACGAATTTATGACCACCTTTTCATTAATCTCCTACATTGTGTCTTTAATAATTTCATTTACACCATCTGGTTAAAGCTAAATTAACTTTGATACAATTTCGTACTTTCGGATTCTGTTTTGTGAATATATTTGCAGTTAGCGAGAAAAATCGACGTTACAAAGCTTTAAAAGAAGCTATACCTTCTCAGCATTTCGTTCTCGACATCGACGATAACTTGACCGCTTCCGGGGAAATGAGAATGCGGCGGAGGCGGTTGTTTGAGCTCGGAGAAACCTCGTGGTCCGCACTGTTGGTTTAACATTTGTTGCTGCTGAAGGCTTTTTACCTCGAGTCTTGTTTTGTCTCTTTGATAGTAAACTCCCGCAAAAATCAGCACGTTCAAAATCAGTAAACTGCATCCGATCGCGATTGTCACGCTCAAAGCTGTAGAGTATGCAGCGTACCTGTAGAAAGAATAAATTATTTACTTCTTATTATTCAACCAGATTTCATTATTTCTATTTTATTCGCACTTGAAACTTGAATACTCTCTTTTGATAAAGAAATCACGCATAGTTAACATTAGTTCTGAAATCTCAGAAGAAAACGAACCGAGAAATTTTTCTCAACTAGGGAAGCAGCTGTTTTATAGTAGCTGGTAAAAATAAGAAAGACATGCGTTTATAATTGAGCAATTCTGGCTATCCGGTTTAGCAAATGCATAGACGATGTTCCAAAGATGCAAAGACAAGGAGTAGCACAGCAAGGTACTTTATTAATGTTTTCATTACGATGAAATTGCTTATTACGCACCCAGCTGCATCCAGGCTGGCCAGAGTGTCTGTACTGGCGTTATGAACGTTCTGCAAATTCGTGCTCTGAATGTAGCTAACACACGTGGCAGCATTGTAGTCTGTGGTGGTTGGTGGTTCGGTGGTGATGTTCTTCCTTCTGAATTCTTCGCTAATCCTGCTCAGAGGATCCGGTCTCACCGAGCCATCGTACAGGCTAGGGTCCGAGTGTCCACGAAATAGATTGTGCCTGGAATCCACGTCTTCCATTCCAGCTCGATGGAGTTCCGGAACGAGGCGAAGCCAAACAGACAGCTGATGAGCTCTGTAATGATTCTTCATCTTTGGCCTCATACCTGAAAAAATAGGAGAGAAGTATAAAATTTGTATAAATAATTACGAAGAGTTTTTACGAGTGAAGATAGATAGAATCTTTTCCATTAAAGAAATCAATTGTTTCTTTTCCTCGTAATTTCTCGATCTTTGTCTTTTTTTCGTCGTATTGCTTTTAATAGCAAAAGATTCTGGAATTTATTGTTTACTTTTATACTTTAAGGGCTAATATCTCTCCATCAGTTCGATGGCTGATAAAATATGAATGACGCTTATGAAATCGCGAGTTAGTTGTACCGATGGTCCTTTAAACAGTTTTGAAAGACTTCTCGTGTACAATGCCATTAACGGCGCGCAAAACGAGCATCGGTACGCTTCATAAAGCGTGCTTTATTAAAAAAGTTTTAGAAATCGTCTGATCGAAATCTTTATTGCTTTCGTTGTATTTAACATTCTGAAATCTCCGACTAGCAATTAAGATTTCTTCTACGAGGAGCTCTTCTATTCTATACGTTATAGTCGAAATTATCGGTTCAATGAGTAGCGCTTTTCAAGAAAAGATTTTAGTTCCAACCTTGTGAATGCTGGAGAAACCGCGTACGAGTTTCGTGAAAATTTCATTCGAATATAAAGACATTTCAACCGGGCGTGTCAGAGTTGAAGAGTTCCTTTCTGCTCTGCTTTCCTTTTTTCTTTCTCCCCGTTAGTATAAGTAAAGAACATTTCTTCGCTTAAAAATCCTACTTCTCAACTCGGAGATGAAGCAATGCCTTCGTATAATTTAGCAATGGTTTTGCTACGTTACGAAAATTGACTGGTTTAAAGAGAAAAATTCAAAGATTTTAAGATTCTGAAATGTACACGACTAGCTAAATAATTCTATCGTTCTATACGGCGAGAATTGTGGTGTAGGTACGACAGATCCGTTCGCATCTGCTTTTGATATCCTGGATACGAGCGGTTGTATAGTAGTTGTCGCGGTTCCGTTGCCGATTCTCTGTGACGGTGAACAGTGTCGAAAGATTGGACCGTTATTCGATCCTCCAACGGCTGGACACGGACATATGCCAGGTGTCATGGTCAAATGGGGACGCGAGATATCAGCCGGAAATTTGGAAATTACTAGAAAGGTTACGGATAGAACCTGGTGAAATTGCGATCGGCATTGGGGAAACGTTAATTAGATTCGATTTTTTGCGGAAAGGACGGTTCAAAGCAGAAGTGCGAGTAATTAAAGCGGAACATGACCGACGAATTTGTCATTGTCGCGAACGAGAGAACGACCGGCGTGTGACAGCGTACGAGCATAAAACAATGAAATTAATGAAAATAATTCTCTACTTGCGTACGAAGTTCTATGTTATATATTATTCGCTAAAATGATAATAGAAAATTTTGAGGAATTCCGGAAACCTATTTTTATATTTTCACTTGTATAAATGAGCTTGATGCTCCTTCCTGAATTACCGTTATTACAATGCGTTTCCATGGCGCGACCCGTTGAATTATCAAACGTATCCTCGCAACGGTGAAAGAACATATGCGAAGTTTCGGTCCCAATTAAACGCGAAAATAAATTATTAACACAAGCAAAACGGATTAAACGCAATTGAAAATTTATCCACGTGTTAAGCTAGAATAATCCCGTCTGTCCAACGGAAATGCAATCAAACAAAGACTAATGTGATTCCTTCGTTTTATTCGATGCTTGATCGAATTAACTCGACAATCCACTACGTTTTTATCCTACGTTTTATACGCGCGTAATTTTATGCGTTTTTAACTGGATACGCCTCCATCGAGCGACATGACTTAAATCTCCATGGGCAATTGACAATTTCACATTAGATTTCGCGTACAAAAGAATTTACTGCTATTAAGCTGTTTAAGTTACGAACGTAGCTGCATGCCAAATAGGACGAGTTCGCTTAGCACGGAGAAGCCGGAAACAGATGCGAGAAATAATATTGGGTGTAGTTGTTGCGCCGCGTCTCTCCGTGACATTCGATTTCCGGTATTGTACGCGTCAAGATGCTTGATACTTAGAAGTCTGGATCATCGACAATCCACTAGACACGGGATAGGAAAAATGAATTTCTTTGAGCTTAATGCCGTGTAGTTTGCGACAAGTGGCTCGAAATTTGGCTCTTTCCACACGGGATATTGGATAGTAGAAATATGTGAAAATGAAACTCGCGCTTGTCTATCGAGCAAAATCTGTTGTACAAAGAAACAAAGCATCGTTGAAATATCAGTGTCAACTACGATAAAATTCGTTCGGAAGTGATTCAAAGCAAAACACGATAGCGACGAAATTCGTTGAACGGTGAATTCGACTGATAATTAATCTTCTTAGATTTTTTCACATGACACAACAACTGTGGTCGTTTGAAAATTGAGATTCACGGTCTCGTGAATATTTCGGATTTGTCGCGAGAAATTCGCGTGCTTCCAGCAACGACGCGGCGCTTCTTTTTCCGTCGGTTATCATCCGATACAGTTGACTGTTCCCGAGTGATAACGACCAACTGGACGTTTCGTTTGAACCGTGTACGTCTGATCACCGACAAAATTTATTTTTGTTCCGTGTACTCTACGGCTGATCGAATTGTGTGTATCGTTACGACTCGAAGAAGCTGTAAATCGATTCGGTTTATGATATCTCTATGTTAGAGATGGTTTACGATACGATTTTCTCTCTAAAGTCTAAGCGCTTGATCCTTAAAATCTCTTAAAAACACGAGTTGGATATTATTATTAAACGTGTTGGTTGGTTTATTAAGGAGACGAGTGATAAAATTGTAATAGTCGATCGTATTAAAATCACTTTAAGTACAAGTATAAAGATAGTACATATATGCCGGTCGTAATCGTCGCTCGCTCAATGCTACTGTTCGACTCTACGCTCGCTATTCGACTGTATGACTCGCTATATTGATTCGCTATAATGACTGTCCTAGAGAGCACGTTCGTCTATTTGTATCAACCGGTGGTATTATAAAAGGTGCAAATGTAACTCTGGTTGACGATTACAAATAACGGCGATAATGTTTTGTTCGAAGTTTGTTTACCTTTGAACCTAGCAAACCAAAACAACGTTGGTATTCCAAGGCACAATAATATGCTCTCGTTGACTCATGTGCTGCTACAAACATGTGCATGCTCATTTAATGATAGGTCAAGATTATTCGGCGACACACCAAGATAATTGCAAGATTTTTACGAGGTTTCTCCAAGACCATTCCAAGATTATTCAAAGTTTATGTGAATATCGTTGAATATCCGAATTTGTATCAGCAGTTTTATGCATAAGATTCTTTTTTCTCGAGTTGCTAGGAGCGTTCTCTAAAGAGCGGAACTACGTGTTACCTGGAAAGCACCGCGATTCGAATACTTGAGATAAGTTTAATGTGATTTATTGCAAATCGAACGTGCTAACCGCACTTAAATATTGATGTATGCGGTGTCAGAAATTCTGGCCGCGCGAGAGCTTCTAGAAATTGGTCTCTCTGTATGGGTAGTCACGAGACCGACCATTCCGTATCCTCGGAATGTTTGACAACGAGTTCCGTAGATCGGGAATGGCAAACGCTTTCATGCGAGGATTTCCGTTCCTCTAATAGTATCGAACTTATCACGAGAGCATGGAAACCCGTGTAGTACGAGGTAGAAGAAGAAAAGCAGGAAATGAATTTGCGCACATTTTCACCATCACGTGAAAACGTTTTGACGCTTTCTTTTTCTCATTTCCCATCAGCCGATTCATCGAATTTCGATCCATTCAGCGAACTCCTTCGGATACTCTGGATTGTCTCTCGACACATTTTCCACGCTCCACCGCATATGGAACATGGCATTCTATGATATTCTCCAAGTTCGACTCAGACTTGCTGATTTCTCTGTGCTGTGGCGCCTAAGAAGTATTATATTCTTTCCTTTGAATCGACGCTTTTAAAACTGCTCTAGAGAATTATTACACGAAGTAGTAAGTTTACTTGAATTTGTATCTCTTTTTTTTTTATTTGCTCGACTAAATGGAATAGAGAATTCTATGCAATTTTCAGACTTCTTTAGAGTTACTTATTGAGATAACTCGGTTCCTCGGGTAAGAACGAAACTCTGGATGAAACTCTAGTTCCAAATTCACGTTGACGCGAACTAGTCTCTGATGAGGAGACACTTTAGTCGACAAAGTAATCCGGGAAACCCCGTATATGTCGTGGACACGCACGTATATATCCAGACCTAACGACTTATTCTTTTAAGACGCGCTAAAACTTCTGAAGGACGTCTTTCCTCCGCAGACGCTATATTCTCTTGACTTTTCGAGAGTGTGCCTCACCCAGAAATATCCCGATGCTGGCTTCACAAAATAAAACGAATAGAAACCCAACGCAGTAGATAAGCCATGACGTAAACGTCAACACATATCTCATAAAAATTTTCTGCTTCTGTCGTGATGCGCATCATCTTTTCGTTCTTTGCTTCCCTCCCCCTTCCCCTCAACTTTTACAGTTTTCGTTCCGCATTTCAGGTAGCAGCTTCTCGAATTCTCCTTTTCCAATCTTTCTTCGAGTTTCGTGCTCTTTTTACTCATCGATAGCTTTTTAAATCCTCGCCGGAGTCATGTAAAGAGGAATAAAAGAAGTTGCTTGATATTCTTTATACACTCGTCACAGCCATACTCGATCAACGCGACCGGAAACAGCTAGATTTCTTTCGAGTAACACCGTGTCTCAGTATAAAATAAATCCGTCCTTTCTTTTCCTGGATAACTTCTCTGACATAGCGTATCGTAGAATACGCGAATCGCGAGAACCATCCTTTTCTACCAATTAATGGAATCGGACGTCGGTTCAGTTTTTCAATTTTCACGAATTTTCTTTGTCATAATCTCAACGGAGATCATTACAGGAATTATAATTTTGCTCGTACACGGTAGGATCGGACGTTCTTGTTGACTTTTCTCTATGTGTTTTTCCTCTTTCCTCTCTTCAGGAAGAAATTTCGTACGAGTAAAACGGATTGAAGCAAAGCGGATGAACGGAAAATTAGAAATAGGTTCGTTAGTTACATAGTGCATTTGTGTTATTTTCAGAACTATGGCTTTGAAGTTGGAACAACTCAGAAATATGGTTTTATATTTGACCTTTCAAAGGTTGGTGTGATTTGCTTTTTTCTTTGAGACGGGCAGCACTTCCTCTTGATTTAAACCCGTGAAACATTTTATTTGCGAGTATAGTCGGTTTGCATCAGGTTCGGTTGGAAAACAAACAACATTTCTCTAGGATCGAGTTCGTATAATCTCGATCTTCTACCGGTGAACATTTTTTTCGAATTCTTTTGTAGATCGAGGAACTGCAATTTTTTTTAGGATTCATGTTTTCCATCTGTAATATTGGCGATATTAAATTCCCTCGAAACGCACGAGGCCAGTTTCCACTTCAACTTCGTCATATTGTATCCACGATATCTCGGATCTTTCTCTCAATTCACAATGCGTTTTACATTATCCGATGAATTTTTTAAATCGCCATCGTTTCCGTGTTTAATTCATGCGTCTTTATTAAATTCGACCCAGCCGCTAAAGAACGGCCTCGAGTTTCGTCCGTTAATTAAACGAGATCGTGCTCTCGCGTTCTTCCACGAATACTACCAGACGTTTGAAATATGATTTCCCTTGGAGAGACGTCTGTCCTCGTTGAGAATGAGTCTCATCACTGCGATCGCATTCAGAAAGGGTCCTCCTATATCTCGATGAGAATACAAGTTTTCTTTCCTTTGGCCAGGTTCGAAGAGCCGCCAAAAGCAAGGAAACAACCTTACGCGTCGCATGATCTTGGAATTAAATTTCCATATCGATGCCTCGCTGAAAATCTCGAGACCGTTCGCTGGATTTCGAATCTTTCGCAAAGGATCCTCGTTTTCCATTATTCTCTCCATGTAACGTTCTCTCGGCTGGTGTTTTTCGTTCGCGCAGCCGTACAAAGCTGTTCTTCTCCGTTGGGGCGTTACAAAACGAAACGAAACACCGTCAGAAATAGGTCCTCGAACGCACCTTTCCGGCCTTGTCTGCGAGGTTACGAGCCTTCGATATTAGATTGTTGTTAAGATTTGCTACAGTGGATTGACTTTATGACGCGCGCGTGACTTTTTCACCCACCAGCAGATTTAAGATCGTCGTGTGTGCAAACGAGTGTTGCGTTAGCACGGTGTTCGCGTTTATAGCCGATGCAGAGGTAGAGAAGTTGGAAATTCGAAGCGGGACCCGACTGTGTCGTAAATCCACGGGAACGTGCGCGGAACGTATGCGAATTTTAGATGGCTGCCACGGATATCTTCGTTATTCTTTAGATCAATGCGTCCCTGTCGGTAATATCTTATTTTCAGAGGAATATTATTAGTGAAATATCGAAAATCATTAGATTCCATTACCTATTACCTTCAGGTATATAGGAATTGGTAACAAGTTCGCAATTTCCAAGCGTTTACCTGTTCTTCGTCTATAGATAGGAATTCGTATCGAAATTGGTTCGACCCCGTTAGGTTTTCTTTCCACGATGTTTCCCCGCGATTAAACTTGTGGCCAGCAAAGCGACGGAAATTGATACAACGAGATTGTTCCTCGCGAGCCATCGGGTGCCAGCGTCGTCGACCAATGGGAGTCTGCCGGCTGGCAATGCCACGGCTTCCGGCAGAATTATTGTCGGAGTTGTTGCTATTAACGGAAATGCGGAACTACGAAACCATAGAAGCCGAGAGCCGTAGAATCGTCCTCGAAATCCGTGAAAGCGGTTACACGACGCCAAACGACCGTCTACTCGCAAATTGCATTCGCCTTTGTCCTCCTCTCTGTTGTTTCGTCGTTTCGTCATAATCGTCTCTTTTCTCCTGTTTCCTTTTCACCGTGTTTCTTTTATAGTTTTGTTTTCCCTAGTCACGTTAAGCCCACTGAACTACACATTCCGATAATTGTATAACTGTTTTAGCTTTTATGCAATGTTTCATAACATTTCACGGCCGATAGCTACTCGTAGAAAGAGAAGCGAATATTCGCGAACACTTTCAGAGAACATTGATTCTGATTTATGTCATAAAGCATGATCGCAGCTTATCATTGATTGATAGCTTTAATTTTCGCCATCGAACAGGTTCGTAGATGCTTTTGAATTTTATTTTTAAAAGATCCGATAAATTGTATTGGATTTTTGCTTGTATATTTTACAAACGTTGTAGAGATGTTTAGAATGGATCTTCACTGTCACATTAAAATAGCGTTTGACGACTTACGAAAATGAAAGATGATACCAGTTCTATTTCTACGTCGCACTGCATGCCGTAGAACCGGCCGTGTGTGTTAAATGATAATGATGCTTGAAACTATCAGCGCTAGGCGCCATTAAGAAGAAGTGTTTCAGAAGTGAAATATAAAAGGGACGTAGACAACGCTTTTCCTAAGTCGTCGTTCCTAAGTTCTTCGCATTTCTAGAATCTTTAGCAATCACGGCGATCCAGTTGCGCGAAAACTCGAAAAATCTTTATCAACGTGTTCTATGCTGCACGGGTCCACGCTGGCAATCCACTTCGCTAATTCGCTTCAATTTTATCGCTCGGATCTAAAGTTTCATTGAAATTCTCGAATATTTTTAAAACGTGTTAAAAGTTAAATAAAAAATTCCTATCGCGATGAAATCTTGATTTGTCTTAAAAGGAATTTCTGAGAGAAGTTTCTTCGAGGGAAAATGGGAGAAAGAAGATAGAAAAAGGATGGAAGGATCTGATCCACTTATTTACTCGCGGCCATTCTATTAAGCGTCGTTCGTTGCGGGACAACCGATCTGCTCGCTCGCAACATCGTCACGTAGCCGGTGGTTCGCATTTGTGGTAATTGTCGAGGTAGTCTCAGGGTCATAGGAATGGCCCGAATCTCACACATCTGGAATCCTATGATCTCACATGTCCCTCGTTTCACCTTTATCCTCATTTTGCCCTTTCCCTTGTCCATTGTCCTTTTGTCGACCACCTTAAATGTCGTCTGCTTCTTTATATTATTCTTCGTACGTTCCAATTTTCTTTTCTTTTTTTTGATAAATAGACCCGACGCGAAGTTACTTAACGTCACCTACTTACCGTTTAATGAAACAATTCTGCAATTTTTACAATGGAATCGATCGAGTTTACCTAAAATCATCGGATAAATACATAAACAGACAGATCGAAGGATCAAAGCTGAACAGCCGATTTATGTGTCGTCGCATACTCTTCAACTCACGTCTAGCGATTTGATTTGTGTTCGTGCCAATTTGCTCCCGGGAACGGGATAAGCTTGCCCACCGAGGGGATTGCTGATGCCAGTATCGTGACTCAGGAATGACTTCCTACGGTGAATCCAAAAGCAGGAAGGATGTGAAGGAATGAAGGAGGGTAATGGAGCCCTTGGGGATGCCCGGATCGCCTTCCACGCGCCTGATAGGAAGCCAGTTTCTTGCCTCTGCCTCGAAATTCTACGCTTCGCTTGTGTGCAATAATCGTAATCGAGTGACCCGTGGTGACAAAAATCAATGCTGCAAAAAGGAACGAAACGCCAATGACAATCTCTTTTCCCTCTTCCCGTAGTCTGTGAGGAGAACGTGAAATTGTTTCGTCGGAATAGTAATCGGGTTTGATGGGAGCAGTTTCCGTTTTAATCTGTGACCGTCGTTAAAGTTACGACTCTTCCTGACGCGTGATCGTCGTCCAGTTTTCACCGGAGCTAACTCCTTGACCCGAATCTCATTTTCTCTCCCCTTTGCTCTGCCGCGTATTTAGATTTCTTGAGCGTTGAAATTGTGTACTCGTTGTCACGCGTCGATCGTCGTTCGACTTCTAAACCGATTTAGCTGACCTGGTTCTTTTCGCTTTTCGCTGACTCTATTGTCCTCTTTATTCTTAAATAGACGCAGCTCTTCCTTAAGAATCAATCATATCTTAAGTCGTGATGTACCGAGCTTTCGTTTCTTAATTTTCGAGGATCTTTAAACTGTTACAGAGAATTTGCAATTTCTTCTTCCGCAGCATTTCATTCTTTAGACTTTTCTAACGATAGCCATGCTGCGTTCTTAATCCGTTCATCTTCCATCTTGATTTCTATTATACGATGGAGAAGAATTCCACGCTGTGGAACGCAGAGGAGCTAGCTAAACTCATGGACCACTAATTCGTGGTTTTTGGGGCGGACGCGACTCGCTACTTCTCTAATTAGAAGTCTCTTTCCCGACTTCCTCGACTAAGTCGCGTATCCTCTCTGTTAGAAATCCTTCTGACGTCTTATTGCACTAGTTTTCGTGCTGAAGCAAGGCCACACCGAGGGAAACGCCGAGGATGCAACGTCCAGCGTGTTATTTAATTAGTATTATTACGTGCTGTTCGAACGGAATTCTTATAGCGATGACGGCACAGCTCTCGTAACATGTTACGCTTGTGATAATTTGGAAAAATTAAATGCGATACCAGGGACAAGCACGCTGTTTCTCGTTTCTTTCATCATTCTCTGCAATTACTTTTCTCCCTTTTTCTTTTTCTTCTGCACCGGTTCCTTACCTTTCTTCCAGTTACCAGTGCAATGAATTTCTCGCGGCTCACGAGTATTCTCCAGCAAACCATAACGAGGAAAGTTCCGTACGAGATAACTTAAAGAGGATAATACAGCCCCTGAAACGATTCTATCCATCTCGTGGAAAGCTCATGGTGGATTATTGGCGTGTGAATACGCAAACGAATCTTTATATCCTTTTCCTCTTCCAAGAATATATCACGAAAAGAGGGTGCGTGCCCTCCCTCTTTTTTCATTTCAGGTAATTTCGAGTCTCGAAAATGGGACATATCGATCACGTTGCTTATATTTCACCCTACACGATTATTCCTTCACGACTATTTGTTTTCAATTTATCATCGTGGGATGCTATTTTTCCACAAATCGAATTGTTTAGCGATAACGCGCTTTCTCTTGTTTTGTTTTTGTCCGTTTTGTTTTTTCTCTGTCGAACGTAGAGTTTCGGCTCAACTTTCAGTGCAATTAAGGAATACTATGTCGTTTTTTTTATTCGGGACACGCTGAATCGATGTGGTCTTAATGGACGCCCTATTCGTCCAGCTTGGAAACGTAAGGGGGATTTATTTCCCGGCTTCTGCGTGATTTCATCTGAAGCCATTAGCACCGAGCAGGAACGGTGTGTAAACATGTTATTCGAATTCCGTCTTCATATCCGTTTTCAGGCGACGCCGCTTACTTCTCAGAAGTGTTACTTCACAGGTTAACAAGAGAGAAGAGAAGGAACGGGCGAGAGAAACGGAGGAGAAAGGTCTCCGCTAAAGATGTTGGAAACGGGGAAACGTCGAGTCAAATTAGTATGACTTGGCGCGGTGAAAATGAGAAAATAGGAGAAGAGGAAGATGGAGGATGACAGAGTTGGTCTGAAGTGGAGAAGCTTGATAGAGCTGATTCCAATTCGTATTGAATTAGTCGGGGATTACGGATCCTGGGACTTTCTACCCTTGACGCTTGGTCGTCTGTAAAGGCACTTAGATTACCGGTTCTGCTGTCTGTTAATATTCCATCTTGTTGAATCTGTCCAAACGTGTTTTCGTTCTGAAATTCGACAGGGATTTCGTCCGTTGGCTTCTGAATTTTAAAGTCGATTAATCTTTCTTTTAGCGGTTGATCGCAGTTTATTCAAAACGTTATCCGAAATTTTATTAAAAATTACATAGGAAGAAGTAACGTCTAGACGTTGCTCTTTAATATCCTCGATAACTTGTGCGAAATTTGTCCTCTCTTCTCTATTATGCATTTATTAATCTTCTCCGTGGATCCGTCTTTTCCAATTCCAAGATTTATCAAACCGAGATAATCAAACTAATAGATCGGAGAAAGATAATCGACACTCGCGTTCAATTAGGCAGGGAATGGTGTTAATTTCCGCCATGGAACTCGGTGCTGCGAAACACGAGAAACGGGTGCGATATAGCCCATCAGTGCGAAAATCCTTTGGTTCTGATAGGGCAGGGTATGGAATGACGAGAGACAGGAAGAATACTCGTATTCTCAGAGATCACCCGACAGAATCCCGTTTAGGTAGGAAATAGCTTCCCTTGTCGACGACACGGTTCCTGATCGTTCTTGTATCGAATTCAGTATCGTTGGCTCGCCAAGCTGAGCAAAGGTATCGAAGAATAATCGATCCACTTCTCAACGTTATCGTTGCTGAGATTGCCAAAAGCCTCTGCCAATATCGTTTACAAATTAACGCACATTCTCATAGTTTAGAATAGTTTCAACCGAGAGTTCCAACTTCCATAGCTTAGTTTCGCAAACGAAAAGAATTTTAAGATGACATTTTATGATTTTTTGTACTCTCGTTTAAGTAACGACCGATTTAGTTTGACTTGGTCCCGATTTTTCGAAGTACAAAGATGTAAGTTTTTTGGTTTGTATGTCCAGGGAACAGCAAATATATTTGTTGGAAGTATAATAAATGAAAGGAGGTCATAGTAAATGAAAGAATGGTCGAGAGGAAAGGTAACAAGTATTTAAAGAAGAAACTAACGTTGACGTAGTCGTAATGTTAGTTGCGTTAGTCGTCTAAATTGTTAATCGGTAAACTACTGTCGCAACTATTGCGACCGGTAGGTCGAAAGAGTAGTACTCTCAGGTAAAAAGGTGAAGCAGGGTCGAGGCCTCTATTAGCATCGTTGGCTCGGTGTATTTACATTTAGATCGAAAAATGATTTATCGCGTGTAGCCCGTTATCAGGTGTTCTACTATCCAAGAGGCCTATGAAATATTCATATCCTTTTCACGTGGCCACTCATAAAATTTTTCGCGCCCCTCTTCGCCTCTCGCTGAATTTATGGCCGGGTGATTCGGTGCTCGTACGCGGCCAGCCCCTGATTCCGGCCAATCTGGATGATTAATTAGATTCGGGTTGAGGGAATCCGCGAATATTTGGAAAACGCTTGTTGCGACGCATCTGTGACTTTATTAGGCAATCGGTCGTCGGTGAGTTGGTTAACGAATTCAAGGATACTCTGGTACAGTGTGTAGCTTTGATTATTTACTGCATGTGTAATCGTATCGCGAATCAGAGTCAGAATCAGAAAGAAAGATTTTAAGATAGCAGATAGACGCCTATCGGATCTTTTCATCGTTTCGTTTGATAAGAAATTCCAAGCATGTGTTCGTAACTGCACGTAACATAAAGCAGGCGACGACGAGTACCTTCGTCGCGGAATAACCATCGCGAAATAATCATCGCCCGAGGTGCGCGATTATGTCTGTCGAAGGTATCATCGTTATTCCATAGAACTGCGTCGAACAAATGAGTAACAGAACGCCGTGGAAGGCGTCGAGAACTGTAGGGGAGATAGAAGAGCTGGAATGTTAAGAAACGACGACGAGATACGAAGGTTGGGGAGTTGCCGTCTGAGATAGCGGAAGATAAGTCGTGTGAAAGGTGAAGGAACGAGAAGAAGGGAGAGAATAGCGAAGAAGACGCGAGGAGCCGAGTGATAGCGATGCTTCGAGAGAATACTAGGGAAACGGGCGAAGACGACAAAGAGCGACGAAGATGGCTGCAAGAGTGGCGATGGGTGTTAGAGACTGAACCGATAGGGGAAGAAAAGGGTAGAGGAGGAGGATCGAGAGACAAATTTACTTAGGTAGCTATAGGAGGGGGAAGGAGAGAAACGAACGCGGGACAAGGAATAGTTGCGAAAGAATTTCTTATTAGATTGGAAATTGAAATAAACTCTCGACAGAAGTTCGAACCTACTTCACGGCTACAATGACAATCGTCTTCTTTCTCGTCGTCGTCGTTTTTCGTCGTCGGATGCTCGATTGCGCGAGGCGAGGATCGATTTTCTTAACCGTGGAACATACCAGTGAATTCACGGGAAGTAATTGCATACCGAAACTACACGATCCCTTTTCGAATCGATGAAATCTCCGAGCTTTCCCCGTCTGTTGTTGGATTTTACCGTCGATTTTCTTTGCACCGCGAGACGTGTATAGGAGAACTCATTAACGTAAAAGTAACGTTGGAACGAGCTGGTTTTCCTGGCTTTTAACCACTTCTGTTCCTGCATTCTAGGAAAACCGTTAGTCAACCTGTGATTTTGGTCAAACTTTTTCTATTTTCCCGTAAACCCTTTTCTAAATCAGAACATAAAAAACCTGAGTCTTCAAACTGTTAAGAAATTCAGCAACTATTACATAGATGGATAGTCGGCCATCGGATAAGTGAAGGATTTTGAAGGGTGGTTTGCAAGATTAAATAAGTTTGCAAGAATAAGATAGAAGCAGTGTAGTCGATTTTTGACTCACTATTATTGAGTCACCACAACTTTCGTGGTAAGTTTTCTTTTCCCTTTCCAAGTCAATGCTTTCTTCCATTTTTACGTTTAAAATACAGTTACTACGAGCCAGCCAACTCGATAAACTCGTTGACCAAGTTTTTACCGCACCTGCTGACACTGGAAGAGTGTTTTCCAATTAAGATTTTGTTTCTCTTTTCTTTCGATAGAGTTTGACGTCTAATTTTACTGCAGATCTATGATGCAACATGGTATACTCCAATGTTGCAAGAAAATTACATCGTTTTACACATTTAACAGTTCCATGCTTCGTGAATCGATTACATTTGAAAGTGGCTCAAGTAAAAACCACGATCTCTTTGATACAGGAACATAATGTACCGGATATCTTCTTTCAATTTACCAATAGATAGACGTATATGCCTCGAAAATTCGAGTCTAACAGGACATCGTTGCACCGCCTCATGAAATTTTAACGACACGCTCGCGATCTCATTCGACCTCTCAGGCGTTCGATTTCTTCCAATTCCATATGTTTAATAGTACGACACATTTTATACAGTTATACATGTGCTACCTTATACGAGATATATACAAAATACTTCGATATAAAGAAATATTTTGATTCTGCACTCGTCAAGTAAAACTCGCTAAAAGCGAATATAGATTAAGAACGAGGGAAAACGTATTCACTACCGAGGGTTCTTTTATTTTCTGTCGTTTCGGAGATGCTTATACTTCTTGCAAAGGGCTTAAAACAGAGGGAGATACTGTTATTTATCACTTTTTCTTTCCGCGGATTTGGCGTCTCCTATCCGTGAAATCACTGTCTAAATGGGGAAAAGGTAGATAGAGCTTTGACGGTGATTCGCTTAAACGAGGCGAGTCAAGAGGGGAAGTCTTATCGGTGAAAGCTGAAGTGTCCATAATTTTGTCCGGAATTATCGGCGGCTTCGAACGAGAAAAATTGTTGCACCCATTGAACAAAGTATATTCGTGACGAATGTCTTCTAGATGCTGGCTTGATATTGCTTTGCTCTAATTTACTTTCTTACTCGACGAATTTTTAATAAATCTACCAATTAATTCGTCTTAGAATTCTACGAGTTTTTATTAACATTATAATGAAACTCGTTCTCACAGCATCGGATGTTTAATTAAAGCCTATTTTAAAATATTTTCATGACAATGATACGCCAAAATCATTTCGTAAATATCTTATACATGTCGAGAGGATGTTGGAATTATTGCTGCGTCGACGGTCGGGGCATTAACCTGCATATCGAGTACCGATCGAGAAAAGACTGAGTATCTGACCTATTTTCAAATATTAAGATTCATCAAAATCGTAGAAATTTCTATGTCAACGTGGTAATAGCATGTTTGTACGATTAAGTTTACGAAGAAAATATTTACGCGATACTCTTCTTCTGTTACATACGTGGGATTTCACGGAAGGATTTTACCATCTCATCGCGGAATGTAAACTCGTATTAACTTTCGAAAAGCGTTGCTGCTACGACAATTATTTCTTAAGAACTACCAGCTAAGCTGTGAGTTATGCTCAACCAAAACCGCATTTCCCGGTTGAATTCCACTTGCTAGATTTTGCTCTGTTCGTTAGATTCGATAGCAATTACTTTGCCCCAACGTTCCTTGGTAATCTCGAGACTGCAACTGTTATGTTAAATATTCCTATTCCAACACAGTCGACTGTAATTGCAAAACGTTTCTAAAGTCAACGAAGCTCGAGACAGAAAGAGAGATATAATTTTTACCTTCGCCAATTGGTGTTTTCCAGTAGAAAATTCTCCCACTTTCACGCGTTTCGCGCGATAGTGTTCTAGACACCGCTTTTCGATATCGTCGTGTATATCTCAACACTTTCTATTTGTTGTCGATGACCGAGAAATTCGCGGAATTCGCATTAGTAAAATCTTCTCTTTGGATCAGACATTCGAATTAATTGAAATAAGCCCCCCTGCGCTGGGCCAAATATCTTTGATATCCAATAACGTCTGTCGGCAGTATGTGTCGCTTATTCAGAATGCCGGTCGCGTGAATATCATCGTAAAGACCGATTACGAAGGCGAGCATCATCCAGTTCGTTGTAATAGGAAAGTCGAGCATCGATTTGCGGATTTTACCAGGTTCGTTGAATTCGGCTTGCAATTAGTGGCCTCGACCCGGGAATTCATCGACACGAATTCCTGCACGTTCTTCTCCCAAGGATTCGATTCTCGTCCAATAATCACGCGCTGGTTTTGCCGTGTGTTGGGCCGCACATAAATCAACCGCGAGAGAGAAGGGGAGAGTGTTCTCCCGTGAATTGAAGCGAGCGGGCAGCAACCACGCGATTACAGACCGCGTTTGGATCAAGTGAACCGTATCGTGGCCAGAATTTTCCGATCGTCGTTTAATTATAAAATTTAAACGAATCCCTGCTGGCCGATGCTACCGACAAATTCGTCCCACTTTTCGTTTTTCAGCTACAATCCTTTTTTTCCTTCTACATTCTCAGGTTGTATCATCGAGGCATAAGTTTCTCTCGCGTCTATCGCAACAGATAACTTTTACAATCGAATGGATTCGTGTTTTCATTGATGTTGCAAAGTAACCATGCCACTTCTTCCTAGCAAAATATTCGACTATCGCAAAGGATAATTCAGAATCTAGGCACACAGGGTGAACGTACAAAGTAAACGACCAAACAAACGCAAAATAAGGAGGATAAGCTGGATTATGTCGCGACAAAGAGGGCGGTGGGAGACGATTAGACTCGAATATACCGTTCTAACCGTCGGCAACGTTACGAGAGTGGAAATTCCGGATAGGTAGGAAATGGACCGTACGCTTGGTTCCTCTTGTTCCTGTTTTAAGCCACCGCGGTTATACGCAGTCGGAATCTCGATGTTCCACGAGGACGTCGTCCGTTATGACCGTGCCAGTGAAATCGTATTTCTAACGTGGTCGTTTCTTGTCACCATTCAAGTGCGGCTTCCGTAACGACATATATGGCGGCATGGCTGCGGTCGAGATAACCAGAAAGTATCGCCGGCAGACTTGGAATTACGCGAAGTAGGGCTTCCGTGTCTTTTCTGGGCGTCGATCTTTCTTACTACACCTTTACTCGCTTGGAAATTTATTGTATTTGCCGGCCATTTTTATTCTTCGTCAGCCACCGTCTTTGCGTCCTTATCGACACCACTAAATTACATATATGGGTTCAAAAAGCGTCGCATGTTATTAAAGAGACTTTGCGGGGGGCAGATATTATGCCGTGATAAGCGAGAATGGATTTTTCTACGTGGAATATTCCAAAGCCCAAGAATTTTAAGCTGTACGCTTATCTGTATGTGTTCATTTTTTTCCACGAAGAATATTCGATGCGATCTGCAGATTTATAATTGTCGGTTTTCACGTGACAGTGAATTATACGATTTGAATTGTTTGGAAAGTTGCATTTGTTACTGCATGCATTATAGTTGATACAAGAAGGATGTTAAAGAGTTTCGACCGGTGGTGTTGCTGGCAGTGATCGAGCAGTCTTTGTCGCTGGAATTTACGAAACGTGCACGCCAGCTTACATAACAAATTATCCAAGTAATAGTTTAATATCTTACTCGAGGAAGAGGAAACAGGCGGACAGTCACGCGTTCCTCTACTACCGAGTTTCCCTCCTGGGGAGTAACAGCAAAGGGATTCGTTATAACATCAGGAACTTCTGTAGCTTTAATTAACTGGATTTATATCACGTAACTGTACTAACGTTTAATATAGTTTAGTTTAATTCGACCGCAATTCTTCCGGGATACTTTTCTACAGCAGGGAGAAAAGCGTTACACCTAACTTTCTGTGTAAATGGGGGAAGCACGAAGTTCGTTAGGCGGGTGGGAAAACTAATTCCAGCCGCCCCTTAACTTTCGTATTTTTTTGCTTCTCCGACGCTAAGGGAAATAATTCGCCCGTAACTCGACGGCTCCGTTTCGAACGTTTCACCTTGTCGTTTATTTTACACTGAAGTCGATTTAACATCTTCTTGAAAAAGAAAAAGAACATTAAGGGTATTGCTTCTACAAAAAGAATAACAAAAATCATCCGATTATTCAACCATGCTGTAATCCACTCTGGATCTTAGCTGCTCATCATTTCCATAGATAAATTAAACAGTTTATGAATAATTGCCGGAAGAGTTGCAGGCTAACGAGTTAGTTATGGTAATACTTTAATGCTTCCTAGTGTAGTGAGGCAGAAACTTTCTTGCAAGTCAACGAAGAAGGTCTCCTTGGTGCGACGACAAAGGGGTTGTTGTGTTGTGTTATACGCGATCGCGCGCTTAACTATCGCAATATCGACGGACACGTAGCGTGCCTAACTTACGGTTATTCCCATTTCGTCGACACCCTCCGGTTACGGAAAAGCGATATTAATATCGGATGTAAGCCCCTTCCTGCATTCAAAGGGCCGCACGGCTCGCTGTCGAGCCCATGTAAGACGATTATCGCCAAGCCCACCATATCGGTAACTCGCTAATAATGTTAAAGACATGGAATATACAATTAAGCTTCGTCTACGTCGGTGAATGTCGTCGAGGTGTTTGATAATCTGCTGCCCTGACACCCCTTTTGACGTTTTCTAAATATATTTTTCAACGAGATCCTGTTAGAATAATGAAAGAGAATTACGAACTTCGCTCGACTGCGACCCTGATACACGATAAGAAATTATAGGAGATCATTGTATATTCAGTTTTCAATATGTTTTATTTATAATTTCTGGCGTAATTTTATACGTAATTGCACTTTGAAATATGTTTTTTGAATTTCTAATTTTTCTCTGGCTCTCGAAATAAAATTTCGCCGAATACAAGAGGCTTTAGAAGCCATTTTTCAGTCAAAATCACAGATGAATATTCTTGTGTATTTTTCGTTGAAATCCAGGGGATGACTTCGGACGAAGCTTTTTGTTTTTGACAGCTGTACAAGAAGGGGGAATGAAAATCTCTGTGGTTATTTTAAGCTGATTGAATTCTTTGTTGATAATGGATCGATGTGCAATGTTGGAATGAATACTTTCCGCTTGCGCAAATTATATAGTCAGGTTCTCTTGTTCTCTTGGCTAGAAACTGACATAAACTTCGTTGTTGCTTTTCGAACAATTTTAGGCACAAAACAACGATCGGCCAGCAAAAATTCGCAAGAATTTTGATAGAAAATAATTCGTCCATCGTTGTTGCTTTAATCGGTTTTTCATTGTTTTAGTAACTTTAATTGTACACGATTTTTATCTGATTTTATTCGCATTTAATGGAGTTATCGACGAAGGAATTATGTTTCAGCAGTGAATAAACGAATAATGTAAATAAACCAGTTGGTATGGGTGAAACAGAAAGTATAAACAAATAAACATTCAAATTAAATGAATAAACAGGAAAGGTAAAGAAATGTATTAATGTAAAACAAGTATAGTATAAATAATTGAAAATGTAGACAAACACGGTATAAATATAATAGATAAATAATAAAAATAATAATTGTCGAAAATGAAGATTTCGGCTTGCGATTGTTTATTATATCTTCCTGATAGTAAAATTTCTCATTTTTAAGTCACGACGTGGGTCGTCAATGGCACATGTGAAAGTTATGCAAAAACACAAAAACGCTCTAACTGACAAATTGTCGATGGCTTAGAATAAACAACAACGAACGACTTCTTTCAATTATTTCCTAACAAAAGTATTGGATACAATTTTAATTCGTTGCTCGTTTGCGACAAAGCTCATCTCGAGCAGACTTCATTTTCAATGCTCGCGTATTTTCAGCAAAATATCCTTGTCATCATCTCATTCCTCGTTTATGCAACATTCTCTGTTGTTCGAACCAAGCGTTATGTTTTTAATTTCGAATAAAAAACGTGTGTAGGTATTGCATCGACAGCTCCGCGAGGGAAACACAATTTTAATTAACTCATTAAAGCAGACAACATGCCAGCGACAGTTTGTTTGTTAAATTCGTTCTTTTTTGTACTTTGGAAAATTACGTAAATATCGTCCCGCGCTTACGGCGTTCCTCAGTTGCTGGCATTCATCATTCTGTTGAATTTTTTTAATCCCTTACTTTTGAAATCCTCTTCGTCTTTTCTCTCTTTAAATTCTCTCAACCTTCCGTTAGAACTTTTCACATGTTTTTATAAACTATCCGCTAGAGATGCAATCGATTGGCATAGGTGTCTCTAAACTCCAATTCGATTGTTCTTAGATTCAATCTTATTAAATCTTTGTGATTGATTATTTAATAAAATTTCTATCGCTGAAACAATTGATCCGGATGATATTTACAACGAATCTCTATGGTCTTCCTAGATGTATTTATTCAGGTTTCGTACGAACTGGATGCCGCTGTTTATTCGGAGTTGCTGGCGGAAAGTGATGAATCCACATTACACATCGGGACATTCCATTATTTCCGGCGCGACCACCGCGACAAACGAATGGTCCGGTGGTCGGGTGTGTCCCAGTTAATCATGGTATTACCGTGACGGAACGCCGCTAATGCGACGCCAATTTGCCGTTAAGAATTAATGCGCCCGCGGCTTGGCTTAGCGGTCGTTATAGGGAAAACTCGTCGTGTCCGCGTCAACGAGAATAAAGTCATGACGAAGGGTTTTCGCGCCTCTCCGCCTGGAAGTAATTAAGATTACATTGTCGGCTGAACGTCCGACGTCCGGACATTCAACGTCGGGAATTAAAAAACGCGTTTTGCTTTCTGCAGTTCAGCTGCAGCTGGCGCGCTTCGAATTTTAATAATCGACCCACGCAAACTAGAGAGCGCTCACGCAGGGATGGGATGTAGAGAAAATGAACAATTTCGAAATTGTTCTAAATCAACGACGTTGATAAGTTTTAAGAAATTATTCATTCTAATTAGAGAATTTCCTAAATGTTGTTCTTTGAGGGATCTTTATTTCTTAAGCGTCTGTCAAAAACTTACTATCGATTCGATGGATCATAGATTCTTTGAATAAAGTTTTTATTCACGGCATAATACTGATAACACTTCCGTGTTTAAATAGCACGATCTATCTCCCCGAATAGTTGTAGACGATTAATTTACGTTCGATCAGCGAGTATCTGTTCAAGTCTAACTACACCTACTATGGTTTACGTTGCGAAAAGTTGCCTGGTCCAGTGGAGGATAAAGCTGTGTGTATCGAGCTGTGAAATTCGAGACTCGAGATCGAACAGATGTGTCTCTCTCTCGAATCGAACCGATTTCGCGCTCTGCCATGACGAACTTTTCGTTCAAGCTCGAGCATTTCGCAGAGTAACCCTTTTTCGTGGGTAAACTCAAACGATCGAACATATTTGTCCAGGAAGTTCTTTTGTAATTTAAAAATTGAATGGGAAAATAAAGAAGCTGATATTGGGTTGCGTTAACTTGCAGTAGAATTTCAGGATACGTGATTTAAGTATCGATGTGCGCAGTAGCGAGTGTCGAGGATGCTTTTTCAGCACCACCTTGTTAGCACAAGCTCGCGTCGCGAAAGTTTGACGTTCTTTCGCCTCTGACGGCTAATAAGCTCAACAGTGGAAAGTTCTAGTGGCTTTCGATTCTAGCGAGTCAGAACGTCTGCCAAGTTTTTAAATCTACTCGTCTTGTTGCTTTGCCACATTGTGTACACTTGTTATACACTTTCGTTGAAACGATCGTTTGCAAATGAAACGACACACGAAACTAGTAACAACATCTATTAATGGCACAACATCTATTTTATAATTGACAAATTTTGTGGGGTTTAGTAGGGGATCCTTTGACTTTGTCTTTCAAAATTTTATTTCGGTGCGGTTGACGTGTTTAACATTCGACGTGTATACTCGTTATCATTTGATTTTAACTACGCATCACATAAAGGATTTTTGAAACTAAATTCCACAGTTAACAGGTTAGACATTTAACAAATTTTGTTACCTGATAGTATAAGATGCAAAGGCTAGGTCAACGATTACGATCAGCCATTTTTTTATTAGAATTATTATAAAGATTAATTCTTTGGCAAACTTGCATATTGAGTTTCACGGGAAGGGAAATGGTGTATTGTTGGAATTATGGATAAAATTTGACTCTGCCTGGATTAAAGATTTCCCGAGGTGAAATGAATATTGGATGAGACGGTCGGACACTAACTCGGTTAAATGTCTCAAATGAAAATATGTCTCTTCAGACCCGTCGCTCTACTTGAAATTTCTTCTAAGTGGAAATCGATACCTACGCACTTCGTCGACCCTATCACTCTCAAAAGCGATTACCAGCTTCGTCGAATCTTAAATATTCCAAAAAAAAAAAGAAGACTGCATTATGGATGAATTTCATGGCGCTGTAAAACTTGCTAATCGCGGCTCAATCATCGAAAGAAAAGAAAAACGAAAAGTTAAATTCTCTCTGGGATGAATAAATAATTAACCTCTATCTTTGCCACAAAGTGCCTTAAAATTCCAATATTCTATCATTTGCTCAACTTCTCGTTAGTTATTGTCATCGAGAAAAACCAAAAGTCAAAATTTCCCAATTCTAAGCGATCGGCTTTCAATTCGAGACGTTAAAGATTAAACCGTTCGAATTAAATCGCGGATAGTTAAGGCAGGCTGATGAACGCGTTTCCATCACCCTTTACGATCAGCCCTGTCTCTCTGCGGCGTGTTTCGAGTTTATGTAATGCACGCGGCGGTTGCGTATTCCAACCGTGTACGTGAATACAGTTCGGGCATAAATTAACTGGACACTAGTCTGTTTGTGTGTGTTGGTGTTGGCGATGGAGCAGTGTGCGTGAACCGGTTACACGGATCCTCCGGCGTACGTTCGAAATAATTTCATAGAGCGCGCGTGTACGTCTAGCTAAATCGCTACTTTGCCGCCTGCCATTTGTGTCAATTGTTGTTGTACGATTGGCAAGATTATTCAATTTATCCTCTGACATTTCGTGTCTACCAAATTTCTGCCCTTGATGACGAGAGTAATTCTCTACTGACTATGGCTCTTGAATTTGTCGTAATAGGTAGGTAGGTGGGTACCATCTGTTTCGTAAATCCTCTTGATAAATATATACTCTTAATAAATATAAACTCCTAATTCGTATACAAGCACAGGGATGTACAGCTTCATAAACCTGTCACGACTAATGTTGAACAATTTAGGGAGGGATAGATCTGCAATTTGGTAATTGCTTTTCTTGCAACAAGACATCCGTACCTCGGGAGACCATGCGTCAGAGAGGAGCCTGTAGGACACAGAGCTGTTTGCTTAAACGCGCTATACCTAACGTTACCTATTGTCGTTCGTGTACGCGCAATAATTCTGCGTGTCAAGTCTGTGCGTATGTGTTCGTGGATTAACCTCCCCCGCGTACTCGGCTGTTCGTTCTACGCTCACATGATCTACGGGATCCGTTGTATTTATTCGTGGCAATGCCCGTCAATTACGAGCCATAAATTTCTGTTTACGTGTATGTATTTGTAACGACGCGGTCGTATAATCCCCACGGGACAGAATTAGCGGCAATAAGTTCACTCTCAATTTCGTTAACGCGACAGCATGCAGAGACCCACGTTTGCCGAGTAAATTGTATCTTAATCGCCGAACGTTACAATTAGGAACGGGGATCAGGCATATTCATTGTTTCCGATAGTCACCGTTTTAATTACAATCACGCTAAATGATTTTCAAACGCCACGAGCATTTTAACATCCAAGTTTTGGTAAATTTGATTTCAATCCTGGTCACTATCGGTGTTCAAAGTATTTTTGTTGATTCAGTCCATCGTCTCGTATCTTCTACTTGCAGTCTAGTTTATTCGGCTTGTTCGATTTGAATATTGCAAGCAAAATGTAAAATGTTTTCAACGTTCTAACCGGACAACGCAAAAATAAAATGAATAAAATTGCGTTATTTTCCTGTCATCCAATGCAACTTACTTGGTGCAGACTACTATACGTTGCTGCTTCGTCGGCTAACCGAAACCCGATCTGTATATGAAACCTTTAGCGTGTATCTACTTCGTAAGGGAAGGTAACTTGCGATAGCACCAAGTTAACGTGCAAGTAGAAAATCGGATCGCTTTTCGGATTCGTTTATTCGCTGTGTTTCTCATCACACGCGAGTAGTAACGTGCCGTCAACCAGCAGCTGCTTTAACTTTCCTGTATAAAAATAAAGATAAATTGCATGCGTCATGTTGAAAAGAGTTCGCCCGTATCTTCAGTTTCTCGAGTGTTTATGAGGCGGTATCAAGTTTAAGTTCAAACTGACGTAACTTCGCCGCAAAGTTCTCGCGAAGCTGGCGCAGCGAACCGCAGCTGGGCTCGAATCGAGCACAAGAATGTGTTCGTTTTGTTCCTATATCAGCGAACTTTCGTTTTTGGCTTTTTCATAAATTTCGTAATGACAGTTTCAGTTAGAGATTGGCTTAACTTTACACGAAGAGAATAGAAATTGCAAATAAGCGAATTAGTTTATTAATTACTTAAAACATACGACTTTAAAATATTTTGCTGCTTCATTGAATTTATACTGGGACACTCAATGTCGAGCGAAAATATAATTCATGCCAGGGGAGCACTTTCTCGTACTATGAATTATGTTTACAGCTACAAGCTACCAGGGGTGCGCGTTGAACTGTTAAAACCTGCCTGCTAATAATTTCCAAGCGCAACAATTATACCTCTAACTCTCATTGTATTCCCCTACCGCCACGCTGCTCTTCTATCTGTAAATCGCCCGAAATAATTATACGTAGGGTGTACGTACATAAAATGGAAATAAAATGACATACGACCAATAGGAAAACCAAAATTTTAGCACTATAGCGGCACATGAGTCAATGGAAGATTTGAATCGGGAGAGACTCGTATTATTGTGCCTTGGAATACCAACGTTGTTTTGGTTTGCTAGGTTCTAAGGTAAACGAACTCCGGACAAAATATTTGTTGAGAATTGTGGATCTTAATGGAAATAAATGTATAGGAACACTTAGATCATGCTTAGAATTGATATCAAAATAGTTTCACTCAGCACTCCCTTTGTCTCATCATCTTCTATACCACACTACTAACAGAACAGTTGTATTCATCTGTTTTACGAGACGCTGTGCACGCACATACTTCCACTCACCCATACTCATGTATGTATGTCACTACTACGCTGCTAATCTAGTGTACCACACAAAATTACACATATCTCAATAATATTATTACAGTTATTTGTTATCGTCAATCGGAGTTATATTTGAACATTTTATAATAACACCTGTCGATACAAATAGACGAATATTCTGTAATTGTACTTACAGTGATTTGAATATAATTGACTATTATGATTTTATCACTCGTCCCTTTATTAAACAAACCAACATGTTTAATATCCACCTCAGCACCAATAACTTCAATTAATCTAGCCAATTCCATTACTCAAAAATAATGTTTAATATATCTTCCGTTTCACTATTAAGCGATTTCATCGAGACTCCCCATTTTACCGGTCGTTTTGATCTGATTGATCATAAAAAAGGGAAATAGGAAGGCGTGGCAAGAGAAGTGGATTGATCGGGAAACAGCAATCGAGCCGAGATAATACGATGCCATCGCAATTTGGTGCCGGTGCTCTATTCACTTGTTTCTCGTCCTCTCACGCTGGTTGTCGTAATGTGCCCAGGTTCCCACGTGCATTAGTTTCATCCCTGTTAAGAGGATGTGTACGTACGAGAGGGTGGTCGAAGTCTAAGCTTGGAAAGGAACTGTTCTCAACTACTTGTGCACCGGAATTTGCCTCGTGAGTCCGTGTTTGTCGAGGAACCTCTAACACCCTTTCATCTTTGGTGGAAGTTCCTTGTTTTTAGGGGTTGAACATCGAAAACGAGGTCTACCGATACTTGTAACATCTTTGTAGCTTCACCGGTTTAAGGGACTCTCGATATATACCTGCAGTTTGGTACTTGCAGCAGTCCCTAAAATGAGAGGAAAACTTTTGCTTGAGGATGATGGAACACCTCTAGCATCGTCTGCTCGGAAAGAAATTCGTCGGATGAGATTATTAATATTTGATCAGCGAGAAAAGTTTGTTTTGAGTTTGATGCGGGCCTCTAGTTGAATTTCTGAAAGAATTTTCTTTGACATTATCGTGGAGATCAGAGGGTTCGTCGATTTAAAACATCTCTAAAGATATTTATCAACGGGTCTCTTCATTAACGAGAAAACCTTATTGTTCAATTCAATTTCGTTCGCTTCATTTTTATTTTTCACTCTCCTTTTCACTGTTAAATGCACTCGAAATAGTAAAGGCTAGGGTACTTTGTTATCTCGGTAAGGACTCACGATGCATGACACCACATTATTACACCTGTACCTCCATCACGTGTGGAACAAACTGGATTTCAAGAAGAGTGGTTGGAGCAACGAATAGCGCTCATAATTTGCTAAATGGACTCCTGGTAACATTGATGCTTTACGAGCACGTGTTGTCTCCGGTCGACATCTTTTTAAGGCTGATGTACGATACTGATGCTTGCAGCGTCTCAGGACACGTCAAGCCATAAAATGTGCACACCATAAAAAAAAGGGAAAAATGTACCTGTCACGGTAATGGCGCAATCACATGTAAAAGGCGTTAAAGCTCACTTTTGGAAAAAAATGTGAAACGTGTTCTCTTCTTTTTAAAGTAACGCTGCGTTCTGCGTAATATGGTAACAAGATTTATGTTAAAGGCTGAAATGCAACTACTTTAAACGCTGCTGGAGTCCACCATGCTTGTGTCAAAATTGACAATGCGACACAGGTTAAGTTGACCTGATCCATCTCCTCTCCCTTTAGGAGAAGGAGCCCCTTTATAGTGACACCCACGTGTCACACACTCTCAGGAAATAATCGCCTAGACCATGTGTATGGGACACACGCGGCGCTCTCTAAACTCAATCGAAGCAAGTTAAATAAGCAAACCAATAGTACAAAGAATCCCCTCCTGAACTTTGATAGCGGCAAAAAGATACGGAGCAGACCGCTCCAATGGAAAACGTCGCAACTGCAAGAGAGGAAAGAAGAACCTTTAGATACAAAGATTTACCACTGCGTGAAGAGGAGATGAAGTCCATCCATCACCATATCTACCATACAAACTCTCCTCCCTCCTCTCTCCTTCCTTTGTGTCAAAAGTATAGGTCTGCTAGGTAAGCCTTACTGAAGAGTCTTACTAGCAGATCTCGGACAAAACACTTCTTCTTCTTCTTATTTATCAGCCCTACATCCTCCTGCTCTATTTCGTTGTTGTTTGTTATTTACGATTCAGCAGCTGTGACACCACATATGGGCAAGATGATTTTACGCAGAAAGCAGCGGAGGGTTTTCGCGGCGGCTGTAATTGAAGATTGAGCCATTATCTTGGCAGCCCCCTTTCGAGGAAGGATTGATTGCGATGAGTTTTAATAATCGTTCATCCAGGTCTAAATAGTCGTCAATTGAGGCCGCAGGTGTGTTGTCGTCGAGCTCAAGTTACTTTTCATAGACAATGTTGAACCGTATCGAAATGTCGTCTACTAGTTTTCGATATGACATTCAGAGATTAATGTGGAGATATGTCGTGGTACTGGTACTCATTTAGATGTCGTGGAAGAAAAATCGGACGAAAAATGGGAAGAAAAATCGGGTTCCGGGATTTGAACCTGGGGGTCCTGAACGTTCGTAACCAAGGACGTTAACCTGCTCTGCCATCGTCCCGGCCATAGTTTGCTGTCGAGTGCCGCTACAAGGTGTTTGCTTTGCTGGCCGGACCGTTCGTATTCGTCGACTAGTTTTGACACGGACTGGAATTGGTCCTTCAGATTGCTTTGCTCCCGAAGCAAGGAGGTGATTTCTTTTGTGTTTGCCATTGTTACAGTCGAAGATTTTGTGGGCATGCTTCGCGACGAATGTACTTCGTTAACGAAGGTGACACTCGTGATGTGTGATCGATGATTCCCGATGCGGAGTTGTTCCGGCTGCAAGTTGTTGCTCGTGATCCTTTCCGAAGGTGACACTCGTGTTGTTGTGAGACTGAAGTTGATGGAATTCGTTATGCTGATGATTGTCCAGCTGCGGCAGGAGACTGCATGGTTGCGTTTCTCTACCAACGGGTTATACCTCTTCGAAGGTGACGGCCGCTGACGTCACTGACTTCGCTGTAGTGGAAAAGCTCCCGCTGCTGGTTGTAATGGATTTACGTGGCACTGTATGGTGGTGGATGTCACTGGTCACTTTTCACATGACACGTAATCCGGATCGAAGGATCAAAATGCTCAACCGTTCGTGGAGAGACGAAGGGCGCCAACCGGAGTCGTAAATTCCCGTTACGATTATATAATCGACACCACGAAGTGATCGATCCCCTGTTCCGTTCATATTTCGATAATAGAGGTGGTTGAACTGATTATAACACTGGATTAACAGGTTACAATATACACTTTGTTCCAACAACTTGTAGATACGATGCTTACGCTTGGTGCGTATAGATATAAGTTAACTAGATGACTGATCTAAGGGTGGAAAACCAGTCAAGAGATATTGACTGATCTGAGGATGATGAACCAATGACAAACTATTGGTTGCCCAACCACCGGTCGCTTACAGGTAGAAATGACCGTTGAACATGGGAAAAAACCGACATTCTCATTTTCTACCTGACCATAAGGAACGTCTCGACTTGAATATATTTTATAACGATTAAGGACACTAACGGTCCTAACGCTTAGTTTTATTAGAATTCCTTAGCATTATTGCGGTCCGATTAATTATATTTGCACAGGTAGTGGCCGCCTCGACCGAGAGATGGATTCTGGGTTACATAAGGAGTCAACGGACGTAACAAAAGCAATGTTGATATTACAACCGAAGATAGCTTCAAATCTTCGACGACGCATATTTATTAATTATCCATTTTTGTCAACCCCGACACAATGCGTATTATGCCATTGTTGTACACATTTTCGGTGGAAGCTTAGAGCGAGGATATTTCGGAGAATAAGAGAGGAGAAATTCTTGGCTTCGAATCGACGAGACAATGAGATTGTAAAGGGGCACGTAGTGGATAAACGATATTTCGACGCCGGAGGCGGTAGACGCGATCCCTTGAATATAAAACGTATAGATGAAATTATTATTTCACCTTGCACGACGTAGTCAACCCTCGAAGAATCGCAGTCTTACAATTTCTTCTTTATTGCGCTGATTACTCGTTAGCTTAATCTTTGCAGAACAAAGAACACCAACGCGAGAGTTTGCCACACGTTTCAGAAATTTCTTCGTTCCAGAGGAGAGAAAGGAAGCGAAAGCTATTGGCCGGTAAAAGCAGTGGCATTGGAATTTACGTGTTACTCGTGAAACGTCAGCCTGAAGGTGGCCAAATACATCTTTGACGCGAGAGAACAACGCAGAAATAGGACGGGCCGTTTCGAGGAAGAGAGATCGGCCGCCTATACAACGGATGGAGACGTGGTTGGATAAAGCGTGTCGGAGCAAGGGAGAGAACACGTAGTAATTCACCAGAGCACGTATGCGTAGCCTAAGTGATACTACGTGACGATTTATGTTGGTGCATACGCGTGCGTGATGTTTGGCTAATATTCACAGTTACGGTTCGTCGTTGTACCCGAAATCGACGCGATAAAAGTGCGTAAATTTTGAAAGAAGAAAGGGAGCTACTCTCGAACGTTCTTCCTTTTCTACTAGATTTATTTAAATATTCATGCGTTACGTAATGTTTGGATACGGAATAATTTATTATTTAAAATAAATACAACGATTTCTGTGCACTTATATGTATATAAACTTGCGATTTATTATTTTATCAATATCCATTGCAGCGATTCATGCGAATAGAGGCAGAAAATCAAACTTCGAATCGGGCAGCGTGTTAATGTGAATTCATGCAACAGTTGACGAACGATTTGCATACAGTGTAGTCATAAGAATTTATTTATTTAATATACGCGCGAATTCACACCCGCTAAAGGGATAAATAAAAAATTGTTTTCGTAAACTGTAGTAGAAAAGTTGTTTAATTCTGGAAAATATCTATTGGAATTGAATATTTATGGTTTTATTCAGAATAATTGGTAACTCCAGTAGAAACGATTGATGCACAAACTTTTATCGTGTGCCATGTCGGTATTTAATAATACGCCAATGATTTGTCGACGAATTAATTAAAGTGAATCGAATAGAAATCAGAGGGAATCGAGGCCACAGCCGAGACTGCGACGCGGCCCTTGAGCAACGACCCTTCTTTTTGGAACTTGTTTACTTATGCCTGGGATTAAAGGCAGCAAGTCGAGTTAGTATTGGTAACTGAGCAAGAGTGCGCTGCCAGAGACTATCGCAAACCTATAAAGCGCTAAACACCAACTCCTCTATCTCTCCCATCGAACTTTCGAAGCTTCGAGATTTTGCTTTTACCGAGATTAGTTGAACTACCAGCCGAAAAGCTACCATCGGCAAACTCGCTAATTTACTACGAACTATCAAAGATGACACGCATGAATTTTCTCGCCAGGACACCACTTTCCTGCTTCAGAATCTTAAGAAATTTCAGACATATCGTGTAACTCGGAACAATCTTTCCGTTCATTGAATCTCTCATGCTGATAAAATTTCAAAATTGCTGATAAATCACTTTTAACTCTGACGCGATTTACTAAACAATTTTATGCGAAACGAACTGCATAATTTACGTTATATTATACTGCTATTACAATGTGGTAAGAGCTGTCATGTACAGTGCGAGAGTTCGCCATTTATCGAAATATACGAAACGACGTATGATCTATAGCTGCTTGCCGAGATGGTGCGATACACATGCGCGTCGCAAAGACATCGACAGTTGGAATTATGCTACGGAAGTATATAAACCTCTCTCTTCTTTTTCATCATGTGTGTCTTTTCTTTTATGAATCGTATGTGCCCTTTATGAACGAATACTACGTACGAAAGATTATATATATCAAGAACCACAAAGCTAAAGCAACCTTTTATCAAGGCCTGCATTCCTGTAGTCAAATCAAATATTCTACTTGTACTCTACTATTATAATAACATAATAAATCCATATTAAGTATCGAGAGAAGCGTGCGAGGTTCGCGATGGGAAATGCAAATTCAATCGACGAACAATCTTTGCCTGTATGTTAGCTCGTCGGGAAAGTTCGTCGATTTGGTAGACGTTGTAAACCATGTGCCAACAGACGTGAAACTTACGCGTCCTGGCGACAACTTTCTTAGAGCGTCGTATCGTGCGACGCTGCGCGGTGCCGTACCGCGCTATGCGCTTGGACGACAATGTTTGTTACCTGAAAAAGTTTCAGCGCTCGTGAAGCTGGTATCGTCGTCGTTGTCCTGACCTGCCGGAATATATTCCTACGCTAGGATAAAGAGGAACGAAGCATGGTCTTACATGTATCTATATCAGTCTCCTCTCGGATCCGCGTAATGGATTCAACTACAAAGTGCGAGGAGGAAAGTTTGGCGAAACTTCTCTCCGGTCGATGTGAGAGGCCAACGAAACTTTCTACTGGTAATCAGCAAAATAAATCTGGAAAGCCGAGATGGAATGGAGGAATTAACGAATTTCCGCCTTACAGTACGTTGTCGAACAATTCTCGCAAAGTCCGTTTGTACGATGTTTATCGATTGTATCTTTGAGAATTCACGATTTTACGATTACTATTAATCGTGACTGGGTTTTCTATTATCTCAGAAGGAAATTATAACGCGTGATAAAGGTTTTTGCTTAACGACGTATCGATCGTTAATCACTTTCTTCTAAACTTCTCGTCCTCAACCTCATATAGATACATATCTTATATATCTTATAGCTCGTTAGCAGACAAATTTGTTCAATATGATTCAAAGTAAACGCCCGCAGTAAACCTAGTCGGTTGAGAGTTTAAATTAGTTTTTCACCGGCAAACACGCACAATAGTGTGTAACACAATCAAACTTTCGACAAATTTGTTTTCCGACGTCGCGATGACCCGCTTTAATTTATGAGATTAAACAGGTCGCTGTAGCGAGCCTCTCGAAAGTTCAATACCGAAGTTTCATCGAAATCACATTCTTGATACGCCCAATCGTGGTAGCTCGCCGCTCTTTCGTTGACAGTTTGTCGAACAAAATAATTATTTTCGTGAGATTCGAGCCATGCAGAATGTTGTTTGCAGCAAATTCGTCATAATTGACATGCATTTACATTCGACAAAATTTTGCCTCATTTAGCTATCGTACTCTCAACAAAGTTATATACATATTTTCCATTATTCGATGGTCCTTGCTGTTACAAATAATATGATAAAAGGTGTCAATAAATCTGGGTAACGTTTAGTTTCCTCCAAGCTAAATTACACTTTGATGGAAAGTTTCGACTGAATTTGCCATCACCTACGGAAGAGAGGGGAGGGCAGTTTCGAGAAATACGTTGAGCAGAGTTTGAGTGCAATTAAATTTTACTTTGATTCGTTCCTAGGCTACTCCCCGCTCGTTGTTCAATGAACGTTCAAGGAAATGAACTTGTACAATTTCCCTTATTTCCCCTGCATTATGACGCCGCGCCGGTGTTCGCACTAACACGAACGTTTATTCATAGCGAGAACTATTAATAATTTTCACAGCAGTGGCTGCACCCACTAAATTAATAACCGTATTTTAATTAAAACGCATGCCGCATTTCTGTAACGAAAACGCAATGTGCCTCGAGACGAGGGGAACACATTTGTGGTGTTTTTATACTCTGAATCCTTTACGACGATGATAAACAAGGACTTCTGGCTACTAGTGTTCTTAACATTGAAAAAGTACCGACATTTTAATAATGAATTTATTACAACTGCGAATTAATTCACTTTCGATCGTCGATCGCAATGAAGCAAGAATTTTAATACTCAAAGCAATATATTCATTGTGATTATTTTGTAACTGCACCGTTTGTAGTTTTTTAGTTTTATGAAATTCTCAGTATTGTTTATTTTACAAGGAGAATCGAATCTTGGAAATCACGTAATTAACTTTCGCTGATACGCGAACAGACTTTATCGTCGAGCCCGCCGTTGTATTTTTCGCCGAGACTGAGGAATGTTTAATAAAAGCTCGAATATAAATCGACGGCGTCGAACGACGAGAAACTGTATCGTGGCTCGCGTTGGCCGTTATCGTTAATCAGAGTTCACGATACCACCCTTGATAACAAAAGCCGCAGGCATGATCGAGCAATTCGATAACGCTTTCGTTTATAATTCGCGTAGATGAGAATTGTTTCGCTGGTTACCGGTTTGAAAAAAAATTTCATCTTGTAATATAGCCGAGTATAGATCCGAATTTCATAAATTTCACGAATACACACGATAACATTGGAAGAGACCTAAAGGTTGGCGACAACATGTCGATTTTCAGCCTTGGCTCCTTGCCTTGAATGATCGGTCAGCCCATACATCTTATTCCCTAGCCATTCTTCAAAAATGGCGCTCCCAAGCGTTCGTGCCATAAATTCGAACCTCGGAGATAAAACCCGTGGTAGTAGCTTGTCATAAGTCGAAGATTATTGCTAGATGCGTCGAATGTTAAAAAAGATTATGAACGATCGGTTCTGGATTTTTATCGTGCTGTTGTATCATGAACGTGACCAAAAGTCTTTCAAATTTGCATCAACAACCTCTGATAGTGCGATCTGCTTAAAAGATTTTAATAAAGCTATAGCATATGTATACAGAGATATACACAAAGAGATTTTTTTACTGGAAAGACAGCAAAGCAGAATTCGTTACTTATTTAGTAGTTATGCGTGCACAACTTCCTTGGTCATGAACATAAAGAAATGTAAGCTGTCACAGTTTTTAATTAGATGTAAACGTTCAACCGGCAGAGTTGCGAATTTTAATAACACGTCGCAGCCGCTGCTCTTTTTCAGTTTTCACATTGCCACTGGGCAATGGCTGCGCCTCCGTTTCTGTCCGGAGTACACTTCATTTCCGAATCCGTGTTCGTTGAATTCGGGCTCGTAAATCCAACAGAACGAAAAGAAGACAGGGGAGTGAAGCGGTGAACGAACAAAAGCGTCTTACGAAATGCACGATTTTTCTCTTCTCCTACGATATATTCTCCACTCCGTAAACCCTTTCCTCTTCCCCCACTTTTCTTTCCACAAAAAAAAAAAAAAAAAGGAAATGGTTCAACCACACCAGATATTATCTCCTTAAATTGCGTTTTGTGCAAATGTACCGTGGCGCGATATAACTACGTAATTTTGGATTCATGACAAGCGATTATCGACTTCCGGTGAGTTCCACCGGTTCAGGAGGAACTCTCACTTCGTAAAAGCTCGACGAAGAGCCGGGGAAGTAGCGTTGCGGAAGATGGCTTGCAGTGAAGTTACGTTTAACGAACCTTCACCGCACCGTTTCACCGGCTTCCGCTATAACGCTGGGTCTTAAGCTCTTTTTCCGCCTTCCGGTGAGCCGTTAGCTGGCTTCACGGAAACCGGTTGTTTGCAAGACGATGCCTATGGATTGACTTCTCCGCGTCGTTTCTCATTCGATCGCTGCGCATCTACCTGGAAGAGTGTCGGTAGTTAAAAAGTATCGCGATCTCGGCCGATCCTTTTGCGATGCGAGCAAACGTCGGTTTGCTGGACGTATTTATGGCAAGAATCGTAAAACGTAGACGCGCGTTTTTACGGTTACGATGGTACAACGGAAGCGAAGGAAACGACGAAATAACGACTAGTTTTGTCGTTGCGCATCTTTCCGAATTGCATGCGCAATTCATCTGAGGTTTGGCTGTAATAATCCTTAAAGTTCATGTCTTATGCCAGTACTTGGGGTAGCCGACGAAGTAATTAAAATTCCTAGAATTCAAGAACTCAAGAGAAATTTAGAACTTACATGCTAAATTTGTAAAATTCCGCGACGACGAGTCTCACGATTTCTCGGACTATAACAGTTTCGAATGGAGGAATTTTCAAGCTATAGCGCGATACAAACTTTCATAACGCGTATCCATTTTTACCAGTGTTATATTTTCACGCATATTCGCTGATTTTAAAATAATAAATAACAGATTATAAAACTTTACAGCCATAGATAGTTTTCACGCATTCAATCACAGAGTGTCAATCATTCGTGTATCACTATCGAAACGTGCCAAACGCGAATTCTCTTTCATTTCATATATCTATCATATTATTCAAGCGCACGTCGGGTTCATAGCATCGACGATAAGATGATTTATTCGAGCCTGATGTATAACATTCGCGAAAGGTGAACACGCTGATCGATTTGTAGCTGCTTCATCGTAGGTGAATTATTTTTCTCGATACTTTTGCAACCAGGCAGTGGAAATTTTAAATCCATTTTAAGCGCCTGAATGTTTCACGGGAAAATACCAAGGGGATGTTTACATATGCAACGTTGCTGCTAGTCCTTTGCTATTTCTTTCGTGAAATATCCTATAAACGTCTAATGCATATTCTATGCTGCCGTCTTTTTCCTCTACCTCTTTTAATCCTCCCCCATACTCAAGTAATTTCATCTTCAAATGGTTTGTTGATATACTTTCATACTCTTCGATCGAAACTTTCCCCCATATGCTGAAGTGAAAATATGATTAGTTCTCATCAATTCTATTTCCCTGTCTGATATAACTTTGCTCCACAAACTGCTATAATTCCCAAAATATTATTTATCGATATATGATCGAGAAAGGGTATTAGAGAATACGTTCCATGGAGAAAATCAGCAGAAGAAGAGCAGGAAGAGGGACACGGTCACAGTCAAAGCGATTCTATGCACAGTCGAACTATGCATATCGTGTTTGCCCACATTATCTATTTCAGTTTATATTCTTTCCACTTGCGCATAAATTTGTTTTAATTTCCAGTATTTTGCAACCAATATTTTAATATTACGCGTTACGTATCTGTATTTCAAATAGTTTACTTTTATCGTTAGAAAATAGAATTTTTAGTAAATTATTATGCGCTCTGCGCATCTCCGGGAATTATTTTCACTTTGCGCGAAGCTTGCTGTAAAGTAGATCCTTTAAACGGTAAGAAAGTTTCAACTTCGGATATCTTTGCCAGACCTCCATTTTCTATTTCTCTTTTTTCCTCCACTTCTGCATCGTTTTCGCAACTTACCATGAGAAGACGCTTCAAACGAGGAAGACTACAACAACAATGCGGCGGATTGTACAGATGCAGCAAATGTGTTAGCGTGTAGTTTGCAAACAGGCGAGTTTGGGCGGCGTTGCCTTGCAGCTGTGGCACACGACACCCCCATTACGCGATCGCGTGCACGACACCCCCGTTGAGAGACCGGTAACTGCGATTTCGAAACAACGTGTTTGTGTTCGGACACGGTTAGATGCATGCGGTCCCGAATGCGGAACGACATCGCCTGACAAACTGTTCGAACGGCTAGAAGTGGTTTAGATCTTATCGTAGTCCGGAATCTTCGGAAAGTTTAGTTGCATCAAAGTACAATGGTCTATCGTATACTTTCGAGAAACGTTTTAAACATTTACAGATAGTAGAAGATAAACCGTAAATAGAATCTGTAGAAGAAGAACGAAAGAGTTACTTTAAAATGATTATACGTGCAAAGGTAAATTAATGTACCATTTTGGCGTTTCTCTCTTGGCACTTGCCTTTTGAAGTTATTTCTCTATTCATATTTGACCGAAGAAGACGTGTACGAAATCGCGAGTTCTTGGAATTTCGCATCGCCAATGCTTAAGGGAGTTTGCTTACGTGCGGTGGATGCAGAGGATGGAAAACGGGTGGGACGTGTACTACAAGTAAATTATAGCGACCGAATGTTGTTTTAGTCCTGCGGTTGATTCTAGGTGTGTGCGAGCGACGGGGCTACTGTTGGTACCTTAATCGATGGCGAAACGGGATATGTTTGTATCGAAGATAAGGGTTGGTCACGTGGAACGAAGATTTATACCAGGTATCTGCTTTGTACAAAGTTGCTGGCTGGATTCAATTATCGATAGAAACGCTTTTAAAGTATCGATAAAAACGTAATCGACGATTTTCAAAAACTTTCTACATTTGAGGCGTTTTTAATCAAAATTTTACTCTGAGAAGGAAAGAGTACGATGACGTGTGGTACTTTGGCCAATTTCTCGAGGAATTAATTAAGTCCCGGGATTAAGAAAGCTTACTCTGCTTCGTTTGTATTTGTATTAATATAGCGAAAGAATATCAATTAATATATATTACACGTCAGATATACACATCAAGGAGCGTACCCATTAAAATTTCTCATTCGCATGAAAATTAATCGTGACATCAATTCCAAACGGAAGAATCTTTCTACCCTTCTTAAACTGCTGTAACTAAACAAGCTCATCCGACACAACGTTTCACGGTCCCTAAACAACGTCGTCATCCCCTTTATGGAACTAAATTAATTAGCTTGTGTCTGTAGGAAAACAAAGTTACCTACAGAGATGTGGTTTCTCTGGACCGAGAAGAGGGTTGTTTCCTCCCTGGTTGGCTGGTAACGAAGAGGCCAGTGACTTGAGATCCAAACCGAGCTCATTCGGCCAGATAAGAAAGACAAAGGAAAAAAATTAATGGTCCTCCCTTTCCGGTCCATTTTCACGGCCCATTTTTCACGGATCGCGCTCTACAAGGATCGTGGGAACAGCTACGGAATGTGGACTATTGCTTCACAGTGATTTTTCACTACTCCCTGAGAAATGGTAACTGCAACCGTGTCCCGCCGTGTCTCGCTGACTCCTACCTATGTCCCTGCCGCGCCCACCGATTCTTTAGCCGATACCGAGCAGCCAGTGAATCGTTCGGGAACTACCGCACCGGTGATCTGTTTCGCCGCTCGTGTCGCTGATCGAAAAGATTCTATTCTCTTTTTAGCGTGGTACACGAAGAATGGTCCCTCGGTTGATCTACTCGAGAAGTCGCTCTTTTTACACTGACGCTCGCCACCGCACCTTATACGTCAACTTTCTTAGAATTTCTCTTTTATTCCTTTTCGAGTATCGAAACTGTTTGCTCCTATTTGTTCGAAACTTGGTTTGTTAGAGACGTCTAAACTAATTAAAGTTTCTCGCCAATAATCTTCATTTTTCACGAATATATACGATATACCTTTCTATGTAAAATGACAAGGTTTACGAAAGATAGTTTCCAGTTAGTTTAAACCGCAGCCGAACGCCTAAAGTGGGTGGATATGATCAAAGATCTATGAACGATGCGTAGCCGGGTGATAATAAAGTTCGGGCTCATCGCACTCGTTGACGAGTCTCGAAATTTTGATAATATCGTTAATAGCGGGAGCCTGGTTAATTAGCGCCTAATGAATTTCAAATGACGGGGGTTAACGATAATAATAAATTATACGCGATAGGGTATCGAAGCCGATGGCCGGCGCTGCGGTTAAGCAACAGTCGGTACGATTACGCTGGTCCAACTATTGATCACTCATTAATGAAACGATCGTCTGATACGTTCGCCGAGTTTCTACCGCGCTCAAGTATCATACACCGCTGGCACACACTTGACAGCTCAATATTTCACCGTGGTCGTCCGGCCTCGATACAGTACCGAGGACGATTACATCAACCCGTTATTACTGGCAGGATATGCGAATCGGTCAGGACTAATATTAATCTCGACCTGAATAATGTACGGTTTAATCACATCTGACGACCACGATACTATTTTCGAAGGATCTTTTCAATTTTCTTTTCGGATCTCTTAGATCGTTCTCATTGTCAGTGACAAAATTCGCTCCGAGAACGAGGCAATCTTTCTCGATAAATCAAGCGAAACGTTCAATTTCTTTTGACTAATGTCTTCCACGTGTAAACAGAAAAATTCACGGCTATAAGAACTACCGTGCCCTTCTTCTTGCCTCTCGAATTCCCATCAATAGAATTGAAAGAGCGTATGAAGGTGTTCGTTGATGAGGAATACAATAAGAATCCAATACGACGAATATAGATACGTTTCTCTTTTTTTATCAACTCTATCATGTCACGTAGACGCGGAATTCCGTGAAAAGATGTTCCTGGAAACTGGGAAAACATGGAAAGCTAGGGAATTCGTTCACGGAAGGACGATCGTGGCTGAGCGAATCTTCATCCACTGAAAAAGGCTCTTCCTTTCCAACCTTGTACACGTGTTGTGGCAGTTTCATCCCTTTGATAACGAATTTTCGCTATTTCACCGGGTGAATGCATCGCTCTAATGATTTCATTAAACGAATGTTCGTGGTCAGTTATTTACAGAGAGAGTTTATTTCTCGTTTCAGCTACACCTGTCGGAATATCATTTTTGTTCCAATTCGCTACACATCCGCGTGCCTTCCTTTTGAACCGTGATGCTCGTTGTATCAAGCGAATCACTGCCATGAAACACTCCTAATTAGCTTAATTAGAGCTTTCACATTGCCTTGAAATGCTAATGGAATTATGCTGGCGTTCATCTTTACGTTACGAGGCAAAAAACGCGGCGCGTAGAGTAGGGGAAAAAAAGATAAAAACATCGGTTGAGAAAGAGAGAGAGAGAGAGAGAGAGAGAGAGAGAGAGAGGAGAAAAGTGTAAACGGAGAGGGAATGGATGAAAGAGTGAAAGAGGAAAGAAACGGCGGGGAAAAAGGCCGCAAATTCTTTTCCAGGTCAAAGGGTTCCTTTCACGTCATCTGCCGTGTGCTCGAGAGCCGCTGAAAATAAAAACGATCTCGCGAAACGTCTTTTCCCTCTCGGCTCTTTCCAAGCTGGACAAGCGAGCCACGAACCCCGTTTCCACAGGGGGCACTTCATTTTTCCACTGCGATGGAAACATGCCTCTGGCGGCTATCCCCTTGATTTCACGTTAATTCGACTCGCACATGATTCATGAGCCACGTATTACTGGTCTTCTAAATGAAATCATATAGCGAAAGTGCCGTAGAGCACTGTGCGCCTGCCCGATGAAGCTACCCTCTAATTAGATGGTCAAACGAAAAATGCAAGCGTCGTAAAATTCGCGTAACAGGATCTTAGCGACTCGAGTGATTTGAGGACTTCAGGTGTTCAGTGACTTACCGATCTCCAAGTATTTCTGGTGCACTGGATCGTATTGATCCCACGTCAAGCTACGGAAACGGCTTTTCTCCCGGCTGGCGAGCAGAAGCGTATCGTTTCGACTGTGGTGATCGATCACGTTCGGGTTCCTGCAAGGAAAGCGTAAATCGTTGTTTAGATACGTACGTATGCACATGGAGACTTGTTCGAATAGCCCGATCGCAGTTCCACCGACTGCTGCTCAGTCGTATTTCACTCTGCTTTCTCTTCGTATTCGAAAGATATTCTCTACGTGTCCTATTACTATTCCTCACAATTCATTTACGTAAATTTCAAGTGATCTATTTGACAAATGGAATCTTACATAAATCCAGGATGTCTTCCAGCAGTGGAATGTTCAACCTTCAAAGTATCCGTTTTTTTAAATACAGCTGCGCTATTTTCAGGATATGCCCATTTATTCGGCGGAAGTGTCTTTGCTTTAAATAATAATGATTCTATACAGCGTTTTGTTTCATTTTTATACGTTATCTTATAGAAACGGACAGAGATCAAAATGCAACGTTTATATCGACGGTATTATTTAGATAATTAACTGAAAGCAACGTGTTTCTGCCGATAGCAGTGAATAAATCGAATAATATACTCTCTATCGATGTCTCTTTATCATACTAGCAAAGACAGATCGAAGCTTCCTAAGCTGTATGGTTTGTCTCAAATAGCATGCTTGTCACGTTACGCGATGATGACCAAACTAATCGAAGCGCAGTCTCCGGTTGTCGATACTCGTTAACCTTTCCGGAAAATGAATGGCTTCGAAGGAGGCGCGTCCAATCCGCAGGCATCGACGAATTAACGCAACAAGTAGCGAATCGAAAGTGAATTAAGCCGCGAGCCGCGACGTGCGCTTTGTTCGCGCGTTTCCAGTCCGGCCACGGACAGGCTGGAAGAACACGGCCACGGAATTCAGAATGTGGTCGGCGATTCGCTTACCAGGATTCGGGACACGATCACGGCATAATTCACTATCGAGAACTTTGCTTGTCCGTGGTTCCGTGCATACAAGAGAGGGGTCGTTGTCCCATACTGCGACATCGGTTCAATTACGCGGTTACTTTATCCTGTTTTCTGCAGGTAATACGCAATCAAGCCGTTGTTTACAGGAACAGTACACGCGCTTCTTGCATCCTTTGACGACACTTGAATTTTTCATGGGAATCGAATCGAGATACCGAAGGTCGATTACATTTTTTCCTTGGTATATGATTAGTGGTTTTTGAAATCAGAAACTATGAGAAGTCATGTTGAATTGCGCGATATTGTTAAAAATAGCTGTAAAAGTGTTGCGATAGGATACTGAAAATATAAAAAAGGATGTCGCAGGAATATTAAAATAAAAAATAATTACAAGATGATCGTAAAAAATGTCAGTTTGCAGGAGAGATTTTTATTCGGCAATGTCACACGGATGGCACTAAAGTGATTCGAAAGCTGAAAGCGACGTAGGTGCACGAAACAGATAGCTGCTCGTGTCTCGCGACCTTTTCTGCCTCTAGGGAGGCAGATCTCGGTGTCAACCGATGGAGAACAAACATGCTCTTTTTACGAGCGAGAAAACATGCGGTGAGAGCTTCAGTTTGCCAGCGAGAATTCGATTTTTTCCGACAAGACATATGAAAACCTCGCTTTAAGACAGCTTCCGAACACCGAAAACTCGGGGAAAAATGGTAAACATTGAAAACGCTGTGTGAAAAACGATCCACAAAATTCACAAAGCTCTCAAATCGTTGGAAACAATACGACCGATAGGGAAAGCTGACTGGTCCCATCAACGATGAAAAATCATCCCCTTTTTCGTCGAACGTAATTTTTCAAAGAAAACCGTGCGGTTATCCGGTAACGAATAGCAGCGCTAGAAAAAAAAATTGGATCCCGCATCGAGGTGGTTGGACTTTTGGCGAAGCGGAATTTAATCGACGGAACCAATTGACCGAATTCTATGACGCGCTATGCCGCTTCAAAAAACCATCGATCCGAGTATTCCGCGGCGATAATGGGGAACTGTGGCTGCGTATTATTCGGCCGGACGATTCCGCGAGATTTATAGCTGGGCAGGGGATAAATGTTAAATTTCGTGACGCTTGATTTTGAAGCGGTTTGATGAATCGCTCTCCCAGGCGGCAAAATATTTTCCTGTTTGGCGTATAATCGCGGAAATTGGTCTCGTGGGTTCGCGTGCTAGCTGGAGAATCGCACACAGAATGATCAGGAACGTAAAATATATCGGTCAAGAACTCTGTCCGAGTTGCCTCGGATGTCTCTGGACGCCGCCGGATCAACCTCATCACTCGTAAAACATTTAGAAAAGATCCCAAAATATTAGGTAGTCCTTTGTTTGCAGACCTCATTTAGGATCACGGTGAATTTTAACGAATTTAAAGGAGAAAAAGTAAAGCTGGAGGTGTGTAAAGGTCCCTCTGAATCTGGCAGAGAAAGAATCTCCCATCCGCTTTAATTCTGTAATTAAAGAGGTAAATGGTAATTCTCGGACGCCCCAATTGTGCTACTTGCGTTTAAAGCACCAAGTCCCTGACCCGTTTTCAGCTGAAGTATCTTGAACAGAAGTTCCAACAGGCCAATGTATAGTCACGAATTCGGATTTAGTGGATCAAGTGCTTAAAGAGGCGCGTATCGTGCTGGGATCGAGAAGGAGGTGCAGGCGTCATCGTATTAATTTCTTCGACGGTACAATGCCTAGCAAAAAGGACCTTTCGATCACGAAGATCCTCGACGAACATAATAATTAGAACAAACTGTTTATAGGTGCAACAGGGAACTTGTTTGAAGTAGATTGAGGCAATAAGGTAGAGAGAATCTGTCTATGTTCAGACAATAGTCAGATGAAAATTTCAACAGTAGTGTTGTTGTTTTCTAGCCGCAGTTAAATTACCGTAAATTATCACGAAATGTGAATACAAAGCGCTACTTTACGCCTAAGCTCTTAGACGAATACAATGGAGACATCCTCGAGTTTCAGAAGCTGTTCGCGAATGCTCGAATGAAATTGCGCTTATACTATATGTGTCCTTCCTTTCTGTTCACGACTTCGTAAGCATCCAGTGCAACAATCCGCGTGCAGTGTATCCGACACATAGAGACAGGCAAACGGATAACCGAATGAATAGATCACGTAATCGTGCGGGAGAGTAACGATTAAATGGAAATGCTGCACAATCCAAAAGCTGTGATCCAAATTCCGCGGTATGGTTGCATTTTCGCCAAAGAGATGTTCAACGTGATTTCCTGTTTCCCCCTTTCGTGATTTTACATGTCGGAGTTGATCGATTCCATTCATCAAGGATCGATACTACGCGATGCTAAGACCCTACATTTCAGTCTCTGCTTCAATGTATCGTGTCGAATCTCTGTGATCACTCCGATAGCGAATTCAGACAGGTAAGACAGTGTGCAGCTGTTCCTTATTAGACAAACGCAACGTAGCCAGCTTCAAAGGTAATGAAGCAAAGTGGGAGTGTCTCTACGGTAGAGTAAATGTAAGATAGTATCGGTATAACGTAGGATGGGTTAGTGTATCATTAGACAACGAGCATACCACACGCTACACGTACTATATAAGTACATTGTTCTTGTCGAAAGAAGAATGGCGCGAAAAAGAGTAACAGATTGAACCTAAGCTTAACAGTTACACGCGCGTTTCCACGTTTACCATTTATTACGGACTTTAGTCGAAAATATGTGTGACTTCGAAGTGCAAAAAGGTCCTTGAATTCTTTCGTCGACTGTTTTTCAACGTATTCTGTCGCAGCAGTGTAACAAACTGAATGAGAATTCGAGGTAAGCACGGCACGTGGAAAGCCGTCCCCGTTTTCTTTTCCTCGTTTTCGTTCGCTGTTTAAAGCGCACTTTTATCCGTTTCAACCGAGCGGACGCTCGCCTCCTGACTACCGCCACAAACTTTTCGCACAGCCAGAACAAAAAAATGCTACTCCCCGAGACAAGAACTCTACCAGAAATGGCGGTTCAGTTATAACTTTGCGGTGAGTTAATGTAAACGTTAACGAAGTGCAGAACTTGCGATGAACAAAAAGTCGAAGTTCACGGATATACCGATAAGGGAAATTTAAGATTTCAGCAGGAAGAATGGCAAGGTTGCGGCTTATGAAATAAAACCATGGATATCTATAAGTTTTTGTGTAAACATCGTTCTTCTCGCATGAAATAAATTAAGAAATTAGCAACTTCCCGATATGCTCAATTTTCATGCCGTTAATTATGCTGTCTAGAAGATCTCTATTCTATTATTATTATTAATCTGAATATCATTGAATCGTTGCACAAAACGAAATCTGGCAAATTCGGTAGCCGATTTGGCGATGATCCAAAGGATTCGAAGCTGTGATGGCTTCAAGATTGGCCCGGCGGTGAGTGAATAGGCAGCCGTAGGAAAGTTGGCAAGCGATTCCAGTCAGCCGACACCTCTCCTCGAGACTTTTTTCGTGTTGATTGTAACTTCGTAGGTGTGTAGCTGTCAGCTTGTTCCTCGTAAGCTGATGGGATTCGGTTAGACGTGACAAGCTTGTTTCAGCGTTCGCACTTCTTCAGCTTCGCGATCAAATTCACACGAAGATCGGATACTAAATGTAGGATATACATCGGATATTAAATGTAGTTTGTTCTAATCTAGTACAGATGAGATTTGGTGATTTTACCAAGATGCTAGAGCACGATCCATGTAGAGATTTGTAAAAAAATTTTAATCGGCTCCTACTAGGAAGGATAAAAATGACTTGTGATCGTTTGATCGTACATTGATCTATTTCATTTATCCTAAGTGCAAATTCCCTTTAGAATCCGTTTATTGTTTATGTGAGATAGAACGTATATAGTCTTCTTTAATTTTATATTATACAAAGTAATCTGTATCCAACGTCATTGTTTCAACGTTACTCATAATAATCAGCATTCATGATCATCGCTGTCGCACTATCGTAAAAGCGCTTTTCATTTCCTCTAGAAGCAAATCGTTGATTCGCCACCAGGTGAATGAGCAAGCAAATCCAAGCACATTTAATCACAGATAAATTTCATCGTATGAACCGCTCTCTATTATCCGCGAATTAATGACATCGAACGGACAAAGTTTCATTTCCCAAATGTACAGTACGGATCGCGACAGAATTTCAGGAAGCTTGTCTTTTCATCTAGCGGAAGTGTGAAATGCCGCGGCTACAGGACCATCTCGTCCAACGAGCGAATTATTTCGATTAAAATTGCTTCGCGATTGATCGCACACCATCGATTCCGGTAACGAACGATTTTCCACTGGTAATCCCAGTCCACTGTGCTGCGATTTCATTCAACGAGCCACTTCTTCTATTTCCTTTTTCAATCACTTCCGCTTTCCGCCAAGATAGAAACTATTTGTTATTCAATGGCGCGAAGGAGACAACGAATACGACTTGACAGTGGAAAAAATAGACCGATTGTCTGAAATTTTGTTGAAAGATCGCGGAGCAAGTAAAGCTGCGTGCACGAAGAAAAAATGTCGAAAGTCCGGCATTTCTGTCGCTGGAAAGCTATGCATTCTGTCGTAATTACAAGCACTAAATCAACGTTATAACTTGCTACGACGGTTTGCCTCCCCCTCAATTTCGCCTTCTCTTTCCCAGCGTGTCGTTAGCACATTCTTGGCCGCCGCACTGCAGAATTTCCTGCTGATACTGGCGAAAAAGCTTCATATTCGGGCTTAACACCCGCTTTACGATGCCACGAACATCGGATGGGGACAGTTCCATCCCTTCCTAGGCTAACCCGTTTCACGCATACATCTTGAAATTGTACCAGCCATTGCAAACGAAACATGCTGGAATATTCTCCTTTCGACCATTTTTCGATCTTCATTGTTCCATGGCGATCTCAGCGCTGTTAAAATTGCTGGTTTCACAGAGTTTGGGAACGACCGATATCCTTCTCTATGACTCAGGTTACTTCATTAATTCTTTGGTTTCTAACTCTTCTAAGTTTTTCCCGTTTTCTTTTATTTTATGGTTCTCTTCCTTCTGCGTACAACTTGATTTTTGTACAGAAGAGAATCCCAGGCATATAATAGATGCTAATGATAATCTGTTCTAGAGATCTTCCAAGTTTAGAGTCAAAACTGTCGTGTCACAAAGAAACTCTGGCCAAAGTTTGCGCTGATCTAAGAAGGTCCACTTTTCTTTATTAATCCCGCAAGAGAATTGAAGACACTTTCAACGTTTTTAGTATATGGAATCCACGTTAATTAGACCTTCGCCAGATTAATGAAAACGCTAGAGTTTGACACGGAAAAGAAGACTGTGAGCCCTCCAGGTGGCTTTAACAACCCACCTTCATTTCTTTCTTCGTTTGCCGGGCTCACAATAATTATGGTAGTCGTACGATCGCGTTCCCAACTCTCTTCCCCATTCCCTGTGTTTCAACCTCGCTACGAAGGGTTGCTTCGTGGTCGTTGGAAGATAGGTGGTGGCGGGTCGAGTTTTAGTCCGGGAGAATATTAAAGTTTGCTCATTAACCGCTGATGCATTGCCCCCGTCCACCCTCACGGACAGCGACACGCTGCTCTAAGAAAGAGGGTCGACCCTTTTCTCGCGGCAACGCCGCCGCTTTACAAAACGAATGTTGGCCGACGTGTGTCGGCAATTTAATTAAACAGATATTGATTCTACGTCGGAGACCTGAATGAATATTTCCGTTACAAAAATAGTTTTAATAAATTGCCTGATAGGCGGTTGGAATTTAGTACATGAAAGTAGCGGAGATATATTTGTCTTATTTTCTATCGAAGGTTATTCCTAAAAAAAAAAAAAAAAAAAGAAAAGAATTGCTCTACAGATAAAATTACAGGAAACATCGCAATCGAACAGTTTCCGACACCGAGGAAATTAATTCAACAGCGAACGCGTAATACGAAATCAGTCGAGGAAACGCTAATGATTCCCAGGTGAAAAGGTAAAGGGCGGAATTCCAGAACGGACTGGTGTCGCTAATGCGGTCGTCACATCGTCAGTTTCATAACGCGAAACGTGGTCACAAAATCTGCTCGGTTTCCGTTTACGAAATGCGTTTAGAGAACGATAACGCAACAGCGGGCGGTACGAAGCTCAATTACGCGCTACCTGGATCTGTGTGTACCGTAAATTGCTATCAACGGTTTTGTGTACGCGGTAAAATTGTCTCGACCAGCTCTACATCGTTCCGAAGAAAATGTCCCATAAAATTTGCATGTTTTTCTATAGTAGGATTCCGGAAACTCTGTTTAATTTAAAAGGTAACGCATCGTGGTACTTATAGTATTTTATAGCCTGTTAATGTTACAGCAATGATCGCACTTGCGCGCTTGCTAGGGTTAATAATGGAATTCACGCGTCGCTGAACAACCGGACCCGCTGATTTATTATTGAATTAACCCATTCATTTGCGCGCCATCGATGCGGAATTCCCGGCTACTGTTGTACCGGTGCGCGTGAAATTTCAAACTTTGCAGAAGCGTTTAGCAATCTTGCGACATCTACGAACAGAAAAACGTCGCTGATAGTAATCGAACGACGCGCTCAATGGACATCGAAATAATATCGTGCCCATTAACCATGGAGCTTTTGCAGTTCTAAATCGTACACTCACAAGCCGATAGAACGCGGAATTAATCGAATTCCCGTTGCTATTGAACGTCACTGAAACGATACGCGTAAAATTGCTCGTTAAACTTAGAGAATGATATTCGGACATGGGTTATCGTGATTGAGTTAATTAAATTTCCATAAAACTTCCAATTTTTCTGTTTTTTAAGTACCGATTACATTTCATTTCGTATATATTCGCCAAGGTTTTCACGATATCGGATGGTTGCAAGGGTTTTGCGATATCCGTAGCAATCAGTGACTGTTACGATTCTTAACGGAAAGCCTTGTTAACTAGGTACACAGTGTAATTACCCCTTTGTCACGCGCATGTAAACCTTGAAGGGGTAGCTATTGGCTAGTCATCGTTAAATGTTTCGCTTCGCGTAATTAGTAACATTTAGATTCGAGCAAAGTTGCCGATAGCACGGCACGGTAAAACTTTGTTGTCTCTTATTGGAGCGTTATTTGCAATTTAAACGACACAGCTAATGGACGTGGAGCACGTAATAAGTCGCATGTTACGATCGAGCCATCTGGCGTGTGTCGTGCCACCGGTGCCGAATTCGTTGCACGAAATCACGTGCTCGTTCTCACAATGTTCGGTCAATTGTCAATTAACTTACGATATAATGGCATTTAATGTTGGCGATAGATCGAATTCGGAATTATACGACTGCGAAAGAAAGTACTTAAAAGATCGCTCTATCCATTTTCTCAATATATCTGTTATATGTTTCTTATCCAAACGATCTCTGTACTTCTAGGAATATTTTAAAAAATTCTTTTCGATTTTTGACATTTTACATCATTGGTAGCAAATTCATGACATATTGCCCGTCCTGCAAGGAATTTCTTTATCCACCGGAATTATCGAGATCTCGTCGTTCCCTTCCTTTTTCTACGAGACGATCTCAGCTTCTCTTCGTCGCTCGCGCGGTAACCTCGTAGCATCTATTGATTCGCTTTCTCTGTACCGCCCTGTGCCACCCCTCGATCCATCCATCCATTATGCATACCGCAAGAGAGGAAGACCCATCTAACCGCCGACTTACCTGTTGCAAGCTACGGTAGAGAGGGGTTTGCGGAATTCCCAAAGAACATTTGGTGCTCCGTGTAAAGGACTCAGGCACAAAGCTGCGAAGAAATTATGCTTTCCGATGCTCGCGATTGAAGATTTAACCGAATAGTTTATGCAATCTGACTGAACTTTTAAGTCCGTTAAATTGGCTCTATTTGAATATTTCGTAGCAAGACACGGGTAAATCATTACGTGTAATAGCACTTTTCATATATTCTTCGATTCTATGCTTCATCGTTCACTTTTTTCCATCCTGTATTTTTTACGTGATTACTAACACAGCATTGCATGAAGCAACAATTCCGTGGCTCCAGACTGTAACCCTATATTCTTTCTTAAGTTTGTATGCTTATTTCCTTTTCTCGATGAAGTTCCTTCCTCTTGTTAAAATCTCTGCACTTTTCCGCCACTTTTTTCGTCACGTTTCGTCTCTTCTTCACACTCCTCTGCTAGTATCTGTTTTGCTCTAGCTAGTTTTACTTTACGATGCTGCTTCCGGAGAGTCAAGAAAATGATATAAACTGATGCTGCAAACTTTTCCGGAAACTGGTATCACCGCTGAGTATTCCACGCTTCCAAGTTTCGCCAATAATCTCCTCTCTAGTCGCGACTCTTTGCTAGGTTGAGGTAGTATCAGTACTTACAGTATATCTTATAAAAATCTTGTAAACCAGATTTGTCGGGTTTACGACCGAGGAAAGGCAAGAGAAGAATTTTGCAACTGCTATTTAGCAACTATTACTTCTGTAATGTACTTTCTCGTATTTTTCACAAATTGCCTCGCAACAAAGTCTAAACTCGTCAATTTCTACCATATTGCCTCCTAAATCATCAAACTGCGATAATTTCGTGGCAATTTGCTTTTCGTCTCGGCGAGAATCGCGCATGACCAGCTGGCACGGCATTAACGACCGGCCAGCGGCGAGTCCATGGTAAATAGACGTATAGGATACGGTGCCTGTAAACAATAATTTAGCATAATCGCGCGGACTAAACGTTACGGCGGCCCAATAACCGCGAACGTGGCAATCGCAAACAGTGTCGCGGCACTGGCGTACTTTACTCTCGTAATCCGCTGGCAAACACAGTATAATACAGACATACGTGACAACGACCCCTCGAAACTGTCCTTAATGCCCTTCGCCCTGCGCTTCCGAGAACAGCGTAGGGTAAGACCTGTATTAAAGCTTTCGATCTTCCTGACCTTCGAAGAATGGAAATTATTCTTCTGGTTTTACGGTGCAATTACGTGTAAAATCGATCGTAATAGAATCCGTGGGGGGTTGATTTTTCGAAGGCGAAATTGGTAGGTCTTGACGAGGGCGGTTTCCGTGGTAATAAAAGAAAATTATGCTTTTACTCCGACACATGGTTTCTGTTGGCTTTCTTCCGTCGCTTGGTTTTCTTTCTCCCTTTCTCCTATTCTTCTTTTCTTTCTCCTCCGTCTGCCTTTCCTCTTACGACTTCACTTTCTTCGATCCCTCCTTTTCTTTCTTCTCTTCCTCTTTTTCCTGTATATCCAATCCAGAGTAACAACTACATGAACATCTAGTAGACATATTGCAACTATTCTTCGTTGACAAGCTTCATTGACGACGTGCCCGCTCGAAAATATTTATAACAGAGTATCTGCAGAGTATTATACCTGAATATTTCTTCATTCTTAGTATTCATTATCGAGCAACGTATTCTTCTCGTTTCATTGAACAATTACTGTTAGTCAACACGCAAAGTAATCGTCGTTAATGTATCAGCTGTGTTTAAACATCGTAAATCCAGTGATAGGTGTTAGAATCAATGTCGTTGTCCATTAAAGCTGGACCATGCAATAAATAACGCGGAGGAGCGCACTTAAAACTTTGCAATCGCATTAGCACGTTACGGGACAAGGTTAATTTCATCGGTCATCCCTCCCCTCAACCCATTCCCACCCCATCCCTGCCGTGAGCAATTATAGCCCCTTTGATATCTCCAGATAATAGCTTATTATACGGTAACGTTGTTCGGCCGCGTACACGGGCTCACAAATTTCAAATACCTACGATATCGATTTCGTATTTATTATCGCTCTACTGGTAACGTAGTTTATCATAATTTACGGCAAATAGGGCCGACCCCATGCCATCACACGTCGTAATTCAGCCCTGACTGACGCTAACTCCGTGGGATTATCCCTTCTGCCCACCTGGATTCACCTCGTCACGCTGGCCTTCCTGGACCATGCTGGTTTAGTCGGCATTTTTTTCTTCTCCCTCGTCATCCTCTATTCCGTGTAATTGACAGAGATGATGGATCCATCATACTTTCGTTGATCCTTTATTACTTGTGATAACTTGTTCACGAATTATCTTATGTCATTGAATCTCTCTTTGCTACTTCCTTACAAGTGACAGCTTTGCTCCTCGATAACTTCGACCAATGTCTTGTCGAAATTTCCGTCCTATCAAATACAGTCGAGTTTTATAAATCACCCGAGAAATTAAGAATTGCTGATACAGGCTCGATGAAAGAAGCATATCGTATCCAGCAAATAAAATTCAGTTTACCAGCTATCTCTGTTATCGTATGGCAATTTGTATCTCCCCTCTGTATATTACGAAGAATTCGCGCAAGATTTTCGCACCCGCTCGGTGGCGGTTACAGACACTGGTTTTATCACTGTACGTATGGTAATGGAGGGACGAGGGGTTGGGAGGGAATGAAAGTTTCTTGCCAATAATGGAAATGGAGAGCGCATTCAAATAGAGATTGCACCGTGTGGTAGATTGCTGGGACGTGGTACAAAGCTCGGCCAGACGACGTGGATGCTCTTCTCTTCGTCCAGAGACTTTTTCTCCTCTCAAAGAGAAAGAGCCGGGTCCCAGAATAAGGCTTTTGTCAAGGTTATGTCTCGAAACTCGTTCGAGCAAATTTTTCGCTCAGGGACGATGTCTCTCTTGTGCATGTTTCCCCGTCTTCTTTTCCTTCTTCTTTTCGTTCCCGTTCTCTGTGCTTTTTCTTCTTCACAGAGGAGACAAAGTTCCTCTGGAAACAGTATCGATAATGTTTGGAGCGCGTTTCGACATCATTGTAAAAACAAGGTTAGATAAGAACAGTTTCGTAGCGAAGATTACGATCGAAATATTATGATTAATTCGGATAAAGAAGGTTTCTTTAAAAAATACTGGATACGTTCTTTATCGGTTGACTAGCGCGAAAAAACGCGGAACGACGTTTCTTCCAGTCGATTCGACGCAAAATTACATTTGTTCTAGGGAGCTCGTCTTCCCTAATCGAAACTTCTGGTCACTCGGCTTGGTGAGAAATATACGCGAAAGAGAAAGAGACTGATGGTAATTTCTCGCGTGTCGTCCGGAGAAATCGGACGCTGAACTCGATCGTACCATGGACCATAAAGTTAGCTAAGGTTACACGTGACTGATCCTTGAATCGACAGTTTACTGGTTTCCCTTCGGTTTTTCCCTTCAACCGCCCTCCTACTCTTCCTTTTCTTCTTTCCTTTATCCTTCTGAAAAGAGAATGAAAAGGAGGACAGAGTCGAGGAAACCGGAAACTGGACGAAGCATCGGCTTAAATCGTTTCCAGAGCAAGTAGTAACAGGCCGCGTACGTCCAACACAACGAACGACTTTCTCGAAGTGGAAAGTCATAGGGTTGCGAAACTCCTCCATTTGCCTGGGAGTCATAGACGGAGAGAGAAGAAAGGGACGGGATCGAGGTTGGATGGAGCAAGAATCATGGATTGAAATTTACTCGGAAAGTTTGCCACCGAGGCGCTCCTTGCTTCCGAGCAAAAACCGGAACGGAAGTAAATATGTCACGCTCGATTCGCGCTCGAGTAGCTGGCCAAGAGAGGACCGTCTAGAGCTTCATTTTTTCTTCTACGCTAGTTCTTTGCCTTCTTTTTTTCCACGAAGAATGCACGAGTACCCCCTGTGTATTCTGTCTTGAAAATCGAGTCACTGTGGAGAAGAGTACCATGGGAAGTCCACTTTTCTCGTTCTTGCTTGCCTCGTCGAGTGTTTAGTCCACAATGTAACTGGGGCCAACAGAAGAATATTATCGCGCAATAATGATTTTAAACGATATCGCGACTGTAACTTTAATTTACGCTGTTGGACATTGTTGGAAACATTTTTTCCAACCGCACGGTACACGTTGCGACATAATTTGCTCGTTCTCGATCGGGATTAAACGATATCTGCGATAGTACAGCGATCTACTAAATAAAACAAAATGCATCGTGGTCGCGATAAAAAGCAATTTCAAAAGCGAATCCGCGCGGTTCATCCCGGCATGTGCATGAAAGATAGCCGGATTGCCGGAAATCGAAATTTCGTTATCTCTTTGTTCGCAAACCGCTGTCCTGGATAACTCCATTCGGTCTAGTCCGTTTAAATGCTAATTTTATTTAGATATTACACAAACAACCAGGCCTCTGATGCGTTTGTATTTGTCCTCGTTTAGTTCATGATTAACGATAAGAGTAAGAATCATGCTCGCGTTCTAATAGGTAATAGGAGTAATTTTCGTACGACTTTATCAAAAACGATCTTGTTCTCGTGATACTGAATAGTGTCTTTCATGAAAATCAAGCAATATTCTCAGAATTTTTCATCTTTTCCAATACATATAAGATAGTGGATGAAGTCTTCATCGTAATTGCTTCTTATCTTAAATATTTAGCTTTCATACCAATAGTGAATTACTTATCCATCGTTTGTAATGCAATATGTAAAAAAGGAGGATTCGATTGAAAAATGACTTTTATAGGCTAAATCGATCCTGTCACGGAAAAGTAAGTTCAGAAATCAGTTTGCGCTTGACTCGGAAGAGGTCGATTTTTCGTGTGAAAATCGTGCTTGTGTGCATAATCCGACACTCTGGCCCTATAAGCGACGAAACGTCGACTATTTTCTGCTCGTTAATTAAACGAACGATCAAAAAGTAGTGGATGGAACGAGTGGATGCTCGTTTCCAGGCCGAATTAGCAATCACTGCGTGCTGATTGCGAGTCGAATCAAATCTGGTTCGAAGCGGAATTCGGACGCGTGCCCTTTCACCCGCAGCCAGGTGATTTTAATTGCTCCCCAGCGGGAAAAGCGAGGAAGAGGAGAGTAAAAAAAGCAGAGAATCCAGATCATGGGATTTAACGATCCGAAATGTACGTTTGCGAAGACGTACTTTGTTCTGACACGCACTCAGCCTCGATCGAAACAGTCACGCGATTAGTTCGTATTATTTTAGTACCGTCCACTTTACGATTTTCTGACAGTTTATTCATTTACCAAAGGAATACGGAAAACTAGAAAATTGGTACTATTGAAATTTGATATAAAATATCTTTGTTGAATAAAAGGCGAATATAACATTTTTTCCGCAACTAGAATAGAAAAGAAATATGTGTAAACGTGCTATTGACCGTTTGAGTTCAATATTTCGGCTATATCTTTGCCTCCGCAAAAGCTTTAATCGATCTTCTGTATCCAATGAAAATCGGGCCGCTTTCATCGCGATAAATCGATCGTTTATTTTGGGCGGGCCGCGACGGTGCGCAAAAATTACGAGCCGTCGATAGGATTATTCGGGAACACGAATTCGATGGGACACAAAATATCAGACGTAAGGTTTAGCCCGGTTGAATTCAATGTATCGTGTTATCCGTTAATCGGGCTTTAGCCCGTGTCAGCTGCATTTTATGTTTTACAGGGGCGAAAAAGGGAAACAGATAGAAAAGGATCCGTCTTCTATATCTAGTCTTCGTCGTTTCCTTCGAAAAACAATTTCTATCGAATCTTCTGTGGGTATCTTAGAAATCTATCACTCGGAAAATCTTTCCTTCGCTTCCAACAAGCAAAATGCACATTCCAAATTTCTTCGAATAGAAAGATCTCGGAATCCCATTAAATTCTCGAAATCCATCACCAAGTATTTCCATAGATTCGTCCAGGCCCCGCGTAGATAATCGCGAATGAGGAAAAAGATATTCTTTCGCTGCGTAAAACATTCCGCTCATCGATATTCCATTTGCGATGTTCGACGTCACGTTCGACCACGCAGATGGTCTATGAGAGAAGGATCAGCTACGTTGGCACGATCGTGTCGCACACCGGAAACAGCACATTTGGTCGAACACTCCTTTACGAGGAAGTCATCCAATTTTCCTATAATCCTCGGCAGCTTCTTCCCCGGGGACTGGTCCGCGGCCTGATACACAGGTTGAAAACGAAACTCTTCGTCCTTATCGTTTCTCCTTCTCCGGAATCCCCAAGATCCGGTAATAATACATGAACACAGAACATCAGTCGCGGTGAACGAATTGAAATTTTCATCATCCGCTCTTCATCTGTATTCTTGATGTGGTTTTAATGTAAAATACCCATCTCGAGTCGCTTTCAGTAGACAATAGACTGTTTTCGTCGATTGCGATACAACGTTTGAAATATTCCTACGGAAGATGGAAGATTCCTGCTAAGGGTCGTATAATACTTGATCATATTGTATCAAAGGCTACCTCGGATTTGATAATTGACTTATCTGGATATTAGGTTTAACAGGGGATCGTTCGAGCTTTCGGACAGGAGTTTCCACGTTTCCAGAGAAGATGTTTCTTTAGGATCTGATAAAGCAAACATCTGAAACGCAAGTTTCCGCTGATCAACTTCAGCGATATTAATTTCGTGAAATAGTAAGGGAGCGAAATAATTTTCTATTTGCCTTAGGGGTACGCAGTAGATAATCTGTATTATTCCAAGCCAGACTCGATTTGTTCCGTAGTTCCACGCGAATTTCCGCAGATTTCCCCTGAACGTCATCTAAGCGAATTCCTTTAAAACGAAAAACCAGCCGACCGCGGAAAATATCGACCGTCGGATGAAAGATAGCCACGCGAGAGTACAGAATCTACGAATTCACTCCCCGCCGTGCAATACTCGGGGAAAATCGCCCCTATTTCACTTGTACCGCGCTTTGTCGATCGTTAGAGGCACGATCATAGATCGCTACCACCGCAAACGAAAATCGTATTACCGCGTATCAATTCACGACATTACTGCCTGGCCACGGGTGTGCTTGTACACGCGCACAGACGAAAAAGGTGTCTATGTGCTTCGGGGATGTATCGACAAAGTGAAATTTACGTCCCCCGAAGCGAGAGCCGCACTGAAATATTATCGGTTTGCTTCGAGCTCGCGTTTGCATATTCATGCGTGGTTGGTCGACAAGGAGGGAAAAAACTATAACGTGGCAAAGGGAAAAAAAGAGAGGGGAAACGATAGAAACGAAAACAGAGAAACTGTAGAACGAGAAAGTGCGCGATAGGGAGACAAAAGAGGATACGGAAGAACTTGACGGGCTACAGAAAAATATAGAAAAACGGAGTCTCAGAAGACCTTGCAGAGAAGTATATAGCGGTAGAAACCGAAATAGAGAAACATAGCGGGCAAGAATGTGAACGCGGTGATTTCAGAGAGAGGAGTAAACAAGAATTTAGTGAAATGAAGAAAAATACAGAGAAGAGAAACACGAGGAAGAGTGGCAAGAGCAACGAGATACAGGGAGAACTACACGAGGACCCGGACAGAAAAATAGAGATGGGACAATGGTTGACATGGAAATAGAAAAAATGCGGTAGAAGAGCGAGTGTAAAGAGAAGAAAAGATATAAAAGGAGCTGAATTTTCGCATGTGTCGTCGATGACTTGCTAGTTTCACAGACAAATCTACTCTTTTCATTCTTTCGGTTTATTTAGAGATGTAGCCATATACGTACGCTGTGGTAAAACGCTGAATCATCGTTGCCGAAAAATGTCATTGTCCCCTGCGTAGAAACGTCTACATGATGCATTAACAGGGTTAAAAAGAATATTTCTACGCGAGAATATTTATACGAAATGGGACGGCGAAAAATGGCGCGCGTTAGAAGAACATTAGTCACTTATGTGAATAGTGAATCAGACGATTGGAAAAATGGCTCGTTGTTTTGTAGCCACTTTATGAGTTTATTCATGCATAGCGCTGTTGAAGAAAAATTTCAGCAAGGAATGCCAGATATTTCAGCAAAGTCTGTGTTCTTTATGGAAGATGTTTGAGGGTACAATAGTTCTACCCTTGTATTATATTTTTCTTAACAGCGAACATACGTGGTACTTTCATTAGATGAGCAAGACTTTGTGGAATTCGTATAAAACAACGCGGAAATTTGATATGTAAAAGATGCAAGAGAGAGGCGAATTTGATGAAAAGGGAAGGTAAAGTACCAACAATTTAACAAAGCAACACTATTGCTCCTTCGACCGTGATTAATTATATAGAAAATCTAGAATGCTAGTAATTTAACAAGTAATTTGAAGTTTTGTTACGTGTTTCTTCCAACAAGAAATTTCACAGTTCTGTTAAAATTTGATTGTTGCTGACTGTGAAACAAAAAATGTTTCCAGACATCTGTGTCACGTTGGGAAACCTGCAACATTGTAGTGGCCAGAGTATCACGTAGGATTCCCATGTACGTGGCTGTATCTAAACTCGTAATCGAAATTACTTCTTGTTATTGTACGTCTTCTTGCCGCAGAGAACGTGCTGACGAACATGCACCGGTTATGCGATTAATTGTTATTCGATACTTATATCCAATAAATGCAATTTCCAACAGTTTTCGAACATTTATGGCATTTCTCTAATTTTACGACTGTTTTCATTGCATATAACGAGTTTCGATGTAGCTAACGCGAAGGATTCTAACAATGAAGGATTCAGAGAGATGGAAATGAATGTTGAAATGAAATGATTTAATTAATAATTGTCGGAATGTTCGAATGGTAGGTAAAAAGTTTTAAATCGTTATTGCACGTTTCTTTGGATCACGAGGACTTCTTTGAACTAGCGACGAAAAATCGAGGTGGTACTCGTGAAAAGAATGGTTTGGTAGAAAATTGACACAGTTCCCTGCAACGAATGTAAAATACAAAAGAAAGAATATTAACGCGGACTCATTAAGTGGAAGCACTCGGAAGGAAGGCAGCTTCCTGTTTAATGTTTTAATCGCAACCTTAAAGCTCACGAAGAGCAGACTTTAGAAGTCGGTCACCGTCATAAAAAATTACTATTCATTTTTTAAAAGCTTCGGTTGATCAGGAAGTACCAACAGGCTTTAATTAACGGAGACCGCGCCACGAAAAATATTGGCGCTGTTTCGAACCGAGATAGACTGACGAAAGCGTGATTCAATTTCGTAAAATACAACCTGGTCAACTATAACGAATCGAATATTTAAAAACTCGGTGGAATGAAATCAATCGAACTGAAATCAATGGTGTCCAATGGTGCAAACCGCAAAACCGACAGCAAAAATAACAATAATTATAGCCGCGTGAACGTTTCGAAGCGGAAGAAAACAGGGAAAAAGATTCAGTCGGCGTAAACGTGTGTTTGATGTCCAGGTAAATTCTCAATTACACTCATAAATGTTTCATTGCGACCTTTTTGAATATGTAAGCGTGTCCGTATCGTAGTTTTGCTCGACTGTTATCGATTTGTATCTGTTGATCTTGTATCAATTTCGCACCGGATAAAGATGCGGTAATAAAAATATAATTCATTCATAAAACACGATCGTGGGAACTCGGCGATATAACACCACGGGAAATACAATTTTTTTCATTCGTAAATTTAAATTCCATACTTTCATTTTTCCACGAGATAAACCTATATTTCAACTCTCGGAAAACAGAAAAAAAAATCGTTGGATTTTTCCAATTTTGCACAAACCTTTGTAAACCACTGGCATATATCAAAGAACCACTTTAAAATCCCTTGTATTTAATTTCGCGATTGAAAAATGCCTTGAATCTCGATGCGCTAGCCGTCGGTATGAAGAGTGAATTGCGCCCTCCGCGTTCGCTGTTCTTCGTTAATCCGTAAATTTGAATATCGTCAATCCGTGGCTCGATCAGAAATTCGGCGCAAGCGTAGAATGCCGCCCCTGCGATGGTATTTGAAAAATATTTTCGCACTAATCCTCGGCCTCGTCTGTTCCCTCTCTGTCATACTTCGTTTCTTTTTGCTCTTCGGCCCACATCGTTCATGAATATGGAAAATCAGACCTTTCGGTGACGCGATCCGCATCTCTCTCTCACCTTTTTCCGCATTTTTTTTTTCGTTCGTCCCGCGGATCGCAAATTGATTCCGCGCAAGTGGTGCCACGTCGCTGTTGATTCAAAAGGTGAAAGAATTAGTTTGCATTGGGGCCCGCTCTCAGATCAAAATTCAACCATCGCTGAATGGTCGCCGTCGTGGAGAAGAAAATGATTATTTTCGCGCGGTTCACCTGAGATTAAGGAAATAATACGTACGACAGCTTTGTCACGACATTCCAAACAGAAGAGTTCGGAGAATGATTCACCACTGCATCGATGACTTTTCATTTTCATATCCTAAAGTTTCGCTATTTTATCTTCCGACAGTTATTCCGAACAAAAGTAGGAATTCTTACGTACAAACGTTCTAAAAGAAAAAGTAATACTTTCCGAGCTGAAAGTCGGTTTTGTTCAACAGGATCTTAAAGATCGAAGTCGTATTAAAATTTTTACTTGTAAGACGATTTCTTATCTCGTGTTCAAATAGAAAGATATCAGTAATGAAAATGCCAAGCATCCTTAGCTAATCAGTTTGATGTTCATAAGAAAAAACGTAGGGTCGATAGGTAGAACTAGCACTTCAACCATCGATCAAGAACTCTACTCACCCAGTTCTGACAAAGTTGGCGAAGTACTGTAGGATGCTCTCGGAGAGTGCTACTTCAGACCTGGTGTAGTTTCTGGGGAAGTGACCGAAACCGTCCACCAACGGTGCTCCGAAGACGAATGGTAATTCCTCGCCATGGACAGAGCCCATCTTCTGAAAGCAAAAACGAACGGAACTGGTTAAGTTCACTCTTCAATGAAACATCGATGAACTTTCATCTGAATCGCAGTAGACATTGGTCGCATGATAATTGAAAGATATAGGTTAGCTTGTATTTCAAGAGGAACATAAATAGAAAGCTATTACTTGGAATCTAACTTTGAATTTTGCGAATAAAGAGCATGTTTAAACCACCCTGGTGACCCATTTCTCATCGCACACCCAACTTGCAGAATCCCAATGCCACAACCTTTCCGTAAGCCAGAAACTACAGCTACTCGTCGCGTTTCCTCGCTGCTTGGCAATTATTCGCTCGATGGAGAAATCTACGAGGCAGTAATGCGTTGCTTATCGGCCCCAGGAGGGATTTACGAAACGGTAGACCGGATTCTGCCACAGCCTCGATCACGTTGGATACGTCAGCTGCCGGTAATTCAATTTCTTCGGGCTTCGAGCCCTTTCGCCTGGAATTACCGACACCCATCTCAGCCCTTTCTGACCATTGCAGGATGAAACAACGAGTCGTATGATATCTAAAAGGGGCGTGCAATGCCTCCACTGATACCATTTTCTAGTAACGGAAAGGCCGAACGTTGTGAGAAAGAGTAGCTGAGTTGGTAACAATTCTAAAGGGATATACTATGATATATCTTAAGTTTTCTGGAATTTGTATTTGTAGGAACGAGCAGATTTTCAAGACAGAATTTCTCTCGGTTATTCGCTATCGATTCGCCGATTACAAGATAATTAGTAGAGATTTTGGGAGGAGAAGTGATTCGGTAGATAGAATAGGGTCTTGTCTGACTAGATATGGATTTGTACTACTTGGTACTTAGAAACTTGCACTTAATTAATCTCGTAGCTCACTATCCACGATCATTATTACATCATTCAGTTAGCAGTTAGGTATGCATAGAATTAAAATACATCCTTATTAATGGCTTCTCGTTCTTTCATAATCTCAACTCAATGACTTCGTTAAAAAAAAAGGGGGGGATGGGGAAGACATCGCTCCTTCATCGTCGGTCGTTAATTTCATCAATTGCCTACTATGTTTTCTTCCGAATGAGGGTAGGATTTTCGAAAGAGCCAAATTACACGGTTGACGAACAATTAGCGTTGCTAAAGACCAGCTACACTCATTCTTGGACAATGTTGCCCCTCGATCGGCAGTCTTAATGGACGATTAACGTGAATCACGACCGACAGTGAATTCCTTCGTTAACGACGCCGATTTCCTGTGGCTCTGGCGTTTCCTATTATGCTCGTTAATCCGACAAATCACCCGATTTTCATTTCTCCGCTCGTTCGTCCTTATTGTTATCGACCATGACGTAGGGTCCATCTTAAACACGTTCCGTTCTTCCTCCATCCTCTTCTTGTCCTCTTTGCGTTTCTTTTTTTTTCGTTTTATTAGCGCCATTAACAAGAAGATTGTTTTACTGCCAGAATTGTATTCTCGCCTTAATAAAGTGAAGTACCAGCCATAAAACTGCTCTTACTAAATTGCTATTTCTCCTCTTTTCACTCGAATCAAGAATGCTCTTACAATAAACTAACTTACAATAGCTTGCTCTTACAATAAACTAACAATCTAATCATGGACCTAACGACTCAAGATGGAAACCGTTCAAACGCGATGGAACTCGTTTTTCACGAATGTTAGGGAAACAGTCGAAAAATGAAATTTTTACTCCTCCCCAGAGAAGCTGGCCATCCATTAAAAACAAAGCAACGGCGAATGGGACGGATTAAATTTTGTTCGCTGCGGAAAATTGCTTTTTTGTCGACCATTGGTTGCCGCTACGGCGACCGACCGCTGGAAAATAGTTTCAGCTTCGTGGAAATGAAGTTCGTGGCCGCAGTTTCTGGTTCGCCGACAATCGGTTCGCGTTTTCGGCAACGGCGTGCCAAACTTTCCGCCTGCTCCAACCGGAAGATACGCCTTTCTGATTGCGACAGGGTAAATAAGCAGCCAGAGAAGAAATTACTTCACGCTGTTGGTTGGTCGAGGAAAAGTTGCTCTTTCTATGACCCTTCAAGTTTCACGTGCGCAACTTTCATTGCGAAACGTTTTACGATCGGCGAACTTGGTTTGCAAGATTACAGTTACTACGAATGCATAGAAGCGTTCCTTTCATTGAAACGAATAAGCACGCAATTTGCTAAACTAAGACTAGATTGTTTCTCTGTTTCTTTGCGTCCCACGATTTTTAATCCTTCCTCGCTTTCGTAAGTACCAGGATGAATAATTCATTAGTTTTCGAGGACTATTGCGTTAGGACAATCAAGCAAATAACCATCGGTTAGAGGACGAGTGAGATAGCGGTCTGCCAAAGAAAGGACATGGATCACGGCTTCTCAGGATTCCTCAGCCCGATATATTGCCTAATGAAATTAATGTTATCCAGAGAATTGTGGCTTCTAGTCAACGCTTGCGGAAACCGGCTTGCGAAACAATTTCGATTCGAGTTCAGTGCCGAATGGAACAGTGACGAATACTCGACACGGACTTCTCAGCGTATGGCTATTTTGAATTCAGCTACAGCTATTTCTCTGCTGCGTCTTAAGGGAAATTTAATAGCGAGGTTAGTTGATTTCCTCGACTAATTTCGATAAATGACCCATCAGTTCAATTGTACTGGCGCAAGTATTGGAACCTGGGAGATTTTGCTACATGCGATTGGATAAAGTGATACGTTTCAAGGCTACTATACTTAGTATTCGAAAAATCGATGGTAAAGTGGTACTTAAAATATGTGGACAAATGTTTACATATACTGCTGAAGAAATAGAATAACATCGTGGCTAATCATACGTCCAGTGTATTGTGTCTTGATTTTTAATTTTCAAGATTATTCATTTGGAAAAAGTCACGCGTTTGAAATAATTTGATAAGATATCGGATGATATAAGTGGAATAATTTCTAGCTCAAACAACACTAGCAACGTCGATTAAAATTATCAGCTCTCCGGTCCCTCAAGCTTTGACTATTTAAACGCATACACAGTCGGATGAAATCGAGTTTCTTGAACGATACTAAAAAGTCGTTCGCTAAGGACACAGGTTAGAGATCGTTTGGAGGAATAACATCTGATAGAACGATACATTCCTATACGTAGATTACTTTAACGAAGTCCTGCTGCATTTGTAAAAGAATCCTGATTAAATCCAGAAGATTTAGCGATAGCTCGATCCGATAGTTCTCCTTTTCGAAAACGAGTACGCCAATTTCGAACAGCGAGCAACGAAACGGGAATAAAGCGAAAGAGCGAAAGAGCGAAAGAGCGGCGGCTTAGGTAAATAAGACTGGGCATGAAGACTGTCGGAAATAAGCTTAATAAAATAACGAGTTGATACTAGACGAGCCCGGATCCGTTCCGCTTCTCGGATCCACCGTTTTAAAGAGGTCACTGCAATGCACGTAACAGCTGGCTTTCCACTTCACCGACCGGTCCATGTCTTAATTGAGGATTTTTGCATTCCGTTGAGTGTGTTTCTGTGAAGATCCTTTATTCTAGCCGCGTTGCTACGATAATTGACTGGATTCGTTGAAAATAGAGAATCAATGTTTGCGAATCTCACGAAAGTGAGACACGAGTTACAGAAAAAGAAAATATTAATTGAAAGTGACAAACGTTAAAAAATTTTTTTTTATTCTCTAAGTAGGATCGTTTAAGACAATGAGATTTCCAGCAACCAGTTTCGTGATTTCCTAGAGAAGGAAAGAATTTCGCACGAAAGCAGGAAAAATTCGCCTCGTTCTTTATTCGTACGTAACGGATGAGGAATTTCCTTGTAGCACTCTGCTCTGACTTTCGAGATCAATTATTCTCGGCTCCGAAGGAAGGCGAAAGGAACAGAATAAAAAGCCACCAGTCCTTTTTAAATCAAGCAAAAAGTTTCGTGCCTCGGCACAGAATTATTCCCGGAGATGGACCAGCGACAAAAGGGAGAATCGGTTAAACTCAGTCCGGAGATCTATTGTCGTCTTCAACGTCTAGATTCTCATCTTTTTCTTTCGTTTCTCTTTAGAAAATGTACTTCATATACGTGGTACTATCGTACGTTCAATAACGTCCAGCAAGCAGTCAAGCTCACGTATCACGTATCACGTTAAAATTGAATTGACAGATAATGAACAGAAATATCCCTGATGTGGATTTAATTTATAAATATTTTAACTGAGAGGTGTATCTCATGATATTTCTTTCCATACTGAGATGCTATAAGCTTGTAGCTTAAGTAAAGTATTGTCCGGACAAACAAAGAAATAAAATGGAATGGCAGGAAGTTGAGCGGCTGTGCGAGTAGAATAGGAACATACGTGATCAGACCAAGCGGCGCACCAGAGTTTTAATGGACATTTCGTGACGACACAATTATTTTAAATCAATTAAATCTCAATGAAATTGTATAGATGAAATTTTAATATATAGAAGGTTCTCAGAACTTGTATGAAATATAGTATAATATATTTAAAATATCTGTTTAGGTATTTAAATCATTTCGTGACTGGTGAAATTAATTATTTAAAGAGAAATTATTTATTCAAATATTACATTGCAAGTTCTAATCTTCTGCTTCACCATGGAACTAGCAACTGCGAAATTTAAAGACGGAAGGTCGACACAGCTGTACCTGTATTTTAATTCTCACTGAAAATTCACAATGTTCAATTCGTGGAATCGACTCACACCGATTACGGGGTTGGTTCCCACGACGCGTAACGTCATCACGTTGCACCACATAGTCAGGGACAGACGATTTCCCCTGCGACGTCGTGTGTTTCTCGTTTGTTTCGTAGGCAACACCGGTACAGCCTGGACGTAGCGGAATTCTCGAGTGAAAGTTACATCATAATGGCCCAAGTTCGTCCACGCCCAAGAAGCGTTCCGCGAATATTATGTCGGGAATGAAGAGACGTCGGGAGGTGCATCGTGACGCTTTTGTAACGAGGTCGAGTTTAATGACGGGGAAGCAACGACCGCCACGACGCGCGCCACGACGACATAGAAACGCAAATTTCGCATATTATTTTCAAACCGTTCTTACCCTGTAACGGCTTATTTTCTTTTTCTAATTGTTTAACCGCGAAATTAACTTTCGCATATTTTAAATTCCTTTTTCTTCGTGCTTCGAAGCCGAACTTTGTTAATGAAACATCTTAAACTTCATTGCATTTTCACAGAAATACCGCAACATGTACAAGTTCACAAAATTCCACTCCCGTGTTTGTTCATTAGTCGACAAATAGTGGCGTTAAGCGTACAGCCTGCAACGATAGCTCGTCGCTTAATCGCTGAGGGAAAGTTACGTAATGTAAGTCGGTGGATTCGTCTGGCAGAGTGTTCGGTTAATACTCGCGATACGAAGGAAAGGAGCTTCCCGCGTTGTCTTCGTAACTGTGCTGTAAGTTCAGCAACTGTATGAACAGCCAATGCAATTGTCGCCGAAAACCCCGGCGGACTGCTCAAGCTACTCAGCGCGATACGTTAACGCACTATCTCCCGAACACCTTCCTTTTCCCAATAAAATGGGCTGTTCCGGTTGTCTGTGAAATTTTGTCGCTATATATTTTATCTATTTTAATCGTCTTAGAAATGTCGTTCTCACATATTCTTACACTGTCAGATTTCTGAAAAAACAAAATATTAATTAAAAAGTTTTTGCAACGGTTTATTTCTGGTTTATTCGTGGCACGATGTGAAATTAATTAAGGATTAGTCTTTCCTGAGTTGTATGTAGAAACTTTAATAGGTTTTGTTTTACTCGCATAACACACACATGTTTGTATTTTGTAATTGGAATCCGCAACAAAATTGTATTAGCTGTTAATAAAAGAAGCAGAAAACAATATCACAGCATCTAGAAAAGATCCGACTAAAGACACGAAAGAATGAAATAAATTGGCCTGAATTTCGCCTCATTTGTCGTTAGGAACGCGTGAACGTGAAATATACTGGTGTGAATGCACTGAACGCTATGGTGACGCGCTGTTTCGAAAGGCAGCGAATAGACATTGGTCGCCACCGTGCTGGTTCGTCCCAAGCGTTAATTACCGTACCATCTAATTTAGATTAATTCATCATATTTTAATCTCCGAGCTGCGCTCGCGTTTCACGCGAAATCATAACGCGACAATGCCTTCGTCGTTCCGCGTTTGCATTATCGATTGTTAATTACTCGCCAGCATTTCTGATTTTCTACACTATATGAACCTTCGCTTGTTTCGAGAGTCAATGAGAATTCAAAAAGTTCACCACCGATTCCAGAGACGCGAATTCGATTGCAATTTTTGCTCTCTCCGAGGAACAAACGAACAACGACAAAAGAGTAATGAACAATGAATCGACGATGAATGCGTTCGAGAAATTGGTCGGACAAGCTTTAATTAAGTAAGTGAATAATGGGTCGATTGAAAATAGTAGAAGGTTGACTTGCGCATTCCTAACCGTGTATTGCGTCTTTCGCAAGCGTTCCTTTTTTTAAGCAACTATACGATTGTATCGAATAAAAAAATCGGGGAAAATTACATAAAAGTATTTTGAGAAGATAACTTCTAACAGGAGGGAAAGTAACGCATAAATTATTTCATTTAAATTCTTTTCAATAACGAATACATGTAAATGGGTCTGCAGGATAGAACGAGGTACAAAATAAGATAGGTAAAAGTCCGATAATTGGCTGAACAAGTACACCAATTAACGAGAAAGCGAGATAATGAGCCGTCAAGTGGCGGAACAACTGAAAAATTGGATAATAGTTCATCGATCAAATTTGTTGAGCTAAATGAATCGGCAATATGCAAATTGACTAATTTCGAGCAGTATGGCTCGTTGAATAAATAATCTGTCGATCGAGTACTAAAAGGCACGAATTGTGTTTAAACAGCTCGGCGAGAAAAAAGAAGAAAACTCGTACGATTTCCACGGTAATACATTCGACACAAAGTTGTGGACAAGCTTCGTAGGAACGAAGGTTAAAGCAATCCCAGTCTCTTGCTGGTTTTATTTGCTATTATTTCATCGTGTCTTCACCACGGATAGCACAGCGTTTCTCTAGTCCTTAACTGTGTTAGGTCGGTAAACAGGAGCGTTTTATCGGCCAATAGAACCCGCGAAACTACCCTCGGGGTGATTCCCACGTCGGATCCGGCCGGCTCTTGCTGTTTTATTACGCGGTCAAAGCGATTTTAAATCACCCCTGGGACGCTCTAGTGCCGTTGAAAGGTTTCGTTGTCTTTAGCCTCTTGGTGAAGTAAGACGAAACCCTTAGTTTCTGTAAGGAATCTGGGTCACGATGGTTGGCGATCTTTAATAATTCCCTTATAACGGATTTTCTGACGACTCTTTGTTCCAGACGACGTCACGATTCACGAAAATCCGATTCCTACATCATCGATATAAATTTGAGAAAGATATTATCGCTTAAATGCTGCATTGGTATTAAAAGCTCTTCACTTTTCTAGCGTTTCATCGAAGAAGTTAATTAAATAAAGATGGAAAATAAATTAAGATAAAAGAATGAACAGCTCATTAAAATTCATCAACCGTAAAATCTTTCATAGACTAATTATACTGGTTCGAGATTTAATTAAATTTATTAGAGAATATCCGATATTGAATTATATGTTCGAATCCTGACTTTCATCAATATGATCATACACGTTCGTCAAATTTTTCTGATATTTGACTCCTAGAAAGTTTCACGCCATTCGATGACTCTCACGATATCGCAAATTCCCGAAAGATCTTCCCGCTTTTCTTCTTGAGTCGGGGTTTTCAGGTCAACCAAGTTTTGTCGCCCGCGAAGACTATCCTTTAATGGTACGTTGAGCTTTCGTGTTTCTCCATTCGATTGAATTTCTTCTCCCTCTTTCGCCGTCCGAGTTTCCGTTGGAACAGCTTCGATCTCCATTTTGTGGATCATTACCCTTTTCGTGACGCCGTGTTCAGACAGTCGAGAGACATGGGATTTCCTTAAGCTCGTTACCTTCTCACTCTTGGTTACGATTGTTACCGGAAACGTCGTTTTGTCGAAACCTTTCGAAACGTTTTGCTATTGTAAATCATTAACGTGATAGTCCTTCATCTTTGCCGTAAAGCATTTCGGTGAAAAGTCGCTGAACCCTTCGAAGTCTCTAAGGCAGGCTACGACAACCGAATAACTTTCCATTTTCCAGAAATAACCTCTCCTAGAAGGATAAAACTGTTCCAAACAATTCGAGAGCTTTTAAAACAACCGAAAAACCTCTACAACCGCTGAAAGATTCTGTGAAATCCGCGTAAAGGGACAAAGTTCTCACCCTCTTCTAGCGGAACAAAGGTACTCTGATGACAAACAATTTCACGAAATGACAATTTATTGAATTCAACAACGTTCAGCCTTGTCATGGAAATACTTGAAAATATTGTACACCATTTATCTCTCTCTCGCGTATCTCTTAGCATTTCTCTATAGCTTTTCTGTATTTCGTCCTTTTTTAATTCATTTAATTTGTTTTTTATTCGAAGTTAGCAGCTAGACATTTTTGTAACTTCAATAACCTTTAACGAACTATAAAGCAACTTCGCTATCATCGATGATTAAATTTGGACGAGGAAATGTCTTCAGTCAGCAGCCATCGTTCCACAGTTCCCCATAATCGACGCTTCATTACTTTGGAGATCGTCAACGGCGAAGAAAAGATCATCTGCGACAAATCCCTTCCTTCCGCGTATTACACAGATCTTTCTTACGTTATCATTCTCCTGAATTCTTTCCTACAGGAATTTAATTCAGCGACGATCATCTTCGTCGCGTAATACCGAACTAATCTTGCAGAAAACGGCGCAGAAGCCGCGAACAACAAACAGCTCGAACAGTTTCAATCTTTCAAGTCGTAGTTCACGAAGAAGGCGAGATCCTTCCTTCGAATGGCGTACCTATCTGGCTTTTCGCAAAATTGAAGGCGTCTCGCGGTGGGCCAATTGAAAAACCGGTACGAGCGGTGCTGTGTCCGGACTTTTCCATTTAAATTTAAATCCGTGGCGGTGCGAGCGCGGGTCAACGCGCTCGTACTATGCCGTGCAATAGGAAACCTCGTTGCTGAAGCGGCTAGAAAATGCGGGGGAAATTGGCAGTCGGGTAAAGTCGCGCTACCGAATCACGAGAGCGTCGCTGAACGAGAATTGTTTAACGACTAGGGGATTTCTTTTCATGAAAATTCGAAAGGGGCGAAAGTTACTATTGTTAGATGATCTTTCTTAACCTTTGTGTAGCATAGTGAACTTCTGCATTGCCTACGCATTTTTGTTTCAGCTGCTTCAGGAAGCTGACTGTTTTTCGTTATTCACGCTTTCTGATGCGAAAGAAACTAACGTTATTCGATCGTAGATCTGAACTTTCTTCTAATGATTCGTATGTTAATAAAATTATGTTTGTCAAACTCCATCTCTAATATCTTTCATGACATGGGTTTACTTTTAAATTCAAAATCCAGTAAAGGTATGTCGACATCGCTTCGATATAGACGATTTTAACATACAGAAAGAAATGCAAATTCTGTCCTAATCAAAGTGCAAATTAACTTTAACACGGACCAGCCTAGGGAACGTGAATACCGCTTTCTCGTTTCGATCATTACCCTGCTCGTTTTCTTCGGGAAAGCTGCCCGTTCGTCGACGCATTAAAGTCTCGCATAATCGGATGCCAGCAGGCTTAACTGATCAGTGTCCATTACACGCTTCCAAAGGAGTAATCCGAGCAAAGTCAGCCATTATCGTTCACCGCGTTCTCGTTCTGTTTCGCTGAAGAGCTGCGAGCAGCTACTTATAGAGCGTTTTACAGACATTCCAACGGATGCGCGTGTTGCTTACAAAGCTACCTTCCTTGGTGGATACTATAGTTATACGTTGCTATTTCCTCGCAAAAGCGAATTTTTTTATGGATTTATGCAGCGTATTGCCCAGGTTGAATTTCCCGTTTTGTTCTCGATTCTAATCCAGCTTAGTTGACCCATTTTTGTGGCTGAATATGCAAATTTTTAGCTTGGCTTAGACCCCGAAACGTGGAAGTTTCTCATAACGAGCGGTTTCGATAGTATACTAAACATTACAATTGTTCGGTTTGAAAGAAACGTTCAACTTATTATCGTGAGTAGTTATCTTTTCAAAAAAGACAGATAGATAATCGGAATAACGAATGGAGCAATCGGCTCGATCGTTTCGATGGTAAACTTTACGCGCTTTCAAGTTTTCGCCGAAGCTCAAGTTTCTAGTTCGAGGGGTAATTAACAAACGGCGTTCTTATTCAAAGTGTAAAACATCGCAAGGTCGATTGTAGCTGTATGTAGCACACGGCCCGTATGTTCTTGCAACTTACGACGCGGCATTTAGAATGCAATTCTGCTGGAACGACGCTTCTTGCTTAGGAATGCGTTGCCAGGTAATTGCAGCATTAAACTGTCTAATTCTAAACACTGTTTTAGATCCCATTTCCATTTTACGCCGTTGTAAAGTCTTTGGAAGATGTATTTAATTATAGACCTGCTCCAATTAGCTTTGCAATTCCACACGATTTTTCTTCTATCGATCACAGCAATTTCATAACTGGAATCTTCATAGTTAGATATGCCAATTCTGTATTATACATGTACGAAATATTGATTAAATATACGGAAATATATTGACGAAATATGATTCGAGTAAATTGTTTTGAAATTGTCGATGTTCATTTTTGCCCGGAAAAACTTAATTTCATAAAACGACGGAAAAATTTAATTCCAGCTATTGTTTCAATTCGTCAACAGTAAATTGACCGATCGTGCTTGCAGTCGTGTGTTATTTAAAATCAATTTACTACTTACTCCTTTTCCGCATGGCTCGCGCTAAATAGAAACGGTTAGAATTAATCGAATTGATTAATCAATCTGAAACATTAATTCATTTGATTAAAACGTGAAAAAACGAACGATAATCTTTATGTAAAATTACTCACGTTGATTTCGTATTCGTTCTGAAACGTCGATGACATTTAATCTTCGCAAGTACGTTATATTTTATACCAAATTCCCATTTTACAAGCATTTCCTTGTCCCGTGAAATCTTTATTAAAACGTTATACACTCAAATTTTTTTACAATTTCTTTTTCCCAATTTCAGCTTAATTTAATGTACAGACATCTGTAGTATTTTGTATATAGCGTTCTGAACCGCTGAACCTTTTCTTACCCCATACAAATGTAGAATCGTATAGTATTTTTCTTAAAGCAGAATTCGTGATTTGTGATAAAAAGTTGCGGCAAAAAATTAATGGATTTTTCTTTCGATGTTTAAGGAGAGAAAGTCTTAAAGTCATTTAATCTAGCGGCTTATAAGGTGAATGAAAGAGGAAATGGCCACGTGCTGCACGTATACGACAGACGAACGAAAGGTTGCCGTAAGTGGCTATTACAAGAGCTCATAGCCTCGTTCTCGAACGTATGATCGAGTCCGGTGATTCGATTTCATTGGCGATTCGCCATGAAACTCGAAACGAACTCGCGACATCCGATTTACTTAGTATTGCCTTCGCATCCCTTGGCTTCGTTCCGCCTCTTGCAATTTTGTTTCGTCTTCCGGTGGATAAATGAATCGTAAATCCCTTTTCCGTTACCCTCCTCTTCCGTTCATTTTCCGCCTGTATACATTTATTATGAATTTAATATTCATATATATCGTTGTATATATCTACTCCGCGTGTTTACGTCTTCGTTTTAATAATTACGACGATACGAATGAACATGTCACACACGACGACGAGTAACCGCATACACGAGCAACGAAACATCCATCTTCAAGTTTACGATTATCAGGAAACAGTTTTAAGGCTATCGCAAAGCGGCTTATGCTTTGTGCAGAGGATTGTGGAACGTAGCGAAGTAATTTGTTTTCATGAAATATATGCACCGTAGACCGATTATGCATGCGCTTTACACAGCAACAGGTATGTTAGTCTCCAAATAATGCAGGTGGAAAACCCAACTCACTGGCGGTTCAAACGAATCTCATTTTCTCGCGTTCCTTTCTGCTGGGATTATCGTTGTCGATCTACAGTATTACGTTCTCGGCCACGTTGCCGTTGGAAATTGCAACGTGCAAATGAAACGTCACTGCTAATTCGTAATTTGTTATAGAGTGAAATTTTTATCGAGAAACCATCGGGGAAGTACAGCTCATCGAGTCTATTATTAGATATCAGTAGATATTATTTATTACTCATATTGAAAATACGAATCTTAACGAAGAAACGACAAATTCCCTTCGTCACGATATTCTCTGATTATTCTTGTAGAACGGATATCAACTATTGTATCATGAAATCCGACTAACTTACATCTATGAAACTCGAACGTGTCTTCATTCTAAATCACTCAGTGACGCTTGATATCCTCATCAATTAATCTAACGAGGAATCAATTTCAAGCTTGGTAAGAGCATGAAGGAATGCCTCCAGATGGTCGAATGAGTCAAAGAACGGATGAAACAGCGGTAAAATCTTCCGTACAATTTCGTCTTGGATAGTTTTAATTAAATAACGATTCGTTTTCCTCTCATTTCTAACATTTTCTCAATTCCTCGCCACAGTTCTGATAATGAAGTTTCTCGAAGGAATATTTTCGTCATTGTAACGTCATCGATCACGTGCCAACCAAAAATGGAATCGAAAGAAGAAATCGAGAACGGAATCGCCTGCGGCTTTCACGAGGAATCGAAGAAATTCATTTGCTCGCGACCGATCTGATACTCCAGGCTCTAAGGCGAGATCTTATTTCAAGTTAAAAAGGAAAAGAAAAGAAAAAAGAAATTTCACGCAGAAAAGCGAGAAGGAATCCGAATCTTCTTCGAGAATTCGGAGACAAACTAGATATAGTCGTACACTCGTTCCATTGCTTTTTCCCAAGATTATTTGAAACTTGTACGTCTCGTGATCTATACCACGAAAAAGTTTCCTCTTCTGTCCAAGAAAGAAATTTTAATGCGATACCACTACGCTAGCGTAGCATTGCCGTGTTTGGAAAGTCGACTGAGCGTAGAATGTTGCTTTATACAGGGTGAGGCACGTAAAACAGGTCATCTGAATATCTCGGCTGTTATTGGTGATAGAAAAAAAAATATATCAGATGAAACTTGCACGGCGTCGTGATACACAAATCGTTACACAAATCATAGATGGACGGATCTAGATGGAACGTGAAAATCTTCATTATTCCATTGAAAAAAACGAAGTTGACTTTCATATGACGTCTACGCTAATAAGAAACTATTTACATCGAATTACACGCTCCTTCACACCACGTGTAAATTTGGTTTGACATATCTGTTTCTATCACCGATAACAACCAAGATATTCAGATGACTTGTTTTAGTTACATCACCCTATATATGTATGTATCTAGCTGTTTCCATCTTTTTTACAGGAATTCTTACTCTGGAAGAGAGAACCTACATAAAATCCAAAGATTTACAAAAATGCACATTTTACGATCCATTAAAAGATTTCCACGTACAATGACATTTCTGTCACACTCGTTGAATAGAGGCCAGTTTCACACAATGAAGATCGTCGCATCCTTTTCAAACGATGTTCCCCCTTGGAGAAATGTATCTCGCAGCGTGGAGAACCGGAGCAAATATTTCTTTTATGCAAAACCGATTTAACGTGCTCTCTCGCGAGTTTCAGTGGCGGCGACGAAATGATATATCGGCCGTGAGCACGTTCGCAAGAAGAGAAAGCAAACAAATACGAACCGAACGCGTAATGTCAGTAGCGTTCATATTTGTTCCTCTCTCCATTTCTGGAACTCATGCGACCACCTATCTCATATTTCCGTTTTGCACTGCCCCGGGCCAGTTAGTTTGCATCTGTCATTTCAGAGACAGCCTTGCGAACCTTACGCGCGAAATTGATAGTTATTGAAGTCCTGCGAAATTGATGGTTATTTGGAGTTGCCTCTGTTTGATCGTCGCGACCCAACATCGCCTTTTTTTCAACCAAACTGTTGGCTCATGAATTTTAGCGGCTTTCGATCGCTTTATGGCTGAAATATTCGGTGAGGAACAGGTCGGTTTTCTTGTTTAGCTAAGAGGCTATGTACGTGTTGTTTTAATCTTTACAGTTTGTGTAAAGAACGCGTAATACAAGGGTTTATCAAAGCCCAAAGCAATTATCGAGATTTAGACAACATTTCAAGTCACTTTACACCGATACCTGGCAAACATTCAAATTACAAACAAGCTTCGAAACGTTAGAGCGTGTCTCGCGATGTGCACGGGAATAGATGTACCGAAAAGGGTAATAGGATTTTCCAAGACGGTTCATACGCTTCTCAACCTAGCGAAGCGTGTTATCGCATTTAATTGTCAAAGAAAATCTTGAGTCAGTCCCGCAAGAAACATCTACGCGCGAGCAAAACTGTTTGAGAAGCTTAGGTTCGCTGAATGTCGCTTTCTCCTTGTTTCGCTTTGTTTCATTATCCGGAAGTGTGTTTTACCCTTTCCCTTGGTCCTGAATCAGTTAACGTTAATATATGATATGGAATATTTTTACAAAGTCCACCGTCAAACATGTTTTCGATCTACGACAAATTGAACATTTGATCACATGCAGATGTCGAGTGCTTTGCGCTTTCTTGATGTTTCGTAGTAGCGATATCTTCTTTAGCTATTTGTAAGAATATAGAGTTTCGAGTTAGAGAATGAAATTGCAATCATCGCACGAGTGGCCTGCAAGTTTATCACGTGCTATTACAATATCGCCTACCTCTCTTTTGGATACTCATTGCAATAGGAACATGATAGACATTAATTGAAATGTTATCCTGTAAGTCGTGTAATGGGGCCCCTTCTACCAATGAGATCCAATTAGTTGGCCGTTTATTGAATTAAATGGCGAAGCAGTTCCATTATCTCACACACGGGAGTTACATTTTGTAAGCGCATTATGTACAGAATAGCCCGGTTATAACCTGATTATTTTATAACATTTTAACATTATCTACAAGAAGCCAAATATCGACAGTAATTACTTTTAATTCATTAGAGTTCTCTCTTGTTTACTTATTCACACTCTATCTGTTTAGCCCACAAATACTATTACGTTATAACATCCGTTAAACATTCTCTTAAATATAATAAAATTGACTATTCAAAATAAAATATGCATGAAACAATTAAGATAATGAAATGAATGTACATTATACGTATGTTGCTTTTATATGAGAAAGAAAGAACAAGATAGAACGGCGAATTATTTATCTCCTGAACGAGATCGTTTTCGAGTTTTCTCATCGCGGCCGCGATAATCGCTATCAGAAGGTGATGTGAGAGTTTCTCAAAGTGATTGGTCGTGGAAAGAAAACCACGAGAAAAGTTATCCTTGGTCAGAAAATTTGGAGCTCGCAGGGAAAGTTCCTGCGTCGAATTGGCGAGAGTTCTCCGGGAAAAGACTCTTGTAATCCACGGCTAAAGTGAAAATTGACGTTGCGAATGGAGCCCATTTATTTTCTAACAGAAACGAAATTCGACTGGAAGACCGTTTCGGAAGATTTGCCAAACCCTTCTTATTGATATCGTCGATCTATAGCCGAAATGTACGAGGAAGAAAGTATTTTGGCTTTTGTTTTCTGCATTCAGAAGTTGATCGAAGTTCGTTAGGCAACTCGGTACTTTTTTCTCGTTTGGAAACATTTTTTTCGAATGCATTTTTTAGTTCCCATTCGTAAATTTCATTGTGGATATAGCACACTGGAAAGCGTAAATTTATGCTCGATGCTATTGAAACGGCAGGTAATGCGCGCAATTGAAGGGAAAGCGATCCACTCGGTTCCAATTTGAACAAAGAGAAAAACCGTGTAAGCTCGAATCAAATCACGTTGAATCGACCGGCCAAATGAAATTCCAACGAATCCTGGCGAAATCGACGGAATGTCGTTGCTATAAAGGACCAATAAATTTTTTCCAAGAGCATTTCGTGAGAATGTATCGTATATTGGACGTGAAAAACACTGTTTCGACATGCCAATTATTTCTACCCAAAAAATCGCCAGAATCGTCATCGTGATACAATGAATGCAATCAAAGAGGAGAAACGAAAACACAGAGTTTGTTTCTAATGCTACATACAGGCAGTCCCAGGACACGGTTTCAGCAACGTTCAATTTAAGATTTTTTAGCTAAATTGTTCTAATATCGTTTAAATATCTGTCTTACTTAACATCTATGGTAATTAGTGATGATATTAATGCCATAACTCATGGTATATTATAGTGTAAGTCGTCGTAAAATGTAAGTAACAGCGAAAAACAGATTTCCGCTACCAATCTATTATCCTCATCTATTTCTTTGAGAATAAAAATTTTCAATTCGATATAATTCTTCATTCGATTTCATATGACATAAACTGAAGAAGCGCTCGAAATTATGAAGTAGTAAGTAAATATTAGACACCAGTAATTAATATTATAATTATTGTTGTAATCATTTACAAGTTAGTCTTTCGATGAATCTAGACATTTCCCGGAGGTATGTTTCTCATAACGGATATTCATGATTGGCAATAATGATACACCGACATTCCAGTTATTTACCCAGAGCGCGTATAATTATGCATGACTTTTACCTATAATTTCATCTGCAATATAAATACTCTTACAATTTTGATGAGTGAATCGCGGCTGTGTGGCAATCAATATCGGGATCAATGCAATTCTGACGGTACTAAAACAATGGCAGACTAAATATATCCTGTTAAATAACAAACTTTACCATTTCCATTACTTTCAGATTTATTCTTCTCCTCTTTATTCGTTATTTCCATTTGTGCTCTTAAAAAAGATATATAGAAGTAATATAGAAATAAACCGTGATCGTGTAAGGCATACGAAACTTTCAGGCAACAATGCCCTGTTAAAGGCCAGACACCTTGCTTTACAATATCGAGTATCTGCAACGACTGTTAATCTAACATCATTTTGCGTTAAGTCGACATAAAATCGATCAACGCCGATTGCCACAGTCGCAGCACGCGATTAAGTCAAGAGTTCGTTTGTTCTCCTACGGGAGACGCGCAAACGCAAATTTAATTTCCCAAGATTAATATCCAGCAATATTGCGAACGTATACCTGCCGCATCCATTTCTTTATTTTCCATCCTATCTCCGGAAAATAACAGTCTGTTGCCTGTTCGTTTAACGATGCAGAGTTTTAAACTCATTTCAAAGTTTACTTCATCCAGTCTGTACACGTAAGTTCGTTTGTAGTAATCCCATATCAAAGCTTGGAATCGTTCGGTCGGCAGGTATCTGGAGGCCGTCGACCGGGCCTGCGTTGTCTCTCGACGAGTCACACGCGCAATTCCGCCTCGCGGTCTCGCATCAGGGAGATTCACTCGTCCGTTGATATTTCAATTATTAAGCATGGACACGATCCTGCGAAGTCATCAGCCTGTGGATCATTAGACCAACTGATATTTCGATAATGAAAAGGGATTCTGATTGGACATTCGCTGTATACCGTGACGCGTAACGCTTCTCTGAGCGGCTTAATATACCATAAATGTTTGAAATTTCTTGATTGGAAATACTATTTTCTCGAAGTCTGGTTGGCTTTTTTTTAATGCGAGAGTGTTGATTTTTATCTATGCTTATGACAGGCGTAAAAAATACAAGAGGAAATCGATATCGAAACATTCAGAAACTGCAACAAGTGTATAGTAACTTATTTGGTAAATAATCCGCGAATATTTCATCTGGGCGAAAGTTTAAACAAACTGCCAGAGCTTCGTGAAAATAATGGCAAAGCGAAACGGAAACAAAGTTACTCGTCCGCAGTGACAGCAAATTATTACGAGTCCTCGACTCACAAAAAGCCACGCGAAACATGGCTGCAGGGTTACGCGTGTTGCAAGCATTCGCTATTCATTGTTCGACAAAAAATAACCGACATAAAGTCTCTTTCCCGTCGACGAATACGCGATTGATTTCAATTTATCGTGTGATTGAACAATAACCATAATATTATATTTCGAATCTCTTATAAAGCAAGCAGTTGTGAGGTCGTTTGAAAAGACCAGTTGAAATTCTCGTGTTCAATTGATTTTCGCTTTTATAACATTATCTCTCACGATATTCTGCAAATCTTTAAATTTCTTCTTTTTTTTCAACTTTCGGTACGTACAATATCAAAGTATTTTTTAAACACAATTATTTCGTGCATCAGTGGTTATACCTTGGATAATAATTATAATTCACATTCACCGACTCGACAGTAATTTTTCACATCTTACATAGTTGAGATTAATGTTATAAATATTAGTTGCAACAACAAGATACCAGAAACCTACTCAAAAAATGATAAGATATAATTATTGAATTTTTCTAAACAGCACTACACATGAAACGAGTTACTATGGATTACGTCGCTTAAGATTTCGACAGCGTCAGCTGTTCTGCAATAATACTGAACAACGAAATACAGTATCTAGCAGAAACTACACTTCCATAACAAAAACAACACAATATTTCTATGAATATAGTGGACGCTGCATTCTGTACGCTTCGTATCGTAGCTAACATTCGACTGGGCGATGAAACTTTATAAAAAAGCATTTCAACTGTGAATCAAAACAATTGCGCTTCATGTAGTGTACATATTGCATGACAGATCCACTGTCAATAAAACGCGCGACAATAGACACCAAACGCTTTGAAATGGAACAGAGAACTCTCTATGGGGAAAAAAATAAGTGACTATAATTACGTAAATAGTATACCTCAGTTTAAGTATAATAGCGGAAATAAAAGTTTTAGAATGTAGATTGTAATATATTGAAATTTCGATGAATGGTTCACATGGCATGTGAATAAATAAAATACTGCATTAGGAGAATTCTGCCAATTCATTAAATATGTATATAATGGATCAAAAGTATCGGAAAAATATATGGCTTTATGTTCTATAATTTATAACATATTCCCGAAACCGCAAATAGCAAAAACAGGTATTTACATTTCAATAAAATATTGTGCATATTTCACCAATAGTTAATATTACAACCATACAATAACGTAAATATAGTCAGCTGTGTGTTACACGTCATACTTCAGTATACATTCATTCTTTGCAAAAACCCGCTGTGCTCTGGGAACAGCAATAATTTTGTAATATTGAATATAGAATTGGCGTAATTTAACACGTACCATAGCACATAGACCACCAGTGACCCATTACATGTATTACTGGGTAACTTTAGTACCAATTTAATCATGTACTAAAACAAGAAATATTCAGAAGCGTCTTATTAATACGAACGACATTAATTGCATTCGTATAATTAATAATACTTGAATACTAATACCCGATCCTTACTAGTAATAACAAATAATCTAAAATTCAATCAACAAAAAATTTTGTTTTTCAAAGTTGTTCACATTCCGAAATCACAATGATCAATGCATGCAAAGAAATACATTACCATCCGAAGAAACTTTATATCGCGAAATTCATTTTTCAAGAAAAAATACACAACCTTACAGTAGCTGTCAAACAGGCGACAACTGTCCGCAGAGAAACATAATTATACCGTGTAGCAGCAAATCGATTTGTAAGAGAAGACTTAATCGCACACACGAGGGGAGAATAAAATTATGGTAAATTCTATGGCTGGCGTTTTCATAAAAATTTCTCCCTACCGTCGACACTGTAACCAACACGTGTACCAATCTCCTACGACTGGTGTTCGTGGTAAAAGTATAATAACCCAGCGTATATTGCCTAGCCGAGGAGAATAACGGGGAATTCAAGGTGTTACGTGCACCGCGCAATCCATATTTATCTTATGTATCTCGATTATAATAAGCGTCTACGAGGGCAACGAAAAACTCGAGGAAAATATTTTTCAACCGGCCAGCAACAGCCGATCTCTCAGTCGTATTTTGACTGAAATGGACTTCTACGAGACTATCATTATCAGATACTATCGCTCGCTTTTGACCTTTGTTGGTCGTATTTTTCGTATGGCCGATATAAACTAGACTTATTAATTTCTTTACTAATTAGAAAATCTTTATTTTCCACGAATTTGTTAAGCAAAAGAGCAAGATCGATCTATCGAAAAGCTACCTCCTCACCGACGTCGATTGAAATACGTGAAATTTGTCGTCAAGATCATTATTATGAATAATTTTTCCCATACGTGTAATGGACACCTATATTTTCGATTTCTTTTTTCGCGTAGAATCACCCCCTTTCCGCTTGTACCACCAGTTACCAACCACCCTGTATATAAAGGTATGTTCGGTAGATATCGCATGAAGTGTACTATCGATGTGTTATCTTCCTATAAATTTTAACGGGGCGTGTTAATATCTATCTATTAATATCCAATATCTATCTAATATCTATATCAATGTACATGATAATAAGAATTCCAGCCCACGTAACCGGGTCGCTTAGAGCTGTATAAATGGGCGATTTAAATCGTTAAGTAAAAAGTGGCGTTAAAAAACAGAGAAATGTCGAGTTGTCCTCATATGGTGTGTGCCCCATCAGTAAAATTGTCTAATGTACAATTTTGTGTAAAATATAGAGAGAAGATGCATATATGATACCAAACATACTTTAGTGTAGCTCGAGAACTAAAATAGGGCACCCATTCTATATATAGAGAAAAGCTGTTCAAACTTGATGATATATTTCAAGCTTATCGAAATGCAAGGCGGTGGCTTTTCGATAGGTTCATCAAGAACAATTTAATGAATTCCTTGTTTTTCGGATTCAAACATTCAGCTACTGTGGATACTGGTATTCGGCTCCAGTGAAGAGCCAAAAGTCGTTGCTATTTCTTATGCATAGACATACACTATAAGACGTATATAGAAAATACCTAACGAAATGTACACGAAAAAGAAACTTAACATAAATTTAAAAAACTTGAAAATATCTTGACATCAATTAAGTTACCAACAGCTAATTAAATGAAAACAATTTTCATTAAAGATGATACAAATTGGATTCTCCTACTTCGTATTTATATATTCTATACAAGAATAACCAAGGGGAAATTGAATGTGATCGTTCATCCAGCGAAATGATCTTCACGCTATCGTGAATTGTCGTAAACAGAATAGTGAAGTATAGTTGTAGCAGCTCGATACCGTGGACTAATTAAACCGAGGATATTGCGTAACTGTAATTACGTCCTAATTGTACGCGTTCTACACTGATACCGTACGATTTTGTCACGCACCGTGTTGTATTTCGTAACCACAATGCTTGTTGCGTTCGTAGTACGCGATTATCGTGTGTACTGTGCGTGTTCTACGAGATGCGCGGATTCACACTACCGGAAGAAGACATTGTTACTTTGTTACGGGGATTCGCTATCACTGTTTTAATTGACACCAATTAAACGTCTGATGGTATGAAACCGGTATTATCGTTTTCATCGTTGCACTTGTATCTCGATAATGCGACAGTATCGAGGACTGTCTAGCGCCAACGAAACTTTGCAATTGATAAAAATTTGCATATTATAAAGAAAAGATTCAATCTGGTTTCTTTCAGTGAATGAACATTTTTTCAAGATTTTATATGTGCAGTTTCTTTTACAGCAAATGAGGTCATAAAGTTTACGTATTTTTTACAACACAGAAAGGACGTGATTTGCATACTTTTAAAGTTCATGCACGCGCTGCTGCCGGAAGTGAACTATCTGTACTATCATCGATTGGTTAATAAGGCGACACGAAGTATTCTCGTATAACGAAGTTAGAAAAACCTATCTCCAAAGATAGCTATAACAATTTCAACAAATAACAAAAGTTTTGTTTGTCTATACGTATTTGAATTTGGAGGCCGATTAACAAAAATTGCATTCAATATTCATACAATTTTTTAATTACAAAGAACAGTAAATTTTTCATTTCGATAATTGGGAAATTATAATAAAATTGATTTGTATAATTAAAAAGTATTGTAGTTAATGTAAAGAAAGTATAGAAGATATCATGCCTGGAAATTGCATTAATCTTAGCGAAATGTTATTTCTGATCCGTTTCATTGAAGTGCGATTGATAGCTGCAATCCAGTTCGTTTATTCGGTTGATGAAACATTGTAAACTGATTTCGCTGTGCAAATGCTGCGTTTACACGTACCTATATATTTTTTTTCTTTTTTTATTCATGCTTCGTGTCGCACCTCTCACGGTGTTCAAATTTGATCAATTGTACTGTAATCGAATTGTTCATATAACATAGTATTTTTTTTTAACAACTCCATAAAAATAGAATTTTTATGAAACTTTCTTCTTCGTGCAGTTCTTTTCACAACTGGTTTGAATAACTAATATATTTACACAAATTTTACGAGGCAATTTCCAATTTTAAACATTTAACAAGTAATAATTTCTTTTTTTACTTTATAAACCATAAATATAGGTAACCATATAAACTACGTGATATTATGTCCTTACTTTATAGGTATTATGCATCATTATACAGAGTGAGCGAATAAAGAGTATTATCTAAAATAACTGGTTACCTGCTGGTTTTATCGAGAGAACGTTTTAAACAAATTATGTTACATTTCAAGGGAATCATCGGATGGATGCAATTTTATTCTTGTACATCTTATATTTTCTTAGGTATCAAGGTGACCTTTCGCTTTTTAAAATGGTATTGTATATTTTTTATAGCATTAGTCGATCCAGCCAGATATTCTCTACAAAAAGGTCTCAGAAAATATAAAATAATAGAAAATATAATTGCATCCATTCGACGAGTCCCTCGAAGTGCAATATAATTCATTCAAGACGTTTTTCGATAAAACCAATAGGTAACGAGCTATTTTAGATTTCAGACAGTACTTTTTATTGGCTCATCCTGTATATGTATATGTAACGTGAATGTATATATTTTGTGACACAGTTTCTTTAACGACTTTTAAAAACTTTAGACTTTCAGCCTGTACTCGACATGATAATGGAAACCAAATGGTAATCTTGTTCGCATATGCATATATATATATATAACACGAACAAAAGTATTGGCATACTCTTTAAAACAGAATAACTTTTTTAAAATTGGACCAAACGCTTGCAATTTTTTTTTTTTTTTTTAGAAGTTAGAAGGATTAGTTTATTGAATGACGTATAAAAAAAGTTTTGAACAAATTGAAATTGATCAGAATTGCGAAAAAAAAAAACAGTGAAGGCCACCTTTTACAACATTTTTATCTGAGCCTGAAATGAAAATTTAAAAAGTACACTTTATACATTTATGTTAATTGTATACATGATGAAAATTTCGTCGAAATCGGTGTATGCAGAAACAAGCAACAGGCATCGAAAGATGAATAAAAATGTAAATTTATTACAGTTATAGATCGAAAGTCGCAAAAAACTGCGATTTTTATCATTTTTAACCGTTTGTAGCTTACAGCAACATTTATCGATTTTAAGATAATTTGAAACTAACATAAATCCTCAAAGCGTGCTTTTTACATTTTCATTACAGGCTCAAATAAAAACGCTGTAAAAGGTGACCTTTACTGTTTTTTCGCGATTCCGATCAATTTCAATTTGTTCAAAACTTTGTTACGAGTCATTTGCTAAACTAATACTTCTAACTCCGGGGGAAAAAAGATTCGAGTCGTTTGATCCAATTTTAGAAAAGTTACTCTGTTTTAAAAAGCGCTGGAATACTTTCGTTCGTGACTGTATGTATACAGTATATTGCATGCAATTACAATAACCGAGCTACGTTATAAACGGGATGAATAATTTGTAATATACTGTTGTGGATGAAAGTGGGGCACATAATTCGTTTATCGCTGAAATAACTGTATTAACTTTCTTTGAGTTTCGACTGTAAGTTACATGCTGCTATAATTACACATTGTAAATGTGACTCCAAAACAAACGAAAGTTATTATCTTTATATCACATTTCGTATTATAAGTCCCGTTGCACATACGTGTATTCCGCAGTTCTTATAGAATAGAATAATGTTTCTGTAAAATTGAATTCTTATTCAGGAAGAGCTATCAAAAAGTATCGATGATCGATAAATCAAACGATACGACTGATCGTGACAGTCATTTCCACACAATCACGGGTCAGTGCGCAGCATTCATAATGTTTAATCGTGAATACAGAATTATCATGTCCATCTCACTTGCTTTTGTCGTTCGCATTAATATTCATTTAAGAGTCTTTTATAAACGAAATTAATACAAATAGCCAGTCGTTCTTGCACGATGCAATTATCGTAAAACGAATACGTATATTTCATACTGTAACATTAATGATGAAACAGACTTTTCGTGTAGTCACGTGTATTACAACCATTAATCAATTTAATCCTATAATTTTCCTCTTGTAATCGTTCCTGCTGCTCGGATTTCAATTAATTGATGCTGATATAATAAACTTTACATTGTTGAATTTAAATACAAAGTAAGAAACAAGATAATAGTTTTGACACCTTCTTGGAGTGGAATTTAATAAAGACTAGAGCAGTCTACGTGTTAGATGCACCAACTATGAGCGTTAAAAGTCGACTAAGGATTAGAGTACGCTCACTTAATTACGTATCTCTCTGGCCAACAACACAACGGCACTATAGGAACGTCATTCCATTAAACGAGAGAAATTAAATAAAACTTCCATGATTTTTCAGCCTTGAGCCTTTCTAGTAAGTAGGCTAGAGACAGAAAGTTTAGGAAATATTTTTTCGTTTACATAGTTACGGTTGAAATTGTGTTACGAACGTTGGCAATAGCAGGCTATATTATTAAATAAACAACTGAGAAATTACAAGCCAAAAGTGAAAAACTGTAGGAAACGTGTTAAGCTTCATTTGTTATCTCGTGTAAATTCCGAGATGCGATGAACTTTTTCGGAACTCACTGTTTCATTCTAAAATCGAAGATATGATGTTCCAATTACCAACTCCTTTCGCACGTATGGTCTTTTATTTTTCTTTTTCTCTTTAGAAACTTCAACTGTTAAATTAGCCTTGTATTTCGTGTCTGCGTTTAATATACATATATGTTAATATACGCAATTTAGAAATTTATACGTAATATAGTTATTTAACAAATCTGTTACATTTCGTAAAGTGTAATTAGCAAAATTAACCTGAACCTGTTCATATTTAGTCAGAAGAAGTATGTACTTCATTAAAGTAAAACGGACGTATAGTCGGGAAAGGGAATGTAGAGTATAAAATCTTACGTTAGGCGAACATTAGGCCATTTGTGCTAGAACTTTGGCAAGAATGGGACCAAGTGTAAGTACTGCGTAAGGGCTTCTATGTCTTGCTGTTCACACCATTTACCATCACCCTTATTTCTTCTTCACGATAGAGAAGAAGATTCTGTATACAGTTGTCATCAACCGCACTTCCACAGGGTTAAATATGCTGCGGTCCCGAATTTTTATATTTCAATCACGCTCTTGTTTCAACCAGCAACAAAATTTTTAACATTGTGAAATGAAATTTCACACACGTGCATAAAAGAAATTCGTTGACAATAAAAAGACACGATTGTTTCTGAAATGATCCAAAGAACGCAACAGTGTTAAATAAGACAGGCGTGTTGAAGTCACACAACTTTAATCGATCAATTATTTACGTTAAGTGAAATTGACACCGTTTTCTTTCTGTTTCAACTTCGTGTTTCACTTTAGTCAGATTTCTGATCTTCGAAATATCGTTAAATAAAAAAGCTTAAAGTTCCGACTGTTAAACATGGAATCTGCATATTTTTACTATCCCTACTTTTACTACGATTTCCACAGAAAAATGTCGGTCAATGGGTTAACTGTCACTCATTAATCTGTACGGTCAAATGCTGCGATTTAAAATGTCATAACGAAATGAAATAAAAAGGGAGGTAAAGAGAATTTTTTAAGGCACGTGATCCAAACCAGAATCGAGGTAATTATTATGAAGATTTGGTATCCTTTATATTATCTGTAAGATGACAATTGCTTTTTATATATCTTCCACTCAAAAAATTTTCGACGTTTTCACATACAGCTAACTTATTACGTTTCTAAGATATATAGCCTTAAGAGACAATAATTTCACGTAAATGATCCGTGTTTGAACTATTTGATGTTAATGACGTAAGTTAGTATCGCATTCGAATTACTGTGCGTATTCATATGGTTTGTACATTCGAGTGTTTTATGCAACTGCAATATTACAACACGACAGAGCGAAGACTAACGAGACATTGACGCTTCGTAAATTCTAGTTCATTAATTCCGTAACGTCACTATCTCACGCTCCAACATTCGAGTACCTCATTTATTCCGCAATACATCATTCCATGTTCCCCTTCAGCATAATCTGTTTCATTTCACAAAACTTTAGCATCTCATTTATTCGTATTCGCTAAATTTCAATGCTTTATCGCTCTCTGAATTCATGTACGCACGAACATAAATTTTCTGTTTTCAATTTCATCCTGATTTATGACATTCTTTCGTTATGATTTTGTAAATGTTGCGATTGCACTCTTGCTGTTTTCCAGCATAGACGCCGTCACCTTGATAACATCAGCGTAAACGTAGTATTATTCTGTAATGAAATCTACAGAACCGTTATTCCACTTGAAGGAGAATACTTTCTTCCATCAAAAGTACTTTTATCCAATTTTGCTTTGCATGTTATTTTGATCGTGACGATATATTTCGCTGCCATCGACTGGATTTTGCATGCAATTCTCGCGTAAATATGAAAAATTTGATCGATCATAAATATCGACAAATTAATGATATCTCCTGGGACTATTTCAAGCATAGATTCAAACGGCTGTCCAACGACGCCTCAGGCAGTTTCTCGAGCAAAGACATCTTGGTAAATTGGAACTGCAGATTTTATGAGCGGCTAGTTCGTTGCGTCGAATATTACGTACGAGCCATGGGATTAGATTGCGATACTTTCTGCGAGCGTATGGAAAATTTGCTGTTCAATACTAATACCATCGTTTAATTCATGTTGTACATTCGTGCAGCAAATGTGCGAGAGTTATGGTTTGAGAGTTTAAATTATTTCTCTCGATATTCATGCTAGTGATCTAACTTTATCGCATAAGTTTCATGCAAATCCTTCTACCTCTCTTTTATAAAATTTTCACTTCCCCTTCAATAATTTGTATGAACACATTGTGATCATTACATCATCATAAAGGACTTCTGTATAACTTTTCCAAATAAACGAACAATTTCGATATAGCACGACTTCCATTTGATTCCAGGAGAAATACGCGCGTTGCTGATTAACGATTGAACGATGAAGCGCAATCAACAAACTTTGCAGTTTATATGCAGAGATATTTGCGTTTCGCGTTGCTGATTCATGCACAGAGTACTGCGGATGTAACAATTCAAACAACGGTTGCGCAACTGTTAACGGCGACGCGTATAATATGCAGCAGAATGCTTAAGATGCGCTCGATGTTCGCGCCTTTTTGACAAATTAACGCCAGTGAAAAGCGAGAACGAACTTGTCATTTCGGCGATTCACGTCTCCGCGTACCCAGTCATGGTGCTTTTGCATATCTATTCGCCGGTTGATGGACACGAACGGAGAAAACTCGTATCTCTCTCCTTATCAGACGTAAATATATTCGTCCTCTCTCTCTTTTTATCTCTTTCTTTTTCTTTCCCTCGCCATTGTGAAATGTTGCACTCAATTTGTCACCTTCTTATACCCCATGTATCATTCACGTTTTCAAAGCACGTTTTGTCGTGTTCCTCAACCGCTGTCGTAATGACGATACAGTTGCGGAAATTATAACGGGACAGATATAATTTATATCTTTTTCTTCTATCGATAATTTTTTTTAGTACTTATGAAATAATTTTTAGTACTTTTTCACAATTTGGGAAAATTGTTTTCATGGAAATGCAATTAACGGAATTATTCATATATAAATGAAAGGATCCAATCCGAAGTTCGTAGTCAGACGCTTATTCTACTGCATGAGTTTAACGCTAAGGCGATTCTTACCTAATCATAAATAATTTTAAGTACATCGCGTCAAACGTGATATAATAAAATTATAAATACGAAATAAAAGAATCGTCGAAACAGTCCGACCCTTGTTTGAACACTTCCGCAAATGATTTTATCAAGTCCAACCTAGAAAGGTGCGTGCGACAAAAATGTGGAACCCGGCAGAATTCAATTAGTTTTTGTTAAACAAACAGCACAGCTTCAGTAACTTAAAAACAATCGATTCGTCCGATTCATTTACGGTATTTACGAGAATATACGTTCGTCTCTCGGTACCGTTTAAACAGCGCTTTTATTTGAGTGTACACGTTCGAAATAATAAATGATTGCACCGAGCGTAAATGTATCGAGCCGACAATTTTGCAGGTATTACGAAAGCTGGTACATGGCGCCGGCGCGAACGCAAAAACTCCCGGTGCTGCTGTTGCAGAAATGTATGGAGCCTAGCCGTTTATCAATCGCTAATCTTATCACCGCATCGCTGCAAATCTTTGCCACGGTAAAATTCGTTACCAACCCGTTATAAATCTGACCCGTATCTCAAAAGGGAGACCGTGCTGGATCTATCTCGCGTGCCTATTTTCTCTTTTGATCAACAAACGATCTATGAACGAAATCGAACACGATCTTTCGCGACTCAATGAAAATTTTACGCTACTTTTAGTTTTAAAAGATAGGAAGACATTCCAAGTTTCCTTCAATGAAATAATTGCAACAAAAAAAAAAAAAAAAAAAAAAAAGAAGGGAAAGTAACGAAAATCTCAACTCATACGAACATATGCGACAATGGGTCCAAAGTCGATCCAGTTCGGATTCTACGGTACCGCATTATTGATCTGGCAATATTTTCTATTCAAGATCGTTCAAACGTCGATATCTTACTTCTGTGAAACACTGACACGGTCATCCAGAATAGGAGTCGACGTTAAATCGGAAATTGCAACAGTCACTCGTAGCGAATGATTTACCGGATGTCAGATATCTTTTGCGTTACAGTCGGCTAAATTAAGTTTCACTTTAATAAACGCATTCGCCGGCATCGTCCGTTATGTACCTCCGTCTACTTGTCCATGGATATAAAATTCAGTAGAGAAAGAGTGGAAGAAACAGAAAAATAATTTGTTGGAGAACAAGCTACGCTATCTGCCTATGATTCATAGTATTTCTTTTATCATTTTACCTATAACATTTTAATACGATATTTATGTCTTTCGCTCGAATTTAGAAACATCATATTATATCGAGATATTTTCATTTAATAAATCAATGATTGCAGAAAATACAAAAAAAAAAGATCGTATAATGGCAACATTTTGGTCAGCACTCCAATCTGCCACTTGCCGATACAAGAGGAAAACCGTTGGTACAGTATTTACTTTCCCAACCCTTCTTTCATACGTGTAGCTTGAACGAATGTGAGTTCCTTTTTCAGCGCTCGCTTTTACGATTAAAAGTAATTTGAGATACAATTTCTAGAGAGATAAAATAATATTATCTGACTTAATTACTGATGCGTAAGATAAAACGAACGAAAAGGAAAAGAGAAAATTGAAAATCGAAATGGCCGAATAAAATGTTTTCACTGATATTAACTGACATCGTATCGTAATTCATAATTACTTTCAGTGGTAATTAGATGCTCGTGAAAAGAAATTTATTAAGAAGAAACGAGCAATTTTGTCAACGAATTTATTAATTTAAGTCGGAATTAATTAAATCTCATTAGACGAAAATTAATTTATTAAACAAAGAACACGTATCTCGTGGCTCTTCGAGCTGCTGGAGCACGTTAAACGCCATTAGATCGTGCTAAGGAATGTTAACGAAATAAACATTTTAGAGATGTACGCAACATAAGATGGAATCATTGATTTTCATTCATATAGATAAAAGGAATAAAAGGAATTTTTAGAAAATTAACATTTATCGTTTGTTTAAATTATTAATTATAGATAATGTAGACATTCCATTCCCCTTCGCGCGAAAAGCAAATGACACAAGAGACAATTGAACAAAATATAAATTAAATCATTATCACTGCAGTGACTGCGCACTGTGTTCTATCATAATTCCAGTTTTTTCAACAATTGAGAGAAACGTCGGGCGTGCGACAAACAAATGGAAATTAATTCTGTTGAACACATTGTTAATTAAAAATGGTTTGCTTATAAATTGTACTCGAGTTTACAATGGTTGCACATTGATTTAATTATATGTCCTTAATATCGCAAATTAATTGCGAGGGTACGTTAGATTGAAGCTTCGTTCATACGTTCTTTAGTACTCGATATAAGCTGTCGAAAATCTAGCAACCACAAACAACAAACAAAAGCTTAATTTTCACAACTGTCATTTCAAACAGCGAAATTTCACTACCACAAGCATATAGCGATGAAACATAGCATGTGAAATCGTTTCATCGTTCATCGTCGCCATCTCTATGCTTTATCTTATGTCTGCGACTACTACGATAGAACGAGAACTTTTTTCATATCTTGAGGAATGAAACGAATGAGCTCGCTAGATAATTTGCCAGATTCTTTCGCGAAGCAACGCCGAGGCGTGGCATATTAAATTTTGAAGCGACGTAAGTTACACAACAGCATGATGATCGCAATGGCGCCTTGTAGTTTCATCTCGAGCTACGAAATGCAAAGTGAATATACAATGCCAAACCTATTTATCTCTTCAACTTATATACAGATATTTTAATACTTTTTTTTACGACATTTTAATCAAATTTTAATTTAATTTTAATTTCGCGAGAAAATATTTCGACCATAATTTTATTGGATCAGTTGAAAATTTATCGAGCACCAGGTAAATCGCAAGATATGAACAGCGCGTATAGTTCGGTCGTAGCAATCGAGTTATTAATGGTGTTACGCGGGTTTAATTTATCCACGATATGGAAAGGAAGTGCGCGAGCGCAGATGCGTTTCGAATCTAATTATCTCCTAAAGTTGTGCGCTTTATAATACCATGTTAAATAGTTTATGATCGTATATGCGTATGTGAATATGAATGGCTTATCGAGCCGTTATCGATAATTCGCGGATAGCACGAAACAAGAAGTATTCTCTAACAAAGGTGAATTAAATGAGATTTCAATAGCAAAAGACAATAAGCTCTTTACTATTTAGTTTCGTCTCAATTTAGCGAATGAATTTCTCAGCCTGTTTGATTCCACATTTTCTTATGGCATTCGCCGATCGAAAAAAAGGCGTACAAACAATTAATACCTGTATAAGTCTATACCTGTTCGTCTCTTATACCTATACGCGTTTTCTTTAATCCCCTGTGCATTTTACCACAGCTTGTCGAAAGTTATCGAAAGCATAAAATATTAACCACTTACCTGAGGATAGTCTCCATCCTTCATCTGATAATCGAACACGTAGAAGTAGGTTTTAGGCAGCGGTTCCTTCTCGCTTTCCGGAATCGGTGCGATATGAGGATTATTCGGTTTCTTCGTGTGTCTTAGAGTAAATAGGTCGCCAGTTTGCACTAATGGCGCCACGAACTGAGCGTCGCTTAGTGCTTGGACACAGGCGTCCTTCGTATTCACTGGATGCTGCACCGTACGTTCCCAATCGGTGTATTCATTCACCACCTGATTCATCAACCAATAGTAATAATATGAAAAAGAATGTAAAATTAGAACGCCGTTGATTTCAAAGTTAACACATTAGTATTCTATTGCATTTGCGGTACAGCAACATTTCAAATTATAATCGCAGTCAAAAAGATATCTTCTATGTAAAAGCTAAACACAATTGGGAAGCCCTCTCCTTGCATTTCGTTTATAATATACAAAAATTACCAACGACTTTTATGAATGGTAAAAAAATGCAGTATCGTATTCGAAAGCCTTTGCGAAACGCATTCTACATTTGTTGCTGGATAGTATTCTTTTCTTTTTTTGTTACAGCAGTGCAACGCGATGTTTTTCGGAGGAAACCCAATCCTTTTTGTTATTTTCACAAATATCACAAATTCAGCTGGACCAGTTTAGAAACGCTTCTATAGTAACAGAAACATTCCCCTTCAACATGTATTATTTTTCCATATTGGAACCATATTTTGCATCGTATAATTTTCAACGTGTTGATTCGTTCGACGATTGAATTTACAAAAATTTGGCTTGAAACGTGAAATAGACTAAAAAAAGATCAAATTTTTCAACAGAGATATTTACCATCAATATTTTCACAAAACCATAAATATAGCGACGTGCTGGAATTTTCCACGCTAAAATTTGTCTCGAGCCCTCACATCGCTCGATACGGAATTTCGTCGCACAGTTAGCACACCACCCGTAAGTGGATAACAATTTATGATTACGAATAATCAGACAAGTGTACGCGATATACTTTTTGGACAGGGTTGGATGGTAGTTTCGCCACGAATGTGCAACGAATTATTCCCAGAGAGCGCTATGAAAATACACGCGAAATGGCCGTGAAATAATCTTCGGAATCGTTGGCTTATCGGAATATATGAAAAATGAACGATCACGAACCGTTAAACGCTTAATCGCGTATGCAAAATTGTTACGACCTTGTCTATAGGTCTTTTTATCCTTACTTTTTTATCACTGAATTTGAAGTGTAATTATAATAATAGGACGATTAATGAATAAGTCGATTATCATGCGATTAGAAGAAAAAATACCTTTAAGTAATTTAGGCGAGTACGAATTTCAAATAAACCATTATAATTGTAGAAAACAGGAGATAAATACAGGCCAGATTTCTCAATTTTTAAAAGCGATTTTAAAATTCAATCAAGAAAAACGAATTTATTCTTCTACCATGTAATCTTGAATTGATTTATCACAGTCGGTTTAATTATTAAAATCCACGTACCGTGTAAAATATTTCCGTGAGATGATACACGTACGCGTTCCTCACGTATGTCCTAATGATCCTGTCTCTCCTCTCACCCTCGAACCCTTGTTGTACGTCCTTCTCCGCGAATTTCCATAGTGCTTCGCTGGTAGTTACGCCAAATAACAAATCGTATTTGTTATTACTCGTGATCGGAGCACCGTGTTCGGCTTTCTTCGGCAGTGGCCTGCAACAAAATGAATTTATGTACCTTCTATGTACCTCTTTTATCTTTTCCTTCGTTGTATTTAGTTACGTGTGTTAACATTTATGTGTTTTAGCGACGTCATTTTTAATAACATTACGATCCGACGTAAAGAGTTCCGTTCATCGTTACGTCCAACGTTCGCAAAAAGGAAAAAAGTTGCACCGAACGCCTTGCGACACTGTTCCAACTGTTAGACATCGAATATGCTAATGGACTTTGTAGTACTAGCCTGGGTCATTTACAATCGCGTTAATGAATCGTACTGTAATTTCTACGGTGAACTTAGCTGGTTTCACATCTGCTTTACATTTAATGAAGGGGGACGTTGATAAAATTCTGAGATGAAAAACGAAGACGTTCGTCCCTCTCATAATTGAAATATATTATCGGTACTCTGGTACAAGTTCTTCCAGAAGTTGGTCAAGTAAAAAATGATAAGATGTTCATTATTAATTAATATCCATTAAAAAATTTTGAGAATGTTGGTAAAACGGGGAAAAATATTGTAATTTTATAATAATGTAAAATCTTTGCAAATATGTTATTTTTTTGCTTTCAAAAGAGAATAATTGTTTCCTACCCGAATCCTTGGAACTCCGGACCCATGTAGGACAGCAAATCTTTTTGAAAGTCTGCCTTGATGACTACACCGTCCACGCTGGGTCCAAATGCACTCAAAAATGTCGGTGGTTGAATATCAACCAGCATCAGCTCTTCTAGGCTTCGGTCTCGGAGACAGTCAACAATTAGTTCGTTGTCTTTGAGCAGATCCTCGGGGATCGAGCAATTAACTGCCCTGGCAAGTCTCAAAGCGTAAGAAACAGGATCGTCGACAACTGCCCACGACGACAAAGCGCTGCCTGATAATAGGATAGCTCTCTTGAATAAACCTATATACAGAAATTTAATATGTTCGTTTAATGATGCTGCAGTATATAAGAAACTATTATATAATACAAAAACCATTCGAGAAATTGAATACAAATTTTTGATAAGATAAAAAAATGTATTATTATTATTTTTTAACGCTTATTCAACCCTTTAATATCTTTTAACGTAATTACTATTCAATGACAATCTTTGACGTCTCGATAAATTCTATGGAAGTCTTTTTATAGAGAAAAATTTCTTTTAGCTCCATTTGGAAGTGGAGCATATCTTTTCTTTGCGTCTCCTGTTTTTAGCATCTCTGTGAGAGAAATATTGAAAATAATCGAAGGAATGGCGCTTTCCCCAGACGATCGTATATATATTAAACGAGCACATTCTAACCACGGCTACGGGAAAGAAAATTCTAGAAAAAGAGAACATTTTCGAAGAGAAGCTCGTTTCTGCTTTTTCTTCTACCATGAAAAACAACGGGGCAACATTTCTCTTGCCGTCTACCCTTTGAAAGTCTACTTTTCCAGGCGAAAAGAAATCAAGTTGTAACAAGAAATAGCCGTGAGATGCTTTGATCTTTCTTTATAGCCTGGGATATCTAGGAAACGTTTTCAAAGTGTCTATTCGAAGAGACAACTTTAATTTATCGAATCTTTCAAATTTTAGGTTAATACCTGTGGCTCTAAATTAATCCTTTTAGGAACTAATAACGTCTAGAAAATCTTCGCAATAAATGTTGCGTTGATTTACTGGAATTCGTTAATTTTCCCGAACATTGTTACACGAACAGTACATGGAAAATTAATTTAGAAAAGAACGATATCGAGGTAAAGAAACTTAGATAATGACAAAATTGCTATTATATCGTAAGGATGTAGAGTGCCGATATAGGGCACGGAACTATAAATTACAACGAGCCTTTTTTGTAGACGCGCCACGGAGATCGGCGTTAAGGAGGAAACTTGTTACAGTCTGGAACAAAGGAGATGGAAATTACATCAGAAAGAACGATATCGTACGAATAACAAGCGCGTTGCGCTGGTTGTACTTATCGACGACTGTCACGTAGCAAGGATAATTGAGCTACCATTCCGTTCTCGTCTCGGTTTCGAATGCAAAAGGCTCTAGAAATTTCCGAAGAAGATACACTATTGGTAAAAGAATCGTTTATGTATAATATATTTGTGTTCCTGTAATTTGTGTAACACTAAACGAAATGGATAAATAGATGCTCTGTGTTTAAAACATTTCAATAGAGAATAGAATGCCTTTATCGCTCAGATTTCGATCTAAACGATAGCAAACGAGACGATTAGACAACCAATGTATGACTTCAGAAGAATGTAAGATTACAAATCTTCTACCCATCTACAACGATCCAATTGCAAGAACAAAGCTGTTTCGTTAACTTCTAAAGCCATTGCCTCAATTATACGCCTTCTGCTGGCCATCTTCGAGACCGACAATTTATCAAGACAGATTTATACCAGCAATTTCCGGCGGCCTGTATTCGGGAAGCCCCATCGACGTAACCGTCGGAGCAATATCGGTCGGGAATCGGCAAGGCTAAGCGAGAAATTCCAGTCTGACAGGCTGGAACGTTCGTTGGAAAAAAGACGAGATGGAAAAACGAACCCAAAGAAACACAGAGCCAGATCGTGGACGTTCCGCGGCCTCATAAAAGCAGGAAGTATTTTCCAATAGCACGTGAGAATACCCGTGACCACTGGGGAAGAAGAACGATATTTCACGCGCATAATATCGCGAGAATTTCTCCTTCCATCGTTTTCTACTTTTCAGCCTATTACGCTTTATCCCGTGTAACCATTTCTCGTTTCATCGTTGGTCGAGGAAGGACCGTTAACAGTTAATGGAACCACGTGAAAACTACTAGAACGAAGATAAAAGGGGAAACAAATGATATTGATAGCTGTATCATTTATATTCCAGCATTTTTACACTCTCTTGTAAATTGACAATCGCAAAAGTTTTTTTAGAATTTTTGCACATTGCTTCCCAGATTATTCGTTTCTATAATCTACCGTTTCTTGTCCCTTTTCCACCCTGTTTTGGCGTGGAGAGTGCTTCAGTTTCTCTGATGAAAATTATCTTATCTTCGACACTCTCCTCTTCAAGAATGATACAGGTGGTTGGCAAAGATAAGGGAAGAATTTCTCGGAGATATGTGAAGAATTAAGGATGAAAAAAAACAGACGAGCGATCCGATAAGATTGTAAACCCTGGATAACTCGGTGCCAACTAACAGTCGAACCATCGAAACGTAACATTGAGCCATCAAAGATTCGTATACTCTGTTATATTCTATTCTCTTAATATGTAATTTTAGAAGATTTAGAAGAATACAAAAGTTATTCATATATTTCATATCTGTTATTCGAATTTTATAAGAGATTATTTGTGAATATTTAGGATATAAAACTCCTTACGATATGGCGGAGAACCAAAATTTTTTACCCGCATTTCGATAGAAACGGTTATTGAAAGATTTAAGTAGTATAAGTCTGCCATGGATCAGACAACCGTGTCGCGTTACTTATATCTGGTATTCTAACAACTCGGAAACTTCTATCAAAATTATTTCTAAGTAATATAAATCGATATTAACTTTATTTCTACATTTTTCTCTTGGGCGTGTTGAGTATTACGAACAAGAGGAGCAAGAAGCAATCGATCTTTGGAATTGCATCTTGAGAAACGTCCGAGCTTCAACGTCGATCAGAAACCAGTTCGACACACATAAGCTCGTTTCCTTCTGAATTCTTCTCGAGAGTCTCGTTAGCGGTTCGTTCCAAGATCGAAGGAATCACCGAGAAGTATTGGATTCCCCCATTGAAAAAGAAGAGGCTTCGCGACCGTCGCCGTCTCGTTATTTATGGCATAACGATTTTTCTTTACTCTTTGCGCACATTCGACCAGAACATCGTAGCTCTGGTTAATTGTTTCGGCACAATCGGCGCGTGCAAACAAAATTATGAACGAGACAACGGTGTATAGAATTTAATCGAACCGAGAAAAACCGTAAGGAAGATGTAAAAATGGTTTCATGCCTTTAGTAACGTAGAATGAGAAACTGGACTTTTATCGTGTTACGCGCGAACTTCTCCAAGTTCGTTGAGATTCGTTGAGATTACTTGGCGAAAGTCACAATCGATCGAATAAACTTCAAACTTGAGAATAAGGGAGAGAGGAACGGCGAAATTAAACGTATTCTTGGTAAGCCTGATTTTTTTATTGATCTTTCAGTTTTAGAGAGAATTTCTTCAGAATTCATTCTATATAATTCGTTTCGCCTGTGGTTGAAAACTTAGTGAGATATTAAAGACGGTTTATGAAGCGTTACATTGTGAATCAATCGTTTATTTGAATGATTTATACGCCAGAAACACGGAGCATATTGTCGACAGAGAGAAAAAGATTACTCACCACGCATGACCGTCGGGCTGATGGCGAGAAAATGAACACAGGCGGCCCCAGTCCCTTGACCCATCAGCGTCACGTTGTTGGGATCGCCGCCAAACAGAGCAATGTGCTCTTTGACCCACTGAAGCGCCGCGATCTGATCCATCAAGCCATAATTCGCGACCCTCGCCTTGGTCTGAGGCGCCATGTTGGCGTTGAGAAAACCAAGCACGCCCAACCGGTAGTTCATCGTTACGATCACTTGGTCCGTGTAGCTGGCTAGTACACTGCCATCGTACGGATTTCCGCTGCCCCAGTCGTAGCTCTCCCCGTGGATATACAGCACTACCGGATGCTTTCTACTATTGTCTGCCATGCCTGTGTACAGAAACGTATCTTTTATCGTTTCCTTCCATATAAAAAAATGTGTAAAAGATATCCAAATGAGAAATAGAGATATCTCCGAGCCAGCTTAGAGATCTTCTTTTACCCGAGAATAATCTCTCCCTTTCATCTTTATTCATGCAATATACCATAGCACGCGTCGAATCCGATAACCGACATCGACGCGACGTAGCGACTAAAATATTAACAGTGTGCCGTCAGTCGATGTTTGGCAAACAATCGTCGAAGGAAAACGTTGCAGGCAACTCTGAACTCTCGTTCCGTTCAAGGTCCGTCGCAGCCTTTGTTCCCTTATCGTCGTCTCGTCTGGCTGAAGGTACAGCCCCGAGCAACGAAGGACGCAACGAAGAGTGGAGAGAATCGGAGGGTTGAAAGGGGATAGAAGTATGATGGCATTGTTCACAGCGAAGTCTGTCAGCGATTTACGGTTACGCCAGAGAAGAGAAGAGAAGAGAAAGAGAAGAGAAAGAGAAGAGAAAGAGAGAGAGAGAGAGAGAGAGAGAGAGAGAAAGAGAGAGACGCGACACTGGGAAAATTAACCTTGCGACAGAGAATGCTGGGCGTGACGAAACGTTCCAGCGGAAATGATGGCCCGCTAATGCTTCTTTGCTATTGTCGCGTGCTTCTGTATGACAGCTGGCCGCGCTCTAGGCACCGTGAACTGCGACATGTGTCGATTCGTACGCGGGATCGCGTGAAACGCGCTTGGCCGACAGAATGTAACGAGAATACGCGTTGGCTAGCACAAGCGGCAGACTTTTGATTAGAGCTGGAATGTTTTACTGGAACGCGTCTCGTGATTGGATGCAAACCCGCAGGGAACTGCGGGAGTCACTCGATCGTTCTTCTATATTGCAGAAATTCGTAGTTGATTCGATATTTGTAGAGGATTGTAATTGGGATGCAAAGATCAGTAAGAAGGAAAATTGCATCTATCGTGATTTCTTTGAGACAAAATACAGTTGACAGTACGATTTAATTGTGTGGCTATTGTAAATTGTAGCAGAGCAAAATGACAGTAGTGCGAGTCAATCGTAAAGATTAGCTCCTCTAATCTCGCTCGTAACTATTCAATATTTGCGTTCATCAGCAATCACATTTTCCTGCAATATGCACTGACTATTTAGCCAACGATGAAATTACCAGAATCGTGGTGGTCAATACAGCATGAACTACCAAATACCGTTTAAATTAACACGGTACATATTTCGATGTTGTATAAGCTCGACCTTTGATCGATTTTATCGAAAAGGAAGAATTCCAGTGGTTCGCCTATATCCTATCGCGGAACACCGACCCCTATTCGAGCGACAATATCAACGTCCACGAGAAACGGGCAAGGAAGGAAGCGTTAAAGAAAGCAGCACGTGAACGACCCTCGTCGAAACAAAGACCGATGTTGACCGTATGTCTGGTCCTATAGAAAAGTTGCAGCCAGGGCTAAAGAGAGGCTTGCAGAGCCGAGACGAGGCAGGGATGGTTGGCAAAAGGGATTCAAGTCTCGGTCTTCGACTCACGCTTCAGAAAATATAAAGTCTGGGACAGTTCGTCGCTCCGAGCGCTTGAATAACCGTGAAGGGCTTTAATTTTAACCCAAAGATTGCTAGTTTAATGTATTTTCATTTCCATTTTGCTCTGTTCTATAATTAATGCCAATTTATTTTATGCGAGTACCCGAGTAATTTTCTGAAATATTGATGCTGTATAATTTAAGGTATTCTAGACACGAAGATTGGCTTTTGCTACATGAATACTCGAGCGTTGAATAAATTGCCACCAGGCGAAATGAGAAACCAAGGTTGCAATTTTCATTTGGCATTCCTATTTTTAATACCTCTCCGTCACCGAGGCGAAAGATGTAAATTCACCACCCGTCAAATTTTCCGTTTCCTATGAACAAACACCAGTTATTGAACACATTACACTCTTTTCTGCCTCCCCACATTTCCTTCGGTAATATCGCGTAGCTATATTTATCTGATATTCTATAAATAGAAACGTGTATTACGTCGCAAGAGAAAAGTGAATATCTCAGTAACTTTTTTCAGCCTGTTCCAATCATACCTAGCTCCTCCGCTCCCTTCGTTTCTTCACTCCAACAAGTTCTTCCAGATACTATTTCGTTAACTTTAACCGACTTCTTCCCTCTGTTATCTTTCAGCTTTAATTATTCTTAAGACTCATTTCTAGCGACATACTGTTATATATTACCGAAACCCGGAGCTTGAAAGCTTTTATGAAGGACCGAAGGAAAAGAACGACGACGATAAAAAAAATTAGAAAGGGTCTGCGTAATGAAATCTAGAACCCGTGGAATTGTAATCAGAAAGGCCTAACGCTTGGACCTCGCTGTAAAATTCATAATTATCGATCTCGTCCCTTTTAGACAAAGCAGATGAATTAAAAAAACATCAATCTTCCTCTACCAACCGCGATCAGTTGATTTTTAATAACTGCGATCCTTTTCTCGAACCTTTGCGATTGGTTATCTTTTTCCTCGGTCCCTTTTGACACACAATCATGTCCGAGGTTTTTTTTTAATTCGAAAGCTGTCGCGTGTCGGTTTCCTCTACCGAATTCCGCCCGTTTAATGGCACGCAGTCAGCCAATAAACCGCGTCGCAATTCTCGCGAGAGCTGGCTCAAAGGGGATGACGCTCGGTTTAGCCTCGAATACCCGTGATGCACGCACAGGCTACGTCGAAAAAGCGGTCCGCGGGTGCATTGTGTTGCGGCCAGTGCAATAATGCGGTGGCCCGCGTCCAACCCCTTCTCTAGTTCCACCCTCTACTCTGTCCCAGTGAAATTAAATTGCTGGCTGCGCTTAAGTAGCGACCCCTTCACTGTTCCCAGCGCAAATCTGGTTACTCGCCTTTTCGAAGGGATTCCGGAGATTCGTAGGAATATTTTGAGCGTTAAGGGTGGATTTAAAGCCTGTTAACCCTTGAGGACCGCGTGTCGATAAAATTTGACGATGAAAAGTAAGTACGTAGCGAAGAACTAGAGAGAAGTAATATTTCTTGAAACAATTTGGTGTTTAATGGTTTCTGCAATAATTTTTGGGGGGATATATTTTTGTGATTAGCTAATTTTTTTTGTATTTATAATTGAATAGTTTTGCCCTGTTCTATTTTTCACGACATTACTAAAGTTTTGTTTAAATTCAATCATAAAACCACGAAATATCCGACATTCCTAATTCAGCTGTCTGACTATCTACAGACAGATCTACTTAAAGTTGGACCACAAAACCGAAGCGCCGGAGATCTACAGAGATACACGCAGTCGCGTAAAAAGCTCGAACAACATCGAGAAACAATTCTCCACGATGTTTACTTTCATCCTATCCCGCATTGTTCACATTCTGGAGCATCGGCCCGTTTCATTTCCGGCAGATTTTCCTTCCATTACTTTCTCATCGCACTCGTACAAACTCCTTAACTCGTTTCTGCAGAACTTTTTCCTTTTCCTCGCCACATCCCCGCCGATCGTCTCCTCCCATCTCTCGTGCCGTATTTCTACCGTTTCTGAAATTATCCCAGGATCTTAATCAAGTAAGTACTTCGTTCCGAAAAGCGGAGTTGCCGAGAGGCGTTTAGCCGGGTTTTTTCGCAATAGTTGACGCACATCTCGTATAAACATCCAGTTTATTAATGCAACTTGCACATTTTTTCACATTTGTATGCACTTCAAAGTACTCTTCCGTTTGGACTTCGATTACTAAAGGAGAACTGTTGATTTCTTTACAAATCGCTGTTATCTCTTCGATATTGAATTAATTTTCTGAAGGCGACAAATTTGTGGAGATTGTTTCTGATTCGATGCGAATGAAATGTGGTCCTCCTATCCGACTATCTGTCTCCTCTAAGCCCATATCCATTAATCTCTTTCTGTTACTCTGTCAGGTCAGATAGTTAAAGAACAGTATCTTGCTGTGGGTAACCTGGCTCATTGATAACCATTACACAAGGGACCGAAGGGAAGAAAAAAGAAAAAGACGAAGGGTTTCATTGGAAGAAGAGAACCACGGGATCGTGTGGGAAGACAGAACCGAGCTTTCCTAACTGGCCTTTGTCGTCCACTGACAAAAGACAAATAACTCGCCTTTCATCTTGCCACCTACGGAACCGCAAAAAGCCATTCCGAGTTTCGCTTCATTCCGGACGCCGGACGCCGGACGTCCTCTGGATTTCGTTCTTCCTCCGCGAAAGTCCGAAAACTGGGACGAGTTAAAAGCGGTTTTCACGGGCCGCGTAGACACAGGGACAAACGAACGTGTGGGCAGGTCGTTCGAGGCCTCCAAAATACGTTCGGTTGCCTTTGAACGGCGCCCTTCGAGTGACTCGTCTTACACACGCGATCCCATTCGACGTTTTCGACGGTTTCTTTCGTTCGGATTGCCTCCTGTCTTTTGTTCCACGTTTGTTAGAACCTTTGTGGAATGGTCAACTTTCATCGTTGCTTTCTTTCTTCTGGTTCTAGGCTATCGCGTGTCTTCGTTACAGAATAACCGAGCGAGAAATGAAACAAGTGAGAAATTCTTATTTTAGCGAAGCAGCATAATACAAAGACGATGTAACACGGATAAGAAGATGGAAGAACGAAGATCTTAGTTTGAATTCGTCGGTATTTTCTGAGATATTTGCATTTAATTTAGATTTGACGCAGTCCTCTGTTACGTAACAAGGATAGTGCGATTATCCTTTTTCGTGGTTACGCGATCGCAGTTTAACTGCGATTAAAAAACGTCGTTTAAGTCTATTACATATTTTGGGAAAGTTTAACTTTTGATCAATTACCTTGTATTGGGTGTCGACACTTTCATTTCAGCTAAACCCTTTAATCTTCAAACATAGCTGGGCAAGACATTCTTGTTACAAAACGGTTTCTTCTTCATTCGATGGATAAACTGCCAGGAACGAGGCCCGCGGGGAACAGAGCTTGAAAGAAATATTTCCTGGTCGTAAAGAAATTTGCTAACTGAAGTAGCTCGGCAGCTTGCGAGACGGCCAGGAACGCCCAGCCATGCTTCCGGTCCAACGGACTCCATCAAAAGCACCAGCTTCTTCTTCTTCTTTCGTTCTCTATCTTCCGTTCTCTAGTCGCTCTTCTTTGGCCCGGTCGCAGGCAAGTAGTGTTGCATATTTGATGAGACGTTTCACGGAGTCCTTTCAGCCGGCAAGTTCGCCGGTATTAGCATAGTAAACATGGATTTACGTTATGCCTATGCATTCGCGCGGGGATCAGGCGAACTTAGGCGTGTGCTCGCGCTGCGACTTTCGCGAACTATTCTCTGGCACGTACACGGTTGGCCTCGGTTGTCGCCGGCCGGATTTCGCCTCTTCCACTTTGCTAACTTTCTTTTTATCGCTTTGCTTCATGCCTCGCTGTCGAGTTAGTTGATTTATTTTAATCTTTCTAGTTTCTCTCGTCCTTTGTTACGCATATCCACCTCGTATTTAGAGAAATATAGATTTGATCAGTATACTAATTAACTGGATTTTGGATTTACGTTTCATTTCAATTGTTGTATCGTTGATGTATCTCTACGCAGCTAATTAATATCGAACTAATATCTCGTTGGTATTTGAACAATATCGTTGAATCGATTGCTAGGTGTTCGTGTTCTATACGCAGACGTGATATTTTACCTAATTATAATTAATATTACAATAGAAGCTCTGATTTTACTGCAGATAAATAAAAGTAGGCAGAACGAAACTAGGATACGTTGTAATTTGCCCAAGTTATCAAACAATAAAAGGATATAATAGCGAAAAATTCAAGAAATTTTTGCCAGAAGGGACTTGTACGAATTTTACTCGAATCTCGTCAACCTCTTTTACAGTAGACATTAAGGAGGTAAAAAAGCAGCTTCCATACGGGGCAGTTTAATTTCTCATTTGCACGGAACTACAACAATGTCTGCATACGGTAGCAATCGGGCGAGACATCGTCTCCATAGTGTCTTTATCCTTGATTGGATGCTGGCCCGAATCGATGCGCTTCGCTCTGTCTGTCCTCTTCCCTTTGAATTCCCTTACTTCCTCGAAATCAACCTCCTTGAAACTATGTACACGGAGTTACACGTATTTACACGCCCTGTTCGAGCATCAGGTTTCGCACGCTTGCTCCTGCGCATAACCAGGAACGCGAGCACCGATAAAATTAATCTGTTTTTGGTGGAATGACGATTTACTCGGAGAAGGTGCTTCGTGGTTGGATTGAGTTAAAGCGAGATCGTTGTTCCAGCTACAGACGTAGGTAGATAGAGAATTGAGTCAGAGCGAACAATAGTCTGAGCACTTTGACGCGTTTCAAAGTGTGTGAGTTAGTTAAACATTCTGTGAAGTAGATGTTTGCAAAATTTACAATTACCTTTGTGCAGCGCTTGAGTTAAGGCGGGCAAAGTTAAATTAATTAACGAATAGATGAACGTTTTACCGAGACGTTTCGAAGTCGCTTTGCGTGTTTCAATACGAAATTAAACCATTTCGTTGCAAATTAAAAATTGGGTTCATTTGATCGGGTTAATTGAAATCTTAAGTATTTCTGGGAGTCTCTTAGTAGCCCCAAGATTATTATTTTGATTACGGAAGGTATTAAACCTGAATATATAAACTATATTTTGCTATCTGAATATGTACGTATACATAGGGTCATATACAGAGAAATCTTGTACAAGTATCTGCACGACTAAACGGCCAACCCTCCTATCTTGTACATATCTCTCGTGGAGCTATTTGCATCCTGCATCTTTCGAAGATAATCGAAATCGATCCGCATCGTAAATGGCGAACTTTCGCTAACAGATATCCGCTATACTTGGCGGATGAATGGAACGATTACCTTACTTTGCAAGAAAGGAATAAAAGACCCGTTTAATTTGGGTATGTTCAAATTATCGATGATAGAATTATTCCAATGAAAAAGAATGCTATTATACATATAAGAATAACCATTTTGTCAGTTATTAATTGGTTCACTTGCTTTTTACTAGACCCGTTAAAGCATTTTCAGCTGCAACAGATATGTCAAAGGACGCGAAACAAAAACGTACTATAAACGATCAGTTTTTGATACAGGGCCGACAGTGTGGTTTACCAAAGGGGTGAAACTTGGCAAGCCGACCGCGACCAGGCAGAGTCTCACTTAATCGAGGTCGCGTAATTTAAGTTAAGCAAGTCGTAAAGCTCGATTCGTAATTACATGCATCCGTTATGCACCAACACCGGGCCATATTCGTACGTACGTGCGTAATCGAAAATCGTTTAATGGCAGGAACCAATGGCCGTTTGCCCCGCTAAATTGTTTCGGCTTCGTCGTGCTTTCTTTATTTTCTCTCGCACGCCCGCCTTTCTTTTCTTTTTCCTCTTGCCAGCAGCCGTAGCGGATATTGGAATCGTTCGAAATTTAATTGAAGCTACACCGATGCACAAATCCACGTTATATTTCCGCTATCTATTTGCCTCTCTACGTGTCTCTCTTCTCTTTTATTTATACGAGCTTTTACCCGGTTTCGTCCAAAAATAATTCGGTCTTAGCTTTTAATTTAACCATTGAATCACAATTACGCGTAAAATATTTTCACAGGTATTTTAATCACGAGATATTTTCGTTTCGAAAGCGGAGCATTGGCAAAAAACGATCGTACAAAGAGAACGAGCGGTTAGTGACTTGGCCTGAAGGCAGCGAATGGCTATTGATGATACACGCGATCACGCATCGATATCTGTAACAGACAGCTTTTCTGTTACAACGCTTTCGATTATTAAATTGTTCATCGGTACCGCGGGACGATGCCAATTAAAGTGCGTGCTCGTGTGGGTAACGATAGTTAGATAACAGGCTTCTAGTAATATGGAAATACGGATAATGCGATTAAATATTTACAGGTTCGTGTCTGGTCGAACACGTTTTACGGATAATTGGAGAAAAAATGACTCGATCGAAAAAATTGGATTTGTGATCGATCAAGGCGTTCGAAATTCGTTTTAAAACATTACCGAGGGATAAAAAGGCTATGAGCTTGTTCTTTCGTTTCATTCATTCTCATCTACGAATCTCCATATATTTGGTAACTTGGAAGAAAATTTGCACGTTCAGATTCAGTATGTATGTTGACAATATAAAATTGGACAATATTATGCAACAGAACTTGCATATCTGAGACAAACTGAGAGTGTTCGATCTCAACTACGTCTGCGTCGAATCTTACACGCGTGAGAAGTCGCAGCTGGTTACATACAAATCTATCTAACTAGTCTGTTGTTTCTAATGCTCCCCTCACTAAAATTTATTCCGCAAACTTGGAAAACACACCTTCTGGCAATTGTCAATTGTTTCGCCCTCCATGTATCCCACTGGTTGCACTCTGTCGAAAGCACCGCTTCCGGTGAATTTCTTGATACTTTGTTTAACTTTGTTCAACACTTGTATACTGGCTGATGCCTTCTTCTTCGGAGAACTATCGTTGCTAACTACTTTACTCAGCATCGCAGTTTCGATGTCAGCGGACGTCCCAAATTTTTTAAATCGTGTTTCAACGATACGAATGCGAACAATACTCGGGAAAGGAAACTTGGAAAATAAAACTACAAAACGTCTTGGTTCGAAAAAGAAAACTTTAGGCTCTGTACGATGACGACGAACGTAAATTAAAATAGTTGATCTGATGTAAAACGATGTAAAACTCTTAATCGATCACGGCATTCTTGCGTGCAATATCAAATACACGAGCTATAGTGTTTAAAGGAAGTTAATATTATCAACTACCAGTATTATCGAATCATCAATGTTTCTTTTACAATATCCTTTGTATCGTTGGAGGACAAAGGTGGTTGAGAATTCGCACTAGAAAATTCTATTGTACCTCGTTTAACTTTAACAATTGCGCAGAGAAACTCGTGGTCCTTTTAAAGAAACGATAAAATAATAAAGGGTTAAAACAGCAGTGTTTCGTAAAAATTCAAGAACAGAAATGTTGAAACGCGAACGAGGAAAGTTTCGCTGTGACAATGAAACGAAAGGAACGCACACGGGTGGCCGGATTGCCAAGGCACGTTTCGAGTGCCAAACCTCAGGCTTGGCCGGGCTTATGCGCGTGGAACGCCGCAGCTGGCTAAATCCGAATCCGCCTAACCGCTACGTGCGCCTCTCTTCGCTCGTTAAATGTCCCGCAGAGCGAGCCGTAAGGCGGCCATCGGCCCGAATCCGCTGGAGGCGTGCTCGTGCTGCCTCCTCTCAACTTCGTTTCTCTGTGTTTAAGCGAGTTAAGCCGTTCTCCTCTTGATTCGTAGCGTTCCGCGTTGCAACGAGCGACGAGAATCGGTGATTCAGCGTGTTCACGCGCTAGGATTAAACAGAGTTTGGCTAATAATCCACTTCTAATTACAAGTTTCTTCGGTTTTCCTTGTCATTAAGCAATTTCGCGAATGTTTGTAAATCGTGGTCGTGAATTTTGATGGGGACAGGAAGTGCTGCTTTTTATAAGCATGAATCTTCGATTTTCTTATCGTTGGAAGGTTTTGACAGGTACGTAGGAGAAAAGAGTGTTCAATAAGTAATGACTAGATGAAAGGCTTTTTCTTCGAGAGCATGCTGAAGTAAGATAATGATAGCTCAAGTAATAGGATTCTTTTGTGCTCCGAGGCCCCGATCTTCCTATACCTCGATATCGTCAGACATTGTTATAGCATAATTTTCAATAGTCGGTGATTAATTTTCGAGATACAGACGGAAGCAGCGAAGGCTGAAGTACGAAATAAAGTTCGGATGTTCGATTTTTTTTTCTCCTTGATAATGCGACTGGAAGATTTCACAGCATTTTTAAATTAAAGTCTTTTGAAGGAACTTGAAAACAAAATATGAAATCGAATGGTCAACGAGAATTTCCCACGTGACATTTTATTAAAGCCGTGGCGCAATAACTGGGCATCAGATGGTGGGCTGGCAAGATTCGTTCTCGCGGTGTAAATTGTCTGCTGTAACTTCTTTTTTTCTTTTTTTTTTTCTAAAAGGAACGCACCCATGGGAGCGTCAGGCAACAGTCGTAATTCCAATAGAAGTTCAATTCCATCGGATTGTTACGTTTTTATGCTCGATTACTCGGTAACCGTTCAGGCATCGATGCGTTTCCTATAGATGCAGGAATGTGCGCCCGCTCGTACTCACAGAGATATCGTACGGTAACATCGTGGACGATAAATCAATTAGCTGACTTTCAATGCCATGAAACCGCGAAACTGCACCTCCAAGAGAACACTCAAAAGGTAGACAAAAAAATGGGCAAGGTGTGGATATCGATTTATCGTCCGGTCAGCGGTTTGTTAAATTTTTTTTGCTCAAAGTGGTCGCGTTTCTCTCTGTTCCACTGTTATGGACTTTCTATGCACATTCGATTGGTTATTTTTATGACTTTCAAGTCCACTTATTGGCAAACGCCTCGCGTACGAGTTCCTTTTAATCCAGGTAAAAGTTTCGTGCTTGAAAATTGCGTTTGCAAACGAGATTACGTCTATATATGTATATATCTTAATACAAATCGACGAATGACATCATTCTTCAGTCTTCGATAGTAGAAGAGCAACGCCAGCAGTGTCCGCTGTTAATATATATTTGTATACGAGATTAACAATTCGATGGTTTCAACGTCGTAGAGATTAAGTTATTCTCGTCATCTTTGAGCTTAAACTACGATAGCTGAGTGTGTTAAGATGTGTGGTCGATTTTAATTAACTTTGTAATTACAGTTTAGATACGTTCCATCTAATCTGGATAGCTTAAATTACCACATTGCACCATGGTGACTATAGTTATCAGCATAACTATAGTAGGTGTTAAATAAACGCAGAATCTCTTGTTGCTTTGTCATTCCACCCATATATCACGAATAATATGGATGAATAACTAAAGTTTTGAAGGCGATTTTTCTGAACACAGCGCTGCAAGAAAATGCACGACAGAATTATTCGAAAACTGCGTGCTTCGACTGTAATTCACTTTGGAACTGCGAGCAATTTCGATAAATCACCAGGCAATACCAGCCTTCCTCGCTTCAAGCCGCCCTGTGTGTTTGAAACACTTTCACGTTATTTCTTCTGCGTGCTAAGGAAGAAATGCGGCAGAGAGAGAACGAAATTTGGGAAGAAACGACGACGAGGGACAGCGAAGGAGAACAAGGATCGCTAAAGCACACAACTTGCGTCTCCAGCTTAGAAAACCACCTTGCCGCTGGTTTTATAGGAGACTTAACCTCGTCAAGGTCTTAACTAAAAGCGTCACGTACTGACGTGGGCGCGAAGGGAAAATACTGCTCGTGTTCTTCATCGTTTTAGGCTGTCATAAAACAAATGCCTTCTTCGTGTCAACCTTAGACGATATACACCCCTTTGACTATTTAATGAATACAATAAGAATAATTGTCTTTGAATCTTTTTCATGTTCAGATTTCATTAACGTGACGTGTAGAGAATGGTGGATAAATTGGTCCGGTCTTTTGGTTCTGAAGGTTCAATTAAAGAACAAAAAGTGGGTTATGAACAATTTCCGCAGCGCAAGTACGTACGGCTCATTAAAATACACGGTACAATAGAAAATGGCCCCCACATAGTACAAGGTTGGTAATTAATTCCTAATCGACCTCGCAAAATCGATTTCGAATTTTACTCGACTCTCGAACTGCACCTAGTCGACTATTCCAAAGTTAATTAGTCAAGATCGATGTAGATGACCAGAATTGATTATACTCGTATTAACACAATGCCAGACTTCGACGTCGGGACCAAAAGCCGGCCTTGTTAGCTTCCTAAAACAGTTCTCTTATACCTAGCTTTACGATACAATTAATTTTATTGTTACAGCAGAAACCTATCAATAAACTTCGCGGAAGAAGTACATTCGTCGTTTCTCAAAAACATTTTACTTAAAGTACTCGAGTCTCTACGTATATTTTTTATAATCGCGAAAAAATCAATGTCCAATGGCATGAGGACAATCGTGCTGAAAAAAGGAAAACCGCCCGCTCCAAAGGAAAACCGCTAGAGTGTTCTTCTCGTAGCCGTTCTTTCGATAGAAAGAGGGACGCGATAAGATCGAGTATTGTTGAGCTTTCAGACAATTCTTTGCTTACAGAGGTTCGCTGGAAGTCTCCTGTTAGCCAACCAGGACGATGCTTCGACTGCTCTCTTCCTGCCTCGTCCTTTCTCCACGATAACATGGAATTATGGCGGAAAGATTGTCGAGTGTGACTTCAAACAGAAGCTACTATATCTCTGCCAGGCTAGACAAGCGAAACTGCTACTTCTTCGTTGTTGTACGTGGTTCACCAAAGAGCTTGCTGGTCAACAAATCGAGTGTTCGACTGGTTTGCTACAGTTTAGATTACGATGGCAGAAGGTATCTTGTTTTCGTAGTCTATGATAATTCTCTCTCTTTTTAACAGGATGCTGAATAATCTTTTCGTTATAGAAGATGATCAATTTATAATGAATATAATTTGCATGTGAATATTTGACGTCAAAGTAGATATATAAATCACGCAAAATAGAAATTGTTACGTAATGATCCATCCACAAAGGCGTTATTCATTTGCTTCATAAAATGTTTTAAGTTATTGCGAAAATTCTGGAATGTGAATGAACTTTCATTCGCTATAGAGACAAGAGACACGAAATGTAAAGAGATAAAGAAGAGTACGAAGTAAGATTAAAAGCGTTTCGTTCATACCCTCACCGGAAAGAGATAATCGCTATTTAACCTGAAACGCGCACAAAGCTTTAATATTCATTACGAGGAGATTCAGCGAGGGTGACGAACGTACAAACGTTCGCCAACAGAAAAAGTCGTCGAATAAAAGCGATGCAACGAGAACCAATAACGAGCAAATATTAATTAAACTAATCCTTGCTCGTATTGAAACAAACAATTGCAAATATGACGTTATACAGTATCGGTCAAAAGTTTCGATTGGAACGTCAAACGTTTGACGAAGTGGTCAAGTATTTCTAAATAACATTTTCTCTAGAAAGTTCCCTTGCCTTCTTCAGTTGCAATTTTTAATGTGTGTGTGTGTGTGTTTCTTTTAAAAAAGTGTCATCTAAAATCACACGATACTGTAATGAATGCAAACTGCATAAAAATATACGGAGCAATGCATATATGCTTATATACGTCTCGAGTATACAAAAATTTTCATGCAAATAAGTTTCTGTTTGCCAAGAAAATAAGAGAATAAGAAAGAATAAGAAGAAAACGAGAACTAAAATTGCAGACGTATTTTAAAATAATATTTCCATGTACGATCTGTTTCAAATTATTTGATTTCAATCTACGATCACTCGATAGTGCGGTACAATCCATTCTACTTTTTCAGCTACGAGGTACAAAGTTTTGACAGATATTGTTGGAAACGTATATATGTACATGGGTACGCGTGACAAGGCTGTTCCATTCTGTATCGTAACGAATCGCGTCCAAGAATAATTCGACGAAAGCAACGTTGGAATTGATTCATCGACAGAAAATTGATAATGGCTGAGAATAAAGGCCGAGCGGAATAATTAAAACGTGCGAGTACGGCAGAGCTCGCTGGTCACAGGGCTTAATGCGAGTCGAAAGCTTTTGTTTCGGATCTAAATCAACCGGAAAAAAGAGAAATGTAGAAGCATTAACGGTCAGAGACTAAAAAGGAATCGATCGAAACGATAATCTCCTGTGGACCGATGTTAGCTAATCTTTCGTAGAAATCAAAAGAATAGATAGATTAATGGTTAGCGAGACAAAGACAATCGATGGAACGAAGATATTTATTTCTGACATAAAAGGTGGAATAAGTTTCACGAAATTACACGGTTCGCGGCATGTACTTTCTCGATCGACACCGCAAACTCCATCGGAACATAGCATGGGAAATAGCGTTAGCTTGGCTTTGCTTTATTGTAACATCGACGTTACAGTGTTAATGAAGTTAAAAGTAATTATCGGTCCCGCCAAGTACGCGACGTATTACGTTACGTCTCTGCATTTCTCCTCGCGATTTCATGAGAAATTTTGACGAAATTTTGACCACATGGTGTTCGCGTAATGCAGTTGTGCATAAAATAATACCATAAACGTTCGAATTTGGACGATTCCCGATTCTTCACCGGGTGCAACGTACCATTTTATGAGGAGAATATAACACATATACCTATAGATATATACGATTTATGAGTTTCAGACGAGATCATGCACATGCAAAGAGATGGCATATGAGAAGGTTTTATCACCTAACGCCTCGCCCTCGAGACCCGTAAATATGTTATTGCGATGATGGGGTGACATGTTCTCCCCTTTTACGGCATGCATTCTTTTTCGGCTTGAAATATTTGGAAATAATTTGCTCATCAACGTATCTCGACGTTCTGAATATTATATAAGTAAATAAATTAAATATTGCAAGAGTGAATAGCTTTCTATACGCATAGAATTGCGCATTAAGCGCGTAAAAATTAAGCTGAGAAAAAACATTCATCCAGAAGTCATTAGTAACACTTCGTCCAACGTTTCAGTAGTATAACTTGCCACTGGTCAAACGGGCCTGGGCAAAGCGCAAGGGCCGCTGAAACCGTGTGACAGCCAACGGAGCTCGTTAAACGCGCTTGTCCAAAACTTCCTAGCGAGCAATTCCAGCGGGCAGACGCTGAAAAATTCCTTTGGTCAAGGCGAATTACAGGCAAAAACGCGACAAGACAGAGCGACAGCGAGAGAAAGAGAGAGTTTCGTGCGCAGAATGGCAAATAAGACGAAGCAGTCCGTCCAGGCGTTGGCAATCGAGGGCTGCAGCAAATAAATAGGGGCAACGAGACGACAGCCGCGAATAAAAAGTGGCGCTCGCAATCAAAACAGCCGTGGCGCGAAATGAAATCAGCGGACCAGCCAACGAATGCAAATTTGTACCGGGAAAGTTCTGTAAATTGATTACTGAATTATTTATCGAGGCTTCTTTCTTCCATTTCCGATTCTCCCTTTTCGTATTTCGTAGAAAGTCTCATCGTTCACGATTGTCCGTTATCTTTGTGGACTAAAATTCGACTGAATTCCTTTGATCAAAGTTCCGAAGACACGTGTTTCATCAGTATATATTCTGTTAAAGTGGCCACCACTTCTAAGAAAACTCTACATCTGGCCTTTTTAGTTTTCTCAAGCACTGAAGTCATCGACAGCGTATAGACAAAAGACTGGGACGAAGGCAGACCATAGATAATTGACAGGCGACGACGGCTTCGGGGTTTTCAGTTATAGGATAACACTGCTAGCGTGCGGATCTGGACCAGCTCAAATTATATTCCTACTTGTACTTACACTTCTGTATAAAAGTATATTGTCTACCTTACAATTTATCCACTCGTTTCTCTGTTTATACATTTAATAACCTCAACATATTCTGATCGTGACAAAGTACGTTTCCGCATATACAATGTACTTTATTGTGGTTAAAGAAAGCGATATTGTCTGAGTTTCTTCGACGCAGAGAAATCGTTTCGAAGAGTAGAGGTTGATCAATTTCTCAATTTTATTCGATTATCCTTGTGACGATGAAAGCATCGAATTCACGCCGTTGCGAACTATATCCTTCGACTCCATCGACAGAATTTCCCTAACTACGACGCCATAGAACCCGATATTTGATTAACGCGAGCCATAACATATCTCAGTAAATCGGTGAAACGCTCGATAACGAACACATTTCAATTACGATCGTGTCCACCTGAAATGTAAATGAAAGTGTAATAGCTGTGTTTGCCTCTGCAACTGGTCAACAATATTTAAAGAGTTAAACAATCGTTAATACAAGACGTGTCTGCAAAGATCCGTATGACTTGACTTTCTCTTAAATTTCGAAACTTTTATTCCGTCATTCTATTACGCAAAATAGTTATGATTCAATTTTTGCGTTATTGTCGCGCGAAAGTCAGCGAAGTTATAAAGTTTCGCAACCGAACCGAAGACGAAGAGAAATAATTGTAGGAGAGAAATTATGTCAGATTTTACTTAACTGGAATGCCATTAATTTTAAGCCATCGGGCATTCATGGCGGCAATTATCCACACGTACAAAAACACCGAGAAAAACAGAATGAGATTTATTCCCGCTCGTTTAAAACTCATCTCTCTTTTCCCTCGGTAAATTATCCATCGGTGCTTTTTGCATTTCATTCATCATGTTGTATCCTGCTTGCAATTTTATTTCGCGTATTCCGTTTAATTTTGTTTAATATAAGACGCAAATAGAATTACGGATAATCTTCTGTTTCAAGTTGTCCGAGATCAATTTCTCGAAAGAAATTAACGTAGCGCTGGATATTTCACAATTACGGAATTCTCCGCGTCGCTTCTCTCCATGGGATATGGATCAGATATTACGTAACACTGAATACACAAATAAAATATCGAACTGTTTTACTTTACATTATTAAATAGTTGGCTGCAACAGTTTCATACCTGTTTAATCTCCACGTGTTTTTCGTTTCCTCGTTTACATACATGGAAAGCGTAATTTCTTCGTAAATAATTCATATGTACGCAAATTAGGCGCAAATTTCATATCAGAAGAGAGTTTCTCCACTCGCAAACGTTACCTTCTCGACAAAACTCAACTGGAAACCGATTGTCCGTCAGCACATTTCGGTACATCTCGGTTGAAGTTCGACAAGCATACGTAGCAATTTGCTGTCTTGAATGTAATACCAGCTTGGAGAGGCAAGACTCTGCGGCTTTCCATAAGCGTATTGCTAGTTGGACCAGCTTGCATTACACTGATAATCCGCGGAATACTTGCGAGTTCATAATCGAGTCATCTGGCCCAGGGATCTGGAGGGTGTTAATCCGGAATTACAGCCTACTTGGCTTATTTTCCCGATCGCATATCAGGATTCTTACCATTTTCCGTCGTTTTATACGATTACGCTCAGCATGGCTATGCGCTACTGCAAACACAGACTGAATAAAAGCGCATATCTACTTAAAATTCTTTAATATCGTTCTTCAAACAGAATGACTATTGCGTTGTGCAAACAGACGATGGATAATGTTCCGTGTAATCATCTGCAGAGATTGCCGCTTTGGTATCCTAATTGTTTCGAAGCTAAATGCGTGACGAAACGTACGAAAATAGAACGTTACCATGCAGCTGCCTTTCATGTCGCGCACGCGCTGCCGTTTTTCTTTCCTCTCCTCCCTCATCGCTGCTTTTGTTCCGTCGTTTTAACTTTGAGATATGCGATGCAAACAATCGAGCCGCTTCATCGAGGCCTAGCATATACCACCGTTTCGATTACGGGCACAATTGTTTATTGTACGGGCTGCAATAATTGTTTCAAGCATTCGTATCTAGCGCCTGCACTCTTTCTCTGCCGGAATCCGACCCGCTTCAGATTCGAAAACGTTTTGAATTCCACGCGTGTATCGCACGAAGGCTAGCGATTCCCTGCGAAAAGCACGGCTGAATTCAATAGGTTTGTTTCCAGCCTCTTTTTGTTAAATTTTCATCCCATACTTTCCAATCTGTTCCATTTTACGAATCCACTGTTGCAGACTTAAGAGAATTTTTCAAGTGTCGGAGAGCACGGATTCCCTGACAATTTTAGAAGTTTTGAAGAGTCTGGAAATAATTCGTGGAATAATATGCGGTCACGAATTTATTGTTCCTCTTGTATAATGAAAAATATCTTTGAATAGTTCGTTAAAGAAAGAAATCACGTTATATTTACGAAACTCGCGGTCCAATAATCAAAGCGTGACAATCGGTGCTACGTTGGTCTGATTGCGCGACTATTTCCTTCTTTCTGCCAAGTAAATCGCATCAGAGACTACCCTCGTTCTCGCTTATTGTTCCATTCTTAGGAAGGAACGTCGAGTCGTCACTGACGCGTTGTGCTCGCGAGCTCGTCGCGCGCGTTTGCCTTCGCTTGGCGAACTGTCAAAAACAAAGATTCGTTTGTTCGTATCGGTGTAGAGGATGCAACTTCTGTCGAAAGGGGACGAGACAGAAGGAAAAGGAGACAGAGCAGCGGACGTAAAAAGCCATGCGGACGAAGAATGGCCTGAAAAGGATCGAGTTTCATGGAGACGCGTCAGTGCGAATAATGATAAAGACGAGAACGGTAGGACTTGCTCGTTGCGAAAATGAAAACTGAGACAGACGAGAGAGGCTGAAACGGAGAATAGAACTTTATTTCGAAGAAACAAACGCGTGACTCTTGAACTAGAGAATAATAGAATTTTCCTAGGTTCTCTAAGATAATCTGTTCTTTTCTTATCTTCCGATATTCTCGTATGATTTTCCTGATTTATCTAGTTTGCAGAGTTTCCTCAGACAATTCGTTAAATCAAGTTAAATCTGAAAGAATTTGAAAGCAGATTGACATGATACATTGTACCGTGCCAGACACAGAAAACAGAGAACGAAAGAATCGTCCTGATCTAAAAGAATGCTCTCGCGACAAAGCTAGATGGAAGTACGAAAAATGTTAGGGACATGGTTTGAAAGAGTCCAGTCGGAAATAAAGAATAATAAAGCCGGGTAACGAGCGGTGTATAGACGGTGTAAGAGCAAAAATACTAAGGTGAAAGGAAGACGAGGGGAACTTGACTGACTTAAAAGCACTAAACACTGATTTCAACTTAACCCTGAGATACAAGCGGCCACCTTACGACAGGCGTGTGCTTCTCAACGCCCTTGAGTGCGTCCAACCTCGAAGAAACTGAAAACGAGCCACGTGTCCTACTAACGAAACCTCAGAACGTTCCTCTTCGCTTTTCACCCATTTTCCTCGGGGATATCTCTTCGTTTACGTTAACCTATTGCTCCCTTTATAGCGCCATTGTAACTACCAGGTCCAGATTAGACGGGATGGATTCCGATGTGAACAAGATAAAAGCTTTTTGAGAATCAATGTTGATGGAACTCTTGGGAAAAGAACGATCCAAATTACTTCAAATCTGTTTCAAAGTCACGATCAATGATTTTTGATAAGGAAGTATTTCTCGAACCAGAAACAATTATAGGGCTATGTGTTAGTTTAGTAGTTTGTTGCGTTAAACTTATAAATGATTCTAGATTTGCCCTTGTAATTTTCCAGTCCTAGAGTTTGAAATATAGTACAAGAAATGGTATGCCCTGTCTTATTTTCGGTCCTGTTTTTTTATGACTTTCGCGATCTTTCGATGCCAACATCTATAAAAATCGTAAAAAGTTTCTGAACAGGAACAATACGCGAAAGGAACAGCAGAAGTGACAAGTTCACAACTGAGAGGCAGGTGAGCAAGAACATGGGGCTGGAAGAAGAAGCTCGGTTTCAACGAGGAGCATGGAAAGACAATGCACAGAAGAAGTCATGCTCGCGGGGAGAAAGAGATCGAAAGGAAGCCGTGACAATGGTATAAAAACGAGAGAACTGTTTCGTTTGCTTTCTTTTGCACGGTTACTTTTGTCCTCCAGCAGTAACCGTGCCACGAACTTATCAGCCAGAGTTGAAGGTACGAAAGGACGCTGAAGTTTTCGAACATTTCTGCGAGAACTTTGCTGTAATTGCCTGTACAGCCTTAATTGTCTCGTCTCGGCAGCATTTTCACTATTATTGGGAGACAATTCGGAAAATTCCCGTTTCTTTCAAAGAGAAGTTAGATTTATGTATACACCGAGGATTCTTTCTCGCTATCTTCTCAGAGAAGGTTTAAGAAAAAGTTTAACGTAGGAAGTTACGGTCTGTTGAGCCTTGACAAAGGGGATATTCGAAATCAAGATCAGAGGGCTAGGTCGAATTAAACCTGTGCTTTACACTTCAGTTCTTCGGCTCGTTTTCCTTCTTTACATCCAGGAATACCGTCCCTCTGCAGAGAAGCATTAAAATCACGATCCAACGAACTGTGTAGGAGGATACCTCAAGGAAGATAAAGAAAAAAAAGAGAAAAGAAAGGAAAGTGGAAGAGGAAGGAACGAAACAGAATCAAATGCCAGGTCGGGTAGAAAATGTGTCTTGCCTTTCAATTTCTTTCAGAACCCGCCCACTGCTTCAAGAAACGTCCCACCAGGGTTCGAAAGAAAGCTTCGGTGAAGAATCTAAAACGAAGGTAGCAACGGGTGAGCATAGCGCTTTTCTCGGGCCATCGACGAGAACGTTAACGAAGGAAAGAGCTCGAAACCCCTAATTCGAGACAATAGAAGAGCAAACCTTCGGTCAAAGAGAAGGTCTCATGAAATCCTAATTAAAAGCGTGCACCAACCTCGATTCTTCCACTAAAGGGATCTTTGTTATTCGGTCCACGATCAAAACGTTCCAGTTTTCCAGTTACGCTCGTACATCTGCACAGACTCGACGAGAAAATTCGTGCGGTTCACCTCCGGATTCCTTGATTTTCCGATATATTGCTACCTTGAACGACTGTGTCAAATAACGAACATGATGAAGCTAATAATGGTGAAACGAGCTAAGTCTAATTTACTCGAGCTGCACGGACAGCAGGAGGTCGATCGAAAGAAGGATTACCGGGCACGTGTTCCAAGTAAAACGTGCGAGCGCCCAAACGGTTGACGTAGCGACGTTTCCTCGTTACCGAGCACCGACCGGCAATAACGTGAAACGAGCGCAGGGCTAGATCAACGAGAAAGCCTGGAGAACGTCCGCACGGTCGCGGCGGCAGAGATTTGTTGCTCGTCGTAAATCGGATCACGCCAGGACTAACGATTTTGTCGATACCCAAAGAGCGTTTCCGGGTCCGCCGTTCGACCGTAACCAACTTCGTATCGGGATTTAGCTTTATATGGTAGCCGCGGATCGATCGGGCCAGCGTACGATTTCCCGCGTAAAAATCTGCACCCGGCCTTCCCTGTGTATTAAAACGAACTAGCCACTGGCTTTTTCGAGTCAGTTTGGGAATATTTGAAAGAGTGGAAAGTGATTTATTGAAACTGAGAAGGATGAACGAATCATAAAAGCCATTCGAGTTGAAGTGATGTACTACATCGTTCAAATAGCTAGAAAAGTACAACAATATCGAGATACAATCGTACGAAAGAGAGCTAGTGCAAGGTCAGTGGCGGAGGAATTCGAAAAAACGTAATTATTTGCTAGGAAAAAGGACTAGACATCGTTGACAGGAACGTAATTCGTTAAACTCCTTACACTCGCTGGATTCCGGTCTCTAAAAGTCAGTTGTTTATCCACGAGCCAATTCACCAACCAATTCTTGGAATTTCCTCGAAATTCCTCAACGTATCCAACCCTCGAATCCTCGCAATTCCTTTTAAAACACTTCAACCGGAATTCACGATACCATGAGATCAGCAGAGATCATTTGGTGGAATTTTATGAAAAAAAGAGGCAGAAAAACCTACGCGACGTTGATTAAAAACTGATACACCCCGACCATAGAGCTTCCAGACATAAAGGGGCTACGTGAATCGAGAAAAAAGAAAGATTTTCCAGGCAGTTTCATGGTCGTTGCCTGTTCGAGAAAAGATTTCGCACAAGGAAAGAAGAACGAGGGACTGGAAGTTCGTAACAAAAAGTTTTCCAGGGCTACATTAAAAGATTACCTCCGTCCCCTCATGGATAAAAGGGTGATCGTGCGGGTCTTTTAAAGAGTCCACCGTAATCCCTTCTGACGTGGAAAATTTATCACTCGCCGTTCTTTTACTGAAACGCTGTCCGTTTTGTTATTAATCGTGTTTACCTTAATACGTTAAACAGCAGTTTCAATTACAGTTATATAGATAAAACCTTTCTTCTAACTTCGAAAATGAAACATTCTCTCTCTTTCTCTCTGTCTTTTTCTCTCTCGTGAAAAGTATTATATATTTCGAAGCCATTGCGCTATCAACCCTGATCAGAGATCCGAGGTTGAACATTTTCTTGTTTCTCGGTTCTTCGGAATTAAGATCTTGCGGTTAGACCAGGCGAGACACGCTAATAGCAGCTAAATAGCGGCTAGATAACGGAAAAAATTTAAATTTTTATCCCTCTTCTTGCGATTCTTCTGGGCATCCGCGTGAAAGAACTACGTGGAGGGGGCCGGTTTTATGAAAATTAAAGGTTGCCCTCCGAGTGAGTTATGCATGACGGCTGCTCGGTATAATCTAACGCTTCGTACTTGCTGCAGCCCCAGAAACATTCCCATGGAGGTTTCCTTAGTTTCTAGAGAATGTTCTGAAACTCTGGAGAAAGAAATTTTGTCCCTGGACAAACTGGATGGTATTAAGGCAATTCTGTAAATTTAATTTTCTATGACTTAAACAGATCCTTGATTAAAGCGTAACTTCCCCTTTTTTAGAAGTTCGAGTCTCAGTTTTTGGCATACCGCGCATACGGACGCAAGAAAAGTTTGTTCCAGTTACAGGAACATTTGACCAGTCCTGCGACAGAATGGAGTGTGACGCGTGCAATTGCAAATAACGTAAATGCAGATTAATAAATGTACGGGAAGGGGATAATGGGGGCATAATTAAATTCCAGATTACTAATCTGTTGTCGTCTCCATGCTGCTTACAGATTTTAGCTACGTATTGCTAAATGCTTGTTTCCTAATCCAAATAATTCCACAAAAACACCATATGAACTGTTAAATTAAATAGCATATTTGGAGAACGATTTATTCGTTCGATTTAGTTATATATACGTTAAAGTGTTGTATTTTATTTTTCGAGAAATGGTATTAATAAAATTCTCATATTACTGCAATAAAATATGGATAATATTTCCCCATTACAGGAAGACAGAATTACCGTTGAAAAACGAACGAAGATCGTAATACCGCAAATCAGAGAATCTGTAAATCAAAGCTACTATCGCTTCCGTCGCGAAATCACTTCACCAAGTTATTTTATTACGTTATTTTCACGACAGTTTCGCTTGTAATAGAAAATTTACTCCGGCAAGAAACTACCGACAAACAAAAAAATAAAAATAAAAATAAAAGAACGCCTGTCAGTCATTCAGCAGCTACAGTACATTGAAAACGCGACGTTAAAAACGCAGCGCTTCTACGGAGAAACATTGCGTGGGGTGACATGGCTTTCCATTTGACAATAAATTTTAACCGTACTGTCAACTGTCGAATAAAGATTTCAATTACGTGACGCGAGAGTTTGGCGACACCGAAAATATCGGCGATTAGTTTTATTTCGCGAAATTAGCGATGCGACGGTTGTTTCGTTCCGTCCTATACGGAAGGATAATAGAAACCACATCGAACGCTATTGTCGAACTGTCTCCCGGAACTTATTTCAATGTTTCCTACCTGATGTATCAGAATGGAAAAAAAAATTGACGATGGTGATCGGTACTAGAAATATTTATCTAGTCGTTCTATACTTGCGCAAACGAATATAAAGTTTATTAGAAACTTTATTAGAAGTCAGAGTGTATTTGAATGTCATAGATAGGAGCGTGTAGACAACGATTTGCGAAGAAAGGTGTGACGGTGTAAGTTCCTGGAATACAAGTGGTGCTTTGAGTGATTCGAGTGACAGAAAGTATAGGCGCATGTGTGTGAAAGATCCAGAGTTAGGTGCGACAATAGAGAGCGAGCGAAGGATCCTTGCGAGCGTAGAAAGTTGAATTTGGTGTCATCGAGTTGCAGAGGATTTGCAATTTAAAGTGCACCGTATTTAAGGTTTATGGTGTATTCTAGTTAAGAAGAAAGTCAGAAGACTTGGTTGTCAATGGATATGGGTGGAGGACTTTTTGAAGTTTATTAATCAATCTTATTATATTTACGAAGAATTTTATATAAGGAGCACTATTTTTATCAAAAAGAATAAACTATATACATATTTAAATTTTGTTTCCTTATACGTATATTTTTATTACTTTCATCTGACAAATTTTTATTTTACAAGTTAAAGGGTGTATATCATTTATAATGCTCCATTCGTTGGAAGCTAATTCGAAAAATGTAAGGCGATAAAGCGTGTACGAGAGGCACTTACTTTATTAAACTTACTTTTTTTACGATTGCAGTAAAGAGAAAAAATATTGATTCGCAAACACTCTTTCGTCCCGTTAGAATTTAAATTGTAAAAAGAAATATGCTTTAAAGCAAAAGCTGCCGTCAACATCGAAATTCCCCTTTTATGAAATTCTTCATCCACAAGGGTGTATTTGTAACGCGTCGGAAATGAAGATTTACAAATGTCCCGGGTATTCGCGCTCGCGCCAGCTTTAAACTTTTCCGGTATCAATAAAATTAAAATAAACCAAAGGCCCTTTTACGTGCAGAGAAACGTGCAAAATTAAAACAACGATTCGTTGAAATTGCACGCATGAATAAACGCAAGTACAAAAAAAGAGTTTAACCATGAAAGCTGAAAACTTTTATGAAAGCTTCAACGGTAGAATTGTGGCCGCAAATCTCTCTGTTTTGCTAAATTCTAGTTTATCGTTACATATATGTTGCAATATATGTTCTGTATACGCATGCGTGTGTGCCTATATCTATCTATGTGTGTGTATTTTTTACAAAATGAAATTAATATACCAGAACAATTGCATGCGTGTATCTCGTGTTTTTCTGCAGGAAAATACTATTTTTCAGCAATGTCACTTTAATTCTACGGAAATAACTACAGCTATGAATCACACTACATGGTAGCTAAAAAAACAACTTGCCAGAAATTCAACAAATAATCTAGTAATATTTATATCAAATCAAGAATTCACAGGATGGAATCTACAGAAATATCCGTGTCAACAGTGGTATATTGTATGAAAGGAACCTGTTGCAAGAACGCTCATCTACGGAATTAACCGCCAACTCCGTTATATCATCTACAAAAACATTCATCAAAGAGGAGAGGCCATTTAATGCAGTCCAAAAGCTATTACGGCCTTAACACTTTCGATAATGGGGCTGTCGTTCTTGAAAACGATCGAGTCCGTCTCGAAATTGTTTCTCGTCGAAGGAAGCACGCGAAATCGCACAATTATGTATCGCCCGGGAATAGATAACTTCTAAAATCTCCGCTTCTGGTTGCGTGAAGAGTTGAGCGATTCGAGGAGACAAATTTATAGACAGCGTATGGATTCCACACGTCGATAATCGCGGATGCACATCCGGTGGATGGTCGAAAATCATTTTATCATCGATGAGCGCAACGAGCCTAAGCGACGGCCGAGAGCCGATAATCGAAACACGATCAGTCCTTTCACCGATTCACCGTCGAAGCGTGACGAAATTGAATTTGCGTCGGAGCGCTCTGAGAAGCTTTTCGAAGTTTCTAGCTTACGGGAAATTTAACTACGATACGCGTGCGATTAACGCGCCGGAACCGTGACGGAAATCACGATTCGTCACGGCGGATTCCATGCAGTGAACCATCTTTGCAAGAATTTAATTTTTCAAGATTTTGAGATTTTTTAGATATTTCGCACACTCTTCTAGAACCTAAATCCTTACAGCCTTTTAAATTGTCCGGAATTACGAGAATTCCCATGGCTTATGAATTTTTCCAATTTTTCAGATTCCTCGGGTGCATTCAATTTCCCAGAATTTCTAAATATTTCAAAGTCTCTGCATCCTCTAGATTTTCAAGGCTTCATACGTGCCATTAGGTTATCGCTAAATACTTTATATTTAATCCTTATAATCTATGATTTATTTTCATTTAACGCAACGAATCGAATGCCACTTGAAATTTGTGACACTCTAGTACGAAATAGAGGAAGCTTGGAAGTTTATTAGAGCAGGATATTGAAACAACAAAATTCCGATATATATGGAAGACAAAGAACTCTCGACTGCATCGCAACAAAGACAACGCGACGCTTCTATCTATTCGTTCATACTTCACTCGATACAGCCGCAAGTAAATCAGGTGCACGCGCGTGAAACGCGACATAGCGAGCTAGTGGGTGTGCGGTCCAAGTCGAATCCGCTGGAAATAACGCGGGAATAAAAACGCTATTTACGAGGACCGGGCCGAGAACGGGAAGCCACACTATGAATTACACGTGCCATGCGACAATGGATCCTTTTTTTCGTTAACTTCCTGCCGGTGCTTCTACGCCGCCAGCCAGCAGAATTCCGTCCAATTTTTCTCCATTCAGTTCCTAACAATCGGTCGGCACCGGGATTGCGCCGCGAAAGATCGAGCGGAATTCGATCGTCATTCGAGTCACGGCATACATAACGATCCTGCGCGCTTTCATGCGTTCCCTTCTCGAATCTTTGCTGGTAGTTTGGACAACCGGCGCAAACGGACATGAGAAAAATATGCGATTGGAAGAGCAATACACGGGATCCTCTAAGGGATCAGTATTCCTTTTGTTTCACGATGAATTCGTAGATGTGAAATTGCTTTTCGTGAAAAGACTATTGAGATCTTGCTTTGTTTCATTCGATACAGAATTGATTATAATTGACGTTCTAAGAATTTGCATACATTTTCCCCTCCTGTATCGTTTTTCTAATTGCTTCACTTTAGAGATAACATTCAATTATTTTTTTTTTTTTAATTAAACTCCTTTCTACAAACTTTTCTCGTTGTCGAAATAAAGAATCTTCGATAGTATAATGCGCAAAGTGGTCACGAGATTGTCGGTTTTCCAAGCATACTAATTGCTTGCACGCGAACCCTGATTATCCACGCGATTTCGACGGAACACGGAGGAAATTATGAAGACGTGCAGCCAAGTCAGATCCTGGCTTTCGCCTTCCTCTTTCCGACTGGTCATTAATTAAGACGCTCGCGCGCAATTACTCTGGCAGTGCCAGGGTTAGAAAACGACGTACTCGGCCGCATCTGAGAACAAATTTCTCATCGCTTCCATTGAGATACCGGAAAGTCTCGTAAAGCAGATCGAATATACGGTAACGCGTTTATGGTTCGTACGACTTCGATAAAGTTCCATCTCGTGTTCGCGTGATCCTGTACCATGTTACGATTATTAGAGTTACTAAATGTTAAAGCTTTAAAAGATGTTAAAGTATTTATAAACGTTATAGTAAATGTATTTTCAGGAAATCGGCAGCCATTATAGATAGTGTTTCAAACGCCGAAATAAAAATGGTATCAATGAATCATTCAGATATTTTTCTGCTACGACAATACAAGTTAAAGCGTTTAAGTAGAGTATTCAGTCGGAGAAGGTTCGTTCGCATCATCATTAATTACACGTTCATAACCCACGGTGACTGTTCCGCTGATTAACCCATTTTCTTTTCATCAATGCACTGTCAATCTTTTACTTAATCGGTTGAAATATAAAAAGAAAGAGTCGAGTGTTCTTCCGTTAAAACATTTCTCGGTGATTCCTAATATTTTCACGTTATACTATACCAAGAATTAAATTCACCAACCGTTGACCCGATTCTATTATATTAAATTACACGTTCCCCGCCATGTACTTTAAAACGACGATGCGAACTCGGACGAGAGTAAGTTATGGAATTATCGAACATCGTCCGTTTCCGGCTAAGTGTCCGTGAAGTGTTTGGATTTCCATTCCATAATGGAGATTAGGCAGCCGTTTGGTATTGTTCCAAACAATCCCGATGACGCCGGTGCTCTACTCTAACCGTCATTGTCGTTTCGTTTCCGGTTTCACCTCGTTATGATTGCCCGCATTGCGACAGAGATCCAACGAACAATCCTGTACAATTTACTTTTCGAACAAGGCTCTGTATATTTTTTCGTGTAGTCGATTTCCTATCTCTCTTCTAAAGGATACTACTGAAAGTTCAAAAGTCCCTATTCGCGGCAAATTGTTCTTTTACATCAGTTTCATTCAAGATCATTTTTTCTTCGTGTATTATACACAACATCATAACCCAAGTTTATAATACAGCGGGCAAAATTTACGATTCGGACCATTTGCAGGGCGATTTCTACGAACCTGTTGCGAAAACTCCTAAAGCATCGATAGACCGACAACACAACAGCCAATAAAAAGGTATTTTTACGACAGCTTTCACTTTGAAGGAAGTTCGAAACTGCCTCGGTAATCCTGGCAAGCGAGCACACGGAAAGCGTAGGATTGCGGCCATCACAAGCCAGCAATTAAACATTCTCGCTTAATGCAGTCTGGCTTAGTGTTAAGCCGCCTCGTTGCTAATTGGAATTTGAGAGTTACGACTCAAAGAATCGTCCATCCGATGTTTCGCAAAGACCGTTTCCACGCAATGTAACTTTTTTCCTTTCTTTTCCTTTCTTCGTTTTCTCTCGCTGTTTATATCGAATACTAAAATGCGTACTTTCGTTCGACGAAACGTTTAACCAATCACAAACAACGAGATGATTTTTTAGTATTGAGAGGTTAAAAATTTTGATGCAGAAAAATATTTTGTAAGGACATTATGAGGCAAGGTATGGGACATCAGAGAAATTAACACCGATTCAGTAGGAAGGAAGATAACTGATCCTGTTTATCAGATACATCGGCACTCACGGATTTATGGATGCACATCGACGTGTGACGTCTCCAACTATTGCTCTCCTTGATGGATGACATAACCGGTGAATGGATACTAATTGTCTGTATAGTCTTCGCATTGATGTCTTCCACGATGGCCGAAGCTTAATTGCGGTACGATTATAGCAATTATCGTCATTGCTGGTCGCTCCATCCAGGGAACATTAACTTGAATTTGCAAGACAAGTAACAAAAATTCAGCGGATTAAATTTTTTTACTAAATATGGAACTACAATGATGAAAGTAAAAAGAACACTGTCGTTGACAAATTTTTATTTTGCGATTTATCGAAGCTTGGTCGGAACTAGAATTTCTCAAGCTTCTCGTTCGTAATTTCTCATTTGAAACTGGTCTGAATGTGTTCAGATAACAACGACTATCGCATCGTCTCTAATTAGCGCTCGACGAACTTTTCGTTCGTCGAGCAGCGAGTTGTCATCGCAACGGACAGCAATGCCACAATTAAGCTCGTCATATCTAGAATTAACAAACGTTTCTGTCGCTTCTGAAAGTGGAACAAATTTGTTCGATCCGTTTGACACACGTGAGTGGAAGGAACGCGCGAAGAAATTGCGAGAGACGTCAAAATGTGACTGAATAGTGCCTTGGGGTACAGTTTGTCGAAGACCAGCGATCCTTTATCATCTGTGAAAGACACTCCTGTGGGTTCGAAGTCTACTGGTAGAAACTAACCACAATTTTGTCTCTGTCCTTTTATTTCTTGGGATTTTGTTACTATCGGAGATCATTTTTTTTATTTAACCATTATCTAACTATTATATATTTGTAAAAACAATATTTGGAAACAACATCTAATATATTGGACAAAGTAGAAGCGGAACGGAAACAATTTCGTTCATTCAAGAAATATCTTTCTCTACTGATGTACAGGAAATATTTATAGAATATTCGGAAGGAAACGACTACCAGAGGGAAGCTTCATGTAAATTCAAATATCCTGCGTCTGAGCTGCTACTTTCGAGAAATAGGAGAGGTAAACAAACCGGGCGAACAAAACTGCTCATCTTCGATTCCCTGTGCAGGAAATAGCGTTTGTAGTTGATGATTATATACAGTAGATATCTTTTGAAAATTCCAATTGATAATTTCGCAGACGCATCCATAAAACAGATGTACCGGAGCTTTATACGAAATTGTTGGACAACTTCAGGACGATGTTTTCTTCAAACGTGTATTAATTATATTGCATCAGTTTGTGCTGCATTAATCAGGCACAAAGAAACAGGATGCAGAAAATCAGGAACAAGGAAATTGCTCGCGTCGATGAAGAATATTATTCTCGCCCCAAACTGGAACGAAGATCATCGAGCGTGCATGGGAAATAAAATAACAAAAATCTAGATGGAGATGAGGAACCGATTCTATCGTTAGCTGACTCGCCAAGACCTTAGAATTTGTTCCTTTCATATTCAGCTATTATTTGACGGAAACTGGGAGTGGGGGTGGAAGAAGAGAGAAGGAGGAACCGTTGGAATTTCCGAGCGAGTCGCCACAACGGTGCTCGCAAGAAGGATCTCATTAACCCGATTGGGAAAGCAGGAGAAGAACGCTTTGATTTCTCAGTCTCCCTCTTCCTTTGTACCGGGTCAATACGAAAGATGTGCTAGAAAACGTATTTCGTCCCGCTTTTCTATCTTTCCCTTTTCCCTTTTTTATATATATATATATATATTTTTAGTTTATCTTTCTCTAAGCCTTTAGCTTTTACTCTCGCCCCGATTTCCATCGAACTTTTTTCTGACAAAGAATTTGTCATTACGATTATCGATTTGACATTATGTTTTTCAGTTATGGAATTTAGGTGGCGATTCCATTTTTTTAAGTTTGTAAGTTATGTCGTTACGTTGCGATATATTTGTTGCTTATGTTTGAAGAATTATTAATCAAAGCCAACTGTAATATTCACGTACACAAAATTTCGCTGAGCAGCTTACTGCATTTACTGACTTTACTTGTGAAATTTTGCTTGTTTCGCTTTTATTACTACGAAAGGAGGAAGTATAATTTTGAACAATGCAAAAATAAATTGCGTTTGCTAGCTTCATATCTTCGAAAACTCGTTAGTACATTCGTGTACAGTGATTAGTTTCACATTCACGAATGAATCGATCATTTTCTATCAACACCGGTTCAGAGCGGTGTTTGATCAATTCATCGACCAAGGGTTAGTATTCACTTTGGTGAACTATTCCCAATATAATTTGCATGAAACACGACTAAGACGAGGGTCAAGTTTACACCGTAGTCTCTCGAATTTAGTCAGAAGAATCGATTTTTCTATCTAGTGCTTTCGGTCGCGGTCAACGTATTAACCACGCACTTCATACCATCAGAATCGATATTTTATTAGTTTCCTTTTAGAAAGCTGAGAAATCATCTAGATTTCTACTCGTCTCTTCCAAGTAAAATATCGTTTTAAATTTTACTCTTTGTGTTATAGATTTTGACTGCATCACTTATGTCACGATTTACGAATGGTATCTACGTCATTTAATAATTACTCATCTGATTTAGATAATGCATTTTACAGTTCGTACCTTTTTAACGCTAAATATTCATCATTGCCTTGCGACATCAAGTCTGTGTCTGTCAACTTGAGTGTCCTCTCAACGATATATCACACAGCATACACGTACCTATGTTATCGTTCATGGATGTTTGGACGCTTTGATCGATTTATAGCAACAGTATATGAATTTTCCGAGAAAAACTTTAAAACAATAAATAACGTATCGCCCACTGTATGGTTTCGCTTCTTTCTATAATTACGTTTTAAATGATTTTATTCTTTTCTATAACTTTATCTGGATTCCATTCGGCAGATGTTAAACTTCGAAGTAACAGACGTGTTGGAGAAAATCGACACTCGCAAGACACGCGATCGAAGCGACCGTTTTCGAGTCGGTGACCGTATTGGCGACGAACCGGTGACGTGACGAAGATTAAATGGCACGTATTGAACGGGGAATCTTTTTACTTCGAGGCCAGGGATCTCCTTCGCTACAATGGACCTGATTCCGAGCTTACATCGATCTGCTTCTTGTCGCACGCTACGGCACAGCTTCCGTCCGCGGAACTCAGCCCAAAAGTTATTCATCTGGAAACCGATTCCTTGTCGGTTGTCCGTGACTGAACTTGCTCCTCATTCTGGACCGAATTAAATTACGATAGCGGATCATTCACGAATGAGACGATAAACAGGCTGAGCGTGAATCAAGTTTGTTTGCTATAGATACGTGCTTCAAGAAAAATCGTATTTCTCATCGTTCTATTTAAACAAATTACATTGAATCTCTTAAAGTTGGTAATCTACTAAGGGCACTTAGAATTCATTGACTGATCGATAAAAATCGGATCCAAGTTAAACCTCTCGAAAGCTTTACTTCGTCAACGTCGACGGGCGCTGTAAACTTTCGACGATCGTTCACGACCTCCTTGAAAGGATACACTTTCCGTCAATCGTGTCATCAAACATCGAACAGCAGCGGGATTAGGTAATCGCAAAGTTGTAGCATACGAAATGACGATCCACAGGTTAATCGATTAATTAATACTTAATTATAAGACGTTCGTGCATATATACCATACGTAGTCGAAGATACTTGTTTTGCTAGTTGTACTCGTTGAGAATCCGCAAACGTTACGAATATGTCGAAAGTTCGCGAAAGAGAGAATGGAGAAACGGTGGAACAAATTGTACCGACGACCAGGCATTCGTATTTACCAAGAACTCCTGCTGTTTCCACAGTTTACTTAACGGTGCATCAGAATAGGACGTAGAACCCGTCAATGATGTATACCGCTCGTTCTATTAGCTTTTGTCGCTAAACTATATTTTTGTGTGTGTCATTTATTTACAATTGCGTTCCTTTTGTTTTCGTGTGAATTTCCATTTGATTTTCCACACCCTATCAAAGAGTCACGATTACTTTCTCCGACGTTATATTTTGAAAAACAATCAAGCATAGTGATCGATCGTAATGTTTTATCGTATGAATGGGAAAGATACGGAAATGAACGGCCGCGCAGATTTTCGAATTACAGTGAATTGTTTTCGATCACCCACGGGACACCAAGCGTAGAGAGATTTTTCGAATCGTATCAGGGCAGCGTTCCAAACATTCCATATACAGATTTCATGCATCGAATTTGCCAGTCGGTGGCACTGCAAAATATAAACGGCGGACACGAATACCCTTACAATCCTCTTTTTCTGGTTTATGTTTCGACGAAAAATTAACGTATCTTGTCATGTAGTTTTGTTATAATTCTTGTCAGTTTCGTTTCAAAATTGATATTCCAATAATTTCCATAATAAAGCAGATCTTTTTTAACGAGAATGTATTATCAAAACGTGTTAAATATTCATTCTGCTAACGATATTTCCCCTCGTTTCGTTGCTGTATTACGAGTTAGCGTACTAAATACGAATTAGTGGCACTGTTGTAAATCATTTTAATTAAAGAAACTATAATTCACAAATGTCACATGCAGCCGCGTAAATTAATAATTTTCACGGTGGAAAATAAAAGTCGATATTATTTTCGTGCTTCTTGTCGTAATGCTGTGCAGCGACAAGGCGTCTTATTAAAAGCAAACGGATGTCAATAATTCAAAGCAAAGTGCATTGTAAAATGGCGACATGCTGTGCAAAGATTTTAAATTTTTTAGCTTGTATCCCGGTTGCTATTCGATAAAAGATTTCACACCGTAGATTTTTTTTCTACGAAAGAGAAACATTTCTTTCTTAAACGACAAATGTACGCAACTTTACATCGTCCCTCCATGTTTCGTAAATATTCGCCAAGTATTTATTCACAGGAGTAAAGAGTTACTCGAGTGTTAAAAATTATTTTTAGCAATTTGAAAACGAATTATACATCTTTTATCTTTTCTTCATTTAAATACAAATTTCGAAATTACAAATTTCGTAGACTGTAACAAGTTGTACTTGAAACAAAGACAGACAAATTACGAGAAGGGAAAATAGCGCAAGCTAGTTCATTTATCTCATTCAGTATATGAACTTCGTGACGGTCCACTTAATTAAAATTCAAAACGCGCTGCTCCAAAATCTACGCGTTTCCCTTTCCTCAATGATCTGTTTTCTCTTAGTTTGTTGCACTTTCTTCGTGTGTTTTGTCGCGATGAAGGTCCAAGTTCGCTGCTTTTAACCCATTAACTGGTAAGTTTGAGGAAAAACAAGAACAAGCGGTTGTTTCCCGAAAGAACAGCGTTTCATTGTTTGCTCTGGCCCTGACCGAGGACCGACCAACTTTCTTCCCGAGGTTATTGCAATCATCTCCTTAGAAATTATTCATCGAGGAAGAAACCTCGGTTATTTCGTATGAAAACCTAATTCCCCTTTATCAACAACGAAAGAACTAACCTGATTACGGAGATTTCGATTTACTTATTCGACAAACCGAAGCAATTTACTGAATTATTAATCATTTTTATAGAAAGTTCGCCTTCTGTCTCTGCGTAATGAATAAAACGACGACACGTAACAACACGTCGCCGTTTTTATGGTGTGATATTAATAAAAGCTGGACCGAAAAAAAAGCGAAAAAAGAAAAGAGAAACAAAAAGTGTGGAATGAATTCAAAAAGGAAAGAGAAAGGGGAAAAATTGTTCCACGGGCGTGATTTTTTCCCATTCTGTTCGAACGTCTACGGTGTTGAACGACGAGGCGACGTGGCGTTTAATAAAAGTGACATCGCGTAGGGGTGGAAATGAAAGCGCGCGAAACGCGTCGGGACCGCGCTGCTTTCATTTAACGGGGACCCGAGCATCGTCATCGAGAAGAAAGGAGGAAAGAATTTACGGTAGTTTGAAAGCTATGTCATCGGTTGAATTTCATTTTTCTAGCTACACCGTCCTCTCCGACTGGAAGTTCTTCATTTTTCCTCAAAGCAATTCACAAAACAAAATATTATTTTATTAGTCTTCATCTTACATGATATATTTATACATTTATTAATTTTATAGCTAAATATTTGAATCCGCTTTAAACTGTGCTCAGCTTTTAATTTTTCAATGATTTTGTTTTCGACATTTTACATTATGTTAATATAAATTAAGTACTAAATGCATCGCTTCAGTGAATGTTTCGAGTAGCAAAATGAAATAGCGAAGCATTAACGATTGTTGAGTGCTTCGCTGAATATTTCTCGATAAATAACAAGCAGCACGGTGTGGAGTAAATTTCTCGACGATTAATGACTTCAGACGGAGATATTGATGAATTTACCGCTTTCGAACCTCGCGAAATCATGAACACGATCGGCAGCTGTATTCGCAACGATTCTGCACGATGATTAATATCGTGTCACCGGAATAACAAGTCGGTCCTTTCGCCTCAATTTCTTTCAGAAAATGGATGGTCGATATGTCGGTGGATTACCTAATGATTTAGCTCTGCCTCTTACGAAAAATTTTCGAATAAATCGGATTTTCTAATTACTAGTAGCTGTCTATCGACATTATCGTACATTTGGGTAGAATATTCTACAGGAGCAGGTTTCAAATTCTTTTTGTAACGTAACGAAGAAGCTCTTGCAATAATATGAGAAAAGTATCGAAGATACCAGACGAAGATATTTTTCACTTTATTTTGCCATCTTTTCTTCCAATTTTTACACAAGTATAACGTTAATACGAGAAAACTAAAAGGATCTGTATCAATTTTCGTTGCATCTTTTCTATCTAATTTCTTAGTTCCTGAACGATTTCTACTTTCTCTACACCTCTCAAGATTATTACCATTTACTTATCTTGACAGACCATTTACTTATCTTTGCTATTCTTTCAGAATCTTTTTCATTAACCATCATCTTATCTACGACTTCCACGATTCATCCTACCATTTATTGCTCCACTTTTCTTTCTATCTTTGAACGTCAATTAAAGGCGACCATTCATCGAAGCAAGATCAAGAAGAGATAAACACGAAGGGAACATTATCCACGCGTTCCTTCAGTCACATTTCACACATGGGAAGGTATCACGGTAAGCAAGAAAGAGAGGATAGAAACGGAGAAAGATCAATCACAGGAAGAGGATAAGAGCATCATGGCTTACAACTTAATTCCGCTAGAATGTGACGGCCCCAGCGTTAGTGAACTCCTACCTTCCCATTCTATCTATTTTCGGATTAGACGAACGTCACGTCGATCTCGTTTGTTCGCGTCGATTCATGATTCATCCATCTAGCTTGGTTCGCCTTAAAGATTACTACTTTGATTTTTAAATTCTTTCAGAAATTTTCTACCAGCAATGCTTCTTAAAATTTACTAATATTCAATTTCAAGGAAGACACTTGTTTATTTTGTATTGCTTTATTCGCGGAATCTCACGCTTAAACGTAAAGGAAGAACGTGCAAACTCATTCCTCGTCGCAGAAAGCGTTACATGCACACAGGCTATCGATTTTTCGACACTAGTCGCACGAAATCAAAAAAAAAAAAAAAAAGAAAGAAACACGGGAGTACGCGCATATTCATGAAGATGCACGACACACAAACAAGAACATTGATGAAAATTCAGCGACAGTTAGTAGAGAGACCACCACAAAAGAAGAAAGAAATGAAAAATAGATTCGAAGTAGATCGTGATCGAAAACGATCGTGTTGGTCACGAACGTGAGAATGTTTCGATCAGCCGGTATCAGCTAGTTTGTATTGATCGCTTGTATTAAGCGGACGTATGTCGGTGTTACACACGGTGTTACGATTAGCATACGTATTTACTCGGAGATTTTTCTTCTGCGGACGTCCGTGTTAATCATGGGTGGTCTGGGATACTTTGAAATTAATCAAGTACGTATTTTGTAACGAAACGCAATTTTTTTAAATATCGATATACCAGTGGCTGAAAAATATTGAAGAGTAGAAAATTACATGATCTGTGTTATAACTATGATTAGTTATATCGACATTATTAACTTATATTAAGACATATTAGCGTAGGTTACCAGTGCAGTTTGTCATACGATTAGTTTACGGTACTTTGTGTGTAATTTGAGTCACGTCGGAGTCATTATTGTAATTGATTTGGTTCGTGGTTTACTAAGGACTACTGTATCATGATTTAGATCACGTTATGGTTTACGATGTTACGATCCAAATCATGTGATGAACTACAGTGTAATAATACGGATCCTACCATGGTTTGACACCGCACACTACGACTTGTCTCGCGTCATGGGTTATAGTAGGTTACTCCATGAATCAACATGATGCAATTCCAACTGCGTTATAGATGGAGTATTGTAATTGGAATGACGTTTCGCTTTATAGTATTGTAAATCACACTGGGATCTTAATTCTGGTTAATAGCTAAGAGAACGGATGCAAACTGCATCTCTCATCTGATTATCTCTTTGTTATAACTGTCTAAAAACTGAAACTTAACACGCACTTTCAAAGTTATTAAAAACCAGCCATTTCCACTGTTACCAGTTGCTTATCGCTATGGCAGCTAGACAAAGATTTCTTTCCTCTTGCTTTATTCTCTAGCAAAAAGTTACCACAACATTATCTTCCTTTTTAAAATTTATTTCGTCGATAAACCCTGAGAGAGAAGGGTGGACGAGTGTAATCGCCTTCGAAGATCTCCCTTGCTCGCATTAACGCTCTACATGGACGTTTCCCGTGTATACGACTGAGGGTCAAAGGGGAGCAAGAGGAAAAAACTGGTGAAAGAAAGTCAGGAAAGAGCAGAATCGCGGGATTTTCGCGAGAAAGGTAAACGCGACGGCGCCGACGCTGTAAATTTCTCATCTTTCCGAGCAGGGTGGAGGTGAATGGCGAGAAAGAGAGAGACGGCAAGAAAAAAATCATAAATTGGACACGGTCGGGGCCTTTTTCACATGTAAATTTCCCAGGAACAAAAGTGCTGGCCGAATGATATAGTGTCGCGGGCGGATTTTTGTTTTGCTCGTTCGGGACTCGTCTTCGCTAGCCCGACTCGCTCTCTAGCGTTTCTTCGTCGTCGCTTTTTGTTTCTCGTTTAAGCGCCATTCATGTTTAAATCGACTAAAGTGGCGAGGCGAACGGAAGGAAGCACATTAAATTTACATTTTCAACGAATTCACGCTTTTAAGAATTGAACAGGATGTTTGATTTAGTTATTTGGTAGCTGATAAATAACACAGATAAATTACTCTTTCGATATTCACACGCTCGTGTTACGTCACAATCTTTTAACAAAATTCTTCCCTTCCAATTTTTTTAATGTCCTTTGCTGATTCTCCATAATTTCATCTTATAGATAAGTCAAAAGAATTAGCGAAAAGGAGTTGCACATGCTATGTATTTACAAAAATTTTGGCAATCCTTCATTTTCAACAGCTCGTGTTCAAGCACTTTTTATTCCGTTTAACGAGCGATATGTGACCACCGGTGAAATATTAATTCATTTCACGCACGGCCCATTAACTCAGCCGAACGTGCGGCCGCGTGTCCTGCAATTACGAGCGCATCCGCCGGAACAGAAGAGGCGAAACAACCATGCGAAATAATAACCGTTCGTGCGAAATGCGACGATTCTCGTCCCAAAATTCCCTAGCCCGCGAACCAGGTCGTCCGTGCGACGGTTCTCGAGGTAGAATCAACCTTCCGACTAATTACGGAAGTTGCACCATCGATTTTGAACAATCTTTCCGGAGATTACAGTCGACGAGGGACACAAAGCGATCATTAAATCACCTCTGACGTGACAACTCGAACTGCATCTGGAATTCCAATTGTTCTACTCACTTTTTCTAACATTCGTCAATCGTTGAATTTTTTTTACAACAATGTAGCTTTAGTTAGATTCCTTTCTATCCTCGAATCAACTATAATCTCAAGATCCGATAGCATGAATTTCCCCATGAGACGATGTATCAAAAATTCCTTCATATTCGTTTTAGTTCTCTAAAAGGATATCATCGAACACCACTTATTACCGATGATTTCTACGAAAAACGAATAATTTCTCAGCGATCGATCTCGACGCTATGATCTTACGTTGAAAAAATCGCATCGTCGACGAAAATCGCTGGGAACGTAAATGATTATCCACAGGTGAGTAAATTGCGCGATCGCGTGCGAGAATATCGGGGTAATTCGGGCAAAGCGTCAGGGACTTGTCCAAAAGGTGGCTAAGAATCGCTGGAAACGGAATGATACAATAACTTTTTTCCCCTTTGGTCCACGCGCAAATAAACGATGCGCAATGGCACCTCTGGGACACATTTATTCCAACCCCTTCCGAAATTTATCCGCAACCGGGCACAGTTCGCAAGAATGCTCTTTCGTTTTCTTGTTTTTTATTGCGTTGCTCAGCGTTGTTCCAACGTTCTCTTCGCTGTCCTGCCCGTACATCGACTTTCGGCTGGAAAAATTTGTAGAAATTCCTATTAATCCGACAAAAATTCTTAAAATAATTTAGAGTTAGATTGTCGTAGATTTTTTTCATATACGTTCTCGATGACGAGCTGTTCGATTTTTATATCAGGTAAATTTCTCAATTGGCTGAGTGGCAGCAACAGCGAATTAAAGAATCAGGTCGGCGCCTCCCACAAAATGTCAGTGATTCGATCGTTTACTTGTACGTAACCGACTATTTCGTTACTTTATTATACCAGATAGGACCAATAGCCAGCAATCTGTTTAAAATTATCTGATACGTTGTTTTACTAGTAATTTAAAAGTAATTTTGTCAGGATTTGCAATGTATATAACTGCCTTTTATTGTTCGTTCTTCTTTTATCCTGCATCTATTCGTTTCGGCTTTTATAAAAATATTACCCTTTTTTAGATTCAATTAAATTGAACACTATTATTTATGGAGCAAAGCAGAGAAAGCTCATAGATTTATCAATAGAATTCTGTCAATTAACGCTTTGAAATTTGCATTTACAGGAAGGATTCCATTTTTGTCCAATTTTATATCTCGTCGAATGTAAACTGATGCGATTTAGAAAAGCCGATGAAACCGCGCGGCGAAAAATTTTCAATCTCCTTGACAATGGCTGCTGTATGAGGCCACGAACGAGCACATTTGCCCAAGCTGTCGCCATTCGATTCGGCATCGCGAGTGCATTGAAACAACGAATATTCGAATCAGGAATCGTCGCATAATTAACCGACAAAACGATGGTTTCGCGTTTTGTTAGATATTACGATCCTTTAGAATTTATCGAACCTTTGTCGTGAAATTTCGCAAGTGGTTAAAATGGTTGTTTGAACTGGTTCTATTGAAACGCGATTTTGTCGTATTATTCTGATTCAATCATGCTTCTATCACGATTTGAGAAAGGAATACTTGTCGGATCATGGTCGAATAATTGTTGAAATACGATAACGCGAATTAAAACCTTCTGTTATAATTAATTTAAACGCTCGTAGTAAACTCGAATTTGTAATATTTTCATTTTTAATAAAATCTAACATTTTAAATGCAGAATTCTTAAATAATATCAGAAAGATTTGTCTTGTTAATTATAAAACAATAGATCATTGAACATCATACAATCAGTCAGCGAACGATCGACGCCAAACATTAGCGGTGATTGGTAGAGAGCAATAGCAGTTTCCAATCACCAATGGGATACAAATGAATACTCATCAATGCCTCATCGAGTACTTAATCTCGTGAGCGCGACCCTTTCTTTAGCATAGTGTCTCAAAAGAATAATTCGAGCTTAAACTAAGCAAATGAATGAATTTCTCTACGAGGTTCTTGGGTAATTAGTTTTCCTCTCAAAGAATTATGATGAACCACGCATGTACCTTCTGCATGATGTATAAATTAAAGGTTAATTCACTACCTGATTACATTTTCGCTCTTTGATCTTGTGGTTATATAAATTATCCTAATTGTAATTTAATTTTTCCCAACCCTTCCATAATATTCGTTGTTTAATACTTCACGATATTATCGCGGTCCTTTTGTCTTATTCTATCGCGTTTTTAACTTTTACTTTGAACACATTATCCCCCTTCTCCCCTTTCTCTTGCGTTCTCTCTACTTTTCTTTTATTTTCCTCCACTTTTTATTATTTTACTATTTTTTCCTTCCTATTATTTCCCGTTTCTTAAAAATCAATCTTCTCGTGTCATAACATCTTACAGTGCGTAATTGTAGTAATACTTATACTTTTACATCATCTTTAACCTTTTTATTATCGACCAACCTTACGATGTGCCTGTTTAAAAGTATTTATGAAAAGATTTAGCAGATATCTGACAGATCGGTCATGATCTTTACGGTATTAATAATCTCGTTCGCACTTGTATCAACCGTTCGAGGAACTTGCAACGGTAATTGGCTGGAACATGGAGAAGGATCGGCCAACAACATTCTCTAGGTAACTGAAACGATCGAACGTAATTCGTAGGGCTTAGCCAGGCGTATCGTCGCGTAATCGGCTATCGATAAGTCGTGAAAATGGCGAGCACCCCGTACAACTAAACAGCGAACTTTCGAGAGGCAAACGATTGGAGGAAACTCGAAAATCGCTTCAAGAACTTCGAAAGATCTTCGTGGAACAGCGGAAAGTGATTCTGGACCTGGTAGAAACTTGTTTAAAATGTCTCGGTGATTTTCGATTGGCCCAAATACCGTCGTTACGATTCCACGCAACGCTGCCAGTTAAAAACTGGCCGAACGGATCCCGGTGTAAACGAAAAATAATATTAATCGAGCAATGTGCAGCGATGAATAAGTTACGTTCATGAATAATTCGTGGCGGTAATTTTACGTGGCGGCCAACGTGATACACACCGGGGCCAGCCCGTTGGAACAGATATCGCCAGTCATAACAGGAGACCGCCGTCGACAAATTGTTTCAATAATCGATATCAACAGACCATGGTTCATGCTATAACGATACTGGTCTTGTCTACCTGTTCTTCCGTGTGGAATCGCTTTTCCAAGGAATCGAACGAATCGATCTCGTCGATTATCTCGTGGAATACGTTCTGTTCCAATCAATAAAAATAGATAGGACGATTCAGCTACGGAGATCGCTGTATTACAGATCATCGAAACTTTCGTTACTTGTTTTCGTAATCTAATGACAATTTTCAGATTTTTAAATCTCTCCTGTGCCATCAGCCAATGGAACATCGGACGCACACCTTATAACGTTGAATTTATTAAACAAAATCTTTCTTGGCTACGAATCAAAACCAGATAACGATTGAATAATCTCGATAGAAATTGAATAATTTTCAGCCGAAGAAATCTTTGAAACGCAATGTACTTCCTACGAACCTCGAAGTTGGCCCAAAAATTGTAGTAGGAGTAATCTCTTCGAGTAACTCGTGGAGGAGCAAGAAACAACGAAGCAACCGTTCCAAGACAAATAATCGGCTCTTTTGAAGGAGATATTTACGGATGTCCGCTTAATAAATATTGTCAAATTTCCAAAGTCGAGAAACAAAATTAAGGAAAGTAGATAAACTTCCAAGCTGTCAGTGACCATATCCCGACCATCTTCAAACGCTAAAATGAACTTCCGGATATTGTTATTTATCCAGTTTCCTCCAGCAACACGCACATCGTTTTCTGCAACATCGATATTCCGAAACTGTATTACCGCCAGACGAAACTTACTACTTCTTTTTGTATTCTTCTTCCTCTTTGTTGTGGCATCGATGTCTATCCCGCCGCAAGACATCGTCACACAGAATAGCGATGAGGCTGCGATTTAAAATTAAGATTTTCCAATTACGTCGCGATTTCAGTGGAAACTAGAAGCCAGACGGGTTGAACATGCGGTCAATAACGCGGGAATATTTATTTACGCGATTTACATGTTATATAACCGGGCCGGACTGTCGTGAATATCAACCGATGCTCGAAGAAACTTGGCAGAAATGTCGATCGTAGAGCTTATGAAAGAGTACATCCATTGAGCACTGGTGTATAATGAGTTTCTTAATAAATCTTCCTCGACGTCGAAAGCTTTAATGACACGCAGTCTCGATTCATTAGGAAGTTTCTGTTGCGAAATCCATTACCGCGTCTCGTCAGGATTTATGTTTCTTTTTTTCCCTCTCTTTTTCTTTCTGAAGTTCCTAGAATTTGATGGATCACAAACACGATCTAGATTTAAGATAAAATATATCGAGCCTCTCTCGAATTTTTACACGTGCGTATCTTGAAATTTGTATTTTAGTAAAATTCCGTATATAAAGTACAACGAATGTGATCATGAAATTGTAGCCGACGAGGAACGTCCGCGATATCGGTTTATAAAATTTTATTAACAACAGGCAGCAGCTAAAAATCATGGACGATCGATGTTTCGATATCGAAGACATGTCCTTTGCATCGGCGGCATTTTGTTTCCGACTTTCCGCGCGTTAATTACGTCGTTAGCAATCTTCTTCCCCGCTGTTGTGTCTCGAATGTCGCTCGTTTATCGTCACTCGACGCCCCGCGTGATTAGTACTTTCATTCGCGGGCTTCGTTGAAATAGCGCCGCCCAGGAAAAGATCGATAGCGGTATCGATCGATCCCGCTGACAAATTACCCCGTTCGTTCGAATTAATAATGGTCGGTGGAAATTTAGTTGGTGGATTAAAAGAGCGGATCTGCTATAAACAACTGAAAAAAGCACCTGTGAAACAGAACGGGGAAATTTTAAATTCGAATTTTAGAGTAACTGAGCTGTAAGTAGATTTAACCTATATAAGTTAGGCATGGCGATGTTGGCTGAATATGAAATTTCTCCAACATTAATGAAAATAATCCTTCAGATTCGACAATTTAATGCTCTGTTAAGTACTTCGTTTGCTTTGTATAATAGAATTATTTGCGCAGAATATCGTATAATAAGGAAATTCGTGAAATAATTTCTCTTCTTGCGTTCGTCTTCTACTTATTTAAATGCACATTACACCGAAATTTCCTAGACATTCTCAGGTTCCTTAACTCAGAATCAATTAACTTAGTGGTTAACCAAAAACGTAGAACACTATGCAAAACACTGAGCAAACACCGCGCATGAAGTTGAGTGAATACAGCTGCATGCCGTTGCACCGAAAATTCTCTTTCTTGCCACTGGATTTCGTATTCCCCGCCGTTACACGCCAGCCTCCGTGTATATGGCGGGTTTGAACATCGAGATTGCGGGAAACCGGTGTCTAGGGAAAACGAAACGTGATACGGATATATAAGAAACGTGGAAAATCTTACGAACGTACTTTACCCTAAAATTCTACTGTAAACCGTTGTGACACCGACGATTTACGATGTCGCGATCGATTTTACAAACCTTCCAATTGCAAACGATCGCTATCGCAATTTCGATTTATTTTATATATATATATCTTTTATTTCGCATAAAAAAATATACGAGACTATTATGCGCAATTTATTCAAAAATTACCTGGAAACGTTGAACGAAAGGCAGAATTGCAAGCCCCGGCATCGTATTTTATTACGTTGTACTCAGTCGAAGTTTCCATTATATATACACAATGCAGATAATTCTAATTTCCTGTAGCACGCGACCAGCTGCTTACGCGGAAACGTTTCTAAACGCGCGGCCGCGTCTAATTACGGAAGCGAGCAAACTCGAGGCGGCCTCGGGAAACTCTTGTTTCCGGCAGACGAACAACTAGAAGAGAGAGAAAGAAAAATCGTCGAAGCAAGGGGCGAAAGACGGCGAAGAAGCCTTTTGTAGGTCAGGGTGCTGTGTAACCCCGTTCAACTTACCAAACCCCGCTTCTTTCTGTTTATTCTTTAAGCAGCATTAACGAAAGCATTCTCGTAAATCAAGTCTGTTTTTTGTTTTCGTATTTTTCAGGCCGTTAATCGACCAACTGGAATACTTGGTACTTTCCGTAACATCTTAGTATCTAATTTAATTAGTTTCATTTAAATGGCCGATTTAGTCCGACCTTGAAGATTTAAGACGACAATAAGCTTATGTCTGTGTGAACTTTTCATTTAATTCGTGTAGAAAAAGTATCGGAAGCTGCCCAGCTAAATTTAGCACGCTTTTGCCTCCCGCCACGTTTACGTACGAGAAATATATAATTAAATAGGATCCATTTAATTTTAATAGGATCCATGGCTCGATTTAACGCTAGTCCGCTATGTAACCATCCGAAGCTCGTTTCAACTTTCTCCGAAATAAAACTAAAGCACGACAAAGAGACCCGTAATAGATTATCACAATCCAGAGCAAACCATCCAACCCGTAATGTTCATTCTTCTCGTTCTTTCGGTAGAGCAGACACCGGGAGGTGGCAGCGTATGAAAACCGCAGAGCGTCGAGGCTTGAACCCGTGGAACATTCACCTCGTTTCGCCTCCACGGGTCGTCGTCTTAAGAATGACTGCCACTTAAGTGGCTCGGGAGTCGGGAAAGCGCGGAGGAAAATGTCGGAACGACCAGAGAAGAAAAAAGAGACGACGAAAAGGATGGTGAGACACACAAGGGAACAGAGGGATGAGGGAGCGATGATCTCGCAGAGAAGACGAATAACCTGCCGAGGTGCACCGTCGAGGAACGCTAGGAAGATCGTACCACCTCCGGAACTTTTCTATTACAGCCGAATGACGTATAAGGGAACGCACAGCAACAGTGCGTCCAAGCGGATTTTACGGCGGTGGTTGGAAAAAATGGCACAGGGTTTGTTACTTCGTGATTTAATTCTATACCTAATCTGCGTTCTTTGAACGACAAATACCATTCGCAACGTTGAAATAGACAATCGTAACAAATAGACGAACAGCTTTCTCGTTTTGTTACGCGTTATTTCGCTAATTAAATTTTCACACTGAATTCGTTGCAGTTTGTACATCGACTGGTAAATTCTTGATCTCGCGAAAATTCGAAGAACGCCATTGCAAAATTCTCTACTGTGGATACACTATCGCTTTACCACCGCCGGAAATACCGTTTCCCCCATGAATCGCAGAAACACGTAGAAAAGGTGTTGGTGGTGAACACACAGAGGATGGAACAGAGTTATGATCGGAATGTTGTAATTCATCGAGATCGGATCGGATTCAGACGGAACCGGGGGGCGTTAGCAATCGCGGCCCGGTAATCTCAAGCCATTAACTGTCCACCGATATACCGGTTCCCTTAATCGACAGCCCTGTGACTCCCGTGATCAATAGTGCGCGCGGCAATCGAGCTCTAATTTCTGGGGACGCGGCACCGCCAGTTTCTGCGGTAATGCCCATAATGCTTCGCTGATTGTGCTTAAACTGTCGTTTAACAAGCTATACGGATATCGATCATATCCGACTATCAACGATTCCTGCGTCACTACTTCCCTTTTTCCCTATTATTGACTTCGTGTCTCTTTTTTCTTTTTTATGAAAAGTTCACCGCCTGTTTAAACGTTATAAAAGTTTGAAAAATTTGGATACTCAGAAATTACTATATAGTATCGAATTTAACGATTTCTGCCAGTCGTCTTATCTCAAAACTAGCTTGTTGTCTCTGGATTTTCTTAGCACAAAGCGTCTGCGAACACCAGCTGTCCCGTTGGAACGCGTTTCTCGGAGAACTTGTGAACCAGTGGAAGCCAACTACGAGAGCATATCAGTATAGTTCTAAGAAGGGGTAATAGTTCAGAGTAAACTATCCTGGGTAATCGTAGCCGATGAAAAGGAACATTAACCGGAGAACAAGTAACGAGAACACACGAAACGCTCGGATGGCTAGATGACGTAAAGTGTAACTGTATAACCGTAACTGTAACCGCCACTTATCTCGGGGTAGTCAGCAGTAATTGGAAACGGGACACCAGCTTGGATGTGGCGGGACTGCGACGAAACTGTCGCGCGATTTGTAGCAGGGTCACGCGTGCGATTCCATCCACCCAGCCGGTTAGCCAGTGAAATTAATCATCAGGGATGGATTAAGCCGCGCCTCACGCCTCGCTGGAATTTTGCAGCTTTCCTAGCTGGCTAACCGGTTAGAGTCGATACGTGACGGAACGATTTACGCGAAAGGTAATCGCGGATAATTCTTAAAAAACGAAAAAGATGATCAGGAAATGTATTTTTTGTATCTTCATTAGAGTGATGTTACGACGAGTCGAAGTGTTAATTTGGTATTACGTTGGAAACGGTCTTGAATTACGATACGAACCTGTGAAAGATACAAATTCGATAGCAAGATGCTCACATCGTGACGACAGCAAAGTGGAACGCAACGGAGGTGCGATAACAGAGCAGTGGTAACACGGTAGATAGATGAGGACATAGTGGTGGAAAGATGACAGGGGAACAGAGGTATGTGCTGGTATCGCGATAGCAGTGTAAAGTGAAGCTACATGGCGAAACATGACAGAGTAAGAGTAGCAAAGTGACAACGCGGAAGGCGAAGAGTTTACGAATGGAAGAAACAGTTAATTATTGGCTTCTGGTAAAACTGCTTTTTCTGTAAAAATCGACAAGCAAAAATTGGATATTTTTTTTTTTTGCAGTTAACTAGCGAATTTACGTTAATTGGATGATTTTTATTTATGTCTGACAGTTGCACACAGTTCGAAACTTTTCTTCAGCCTTTACACACACTGAAGGATAACGTCACAGTTCTATTATTTATGGTGGAAAATGACAAATTAACGTAGAGATTGCTTCATTTGTCTACGGATGACGCGTGGTTGACGTGATCGATATATCCATAACATTTAATCTTCCGGCCGGATATATCGATAACATTTAAGCGAAGCGAGCGATTTCTCTTCCCTTCTTTGACGCGATGTGAAAAAGGGAAGCAAGGCTCGTTCGAGAGAAAATCAATTAGGAACTGAATTTTAGCGGATATAATAAAGGGAGAACACTTCCGATACGTTTGAGAAAAATTTTGTATTAAAGGAGACGAATGAATTCGGACAAAAGGCAGATTTATACGATGACTGAATTGAACGTCGACGTACATTTCAAATAATTAAGAATCTTTCATCTGCGTAATAGACATTAATTAACGAAGAGAAATCGACGAATTAATTAATTGAAAATGAAGTTGAAAACGTAATTATTCTTATCGAAAAATGAGATCTAGATATCTGAGATCTAGATATTAATTACAAAGGGAAATGAATTCCGACTACCCAATCTTTACCTAATACTTTCTACTTTTTAGAAACTGATAAAATATTGAAATTAAAATAAAACGTATTTGATTTTTCACGTGTTTCAGATTGATTTTTTCACGTATTTGAGATCGAATTGCGGGGTGTTATCAGTTTTTCAATTTCACCGCCAGTGTTATCGTTTATTTAGGAACGAACGTGTTTGCTACGTGCACGTCTCCAAGATGAGATAACGCTACGTAAATGTTATCATAGAATTTTCTCATCGTAATTCACGGCCTCTGATATTTTGTCTCAATTGCAGTTGGTCCCTCAGAAACCGCCCCCGGTGGTAAATATGCATTTAACTACGAGTAGGATCTGCCTTCGATGTTGCTCCTCTACGAGTTTGAATATGCGACAACGAAATAACGTGACGCGTTGATGGGGTCGCGGCCACACGTGTAAACAGACCACGAAATTCAGTAGCATCGACGATGCTCGAATTAGAATAGTGTTTCGTGATACTCTTGGGAAAATAACTACCGTGGCGGAATATACCATGAAGGGTAATTTGAGAAGTAGATTTGGTTGCTTGCTGTACTAATACTGAATTACAATAAAGTAAATGATTTGGTTAATACTTCAAAAGAAGCAAATGGTAAAAAATCTGAAATTTCGAGAAGCGCGCGATAAAATCCAGATACTGTAAAGTATAGAGGAGCCTATTTGAAATCTAGTTGATTAAAGGAAAATTTTAATTCGAACTTGTGTTGAAAATAAGGAAATGGAACTTAACGAACGTTAATGGCTGCAGTACTATGCGATTTAAGAGTATCAAAAATTTTCTAACTGATTATCTACCGTGACAGCTACGTCGAGTTATTTAGAACGGTGAACCCGGTTGAAAGAACAGGATGGAAAAATCGTAAAGTTACACTCTTCTACTCTTTCAGCTTTTGGCATTTAGTTGTCAGCCAAGTGGACGAAATTTTTTGTGCAGCATCATCTTCCCTCATTTTTTACACGTATTTCTGTTTCAAAGCGTAATTTCAAGGGAAATGGAATCATGCTAATAAGTGGACTAATGCGACCGCTCAAAGCGAGGGATGAGCAGTCTCCTCCATCCCCATCCACCCTCTTTGTTCGCTGCACAGGCTGCATGTAGCTCGAGGCGTGTCTGACAGGGTGAAAGCCTCCGTTACCCGTTACCCAACACTCTGTCGCCGCTTATTTGTGTTACGCGATACTTGCCGCATGTTAATTAGCAGATATGGTTAACAGATATGCGAACCATGCCAGCCACTCCCTTCATCTTATTCCTTCTCTCAGTCACAGGAGAACATCGGGATAACGTATTCCAGAAACGATCCACGACGAAAAAAATGGCTCTCGTTTGCAAGCCTGTTACGTGTTTGAGAACGAGCCTTGCGACTGCAGCAAAGAGAATATTGAATTTTACCACTTCTTCGAACAAACAAAGTACAACGTTTTGGAAGAAGTTTAAGTTCCAACGAATGACTATTAGAAGACATACGGATTCTTTCTTTTTACAAATCACAGATAATCTTCGTATTGATTTCTGCGAATGGAAATACTCGATCTCAACTTTGGTACAGAGTTCAAAGAGCACTTCTTTCGAAGTTTCGAAAAACTTTTTTCTAAACGCTATCTCGAAACTCGTTGTTCACTGTGAATGACAAAGACATCGGGACGTGTGCGAAATTTTGTTACATGGATCGTGTTGGACAAATATTGAATCACAATTTTCGCGCTTCTGCTTGAAACGTTAATGTCTTCAAAATGCGCCAAATAATATAAAAATTTGAAAGAATTTTTAATTGACACATAGATGGGCGATTTAAAGATACGCACGCTGCTGTTCAGTACAGTTGCGTGTGCGGATCAACTATCGATCGTGGAAGGCAAATGAGTAATTTGTGGAAATCCCGTGGAAATTCATCGAATTAATCAACTGGACTGACGAAGGTTTATTTGGCTCTCGTGGTGTATTTTTCACGAGCCTTATCTCGAAGCCATTCATTTTGTCCACGCTCCATTATCGACAAACGCAACGAACCAGGGCGTGTCGTTCGAGACTTGAACGCTGTGCGGATATCGTCGCAATTAAGACTCTGCGTGATCTTTTGTAATAACGATAGTGAGGTCCGTAGATCAAGGAATTATCGCTGAATCACCGTAATTAGACAATGTTTGTCTTTGATTTACGAGCACGCTTTTGATGTCGCGAGGCAAACGACAATCCAACGAAAATTATTAAATAAATATATTTAGTTAAGAAAAGTAAGATAAGGATTTTTCCGGTTTTCTACGCATAACGCGAGATCAAATACGACGACTCATTCGCCAATCACTTAGACCCTTAATGGAACACCCTAATGGTACCTACTGATCTCATCGTTCTAGAATTATCTTAACTCGATAGAAAGGTTTCTAATCTCGCTTATCGTTTTTAAATCGCCAAGATTAACCGGCGGAATATCAAGAAAGGTCTGGAGAAACGAGAGAAGGATAGGGAAGGGAACAAATTGTGGTAAAAACTGGACAACGAAAACGCGGAAACAAGTTTAAGGGAAAATGAAAAAGAAACGTCGACGAATCGAGTCGATTGTAAAAGACGCGCAGTGAGCGAGCGTAGATCGGAAGACACATTGTAAAGTATAACAATGCAACCGGAAGCTAGGAGGTACGCTAAGAGTGTCCCTGCGAGTTTCGACCGCTATCTCGCGATTTATTGCTCAAACCATTTGTGCCGTCTTATTTAACTTCCGCTTTCCAATAGCAGGACCCTGGGCTTGATTTACCGGCGATGCTCGTTGGCGACCTCGCTTATTAAACTTCTGGCTACGTGAGAATTCCGCTCGCGATAACGCTTCGAGAAACCGTAAGCATGCGACTGCTTGCGAGATTTCGCTTCTGTGTTAAAATCCAGAAGGCGTTCAGGTGGTCCAATTCGTTTCACCGGAAAATCAATTTAAAAGGACGACCGTTTATGTTCAATTGACTTTTTATCTTCGAAGAACACTTAGCAGCGAAGAGTCGATTTCATCTACCCCTCGATCACCTTACTCGCTAAAAGATAGCGCCAGAAATTACAAGAGTATAAAGGTCGAGCAGTTATGAGGTTGATGAGTGGATGTGAATCGAGCAATCGAACGTTCAATCTTCGTGGACTCTCTCCGAGAAATGACTCGTTTCAAAAGTCATCCTTCCAGTTATATTATCATCGAAGGTACTTCTATCGGCTGTAAACGGGCGTCGAGTATCGAACGACGTCTATTCAACGAGCCTTTGTTCTCTTCTTCCTTCGTTTTATGCATCCAACAGGAGTCTTCGGTGTGAAAGCGGTCCGAGCGTACCGATACACTTGTTGAAGCTCCTGTATCGCGATATTAAATCAAATTGCATTCAGATATTGTAATATTCGTCAAGATCGATAAAAACTTTGAGAAATCTTTTAGCGTGCTTCATTATGGCAGATAAAAACGTCGTGAAAAGAGTAGGCAAGAGTTATCGCGATCGGAAACTTTGCGAATCGATCACTGAAAATGTGCAAGTTCGACCGAAGATCGGCATCGATGTACGACCTATACGACAAAACAGCCAACTTCAGGAAAGCGTCCGTATTTCTACGTGACGTGCATTCTTCGAACTGAAGTGCCGCATTCCGCTTGAGAGGAGGCCGGAAAAGGATGAATCGACGCGTACACGACCGCCATCGTCTCGTCGCGGTAGCGTCGTGCGAACGAGCGAACAACCGTTCATACGTTCCGCACGGCGTGCATGACGAATGGCTGGAAAAAGCTCGCCTGGAAACCGAGTGACAGGATGCAAAGTTATGGATACCGCCACCCACCGAATTCCGACTACGCGGGGAATCCGTGCTGTTTTCTTCTCTCTCTCTCTCTCTTTCTCTCCCTCTCTCTCCCCCCTCTCTTTCTATGTATGTTCCTCTTCTTCCTCTCGGTATATCTACTGTCTGGCTATCCTGTTCCTCTTCCTCCACTGTCTTCCTCTACTCGTCTATTGCTTACTGCACAACGCGTTTTCCTCCTCCTCCGAGCTTCTATTCTTCGCTCGCAATTCCACCTGCAACGAACCTGCACCTGGTACGCTTAACAAGCCCGGAAACTGCTAGCGCTAAGCTGGGCTTTCCCCTAAACCCCATCGTCCTTCTTCTACGGCTCGTCATTTGTCCTATTCCGGCGTCGTCTCTTTCCGGTTTCCTATATAGTACAGCCTCCTCCTCTTCTTCGCGAAACGCGTTCCGCTCTAGCTACTCAACGCACTTCCATTGTGTACGTCGTTGTTCCAGGATTAATTCTTCGGCGGAATTAGAGGATCAGGCGGTCTCCGAGCGCGTGTTCAGAGCGATTGATGGAATTAACGTGATTCTCCTATAGTTTGAGGTTTCGGGAAAGCTTTACTAGAGGGTGGTTTGTTGCAATTGGACGGCGCAATGGGGGAGGCGATGTTGCCGGTGGCTTTGACTCGTTTCCAAGTCGTTGAAATTTATTATTTTTGCTATCGTTACGCGACAATGGTAATGTGTAATTTTGCAGCAAATGTACATTGCGTTTTGGAAGAAATTTATAGAGGAACGTATTCTCATTGATGGTAACTTCAAATACTGAGCTATTTAAATTTATTTGCATTTTTCCCTTAAATATATGTCAGAAAAATGTAGCAATGTATATTTTTAGAATTGGAAGTGACGGAATTGTGCAATTCCTTATCTACAAAAATTCCAACGAATTTTTTATTTCAAAGAGGAGAAAAGAAAAGCTACGAAAAAAGGGTAGAGGGAGAGAGAACGTATCACTGTACATACTGATGGACAGGCGTCGATGTGTGTCGAAATAAAACCTGAAAACGATGAAAACTGAAATGGAATACGCGGAGATCGAATTCGACTATATTTACAGACTTTTTTAATAAGTTTTGATAAGAAAATTAATTTAATTATGTTGATATGAAAACATTCCTTCGTCGTAGGAAAGATGTCTTTTAATAGTTTCACGAAGGAAAAAGCTGGCCAAGAAATGATTATATTTTATAGATCTCTTCAGAGCACGCTAATCAACTTAAGTGCTCATTTTTCCGCCTGTTCTCGATTGCGGTGTGCCGCTAACGAGCACCATTAAAGAGGCTAGCTAAATGAAAAATCTTAATTACGCTTTGTTACGGCATTGTGTTCGCTGTGGATTTAACGGTCTTAATCGCAATCAACAAAAAGCACTTTTGAACGTTTGACTTTTCGCGATTTAATATCGCAACGATCGAATTCTTTTTATCGTCCCTGTGCAACAATGTCTTAATAGAATTTGCAAAGTCGTTGGTGACACGATATAAATTATAGCAATATATTTCACGCTATTAAACAATTTCCCTTCGCTGAGAATGAATGTGCGAGTCACAAATCGAGCAGAATTTCCTTCCGATTCACGACCGAGTCGAAGGATAACGACCCTTACATGGAGAATTAAATGTTGTACTCCATCGATTAGGTTTAATCTACGCTGATAAATGTAGACAAGGAAGCTTAGCTTAAATCTCGGCTTTAAGACCATGTCTCCTGACCTTTTAACGATATTGATTCGACGATATTCCTCCAACGTCGAGATTCCTAAACGATTATTTGCATTAGTAAAACACAAAACACAAATATACAGTTCACTAACCGCTTTTTAGGACAAATTCTATCAGTTCGCGTTATCTTCAAACGAACGTGGAACGGCTATGAATTTAGAAAAAAAAATCTAAGGAAAAGAGAAATAAGTTTAGACGATTGTGTGCCGCAGTTACAGCTGGTTAAAATCAGTTAGCTCCTTCGCAACTCACTTGGGGATAGCGATCGTCACCTGCCCAAATTTTCGTCGCGGTTAGCGCACTCTGTACGTGGTGCAATTTTAAATGGAGAACGCTTTACGATGTTGCATGATTAACGCACAAGCTATTACAAGGCGCATCGTCCTTCAACTCTCTCAGCACATAATCGCGAAAACTAGAGGCAAAAGGGAGACGCTTGCGTGCCACGAGTATCGTATCGATGATTATCGTCAACGCTGGTAATGAAAGCTGAAAGTCAGAAACCGAAAACGCTAATAGCGCCGAATTGGAGAACCCTTTGAGCTTCAATTAAATGGTTAGCTGTATTGATGTTGAAATTGGATGGCCCGACACGCACCAAGCAGAATCTTTTATCATACTACTTATTTCCAAGAAAGAATTACAAATTATTTTCTATAGTGCTCTTAATGCAATTTGTGGTATTGGCATTCTCAACTGTTTTTTCCACATTTCTGTAACTTGTTGGAAAATAAAGAAATGGAAGTGCCATCGATCGAAACTTTTCTCCCAAGATACTACAACGAGAATACGGTTTTTACGCTCAACATCCATTCTGACCAGATTTCCAATCAATGCCCACGTATTCTTCAATCTTCGAAAACATCAAGCAAAAAGGGTAAAGAGGAATATCGTACCAAACAGTCAGAGGAAAATAGGAATATGTACTATGTTTCTATCGATAAATTCATAACGTATTTTCAATAATTCCAGATTCAACGAAATATAACATTATTAGTGTCTAATCATACTTTGCATCTTCGCAATCGTTTTAAACCAATTACAACTAAAGACAATTAAGTTGGAAGAAAAGATGCAGATAAAAGATTTCTATACCAAAATCTCACTCATCATTTTCGATTATTTACAATTTTTCTGGAAATTTCAAAAAATTCCAACATTCGTCAGAGATACGATGAGAATGGAATTTTTTGGAGAACGAAACTCAAAGTAACCAGTCTCGTGTGACTAATAAGTAATGTAACAACGTGTACGTCAAACGTATTGCGTGAACGTACAAACGTCTATCGTGCGGCTGTTGACAGAATAGAACAGTTCAAGACTAATTGCCACACGTTGGATCACACGTTTCATCGACGAAAGGTACTAGGAATAGTACATACTGTGTATTTAGCTCCTCGATCGATTTATTGCAGAACAATAATCATCGTCGGGAGCACAGCATCTGAGAACGTAGTCGTCGATGAAACGTCTACTTTTCTACCCGTTTGTTCGATAACCGATACCGTTCGTCCGATACTTAAGCAAGAAACAATCGTTGAGTGGTGTGAGAACGTTGATATGAGGGGATTAGAACATTTTTATCGACGATGCTTGATCTTTGAAAGAGATGCGTCGCAGTGGCTTTATAGACATTGTAGCCGACTATGATATACCTGGATTCTTTCACGTAACGGCTGCCAATACTAAAATCATAGACCATGCTTTCTACAGAGTATTCTAGGAACATCCACGGAAAACGCAGATTTATAGGACACGCCAGATAACGTGGACAAAAAGTCCGTACGCTGATGGAATGATGGAATGACGAAGCTCTTTTTGAGCTTAGGGGAGGTTGAAAGAGGAAAAAATCGGTGATACAATCCCGACGATTCTCGTTGGTCAACCGAACGATACACTGGGTCGTAAATCACGAATCAGTGGCGATTGGTCTTAATTTCCTACGACTACGTGTCCTGAAAGTCAATTCCTGCCGACAACTGTCTCTGGAATGAGGAAACGTGGTCGCAGGAACTTGATTCTTCGGAAATTACCGCTTTCTTCGAAAGAAACGTTAGCGCCTTGTCAAATCAACGGAACTTTGAAGACAACGAACCCATTATAGATAGATTTTCGTCGTTTATCGACGACCAAACTTATTCTTCGTTTGGATGATAAATTGGATTACAGAAATATTCGCGAAGGACACACTCCAACAAAGTTTAACATAACGCGTAAGTTATGGACTCGAGGACCCTTTCTCGACCCTTCTTTCAAGAGATTACAAAGAGTCTCTACTTTCCAAGATAAATTGTCGATCCTCGAAAGATGGTTGAAAAAATTTTCAAAACCACTTGCCGATTCACAAAAAGGGAGAAATTGTGTCAAGGGGAGTCCAGAGCAAATCAAATGGTGCCAGATATTGCTCGCAGATCAGATGGAAGCGAACATACAGAGGTTCCCGGCAAAAGCACACACCCTGTTAGGACTATCGACAGAGAACCCTAGTTGCCCAGAAGGTGTTTTCTCACCTACATTCCAACACCGTTGCTGTGAAAATATTTGACCACGTTTTGGGAAAATTTCGCGACCTGGAAACAGCCGGCCACCTGATATAGTTTATTTCACGTTGTTGTAAAATTGAATGCAGGACAGGACGAGATTCTTATCCGATTCCTTGGAAACAAATTTTATGCTATAGTTCTTTCCTCGTACATCGATACTTCGGATCCTGTTACTTTTATGCGATTCGATTACTGCAATTGGCCATGTGAAATCATAATTTATACTATAATCGACCATGCAAGAGAATTTTAACTCGATACGTTTTACCATTCAAAATATTGAGTCAAAGAGTTAAACTCGAGTCGGTATGTAATCTACGCTTCGTTGAAAGGAACACGGCAGTACTTGATCGAATTTCGGAATGCTGTTTACGTACCTAGCATTCTATCTGCCCTTTGTAAACTGACATTTTCGTTTCTCCAACTCAAACAATGGGGATGGTGCATGCCAGGAGTGCAGCAAGGCTGGTCATCTTGAAAATGGTCGAAAATAGGGTATTAGTTTCCCTTTGCTGGACTATCCTTTTGGTACGGACGATCGATGTTTCGCAAACGAGACCTGATGTTTTGTTAACAATCGACTCGATTGTACGATGCAACACGTAAAAATATTTGACTGACCTCGGGACTACCATCGCCACAGCTCGTTCTAACCACCGAATACTTTATCTGCTTGAATTTCCATTCGAGTTTAAAAAGAGTATTAGGTTTTTACACGAATCGTGAACTGACTTTATTAAACTTATTTTCAGATAATTCTAAAGAGACCGAATAGTTTGCGTTTGTATTAAACTGTAATATGTAATGTAATATTATTGATCACGAGTCTCATTTCTGCTTCATCGAGAAACGTTACATAAATATTTGACGAAAGCAGTGAAGAGCTTGCGCTTCGTGAAATATACGTCGTCGTTGATAGACGAAAGAGCGTTTACCTACTAACTGTTTTACACTTCTTTCATAGGAATCGAGCGTAAACGAATCAAAGATTATGATTCGTTCCAATCAATATGAGCACCAGCCGCGGTAAAAATTCATAAGGACTGAGGTAAGCCACAGCGAAACGGAAAAAGATTCGTATAATCCCGGACGCGGTCTTAGGAATTAAGACGGAGAAGCTTATCTCGCGAGGCTTGGACCGGAGAGAGCTGGCTTTTTACTGGAGATCGTCAACCCCTTTTATCCGACATCTTCCACTTTCAGCTAGCATTCACCTGCTGTGCCACGCTCGAGAGGAATATTCGAGTGAATCCAGAACGGTCGAAGCCTTGGTGTAGAGAAAAGAGTTATCTTGCTCCTCGTTCCCTTTAAATGCTACTGCCTCGTTCAGAAACTCTCGTGACGGTCTTGCTTTTCAGAATAAACTTAATTTCTTTGGCTCTGGCGATGCCAAAGGAACGCGCCACGACCAACTTTTGTCGATCCACCTTCAAACATTTGGAGAAGATAGATTTCGATAGCGAAACGCGAGAAATTAAGAGTAATCTGAATTTAATGAGCGGTTTGACGGATTCCTTGTAGTTAGTAAACGCAAAGGAAACTTGAATTTATACGCTTCGTTCATAAATTTACACCGTTCGTGAGTTTTCGCTATTGACATTGAAATATGGAGGTATTGAATCGAAATAAACCTCACGGTTCTTTCTCTCGAAAATGTAGAATCGATTGGATTACTAATTTTAAAGGGATCAACGCAATTTTATTAACAGCCACACAGTCTTTAGATCGTATTTCGTGCGCTGTGAAATTTTACGATCATGTATCACTTAGTAGACGCGAAAGAATGACCGGTTACGCAAAATCAATGGGAAAAAAGAGCCGAGCAATAAAAATGGAATTTATGTTCTTTATTAATCGACAGACAGCTTTATGGATTAGTTGAATTCCCTTCTATTCGTGGACGTCCGAATAGAATAATCCCTACTTTTTCATAAATGAAACTTTCCAACCTTTCAACTTACTGCTGAATTTAGAAAATGAAATAGTTCATAAGAGTAAGGGATGGTTACAAAGAAACGGGGAAGTAACTAACGGACTATGTACAGAGAGCAAGATTATAAAAGAGGCCAAACGAGACGAGATCCGAGTTTTCCAAGCTATATCCTTGTCTGCGAATACCATTAACGTAAATAGTTCGCTTCAAAAGGGAATAGACACTCCACGATAGTCATAGAAACGGAAGAACATGGAAATCGAAACAAATTCAAGAAAGGAAGTCGATGGCAAGGTTTCTTGCTTGAAACGTCGAATACCTCTTACCGCGTGCCTCGATGAGATGACAGCAGTATAGCGTTTTGAGATAAGCTGCTAGCAAATACGGATGTCTGAACTCTGTCCCAGTGAAACCAAGGATCTTAGTACAAGGAACGTCTTGGGAAAGGTTCAAGAACAGCGAGGAAAGAGACTTTACCTGTATAGTGGCCAAGAACATGTTTGAAAGAAAATAAAATCACATTCGAGACGGGTCCCGGATATTCTTCTCTATTGGAGGGAACAAATTCCAGCGTTTCAGCAACGCTCTGCAAACCGACATTATTATTCCGTTCGATTGGAGCAGCGAATCACGCTCTAACAAGATTAAAGTTAAGTCACCCTCGATTCCGATTCCGATTCCCATTCCGCTTTTCTCCTTCGACTTGAACAAAATATCCAAATGCTATTTATACGGACGAACAAAAGGAAATATTAAGAATATATCTCAACTAGAAGTAACTCACTTTCAGATATCCTTTGATATTTCCAGAACGATATACTTTTCCTTCGGTTGCTCGTTCTACCACACCATGTGTTTTTCAAAAAAGAGTTCCAATGAAAGAAGTTTCATCAAAAAGTTGTTTCTCTCGTACTATTTAATTTACAGGTTTTTAAGAATTGTACCAATGAATAAAAGCAAAGAATTATCGCCCTTTAAAGGGAGATTTCTTCATAATTCACCTACTGTGATCAAATCGTAGTTAAGTGTTTGTTGGTTCAGGGAAGGATCTAAGTTGCAGGCAGCCCCTTCTTGTCCCAGGAGAACCAACGACGCCTTGGTTGGGACTTCGTTACCCTCTGTTAGGCTCTAGTAGTGTCTAACTTGGATTTTGGTTATCCCTGGGAGTAGTCGGTGCGTGTCCGCTTTGGTCGTAGCCAGGTCTTGGTTAGATCTCCCTCAGGCATTGGCAGGGACTCTGCTAAGTTCCAGTTAATTCAAAGTTAATCAACATTATTTTGCAGCGCTGGCTCGGTATAGGATACGCGGGTTATCGCCCGCTAAGTTTGGATTTTGTCATTAATCAAGACAAACAATTTGAGCAGAAACCTTTGGCTAACGTTATTATAAGAAACTTCCGCGCGCTTGCTTATTTCTGAATATTGATCAGAATACCGAAAGCTGTTAGCACAGAATTCAGACAATTTTCTCAACATATAATAGCTCATTTTTCATCGTATCTCATAGAATCTGTATAAAATCTCCTTGTGAAAATACAATCATTCAATTGGTCAGATATTAAAAATTGACCAGAATAAATAATTAAATCAGAAGCGGGTGGTTCCACGCAATCTTGTTTGCGTGAGTCTCCAGAGAATCGTAGTATACGTCGGAATATAAAGTGATCGTTTTACAGTCGTGGACGCGCAGCTCTGCCTGGCGATCAGTCTTCCTTGACACGTCATATATCGCAAACCAGTGAAGTGTGTGGCTAACGATAATCCAAACTGAAAGAATAAATTCGCTCTTTTGCAAATAATTAGTTACTCGCCTCATCGAGCGTTCGAATAACCAACAGCTATTAAGGGACGATTCACACTGGCGATTACGGCACGATCAAATCACTTCGAGTCAAGCATCGATCAAAATCGTTTACACGTAATGCAACGAAAGCATTCACAGTATGCAGGTGGTTCGATCGAATCAAATGAAAATCTCTTGTCCGGTGCCTGATATAACGTAATCTGACCGTACCGTGATCGCTAGTCTGAATCAAGCTTCATGCTGACTCCTTTGCGTCAACGTACTTTCGTTCGAGAACAATTTGTCACGTTCTGATCTATTAAAGCAAGTGTTATCGCAATCAGTGCTACCATATCGTGCGTGTACGAGGTTTCTATTGCCTATTCAATTTCTCAAGACTTTAATCAATTAATTGGACGGAAAATTGTTCACAGCAAGGGAAGAGTCATATTTCACTCTGATAAATTGTAATTGCTTTAGACCGGAGACACGCTTAACAACCAGTACTAAGGGTTAATGATAAACAGTTGGAGTAGCACGCGTTTTTACGCCAAATAGGATTTGACAGGAAGTTCCGCGCTCTTAGATAGCGAAAGGCTCTCCGGAAACTTTCCCATGCACTTCACCGCGCGCGATTCGTGTTTTCATCGCGAAACTTGGGTAATTGAGAACTTTGTACTTTATAACTGTCCATCATAACGTCTCAACAATCTTGTAATAGCCAGCAGGCAGTTTTGTCGCGTGCGCGCGCATGAACGTAGTTTTATTCGCAGCGAACTTTTTCCGAGTATTTTCTAGGAGAGATCGGAAAAAGGGTACTCCGAGCCGAGTAAGTACTAAAACCTATTCTGAGATTTGAAATCATAGCCAACCTCCGCGGCTGACACCTCGTGAAACTCTCGTTAATTTTAGAACTGACAAGCGCACCTAGAATAACGAGTACTTACATACATCTCTGATGTGAAAAAAGACACGGATATTTTGTATCATTCGTTAAATTATTCGTTTGAAAAATGTCAAAAAGTCAGAAATTTATGATATTTGCACGTTGCAAATTTTAGTATTTTGTACATCGTAAATAGTACTCTTTACTGAAATAATATCGTGACGATATTTATACGATATCGCGTACAATTTCGTGGACACAATTTCGCGGACATAGTTTCGCGGAATATTCCTCGTTAAACGGGTGAGTATCATCGGAGGCCATATGTATGTAAAATATAATACACCCACGGGGTGCGATCCTGGCATGTACAAAACGACAAACTTCCAGGCGTTTCCGATTTTCCCCTGGCATGCTGTCGTCGATGCTTTGCCGCGATACGGCTGAATTAAACGGTGATAAAGGTCGACGATAGTCTGCCTCGCGATGAATAATTCAACAGGAAAGTAGATGCTGGAGAATTTCTTTCTTAAAGCCCTTAAGCGGGCGAACGTCGCTCGGGTTTTGTTGAAAATGAGAAGCTGCGAGATTGAAATTTGCTGAGTACTTTACCACTAATGCGTCTAATAAGGACCATCTAAAATATCATCGATCGGAAAAGAACGATTGCCAGCAGATCAACTCAATAATAAATGAAATCCAATATAAAGTTTCTATCGTAGATTTCAAGCTTCTGTATCAAACTAAAATTTAGTAACATAATAGTCTCTATTCGATATTAATCGTTCCAAAGAATCGTTTATCCGCGAGTATGAGAGTAGATATTTTGCGTAAAGGTAAACCAGTATTGGATCGAATTCTATAGACATATAAAATTCTAGATCTTATTCTTGTCTGTGGCAGTGTGCTTGCAGATCCCAATCTAAAGCGTCGCAACCCGGGATCAAAGTCTTTACGAGTTCGTCATTCGTTCTGGTGAAAACGCGATCGTAAAAAAGATATTTCGAGGCCTGCCTTCACAGCGAGTGCTTGCCAGCTTCCTGATTCTATAGAGACCAGTCTAACATTTTTTTTTATTAAAATAATACACAGATAGACGCTACTCGACAGTAATTTTATCTTGAACCGAATTTTTCAAGAGAGAAAATGGAACTATAATAGATTAGTGATAACGAAAGAAGAGCCGATTATCAAAGGTTGCAAAGCTCTTGAAGTGCTTGATGCGATGTAGAGTGCTCTCGTATACTTTGAGCTCGATGAGGAAGTCTCAAAAAGCCTCGAGAAAGCAAAAAGTCTTTGCTAGATATCTGAAAAGTCTGCGGTCTTCGAAAGTCGCGCATCTTGCGAACATCGCCGTCTATTAGAAGAAATCTTGAACCGTATTAGCGCGTGTGGTTCGAGAAGATTAGAAGACTATCGAAATATACGAACATACGTCATATTTCTTTGTAGCTTTATATAAACATGCAAAGCGATTAGACTTACGAAAAACGAATAAATGCAGACTATATTCGTCGGTATGTTTCCGCAGCGACATTTCGTTTCAGAGAACTCAATTTCGCTTGGAAAATAGGCGGTGCGACAGAACAAATGGTTGAGCCGCCCTGGATGTCGCCTAATAAATCGCTCGCATGGAGCACCGTACTTTTTCGCCTTCTTTTATCTGCTACATGCACCCTACAATTTTTCTCCTTCTCGTTACTTCAGTTTCATATATGAATAGAATTCCCCACCTTATATTCGCAGGGTTGTGACTCTAAACTCAATAAAAAATTTATTTAAAAGGGAAAATGATCAGCTAGCAAGACGTCCACATTTTTTCTACTAAAGTTGATTGTTCGTCGGTTCGATTACGTGCTGGATGCTACAAAATTCTATTCATTTATGACCCATTTACTTGATATCATATACGTAAGCGATACTGTGAATCCACATGAAAACACATAAATAGATAATCCCACTGTAGTATTATTCGCGGGGTAAATAATCGTCAGAGGCGAGAAGCAATCGAGAAGAGGCTAAAAGCAATTCCTTGCTACAGCCTCACTTTCCCCGTGTCTTTATTATCTTCCGCGCCTGCTTTCCACGCGTTCCCCTCCGCGATTATCGACTCGTAAACGTTACCAAAGCTGGGCACCCGGATTTCTTGGATTTCAACGATTCGTTTTACGAATCAAGTTGTTTTGTGGTCTGTATTGTAAGGCTTTTTCCACTATGCAAATTGTTATCGAAGTTCTTCGATTTATTTTCGGTCTGGCAATTGAGTACTCCGAGAAAGTTTCTTGATTGATTTATCTCGGCTCGTTAAGGCATTTCGTTTGTCGGGAAATAGTTGAATAATGTGGAGGGACTGTTTGTTCATTCGAATACTCTTGCACGCGACGTGTCGGTATTGGACAACTGGAATACAAATTGTAAATTAATTTAAGTTACTGGAAAAGTAGATAATTCCGTACAATAGAACTCGTCACCACGAGTTTCCAGTCGCGCTGGAAGGTCGTAAATTTGAATTAAAATTCTCTCTTGCTCTCACCGAAGTTTGGTATTTCTTAATTATTTAAAGAGGCACTACCATCCAGTCGCTGCTTCTTCGTTACACCGACGATACGTGTACGGATGAAGGTAAATGCGTTTCTCTTACAATACATACTTTCAAGTATAATACAGATAGATAAAAAGTATGCACCTTTTTAGATAATATCGAAAAAATGTACCACAACTACATAATTCGTTACTGAAATCAGCAAGATCATTTTCGTTTGATTTCCACGCAATTCCCAAACCCGTACCACGTTCCATCCAAAAATTCGTTCGAATTTCGTCCTTCCTCCGAATGTTTCATAGCACTCGCCGCGTGTCCCGGAATTCGTAGAAACTCATCGAGCAAAAAACGCTTAGGAACGTAAAAGAAGACGTGTGAAAGGGTCAAACGCTTCGGCCAGAAATCCTGAGACCCCCTGACGATCTCCGCGTGCCAGCAAGAAGCCAGCGGAAACGCAGAGTCTGCAAGCACGCAGGGGAGAGACGCCAGAGAAACCAATACGAGGAACAAAGAGGGAAAAAAAGAAGCAAGAGTAGAAGAGACTGCCGGAGTAGAAGGCGAAAAAGGAGTAAGAGCAAAACGATGAAACGAGGCACAAGCTGGTGGGGTTGAGGGCACGCAAGATCTGATGGTAGTCGGATAAACGGATGGAGGTAATTTTCTACGGTAGCTCAACTGCTGCCATTTTCTCCTTTTTCCCTTTCTCTCTCCCCTATTCTTTTGCCTCGCCCTTCCTCCCCCGCCTTCTCCCGAAGGAAAAGGAGGAGCAGTCGTGAATGTCGCGAGTGGAATTTCTCGAGCATCACCGCTACCTCCCTCGTCCAATTTCGTTGCCTATCCTCTCTTCGTCCGTTCCAAAAGCTGCACGTCTCACAGAAGAACGGCCACTTCGAGACACTATGCTATCTTCACGCGTAACCGCGTATACACGTGACAAAAACGAGGTAATAGCATATAATAGCCCGTGGCATTGCCGGCACGAGCTGTTTCTTAGCGGATTTCTGTTGTCTTCCACACCCCTTTTAGTTTCTCCGGAGGAATGGAAAGAGCGACAATACGTGCACGATCGAGAGAAACGTTGAAGTGTAATTGATCACGCCCTCCTCCCTGATCCCGTGACGACTACGAGAAACGAAGGTTTCTTGGGGATCGTTAAGGATTTTATTTCGCTAACCTGAATCGCTGACCGTGTCCACGCGAACACTGTTGTTCGTTGTGTTGGTGGTGTTGGCAGCTGCAAAGGAGCGCTTTGTACTTGAAATCGTTTCGCTCTTCGTGGAAAGAATGTGGATCGAAATGTTAGACATTCAAGTTGGAGTTGTAAGTGTTTGACCCATTTTTGCAATTAAGCGAACAGATTATGTTGGGAAACAGAAGAATCACGGAAGTATGAAAGAAATGGCAAAATGTGGAATAGCTCTTTAAAATCCCAATGGCCTTTAATTGGAGACCGTTGGAAATATTACTGCTTTCTTTCTTAATTTTCGACACCAGTACGCGAACACGGACGTCCTAACGACCCAGTGTTAAAAATTTAACGAACAATTTGCCGCGTGAAGTTACGGAAGAACGAGCTGGTAACCGAAGTTGCAAAAAGCACTTACGCTTTTAAGAGAGTTTCTTGCATCATAAATGCCTCCTACCTGCCCGTTAAAGTATCGTTCTCAAATTCTCGATTTAATCGCCCGAAAATTACCCGTTTCTCCTTTTACATTGTTATTTCGTACAAAGTGCGATTAATTGACTCCAGTGTATGCATTTATATCGTAATACAGATAATACTATCCACACATTGTTGATGTGGTCGTTGCATTAGTCGCTTAATTGCTTTATGCCCGCTACTTAACGCGTACTTCGTACAAATAATGGTAATAGTTATATGACTTCCATAACTTGGTATCTTACAGACAAATTAATTTTTTAATCTCTAGATTAATTAAATCACTACAATAATTCACGAATTATACACAACTTTGCATACGTACGAAACGACTGTAAAATCGCGGTACATCTTGAAAGAAGGTAATTTCTTATGTAACAGTAAGTGAAAGATATTACTAACGTTACTTTCTTTTACACATTTAAGATTGCATCCAACCATAAATATTTTAATTGCTCTAATAATATACGAAATATTTGAAAACACTGACCTTAATATTGTAGAGAGATCAAACACACGTGTCATTACTGTTTTATTTTATATTCTTGCATCACCGAAATGATTCGTGCTACCTCCACGTACGAAATAATTCTTCCCAGTTGTATTACGACTTCGGAATTACCGTGTATATTCTGCGTGCACCAGTAATTATTCAGGAAAAGATGTATATTAGAGTGTCGAGATTCGAAAGCCATTTCCACGTGATTATATTACACTGACCCTAATGAGGTACCCCTACTTTACATTCACTTTCCTATATATTTATACATACGAATTTGTTTTCTATATTCCCTTTAAAAGTTACAAGTGTCATTTACCATATTTAACCTCGTTGCTATATTCCTGTACTAACGTTCTCGCTAATTCTGTAGTAACAAATAGCTACATCGTTTTAAGGCATCTAAAGGATGTAGCGTTGAAAATATTTTCGTGGCATTTTTATAGCCATCATAAAGAAGGAAAATAAATTAATTCGATATTCCACGGTCAATTAACATAAACTTCTCACAAAGCAGCAGTTTCTGTTCGCGACTGGAACGCGAACGTACGACGCGACGTATCGATTTCCCGCGGATATACACCGAATGCGAATGGTCTTTCTTGCTCGGCCGTATTTTGTATTCGCCGGATTCGACCGCGGCTGCTTAGAAATTCGAATACCAGTGCGCGCTACGAAAAATAAGGCGATCTACCCTTCGATTGATTTATACCTGACATATTTATGCGTTCATCCCCTTACGTGTATTCGTCGAACGCATCGGATTAAATTAAAAACAGCACGGATCGCTGCTACTGAATAATATTCGACCGGTTGGGAAACGTTTCGCATCCCAGTTTCGTGCGCCGTAAAAAGATTAACATAAAGGACTGTGCTCGTTCACATGCGAGTTCTCTGAATCGTGGCAGACGATACGATTTAGTACGAATAAGGGTTTCTTGCGATTTGTAAAAAAGAAAGCAAGGAAGAACCGCACTGTTCAAAATTTCAAAGCTTCTTTCCTGATTTCTACATTAAAACCATCTCACGTAAGATCTAGATGCATGGGAAACCAACACCGAGCAGATATCTATTCCATTGCGTATCAAATGAAACGGAAAAGATGGCGATTCGTCTTCGAATAACTGTAATTACGCGTCGCCTGGACGAGCAAAAGCAACGACCCATTCCCTTCTGCTGGGAGATAAACTGCGGGAAATGCTGGCGAATACTCCGTCGGTCCGGTAGACGCATTCTTCCCGGCGGAAAAGCGAGGCGGCACAGCGATTCGCAAGCTCCGCTTGGGATTTCATTTCGTGCAATTTGGACGGGCGTGGCGGCCCGTGGAAGCTTGATAATGCGCCGCCGACTCGGTCCCGGTGAAAAGAACAAGGGAGGATCAAGGGTAGCACGGTTAACGTGGCAAAGAGAAGGACGGGGGCCGGTTGGCTGGCGCCGCCGGATGGAAGCTTAGCATGAAAAATGTCTGGATGATCCGCGACCGCTAAAGAAAAATTATATCTTAAGCTGTTCCTCGCATACGTGTCTTTTACGGGCAACATCCAGCCTCCATCAGAGCATCAGGAAACTATTCCTCGCTCATTTCCAAATGGAGCATATGATACAGAACAATTCTAAATTATTAATGGTGTTCATTCTTCAACCTTGGTTCGTTCGTACCACTAAGTTATTATAATTGCAAATTCATAAATATCCAAGGAGAACGAAATTGCTATGGCGAGACATCAATAGAACGTCGATGCGTTCAAACACATTTCGAACAATATTCATACTGTCCATTGGGAAGAAAACGAAGTAGAGGAATAACAAGAAATGGATATCTTGGATATCCGTGGTGCGGATGAAAAAGTTTGAACGTTTGATCGTTTGTTTAAACGTTTTCGTATCGAGGATCGTTGTATCAAGCTGCTTGGTCGAAATGGATTTCACCAGCGGCGCTATTGTATCGATAATGGTGGCGTCCTCGTAACTATTTTATTGAGCCAATTTGAACGACGTAACCCGTCGTAACGAGTGACAGCGCACGCAAATCCGCCGCTATCTACATTTTGACACGGTTGTCGCCGCGATAACGCCGTTCGTTCCCTCTCCTCCCGCGGGCTATCGAAACCCAGCGACATTTCCGCCAATTCCGACGTTCGTCGGATGGTTCCAAGTCTATTTACTCTTGTTTCTGCCTTTTTGTTTTTTTTTTTTTTCGTCATCGACAATTCTGATACGAGATGAAATATGTTCTCTGCAGCACGAATATCGAACACGAAATTCCAAATTTTTGGATTGGTTTACCAATGTTAGAATTAAACTTCTATGTACGTTGAATTTTTATACGAAATTTCGATAGATTCAAACTCGATATATTTATTACTAGAAGTTTAATAAATTATTCTTCGTAATAAGTAGCGAACATGGTTCTCGAACTCAGAATACGATCATCGACATATTTGACGATGAAGTAGCTTCAATTTCCAACCGTTTTACGAGCAACATTATCATATTCATCACTTTGCATGCTGTTTAATCCTGTCTTCCGTGTCAAACCAGTGTTACTGCATCCATAATAATCCCCAAGGATCGTAGTCGTAAACGAAGCCACCAACTGTTTAATAGTTTTAGATACAGCATCTTTGAGTTGTCTCTGGCTCAGAAGCCAGCTTTCCCAACTGGTTAGAAACGCAGCCCTATATGCCATCGGGATATCAATCAACCAATAACCAACTAATCCAGGAATCAGTTACAATACCATCAGCTTGTGTCTATCTGTTTTGACTATAGGATCCTAACTCATCGATCGTACGTCGAAGAAGATTTGCGGTTTCAACTTAGATCCCTTTGGATACACTGGATACACTGATTTGTTAAGCTGCAATCATAATCATTGGAGGAAATATTAGTTTAGAGGCATGAAACTAACGGAATAGAATGCTAAAATTCTCAGACTCGTCGAAACCGGATGCTACGCGACTCGACTCGCTACGAGGACGAACGATTCAAGGTAGATGCTAAAAATGAATTCAATGGCTCGTCCGGATTAACCCGATTCCAGGCTAGAGGCGAAGCCGCTCGTTTCGTTCGGCCATTCAATTTAGCTTCACGCAAATACCAGCTACTGGGGCTTGGAACAGAGGAACAAGGGGGTGGCCCAGGCCACACGAAATTATGTTTGCATGTCCCTTTTGGCCCGTGTTCGAGAGATCTGCTTTCTTGGCCGTGCATACGAGAAGCTTTCGTCCAATCGCTAGAACTCGTTATTTGCCCCATGATTCGTCAGAAAGCTCGAAAGAGAATTTTACTCCAATTTTGGGGATTCTTATTCGTTCGTCCACGACGAAACTAGCGCAATGAATACAGTTAATTTAATCTACTAAAATAGACTTCATAGGTATTGGAAAGCACTAATGGTTTTAAATTTCATGGAAAACGAGATAGATTAAACAGAGAACTAGTAATGGATTTAAAGTTAAACACAAGTAGGTTCGAACATTCCCTTTTAAGTAGTCTCGAACCTAAACGCAACAGATTTTAAACCTGTCGTGAGGATTAAAATCGTAACTACTATAAAAACAAAGTTTAATCGTAACTAGAAAATTAACAAGTATTCGCGAAATTATCTGAATTCTTTGACCAATTTTTGAAAGGAGAAGGAGAAGAGAGGTTGCGATGTCATGCGAGTACCACGGAAACGGCGTTCTCCTGGGGCGCCAGAACCGAGTTCCGTTGGCGTCTCGTAAATTGTAAGAAAATTTATAGTAGTTTCTGGTGTTACTCTTAGAGTTTGGTCAGGAGCGCCTCGACGACTGCAACTGTCTAACTTCTCGAGCGATTTACCGTCATGTGCCTAAATAGCCAATAAAATGGCAGACTGTTAACTGACCCGTACCACTGCAAAAGGACATTTTGCACTTTCTGATATCTTTGGCGATATGAATTTTCTTTCTCCAATAATATTTCATAACGATCGTATCAAGAAGTATCATATTGTGCAGTTTGATAATCGAGGCAATTACAAAGCAATTATTTATTATGTAACTCGTTTAAAAGGTTACTTTATACTTCGATGCAATGCAACTAATTTTCAAATGCATATCTACGCAGCAATAGGATAAGTTTGCTGAAAACGATTTTTCTGAAAAGGAACTCGATGCGTTCGATGTTGCGAAACATGGTAGAAGATTCTCGTTAGGTAGGAAAAAGGACCTGGGTGGGCTGTCGTCGCAAAGTAATTACGCCGTTGCGTGACGGCTACAAGTTCGTAATGGCGTAAGTTTCCGTCCCTATCTAAGACGAACGGGAGCTTCGGTTCGAGTTAACTTGTAATTAGACATGTCGTACGGTTTACCGACACAAGATACCGTTTCTCGTCGTTCGAGCTCGTTCAAGCTTTGCTCCGCTTCTTTGCTTTCTCTCTGCCGATCTTAAGTCTTGCGTTTACTTCGAAGGCAATTTACGTTTCCACAAATTTCACCGGCTTTCCTCAATCATAATTAGTTATTCTATATTCTGTCAATCTTCTGAAGCATTGCACTCGATACCTATGCATGTCGGTAACTTCGATTTCTGCGTAGAAGTTCGACGAAGGAAAACAGCTGGAGAAGCGAAGGTAGCCTCATCGATAATTAACGTTCACATCCACCTAGCAGTCTCGGTATCGATTTATCGTTAAGGGTAAATGGCGTGAACGTGGCGAAACTCGAGACGACACGGCGTTATACGTCGAAGAAATAAATTGCGACGCGAACATACTTATCATAACGAGAATCCGATAACGCTGCTGTATTTCTTGTATCACGGTAGAATGCGCTGGTTACCACGATAATCCGGAATTCTTCAAGGTCTACTGTGCAATAACAGGTAGACAACTGTGTCGGTACTTTTTAAAGAATTCTTGGAATTTGTTCATTTCGGTAGATTTCTACAGATTTCAAAATATGCGTTAGGATTAAAGCTGAATGCTTTTCCGTCACATTACTGCATATTCAAGTAAGGTAAGTTTCCACATGTCTACGTAAGAAAATGCAAAAATCGTGCAAGGTTTTTGAGCGACGAACGAATGGGTCTTCCAGTGGTCACCATAAATTTCGATTTCTGAGCAAGTTTGCGAGCAAAAATTTTGTACCGCAAATCCTCTTAGCTTGTAATGACGGTTAATGAAAACGAATGCACACCCTGAATCGCGCTAACGTCCCATTTAACGATATACAAATGTAATGCGCGTATTTCACCACTCACTCTTACTGACCTCGGCTTTGTTCTGGGCTCTGGTAAAGAAAGGAAGGGAATAAAACGTGATGAGTTCTAAATGTTTCGTTTCTATTTTCTTTCGTAAAGAGCACGGTTTAACGAAGCGCGGAGAAATGAAGTAACTTTCGTTAGAATTTTAATCCTCCCTTTCTATTTTTCCATTTTACGTCATTTCATACCTTATCTTTAATGTCCCACATCAATCTCTCTCAAATTCTTAATTTTCTATTTTCCATTGCTTATTTAAGCTCCTTTCCGCTTTCTCATCTTCAATAATACGAAGTAATCGGAATTTGACGAAACCTAGAGTTCCATTCAATTTACCTTTAGCCTGGTCGTTCGATCTACGAACCGCTATCAGTCGCGTTTAACGATGAAAGAAAATCCATTTAACGCCTGAGCTCAGCCGACGCACTAAACATTATAGAAGTTATTGTACGGCCCGTTTCAATGCACGGCGCTCTGCTTTCGTCGATATCGAGATCGATGGTTAAGGACGCAGAAACTTCTCGTTGGTACCATTAATTAAAAAAGAAAAATGTGAGATCTCTCCACTAAAGAATGCTGTCTTTTTAAAGAACGTAGAAATGCGAAGTCTCCGAGTCTCGTGTGTTGGAGAACGTAAAAGCTCTCTCGCTCTCCTGTGTTTTCTTTAAATTCATCCATGCCTTTGATATCGTTCTACGTCATTCGATTGCAATGGAAATAGAATTGAATCCGCGTCACGTCGCTTCCATAGCTCCAAGTCAAGCTTTACACCACTTTTTCCATGTGCTGTTTCACGTTACAAAAGTAATGCGTCTGGTTCAGAGAGGTACTGATGGATGAAACATGCAAGATTGATACCGTAATTTTTTATATAAAAATTGACGCCTGCTCGCAGACTCACTCTCAATCCCGATAGAAAGCTAAATATCGAATTCTATATTTTTTTTCGTTAGTAAAACACGTTGCAACGATAAAGAAATTTTAACGACAGGAATCTATGTCATGGAAACACGCAAGAATTTCCTGTGCCGTTTGAATATTTCATCTAATCCGATTCAAGACGCTCACGACGTATTATTTTCCTTCGTTCGTGATTCTACATGTAAAGAACAGCTCGTAATAGCAAAAGGAAGTCGTTACTGAAATTCTGAGGAAAATGCCAGGAAACTTTCCCATCGGACAAAGGTTACCGATAATGCCGGTGTCGTTACAACACGGTTCTGCCGCCGAAAAAGTTGAATCCGAAAAAGAAATATCGAAGCCGCTCGATTGGCCATCGAATCCGATAAAACCATGCCGCGTTGATTTCGTCCATTCCTCTTTCATAGATATGCCCCCCTCCCTTTTTTTTTAGTAGCGTTCAGCGGATAGTACTTTTTTTCGGCGCAGAATTTTTGGATGTTGCATTTTTCCGTCGTCCCATTTCCTGTCGCTTTTCAGCCGAAGACGGTTCACGTTCATCCATTTGTCGTCCTATGAATTCCATCGATTCACCATTGGTCGGGTCACTCACCCTCCGTGTCTATTTCCAATTTCTTTTCTTTTCTTTTTTTAGACAGGTTGAAATATTTTCATACTTCTCACTTTACTGTACCTCTATGACGCATCTTCGTAAAGTCTTGTGAATCCGGATTAAAAATTTTCGATTTATTTCTTTCGTAGTCAGCGGATTTTACAGTTGGCGTAAGAACTCCGACCAATGACTTGGTCGATGACCACTTACGACGCCGAAGATGACGGGATATGTGTTCGATTCCTGGTAAACGTCGGTTCGTTATCGATTGTTCAGGAAATATGCACAGTGATCCGGCAAGAGGCAACGGTCGTTCGACGTTTATTGCGAAATTATACAGCCGTGAACAAAACTATAATTTCGCTATTCCATCTCTTCTGGATGTCCAGGTAGTGCAATTCCATCGAAACGATCTCTGTAGAACGGTGATGGGCACAGAAGGGTGAAACGAGGAGGGAAATTCACCAGGCATAAAGTAAATGTCGACGATAACAAAGTTTTACGGCACATCGACCGTTTCTGAATCTACAATTGCAGCCAGCTCGATTCCGCGGTTTCTTATGCATTGCTCTCTAAAAGTAGCGTTTTTACAGCCTGTCAGAGTCTATAAATCCGAATAAAAGCTCGCACATTGTTCACCACGCAATATATTGTTAGTTATCGAACTATATGCCAAGAATGGTATTAGGATGACCAAGGAATACTACTGTAACGCAACACATTTTAGCTTTGTCGAGCTTTCCGTTAGTTATAAGGTATCGTTGAATATTTCCTTGGTTTATTGACACTTGTTACGAAGCAAAGAAGTTATCCTTTTCTAAAACTATATAGCGGATGAATTTAACCGCTTATAAATCAGTCAGGCACTAGTCAGAATATCGTTCTGAATTTTCACTATACGGCGGAATTTGTATTTTTATCGTCATACCAGACACTCGGTAACTGAAGAAGGAGGAAGAAGAATAGAAAAAGGAAGGCAGCTTGAAGCGTAGCCGGCGTGGCGAGAGTAGCACTTCTTAGCTACCATAATGAACGCGTCGAGGGTCATAAAAGCGATGCCACTACAATTTACGTTGTCTGGACGGTGTCAACGCCCAACGTGGGAATACTTCACACGAACTACAGGTGAATCTACATTAGACGTCTGCTTTTCGACAACACGATCATCTTTTCGGAAAGCAAAAATGTTACGTACATCCGCATATTCTTCTACGTTATAGCTCGAAACATCTATAAAATATCTTCGAACGTTACCGAACATTCAAGCACAGCAGAAGAACGATTTCTCCTTAAAGTTTCTCGATTCGATTGAACTTTACACGATCGTAGTGGCAATAAAGGAAGTTGGTCCGCTTGCCTCTGAGGTTAAGCACACGAATTCCGTTGACACGCGATGAAATTTCTTCGCTCGACTGCCAGTCCAGCTCTTTTCCTCGATGGTGAAAAGATAAATAAACTTTTCTCTGGTTAAGAAAGTTGCGCGGCTAATTCGATTTTGCGTTGGTTATTCTCTTTCTCCTTTGTCAACACTCGAAAACCGACCGAAACTCGGGAAAAGTATTCCCATAACCGATAACCGTGTCACGGAGTTGGCCAAAGAGATCTCGAACCGAACTAACCCTCAAAAACAACTCCAGAGAACCTTTCTTCCCCTTTTTTTTCTTTTCGTCCGAGCTATTTTCAATGGCCCCAAGTGGTTCTCTCGTTCGAATAAACGTCCACGAAAATTAATGTACAGAGAGAGAGAGAGAGAGAGAGAGAGAGAGCAAGCTGTCTCTTTCGATCGTTCGACTCAATTCCTGTATTTGTTTGAAAAAAGTCAAAATAGAATCACTTCAGGAGAATCGATCTGTAGAAAGCGAAAAGGTATTCTCTATCTCGATACGTGTCTCGAATCATTCGAACGTTCGATGCTCGCTGAAGAATATAATTTCAAATTTAACGTTGGTCGAAGCACGGATTGTTGGATGCGGTTCTCGTGAAATCGGGACGATTGATTTCCATTTTCTTCGGCATGAAGACGACGACAGGCCGGCAACATTGATTCATCGCGAGCTGTCCTTTGTTACAGGAATCGCGACGCGATTGGCTGGCAGCTGGGATTCGTCGAACGAAAATCGAACGCTAATTGTCACCGTTCGATCCTTCGCGCGGTTAATTAGCAAAGCGAGTTCGACGAGCGTACCACAGTCGTCGATAACGAGGGAAAACGACGTTGGTTGACGCCCGACTACACAATACCAAGCTTCGTTTGCCCGTTTAGCGGCGGCACGCTCTTACCGGAAAAAATATCGATAGTCGGTTCTACGTTTCTCAATTTCCTGTCTGCTATTTATCAAAGTACAATATGATATAAATGTAGCGCACCGCAATCGCTACTTTCGTTGTATTAAAAGTTAATACATTATTTACAAGCACTTTGAACGATTTACTGTGTTTCAATTAGCAAGGAAACAAGATTTAAATAGAAACAGCGAAACAACCAACCGGCAACTATAGTCAAACGCAAACTGTGCCGAAAAGCGTTCTGAAAACGGAGGTCGCCGAACGAATTCGACCGAATTTCCGGCGCGTCCCACGTTAATTATCGTAATTACGTTTTATCGACAACGAGATGGCACATTGAGCGGAAATTATTGTCTCACTTTTTGCGACGCGACGCGACGGCGACGGACGCGTCGTGTCTGTTAATTGCGGCCGACGAAAATTACTCCAACATAATTCGATCGGTTTAATGCATATTACCGGAACAGCTGCCTCTTTTGCATTCGTGGAACCTGTCGTATGCAGACTGCGCTATAAATCTTCTATGATACCGTTGAACCCGTTTTTTTTTTCTTTATTTTTACTCAGACATTTTATATCGTGTTACAGAGAGTAAAGCTGCTAAGATTATACATCGATACAACGAAACTCTAGATAGGAGACAATCAACGGAGTGAAATTAGGGTGGCTCTAGAATCGTTACTTCCTATTTCTCCGTTTCCATTTCATCGTTTTCCATTGCCTCATTTCCGATTTCAATGTTTCCTATGCTGGCAGTGTCTATTTTCCTAGTTTCAACGTCTGCGATACGAGGTTGTTCGCGTTGAATTTCTTCCGAATTCTCTTCGAATTTCTCTTTAAATCCCTTCCAATCTTTCACTTCGAGTTACTTTCGAATGCTTCTCCTTGGTTTCTCTCATTTTTTTATTCTTTCTCCGCGAAGCTCAATCACCTAGTGAATTATCCTTCACCGACAATCTCGATCGCGCATTGAAAATCACGCGAGGCCTCCACGAGTATCATAGATATACCACTAATCGTATTACATCGAATCGTAACGATTCGTTCGTAGATTTGTGCTTAATTTTGTGCGCGATTACGCAAGCGCGTGTATCAGTAGATACGATGCACACACAATAATACTAAAACGGAAATGCAATATTTGCTATCGAACGGTGTATCATATAGGCCATGCATTCGCCAACGATTAAAGTTGACCCGCCGCGTCTGTTCGTGGAAACGAAGCTCGATAACTTTGGCAAGCGACCGATCGTGCGATACACACTGATCGAACTGCGGGACAAATGAGTCTGGTGTCATTCACGGCTTCAAGCGAATCTACCAATCTCGATGGCGCCGCTGCAATCGTGGAGTACATTCCTGACGATTCACGCTCTTTTGATGTGTGATCGATCGTAGTGGGTCATTGATTGAAAACTTAAGAGGCACTTGACCCAGCCACCGGATATTCCGATGAAACGTAGCAAGTCTATTCTAATGCTATCCCCTTTAACGATTAACACCATCTTTTATAAAATCTCCAGCTTTCTTAGCACGAATATTTGAACCTTCTTGTGATATTCCATTCAGCTAAAAACTTCCATTAGAGAGGTATTAAACGTATCTGAAATTTGAATTAATCTAATTCTCAAACCTATTGCGATATTTCCGCGAAATCGACTCGCTAGAAACAGCGTAGCTTCCTCTTTAAAACGCTCTTTATCTCCCGGTGATGCGACTTCCCGTTGTCGAAATATCGCCGTCCAAAGGAAACCGTAATTTTGACCGTTTCGTTATTGCTCTCCTTTTCGCGCGCTCGTTTCTGTTTCTCTTTCTCTTTCTTGCACGGCTGCACTGACCTGCCCCACACTCGCGTGAATGGTGGGAGGTCAGGGAGAGACGCTGACTCGGCGTCTTTTTACTACTACTACTTTGACGTACGCATTTCGTGGAAAAAATTTAGGTCATGGCGCTTCCGGGTACTCGGAGTACTGCGTACATTTTAAGCGAACGCTTTGGAGATCCATATCTCGGGAACCATTCGAGATATCGGGATGAAACAAAGCGCGCTTTAAAGGCCACACCTTTCCCTATCTTCTGCGGCTTTTTCCACGAAAATCGCTGCCGCTGCTATTTCAGCATTTTTGTTAAACCGGCAACTTATTGTTAGACCGACAGTGACTTTAGAATATTGAAGTTTTCTTTGAAATATTTAATCCAAGATGTACGTCTCTCGTATTATAAACTATATAATATACAGGGTGGTTGATAACTGGTGTTACAAGCGGAAAGGGGGTGATTCTACGCGAAAGAAGAAGTCGAAAGTATAGAATAAAAACATTTAAAAAAAATTTTTTTTTTTAATTTTTTTACAGTGAGATCCGTTATAACGTACCGCACGCGTACCGAGCGAAAATTCGAAATCGATTTTCTCGAAAACAAAGCCTCGAACGAAAAATTTTTATTCTTTATTTTCGACTTCTTTTTTCGCGTAGAATCACCCCCTTTCCGCTTGTACCACCAGTTACCAACCGCCCTGTATATTGTATAGTTTATAATATACATTTATCAGAAGCGGGTTATGATTATTGTCTCTAAAAGGAAAATAAAGGTGGAACGAATCGAAGATCGACCTAATGATCCTGTCTGATAGAAAACATGTCGATATAGTCAAATAGCATCGTCCAGGTAGACGGAACACCGACTAGCAGAGTACGAAACGGCACGGTGCAGAGGATTACAATGTCGATACGATGGTTGAAATCGACTGCTGGAGATACTGAAAATACGGTGCAAGGAGGATGGTTTTACGGATCCTCAAGTGGTCACTGGAGATTCTATTTTCCAAAGGAAATTTATCCTTTCAAGACCTAAGTTGTTTCCTTCCATGGGCTCCGTTGTTGGTAATTTGAAACTGATATATCTTATGTTATGTTTCTTGCCGAAACCATATATTTCAATAAAACAAGGATAGAAAAGAATAATTAAATATTTAACGTCTAATTGAGAAATATTTAAACGAATGCTGTTACTTATTGATTTAAAACAAATAATTTAATCATCTTTTCAGCTAAATTTCAATTACTGTTATTATTAAGCACGAAATTTAATTTACTGAATAACAGCAAAATATTTTTCCATTAGTACTTAGAGTGAGAATCACCCGAGCAGTTGGCAGTATTTTTCTATCGCATAAACGAAATGAATATGATTCGCTTTCACCTGAAGGTACACGTTTGTACGATACTTACGCGACGATAAATATAAATCATCGCACATCGTGGATACGCAAGCCCACGTAGTCAGAAAATACATGAAATAATCAACTCGAGTATTGCTCTGATTAAAAAGTACGGGCAAAAAATACACTTTTTTGAAATTACAGTTTTTCAGTAACGTATTATTGAAAAATTCCAATGGAATATTATATTCGCGGGTTCCGTAATAAACGACATCGTAGCCTCCGAAATGTATTTTATATCTGCTATACTATATACTCATAAAACTTGTCATTCGATCGATTCGAAAATGCCTACCATTAAATCTTCGAGAAATACGACGTGTCTTGCAAAAAGATTATTAAAAAATTCCTTCGTTTCTCGATGATTTGTATCGAACCTACGCACTTCTACTATCGAACAAGATACGATAGAATATCTTTTTAACCGAACAAGAAATAGTTTATTCTCTCCTTTGCTTCTTCTGTATTTCGATGGCAAATAAAATAAAATAACACGTATTATAAGAGTAAGATTACACGTTCTGTCGATAGACCTCTATTTTGAAATTCCTTCGTAGCAAGCACTAACATAATCCTGAAAAACGAAAACTTGCAATTTCAAACAAAAATTCTTGACTTTAGCGTAGATTTTCATCGCGAAGAAGGTAGAGGAGGAAGGAAGGAGCGTGCACGAGGATCGGTGCGACATAGCTATCCCTAACCAAGGTAGTAGCGCAGGCTGGTTCAAATATAACTACAAACACGTGTGTATACAACGGCTGTAATTCGATCCTCGGGAGAATAACTTCGTTACACGAAGCCCGGCAAGTCGGCCCGCCGGATGGGAAGTGTCTGCTTCCGGATGCAACCTTCCAATTTCATTTCCTGACAGCGTCGCGCGTCCTATCTTCGTGCCGAATGACGCGAAAATGGATTTTTAAATCGTACCCCAACGAAACGGTCCGCTTCTTATCGGCGAGTTCAGTTTGCGAAGGCGAAGTCAAGAAACGCTTTTTAGGTACATCAAGTTTGGGCTTATTTTCGCAAGTTACTATGGTTACAGCGGAGATACGAAATACGAGAAACGCATGGAAAATACACGAATAATTGTGCTTATTACTTCTGAACCATACTAGGTAAACGAAGAATATTTCTCAATACAGAAATCTATTTTATTCGTTTCCAAATCAAAGTCAATTGCATGATAATTCACTTAACTTGCGAGATAGCTTATGCTTCTACACACGATAAACGATTATCAAACTACATGACTAACCTTCGTCCTATAACTTGCCATTAGCCACGAAAAGTGGCTGAACACTCATAGAAGAGTACTGTCAACACGAGTGCCAGAAGAATTACTAGGAGCCTCTCATTAAGAGCCACTCAAGAAGCCACCGGAGGACCAGAATCTCGTCGAGTCTCACGAGGCACCTCAATCTCCTTAACCCGTCTGAATTCGGCCGAGGGAAGTATAATTCCCAGGCAAGAAGCAAGGAATCGTCACGTCATTTCGGCTAGGTCCTAATTACGTTTCTGTTTCCAGCGATAAAACCGTTAGAGAGTGGTTATTTCGTGGGACAAGATGAAAACGTCAAAGGACATTCATCTAAGGAATCCTTACAACCTTTCTCAAGAAACTAATCCCTGCAGTCTAACCAGTCACTTTCCCGCTTCTTCTTCGTTCATTTTTCTTGCATTCGAGCTCAGAACGCTGGAAAATCAGGCCATCTGCTCGGGATAGTTATATCCATGGCACATCTCCACCATTTTCGATCTTCTGGCTGTGAAAACTTTCATTCCGCTATGAACTATGACGCATTTCCTTTTCTTAAATTTCCGATAAAGAGCGCCGAAAGAGGCAACACTTCTAATTTAAATTAATTGACGCAGTATGTATATCTTTTCTATTGTATTCGTCCTTCGATCGTTATCTTGGATAATTGCGCGATCGATGCAAAGGATAGAGAAATTAAAATTAAAAAAGTTGAATATCTTACGGAAAATACACGAACAAGGGTTCATCCTCGCACGATGAAATGGAGATGAACCATTAACGTTCTCGTTGGAACAGCAAAATGACTAGAAATGTGCTGCAATAATACAGTTATCGTGACCAAGGGAATCGAGTTAGCTATGGTCGGTTCCACTTTCATTCCGTCGCACTTGACTTGCTCCATGGAACGTTCTAAAAATGTTCGATGCGCGATTAAAAGTTCCCGCGGCTTACGACCCACCACATGTAGCGCAATTTACCATCGAGTGAAATGTTTCAATACAAATAAACAATACGGGAAACACAAATGAGGAAATATCAACAAACGAGAAGATTATATTGATCGAGGCAAGTAAAATTCTTCACTGTATTACACGTAGCTACCGTAAACTTGACCATTGTGAAAACGACGAACAAAAAGGAAAGGCAACAAAAGAGGAGATGACTCCATAGCAAAAGACGCGATCGAACAGAGAAAATGGGAAGGTGTGGATATCGCTGCAACGATTTTATAATATATCGTGACGTAGCTTGCAATATCGTGAATTTTATGTGGCAGCATTCATGCCCGCCACAAAGAACGAGCCGACGAAGCGTGTGAGTTCGCGCGTGATCACACCCCCAGAAACATTCTCCGTAACTCGTTCCAACGAGGGGTTTATAACCCCTTGCGACCAAACAGAGATAGAAAGAAAGCAGAAATTCCAAGCCGAGAGAGACAGATTAATATCTGGTCGCTTTAGTCGCTCGCTGATGAGTAAGGGAATGATAAAAAGCGTGAAAAAATAAACAACGACCGGAGGGGTTGAAAGTGCAGGCGAGGATCCGGTAAACGTAAACGGCTGCTTCTCTTCTTCTACCGACATTTAATATTTCCCTTCTCTCTGTCGGCATCGTCAATTATGCACCAGCAAACAGAATTTCTGCCGGAAGGTGACGACGTTGCGCGTAAATGCTTCTCGTACGAAGATGGTAGATTTCAAAAGGTTCGTTTCCCATCATTGTTCCTCTTCCATCGATTTTCGCCAATTGGTCTTTTTTCTCCCTTCAATTTCTTCTTGATCTACATTTCGTTTTCTTAGAATAGCTAAAAGATATCTTTAATCCTACTCTATATATGAGGTTGTCCGGAAAGTGTCTTTCTTCTACAGACACGTCTTTTACAACAACGCATCTTTATACAAACATGGAAAACCTGATCTGTCGAACGTTGTGATCTTTAGTTCGATAGGACAAAATGGATCATACGTAATTCGATAAAATAATATAAAACGGAAAATGTTGTGCATCCTTTATTTTCTTATAAAACGAAAGAAACTTATCGGACGACCTAATACTAAACGTATTGCGAAGAAAGACGACAGGAATAACGAAATGTTTCGGCAGAAATTAAAGCAGACACGTTGCACGGTCTCGTGTTCGAAATGAAACTTATCCGGTGGACGTAGTTCGGCCGGCAAGGGTTTCTAGAAATTGGAAGATTTTCTTGTAGAAGCAAAGCAAACACTCCGGGTACGCCGGTGCAAAGGGACCTTTTAATTAAAGGGGTCGTCTCTTAAAATAACGCGATAAAGGACCGGAGCTTTTCTATTCAGGCCGACGAAATAAATTCAGCCGTGTGTTTGCCAGTGAGAAGAAATTTTCGTGCCTCCTTCGCTCGGATTAATTTAATTACCGTCACTACCAGATTTCCGTCGTTCTAAATCGGTCACCATCGATCCGTCTGAGGAAAAAAAAAAAAAAGAAAAAAAGAGAAAAAAAGCGGGCGTTGATCGGTGTTAAAGTAGAAATTCCGAGATTTTACTCGATTATTAACGTATTACGTATTCCTTTTCAATTTCCAGCGACGTGGATGAAATGATATAAGCCGGTTGAACAATTTGTTACGCGCTGTTACGTGTACTTTGGCAGGAACGTAAAACTACATTTGCGAGGATTTTACTCGAGTCACGTTGTAAAAAACGGGACAATTAGCAGAAAGGGCCTATGGTGTACGGGAGGAGAAAAAGATTCTATCGCGTTGAAATTGCAACGAGTCAATACTCTTCTCCGGCGTGTTCTCTCGTTTCTGCGCCACGACGTCAGATTCCTCGTCTGGAAAATAACCGTTTCTCTTTCCACTTGTTCCTTTATTCCGTCTCATTCGTGCCAAGAGAAGGAAATCATACCTCGCCGAACGTATTTTACCCCTTAGTAACGAAAGATATATTTCGGTGTGGGAGAAGAAGGATAAAGGTAGAGGTAAGTAAAATCCGAGGGTGAACATGAACGTTAAGGTGGCAAGATCGTGGCAGAAATAAATTGAGGAAACCGGGCACCGATATTTAATTCGAATAGGAAATTCTAGAAGGAATTGCTCTCAGGGAAGGTTTCAGCAGTGTGACATAACCAGTAGCGAAGCTCGATAAATCGGCTGGCGTATCGAAGTAACGCAAGTAAATAGATAAATCGTTGCTCCGAAGAGTTGATGCTTAAGCAAAGAGCAATCGAATGGGATGTCCGAAGGTGTGGGTATTGAAATGGCAAAGCCAACACGTATGCTCCAGTGGAACTCAATTACTCGGTCGATGTAGCGAAATTTAATTCAGAGTCACGCGTTCTACTGGCGAAACTCAATCAAATGGTCGTCTCAGCCAAGTAACGAGGTTAAAGCAATGATTGCGGTCGAACGACGTAGCTGGACGATTTGAACATTAAAATATTGAATTTTGATCGTGGGTTTGACGAGTCGAAGTGGTGTAGGTCAGCCGGATAGTGATCGGGATCGAGTATCGCGACTCAAAGCAACGTTTAATCTAGGAACTGATATTATTCGGTAGTAAATTACGTGCAAAGGGCGTACGACGCGTCGATATGGCACTGGCGATTGGTAGACGAGCCCAACTAATAAAGTTTAATCGATAGGAGCTGAGCTATAGCAATCACGTTCAAGTAACGAAGCGTGATGGATGAACGGACACAAGCTGCAGAGGTGGAACACGTATCACAGCTAAACAACGATGTAACAAAGCATTTTAGAATATTATAGGCTATACGATGCGGTATATGTACCTATATAGGAAACTGCATTCAACGGCAGATATTGTTCAAAGTCGAAAGGGTGTTATAATATTTCGTATTAATATTTTCTGAATATTTTCCATAAAGTTCCAAAGCGGTATAAAACGTCTGTTATAATTTTAATAAGCGAAGGATAAGTTTTTAGAGCTTTTTCTTTTAATTTAATTGTATTTTATTAGTTTAGGGCATTATATCAAACTGTTCATGAGTAACGGACAGTAACTAAATCGTACCGACAACGATAAGCAAGAAATTAAGGTAGTAGTACGAATGCAACGGGGAGATAGAATATAAAAATTCTAATTACGCATTAGAGCATTTCTGTTGTCCCATTTGTACTCTGTCAAGAACAGGATCAAAGGTAACTACTAAGAGCTTACTCTGTCTCTCTATCTGCTTTTACTTCTTGTCTTTCTTTTCCTCTTTTATTTTCTATTTTTCTTTTCTCACTTCCGTCCATTTCTTTCTCTTTCCTCGCTTTGTGCTTCCATTCTTTCCTTTCTTGTTTCCTTCCTCTCCTCTCTCCATTACTTCCCACGTGCTCCTTTTTTCCGCTCGTTTCCCTTTCCTTCTTTGCCCTCCCTAGTCCTGTCGTCCTTCTTTCCTCTCTCTTTTCCTTCTACGTCTACCACTGTCTCTGCTCTACGGTATCCTTCGCATTAACGCAATATTAGTGTGTTTCTGGTAGAGAATGTATTAAAACGTGCATAATATACATATGTCTACGTCCAGCTCCCCTCTGAGAGCTAAATAAATTTAGTGTATCATGTAGGTAGATACTGTTTGTCGAGAAGTTTACGATATAGATGTTTAGAAATACAAATATTTATGAGAAGATTTCGCACGTATCTGTCAGATCAATCGCGACCCTCCACAGGGTTTAGGACAAGCATGCTCGAAAACTCGATAAATTTCTGACACAGCGACTGTTTCGTCGGTAACAAATGGATTTTTGCTCTTTTCACGGCCGATAGGAGCTCCGCCCTTCTCACTGGTGCTCAGTACTTACGTGCGAATACTCGCCGCAACCGATTCCACTTGTCTCCCTGCCCCCTGGTTCTGCGCTTGACTCTGAAATACGGAACCACTACCACACCTCTCTCTTACGGCATAACTTTTGTCCAAGGGCGAACTGATTTCGTTATCCGTTATCTAAAATATTCACTAGAAATCGTTCGTAAGGAAATCCTGATCGACTTCGTGTATTTTTTGACTAACGTACTTTCTGCGAAGTCGCGCGACGAAAATTAACCAGCGGTGGTTGGTTTGATCGGTTGCTATAGCGATGGACGTTACAAGGCGAAGAAAGCGGCGAGTCAAAACTTTTTCGCCATTCTTTTAAGTACTCGAAACAGTTGCCAACACGGTACAGTGCCACCGGGTCTCCGCCACTTTGAAAAGGGCGGGGGTGGAAACGCCGGTAGAATAAGACGGGAGCGGCAGGAAGGCACAAAACAAAGTGCAAGGAGTCTAGGACGCTGCTGCAAGGCTATTGGTAGAGGGCTTTCTGGACCGGCTGTCTGGCGGAGAGGCGGCGAAAGGAGACCGACTGCTTTGAGGAGGGTGCAAAAGCGAGAGAAATTGTCGGTAAAATGTCCTGTTGCCTCCGCGTTCTGCGGTTTCTGGCTGCCAAACGGTCGACTTCAACGTCTATGTCTCGATAAGTCTGTCGACGGGTGTTTCTAACTTTGATAATTAGTAGCGCGATTACCGAACGGAATGACGGCGACCACAAGCAATGACATTAAGCGGATGAAAAAAGTTAATCAATGCTTCTGTTAATGCCCCTAAAGCGGTTTTTCCGATTAAGAATGAATTCGCAGCAGGAATCGATGCGATTAACGAATTACGTAGTTGGAATGTAATGAATTATTCTACGAAGCAAAAGCGTACGTCTTGTTAAACATTTAAACTAATTAATTGTTTATTCAATCCGATAATTTAAGAAATTGTTTACGACGGGCACGAAAGCAGTCGCTGCAATATTTTTCAATGTCGGTAGAATTTAATAGGTACTGTTCTTGGTTGCGCGTTGGGGCGTAGCCAAAGAGAACCGATCGCTGCTGCCAAAGATACTACTGCTTGAAAATTGGAAGTCTGGAACTTATCGTTTTATTTACATCGTTCACATTGTTTCAACGAGCATTATTCAAATTCCTTTCTTCCGGGAGCTGACGGCGACGCGATGGAACGTGTCCGCCAATAGGAACGAGAAGAAAGGAAATTTACATTGTAACGTTTGCCACAATATTGCATGATTGATAGCACGTAGTACAATAAAATGAGGCAGACTGCCGTATATTAATAGAATCCCAATTTAATTATTGAGCTTGTTTAAACTTTTAGATTTAATTCGAACATTGAAAAATTTGAAAATGCAAATACACGAGCCAATAATTTTCTAGGCAATTTAATTTTACGACGACAAAGATGCACCGTTCCAATTAGAGGGAGAAATTCTTTTTCCAAGACCCTAATTTATGATGCCGCCTAAAACGAACAATAAGGCTGGACAACACCGCACGCAAAGATTTCGATTCCGTCGAGACGTGCATTGAATTCCTGCCATTGAAAGTACACATGTGCCAACCAGAAAGCATCTCGTGTACGTTAAGACGTGTCCCTTCAGCGTCAGAGAGGGCTATAAATTTGAAGCTCCCGTGGGCTGGACGTCATGGACGATTTTAACGCGAGGCAAGCTTGCCGCCCTTGTGAAACTAGGATTTTCTTTTGTGGCTGTGACAACATATATCAGTAAATAAGTGGCTGACGTGACCGGACGCGCTTCCCTTCCACGTGCACGGTATCAAACCAAGCGAAATACGAGGCACGTATGCCTGGAGACGTTGCTAAAGCGCACAGCGGCGTGACTTCTTTCCGCGAAGAGGCAGAAACTTTACCTTCCGCCCAAGATCTTGTTGTATCTCTTAGTTTGATCGTCGCTGCCTTTATGAATTTATAGTACATTCTCGGAATGTCGATTAATGGTACTTTATAGCGCAACTATATTGGATAACTCTTTACATTCCGACCAGGTTTCATATCGCCATCAGATCGGTTGATCTTCCTTCTTAAACTTCCATAACTCACTTATTTCGAGTCCTATTGGTTAATCCATGTACCTGAACGCACTTAATATTCATCCAGGAACGCGAACAATTCCGACCTCTTGCCTCCAGCTAGTAATTTCGAATTCGGTTCTCGAAACACCACAAAACGCGCAGGCTTTCTTATCCTAATTAAGCGCATTTCTCCAGTGGGCGAACATTTTCCAGAATAAAAACATCGGCAAACAACGGTATTCTATATTACGTTCGTTATAGCATTTCAAGAAACAACAGAGTCCGGTCTCGATCCGCGAAAACAAAAACTGAATTCACAATACCAGTCGGACCGCGTAATGCGTCGGAACAACGAAGCGCATTCGCAATTTACGCGGCGTCGAAGCGGTCGCTGCTCATACCGGAAGAAACCTCGCGTTTCCCCAACTGCAACATCCCTCTCTCTCTCTCTCTCTCTCTCTCTCTCTCTCTCTCTCTCTCTCCAAGATCGATATTCCAACAAGTAAAACCTGTATCTTCCTCAGCTAGGAAAAGTAAAAAAACCGAGACTGTCCGACTCTAGAGAAAAACTCGGAACCTCGATTCGACCTGGAAAACTTGATTGATCGAGTGAGAATCCATGGATAGCCGGAAATGTTCCTAGAATGATGAAACGTTCTAACAATGGTAGTTCGATCAATCCGATCAGAAGACGAAAAACTTTAAATTGTCTGGATCAGACGAAGTTTCACTCCCCAGTATATGGAAGTTAATTTGCATCGTCGTTCCTTGTTTCGTCTAGCGAAAACGGTACAGTTAGAAGACATCGCGACGAACTGGTGAAAATGAAAACGAAGCAAGACGGCCCACGAACGCCTGTCAACGATGGCTCATTGTCTCTGCTAGCGTGATTTTATCGTTGCTCTTCTGGGTTAACCGACTGACTGCTTGGGCAACGCTGTTCTTGTCTCACTGATATCGTTGATAGAAAAGCGACGATGAAAGAGCGATACGCGTGAACTGATGTCCAGAACAGATTTGGTCGCTGTGGGTAGAATCAAAGCAAGCTCGTAATTGTCCCTTCTATTCGCTCACCAAGCGTTTGGCGAGAGATAATCGTATTTTACGTTTACACTAAATTCGGAGAAACCTGAATATAGCAATAACTGGGAAATCTTCGATCAGTTGGCTGTATGTGCGTTCGATGCTTTAGGTAGATGGTAAAGTACTCCAAAAGAATTTGAGTGCATAGTTTTTTGATTTCGAGAAACTGATTTTATATCTCACTTTATAAGTTCTTAATATTACGTGTCTTTTAATATGAAATTTTTACAATTCATTTTGAGAAATATCTGATTGCTTTTATTTATCGTAATAATCCTGTATATTCTTACAATTTTGTATGCAGAAAGTGTAATAAAAACGTTTAAAACGTAGGAAATTACTACACCAAGGACATAATTTCTCGATTAGTCTCTCGAAAACAAAGGGCCCTTCACTCAAATCCTTTTGGGTTGTCTTACCATCGGCATAAAGCGTCGAATGCACGTACAGCTAATTCATTCGAGATTTCGCAGTTCTTGCTATCTCCTCGTAAGTACGACTACAATTCTCGATAGAGGCATTCGTCTCTCATTTACACGAAGATATGAAACAGAAAGGGATATTTCCAGCAGACGAGAGGGGCTGTGATCTCCTTGCAATTTTACATCCCTCTTCTGTCTGGTGAGAGCGTTCAACCCTCCTTCGACCCCGACAGTCCTCGACCCCTCTTCGTTGCTCACGTCCGAGTGCCTGCGCGCCATCGGCGATATCGTTCTTTTTTCAATTTTCACGCTTACATCCCCTAGTGCCTGGCACTTTCGTTTCTCCTACGATGTTTCTCACTCAATTTCGTGCTCTTTTTTGCCCCATATCAGAGTCGTTCACTTATACCGGCAAAGCGGTACAGTAGGTATCTTTATAGCATATGTAGCAAAAATTTAATCCGAAATGTGTTTGAGATTCTATCGACGAGACAACGCGTGAAACGTAAGTGAATATGAAATTATAATCGTGTCGCACGTTAATTTTAATTATCTACGAGATCACAGCATTTTTCATTTTATATTGACGCGATTGGCGAGCTCCGAACATTAAATGTTATCACGAGACAAGTTCGCCACTCTGACAACCCATTATACACCATAACGAGGAAACATTAAAACATTAAAATAAAAATATCAGTTTTAATTTGTAGTATCATTTTCTCATTTTTGCCTGTAAAACAAAGATCAATGGCAAACTTTCCTCTATTTTTTGGAATTTCCGTGCTTTTGTTATCGTATCTCTTCAAACTGATTAACTTAGGAGCTAACGTAACAAAATTATAAGATTAATTAACAGTACTGCAAACGTTCGTAGTATAGAATTCCATCACCTTCCAGAACAAATTAGATTAAATTTCACGTAATCGATTCCACGGTTTCAGTTTCCACGAGACGACCACGCAATGCGTATAAATATAGTCTGTACAAATTTTGAATACCAAATTACGAATTGTGCGACGCGACGTTCCATAAAGGTCTCGGCAACGAAATTCTGTCCTACTTTTGCGTTGGAAAAATATGCACCACCCTAACCACCTACCCCCGAAATCCGAGGTCGCGTTTCAATTGAACAACCCTTTACACGATGCGCGTGCAACGGGACATATAGTCTGAATGCACAGCCTGGCTGGGTCTCTTTTTCACCGGACAAACCGGGACGCGATTGTTTTATGCGCGCGACACTCTCGTTGCGTTGTTTCGGAGGAGGCGGACATTTGCATACGTGGCTGGTGGCGCATCAAACGGATCGTACGAACTGGCGTATCGTTTACACGAGCTTACGTACCGGTCTCCAATCGTGTATGTACGTGAATTTCTCTGCCATCACGAGGAACGATCGTAGCCGAGAATATTCTACGTTGCAATAAAAGCAGACGATACGAAAATTAATGCCACCACTATAATTTATCGGAATCTGATAAGAGCATTAACGGTGATTTATGAATTTTTCAAGAACAGGAAGATACCGAGTTTTCTAACTCTGCAGAGCTCTTTAAATAATTTTAGAAAAATTCCTTTGGAAGAAAATATAAAGTACGGATAGCTTATTTTTATTTTAAAAGCGTCCCGGGTTATTTTCTTGCAGTTTATGGTGTTAAAGATTTAACAACACCCTCGTGGCGACGTTAAATCAATATTCCTGTTTCGTATCGGGTCAACACGAACCGCCCTTGCGAACTTAAAATATCCAGTATTTACCACCCTCCGGTTACTACTTGTATACCGTACCCTAGCCTAACCATAATTCACCTTTCAGCTACTTAAACTTTTTCCCCGACCAATAAACACACATTCTTCTATGGGTCTAGTCGATGGCATACTCAATGGCTAAGCCAGGGATTGAAACACCTTTGTCGATACAAGAGTGCAAATTTGAGGGATTGTTGTTCAAGCTGGTTACGTGTAACGAGGTCTCGATCCTTCAGTCTCTTGAAGAAATTCGATTATCGAGCGAGAGAAATAATAACGACTTATCTTCGTGAGGACTTCCACCTGTCGCGACGTGCAATCGAAGCTGTAGTTTGCGAACGTTGTCTCTCTCGTATGAAAGCTACGTAACTCCTGCAGAATTTTGAGATTAATTTTGCAGAATTTCCAGTCATTTCCTATTAATTTCTACAATAATTTCGACATTAACTGAAATTACTAAAAGAGTATAAAGAATACGGTGTTTTTGCGCGAAACACTAATTTTAAATAGCGAAAATTTGATTGCCAACAACAGACGTTTACTTAAATAACGAAACGCACAATTTATTTTAATTAATTCACGATCAGAGCAAGCGCCGTGTTAACGAGATTCGAAGGAATGCCGACGTAAAAGAGCAGCGAGGGTGACGAAGTTATGAATGCAGCGATGGTTAAACACGTTGCTGCGACGAAAATACTGCGTTCTACTTAAGTTATGGCGCTATTAGGGCGCGAATGATTGCGTACGGCCACAAGTTTCCGACTGGCGTGTAATTAAGAGTCGACGATCGAGGTTTCGGTTTCGAAGAGGCGGAGATTCGTTAGGGAGACCGTGTGATTGATTGCTGTGCACTTGCTACCCCTCGTTTCCTTCTGTCTTTTATTTCACTTTGTCCATGCCGATGCTTCGATACTATATTCCATCCAATCTCAATACTATAATTCCAATGCTATACTCAATTTTCGTATCGCTCACTACAATATCGTATCGATGGGTAGACGTTGAAAATGTCGCACGATAAAGCGAAAAGAATTTCGTTATTCAAAACTCACTGCTCTATCCAGGAAGAAACTAAAAGATTCAACCTTTAGATATTTCAGAATGTAGAACATTCGAGGTAATGTAACGATTGCAGGAAAAACTAACCTTGTCCGGAAAAAATTCATTGATATTCGCAGTGATTTACATAACAGTCATACTTGGAATATCTTTCAATTTATTCGAGTTTTCATGATTTTATTCCTCCCGTAAAAGCCCCGTAGCAGGCAAAACAAAGTTCCGCCGGAAGAATTTCTTGCACGGCTCACCGCGTCACTATAACTCTCACGATCGACGGATCCAGCGTGCTTTTACCGTGCTGCTCTTAATCAAAATGTCGAATCTTTTTCCCCATATGTTCCACGGGGGCCAAGTGGCCGTCGAAAGGCCGCGATTCTGAACAATTCCGTGGAAGTTCAGTTTTAGACAATCGAGAAGGAAGGAGAGGCATCGCGTAACGGTCGATAGCATTCTATTCCCGCTGGCCATAATTCAGCCGGACGGCCGACAAAGTTCTCCAACTTAGATTAGCGATTCAATTTAGTCCGACGATAAATCATCTTCAAAATCGTTTTTTAATCGGGACAACGTGTAACTTGCAAGGCGACGACCGGTCCTTTTTCGCTTCCGTTTTCCCATCGTTTATGTCAGTCCTTTGATTAGTCGATTTCGCTAATTTAATAACGACAGACAAAAGATATTTTCTGCAGATGGATGTCGAAGATTTGGAAAGCTGCTTTCGTTTGATGCAAGCCGAGTTAGAGACAATTTGCTTTGTAAATCCTAATTGTGTTGTATCCTACAGAGATGAAATTGTATTCCGCTTTGTACAATCGCGACGTAAACAACTATAGCAGCGTTGAAACTCGTACGCACAAAGGAAACAATTTTCAGTGGATAGACAAAATGATAAAATCTCCAAAACGTAGTAGCATCCCGTTTGTATTTGCATTATGTTCTTCATTTAGTCGCTAATATTAAAATATTAATGTAGCTCTCGTCGTTTATTTCAAAATTGAAGTTCAAAGTAGCAACGAGTAATTCCGACTGATCTTCAATTTTAGGAAGCACAGGAGAGCAAGAAGAAGTTGCAATAGGAAAGTGGCGTTCCCGCGACGTCCTCGTATATACGTTTATCTATTCGTAATGCTGGCTGACGATGCTATCGATCGCAGAAACAACCAGCTCGTAATTACTAGTTCGCTTCTACTTACCAGCTAAATCGCCACGATAATTCTCGGCTGTCGTTCGCGACCATATAGTCGTGCGACCGGGTTTTCACCTAAGTGGATCATCAACGTACCGAGTTTTGCGTTGCCGACGATCGTCTCGCTGATCTGTAAACTGGAGAGCAACCTCGAAACCGGTGAAATTTTCATTTCTGGAAAATCCGAATTGGTTTCGAGCGAAACGAGGAGTAATTCTCTGAATAAGATTAATTATCTTTGGAAGCTATTTCGCCTCTTTTCTGTTGTTGAAAAGAAATTACTAATTTTCACGTGAAAAACGGAGAAATAATATTTCAAATAAGCGTATTTCCAGATCAAAATTGGAATCTAGATTGAACAAATCCTCAACTTCAACGGGAGCGAGTGATCATGTCACGAAGTAAGTTACAAGGTTCAAACCAGTATGTACAGTAGAAATTACAGTAATATCAGCGAACAATCATTTTTTCACTGCTCCGACGAATTCAGCGAGTTCCTTATAAGAATACGTCAGTCGGTTTTGATTCGTTTGCAGACTCGATATTTTCCGCTGCGGCAACCAGGCAGATAGTAATTTCAAGAATTTATATCACGCCGGCAGCAGAATAGAGACGCGTCGTGTTTTCCTTTTCGATGGAAAAAACGCAAAGAGAGAAAAAATAAAGAAGAAAAGCTGTGAGTTCGATATAAAATAATATATGTTGGTTCGACTGACGATTTTCAGCGAGAAAAGAGTGTAAGAGCAGCGCAAAGGTACAAGTTAAGAAGGCAACGAGGGTAGCGTTTCTTTGTGAAACGTAATTCGTATTCCAAGTATGAGGTAACCGTTCACCTGCCGCCAGTTGCAGCTCTTTGATGTCTTCCTTTCCACTCAGCTTCCACTCTTTTTTCTCTCATTAAGCATTAGTACGTGTCATGAGACGCTCTTTTGCTGCGTGATTAATTAAAACGACATCTTCGCAGGCTAATGAGCCTGCATCGTTCCGCATGGTCAACATTTTATGTACAATATACGCGTCCACGATTTACTTTCGATGAACGCGAAGGAAATAAAACGATTTACGTCTTAATATTTGAATTTTCTACAGTTCGAGCTTCCAAAGTTCCAAAAACTTCGTAGGAATAGCACCCAAGAAACCCCACCATACTCAATTTTTCCTTTATCAAACTTTCTCCAACCCGTCTCCAGCAGCAATAAATCCATCCCCGGCTTTCCTAAACCCAAAGACCGTTCTCCACCTTCGTTCGTAGCGAAAGAGCGAGAGCCAGTTGCGAGGAACCGCGCGAGAAATACAAATGGTGCTTGATCATCGTTGGGTATTAGGTGGATCCTGGATCAGCGATATAAAAGGTCGTGCCCCGAAAGGAACAGGGGAAGTCACTTTATCTTTCATTCAGCCTGGTCGAACAAATAATTTCACGGGCGACGGCCCTCAAAGAAATTCATGCCTGGCAACCGGCTATTTCGGATCGACGGTTCGAACGAACCCCGACTACTTGCGGATTCGATTATTAGTCGACGCGGGTGGGAAAACTTGCCACCTTCTTCTTTCACAGTTCCAAGTCGCAATGTCTCGCCGAGAGACCCATGGGATTAGGTGTCCGTGTGATTGCCAGTCTCTTTCCTCGTTTTCTTCGATCCGTTAAACGTTCCATCTTTCTCTATACTCGGATAGAATGTTCTGAAACGAAGAGAAACGAGCGACCGTGCATTAAGCGAGCTCGAACTTTCACCCGGTCTTCCATTAAGCTAAAGTCTCGAATACGATACCGGGGAAACAATAGAAGCTATCCCGAGTGTCTTTCGGTGTCGCGAATACTCCGTATGATAGTTCGAAAATGTTCGATTGTAGCTTTTATAGAAGAAAGTTAATAAAATGAAAATCGAATAAAGAAAAAGTGCTTCAGTTTTGATAGATATTAAATCGTAAATGTGCGTAGCCGAGGCTGGTTTCAAATGTTCCAAGATGAGAAATTTAACGGTGTGAAGATTTTATGCAAATTCTGGACCTTTCGAGACCCCTTTCTGCATAAATGATCGCATTAAACAAATACGATTAACCGTCGAACGTTGCTTAATGCCTGGAAATAATTAATTCCGGATTGTGGATTTATTCTGTCAGAAATTGGAAATTGTACTCTCAGAAATTACGGCTTTTGACTCAATGGGGAAAGTTTGTGAAAAGAAGGCGACAGATGGAGGTAATATTAAATAATGTCGTTTCCCCGATAATTAATTGCCGCTACGTTTTATCATTTTATTCATTACGTCAGACCTAACACGAAAGTCAACGATTCATGGGCGTTAAATTATTTTCGAAGAAGGGGCTGTCTTGATGGAAAAACGAGTCGTCGTTATTAGAGCCGTCCTACATCACATTCTACAGAAAATTTTGTTTTATGACGTGATGTGCGTTGGACGAACCGTGGAACTTGTTAGCCGGCCAATCTCGCGAATAATGAATAGTCGACGAAATTGATTTAACACCTCCGCCGCGTTGCGAACGCTCAAACTCGAAGAGTTGAAAAGAACATTTCCAAAATGGAAAATCGATCCGGACTCGTTTTTCTTATTTGGATTAAAACAATTCGTGATTTTGTTGCGCCGTAAATCGAAAAGGCGAATGGTGTTTTTTTTAAATCAGTCGCGTAAAACGAAGGAATCGATATCGAATGGGGAGAAAACAATCGGTCTAAGTAATCAGAGCACTTCATTAGAGAGCACCTTCCGATCAGACTCTATAATAGACGACTAATACAGTTGATCGATCAAAGAAAGAAAGAAAGAAAGCCACGGAACCTTTATCTTTACTCTCCAATCAGGCCACTTTAAATCACTAACGCGCTACGTCTCTTCTTTCTTTCAATTCAATTGATCGGAATAACGCTAAAGTAGTTAATCCAAAACACGAGAAACGAGGGAACACAGTTTAATCAGAATTTCAGCTCGCGAACTAAATATTCAATGCGAAGAACACGATCAAACTCATCTGGATCTTCAAGTAGATTCCGCTCGATGGTAGATCAACCGTAAAACCGGTTCAGTTCAAAAGAATACAAGCCAAGCTCCGACGAGAATTGAAAGTCAGCCAAGTTGAATTCGAAAGTTCGCGTAAAAGACGAGCCGTGTAAAATATTCAGGAATTTCTCCGGTTGCTCTCACGTTTGACGGCTCCACCACTTTCTACTGTCTTACAATTTCATCTCAATGTCTTCTTCTCTCTCTCTCTCTCTCTCTCTCTCTCTCTCTTCTATATTGATACGCATATCGAAGAAGCTTGCAACGCGAACGTTTCTCAGAATGGACGATGCAATGACCGTAGTCGTTAAAATTGTCCGATCGGTGAAAATTATAATTTTCGTAATTAGGTCGATTCTAAATTTGTAAAAATAAGTGACGCTCTCGATACATCGTTTCGCGATATATATTACGTATTAGAAGCTACGAGAGGCTGAAAGTTCGCGTCAAATACATGATAACTATTGCAAGAAACTCAATAAAGAAGCAGCCAGGTTTCTAGTGTGCGAACGGGTTACGCTGTCTTGACGGAAAAGAACGTACCGTCTGCTACTGCGTTCCAGGGGCGTTGACGTTCACGTTTTCTTAACACCTGCGTTACCAGTCACGTCATTGGGTGCCGGTTTACGAGCGTCCTGGTTCGAGACTTTCCTTTTACAGACCTGACAGTCAATACTTTGAATGCAGATCTGCGCGCAGCTTTTCTACCGTCACTCTATCGTATTCGATATAAAAGCAGTCATTTATCGATTTCATTTTCCATTTGTTGATAATCTATGAACAGGCATTCTGCTAATTGGACGACAAGATGTAGAACAACCCACAAGACGTATCCAATGTCGGAAGATCATGAGATTCTAGACACGCGTAGTCCAGCTTCAAGCCACTAAACACGTGTAATGCTTAAGCAGCGTCTTCCCGACCTCTGACAGAATCTATTCGCGGTTCGATAATTCCCCTTGTCGCCACTAGCAACGTTAATCATGTTCAGTGGAGTCAAGCGTTCAAAGACTATGATCAGTCTAACGAGCGAACCGTTACTCTTTGTCACGTTCCCGTAAAAATGAAATTTTGCTAACAGTAAAAGCAAGCAAAGGGAGTAAGAGGAAGCAACCGGCATACGCGTAAAGAAGAGAATTTCATAAACAGTGACAACGATAAAATTATCCTTGTGTTTGCGAGCTGCGTGAATCCACTGGCTAGCCAGGATGCATCTTTTATATGGATTGCGGCGCGCGGCGTAACCAGAGCGGAATGTTAAAAGCTTACAGCGACGGCTCTTTCGCTGTTACTAAATTTCCCAGCGATCTGTATGCACGGTCCTGTTTGTAAACAGCCCGTGCATCGCTGCTGCATTATTAAACGGCAGCTGGATCGGAAATTGTTTCAGTGCTGCGCGCCTCGTTGCACGAACCGTCGCTTGACCATCTTGCTGAAGTTACGAGATTAGGTTTATACATTACTCCATCGTTCGCGTTTTAGGGGGAGTCGACGGTACAGAGGTTACTGCTTTTGTTTGTAGCCCTAGCCTCTCGCAGTGGTATTAAACACATACAGAATTATGTATTAGCAAAGTCGAGGGTTTCATTTCTTGCGCGCGTGCTGTTTCAGTTAAGGAAATTTTTAGTAAAAAAATGAATTCTTAATGATTTCGTTTCACATATGAGAACGTTGTTGAATAGATGCTGCGAAGCAGCTGGCGCTTAAATTATTTTTCGATCGCAGAACCATAAGTGGTGGCGACAGGATCGAGCACATCCGCGACAGTTTCGCATTCTGGACAGTTGCCCCGACAGCAGGTAGTCACGCTCGCGCGCAGACTTGCAGAGTAGCGTGTTCTGGTTTCCTATTCCGGCTTACATTTACGTCTGTACGATGTTTCATTGTCGAAACGCGAACGTGCAACCCGCGATACACGAAAGAGATGAAAACGGTTTGACCCGAATCTCGTAGCAAGGGGTTGGATCAGGGAATTGCTAGACCATTCGACTACACGATTTTTTGACAAGTACAACGAAGCTCGTCCGTCGAAGCATCGTGTCTCGTCCTTCGGATCGATGCTAAGCCACGCTGATTTATTCGCGAAAGGTATAAAGCTGTTCTCGACAAAAGCCCTAACTTGTTTTGCGTGGGCGACGATATAATTTGTTGGGTGGTTAATTACGGAATATGGCTCGTGCTGGCGACGGTTTACAAACTAGTTGTTTAACAATTAAACAGGTTTCAGAGCTATTTGCAGCGTGTTTGAAGCACGAGTAATTTCGAATAACGAACGTTACACAATGTCCAAACTCGAACGTATTAGTATTTCAATAGAAGGCGATATTGACAGATTGTCGTAGGCTGGTTACTTACTTCTTAATAAACGATTTAATAACAATCTTCTACTACCATCGATAAACCTGTTCACTCGATGACACATTAACAACAGTACACGAACAATCAGAATGAAAAAGTGACGTATTTCTGCGTTATTGTCTTAACACCTTAATCCTTCTCTTTTTTCGCTCTTTTCTCCAAGTTAGAGAGCCGTAAACGCGTACGCGTCACGCGTATTTCGCAAAAATATGTCGCAACATTCCCGACGCTTTTGCCGTTCAATTTCCGGCCCGGGAGAGGTTGCAAGAAAAACGGGGTACACGAGGGTAGGTTGAGAGCGAGTTTAAGGCGCGGCGAAAAAGTAAAATTTCCTATTTCGCAGGCAACACGTCATGATGCATTATTATTGAAACCGTTCCTTTTCCCTACTCGTTGCGCGTGGCACCAGAGAAATACGTAACATTGCGCGGGAAACTTGAAGGGAAGGGCTCGAGACGCAAAAAAGGGGGTCGCTAACATACAGCCTGATGTTTTACGCTTTCATACGAAAATGAAATAGCAAATTGCAAATTGCAAATCCTCTTACGCCGTTTCGTTTGCGTTACTTACAAACGTTTAGCAATAGCTATACGCTTAAGTAACTGATAAATTAATTTAATGAATAACTTCGTGACTATTCAGTAACGAGAAAAGAGTTTCCAAGCATTTTTAAGGGAGTCGTGATACCTTCGTTAAAAATAAGATAGTAGGACGACGTTCTTCGAAGAATTAATTTGCGATGGCTACCAACCATCTTTCGAACGAAATTTCTCTGCCTGGAGAGGTGGAATCGATGAAAGGCTAAGCGAAAATGAGGTATGTAAAGTTACGTTGAACACGCCTGCTGGAATCTAGTTTTATGTGTTTTTATCATGTTTACTGATACCGCGCGAAGGTGGATGGTAGGAACGAGCTCAGAAAGTTACAACATCAGAGAGGCAACACCGAGCTACTTGGGTATTCAACATCGACAAGTATGCTTAATATTAAAACGTTGCGTTCGTTTACGATAGTTTCGCGCATAAAGCGGATTTCCAGGGTCTCCGGTTCATTTACAATTTCCTTTGCTCCCGTTGGCCGAGAGGCGTGCGCGTATTTTCGTTCGAGCCGATGAAAATCTTCGCTTCAAACGCTAATTTGTTGCAAAAAGAATCAGAGTGAAAGTCATATTCGCCTATGGTCGTCGTCTTTCTTTATAAATCTGCTAGCCACGAGACAATGATTCATTACGAATCACTGTTCAGTCAAGTTTTTCATCCCATCTACTAACTGTTGTATTATCGAACCGGTCGGGTTATAATTCCACTTCGAATCAAATCCAACGATTCCCTATAGAATTCCTGCTAATCATGTCAATTTACCAGATTGTAAAAGACACCATACATACGTTAATAACAAAATGATTTCACTTTTGCAATCACGCAATCAGGTTTCCGCATTCCATATTTCCCTCAACGTCGTTACGACAAGCTCTCCAATAATTGTTCAATTATTTATATCCCGCTCTATACATTCTGCCTGAACTTCGAGGCAAATCTCGACTCTTTCAGGTCGAAAGCTCGATCTCGCGACCCCGTTAAGCCATTCGAATATCGAGGCCATTAATTTTCCTAACGGCAGGGAACGTGTAAAATTACTCACCTACAGCCGGTGCGTAAATGTTCAAATAGAGACAATCCTCGCTTTGATTCCGTAGATGAGGTAGCAACCTCTTCAAGTATTCCAGCCGTCCTTTTGGCATACGCTCCAACGCTTCTTGCTCATTTGAAATGTCGGGCAGCTTTTGAGGGCAGACAGGACTGACCGAGTCCGATAATCTGCAAAAGAGAATTTGTTTTAGTCAATTCGAATCGAACGCTCGGACACCTTAACCCTCCGATGAATTCGCGATCTAATGGATAATCTGATCGTTAATTCTGTTTCCTTTCTGCAGTACAAAATTGAGAAAAGTTAGCGCAAGTACCTGATAAAGTGATATTATCAGGAAAAGGAAGTCTTCTAGAAAAGTTCAAATTAAATTTTTGATTCAGTCAAGAAGTCTGTGAGCTTGAACATTCGGAAAAATGTGGTTTGCGAATATTCTCCTCTCGACGTCCAGCTCCCAAGTACTCCGCGCTGAGTTAATTATGTGTTCCGACTGTATTGCGTTACGAGTACCTTTGTCCCCTAGATCGTAATGTATGGAGATTAAGGTCGTGTATAATTGTGTTTCCGTTTTTGCTTCGCTGGCAGTGAGAGGAGTAGGAAGAGGGGAGAGGAAGGGGGTCGGGGAAGAAAGAGCGAGAGTTGTTGGAAACGAAGGGATCGCTAGTTCTGTCGGAAATTCTAAAGCCTGTATTCGAGAATTTTGGGGAACGGTGGCTCGCGAATTTCACATTTTTTCCCCTGACATTTTGGAAATCACTGGTAGAAGCACAAAGAATTGTTTCGTCAACGTTTACATAACTTTTCCTTGGATAAATTTTTAGCCGACTCCTATGAAACAGCTGGTCGGTGTGTATGGAAGGATACACGAATACAAGGCCAAATACTTGGGCGAATTTCAAAGGAGCTGTTTGGCATAACTTTGCGGGAAATATGCCGATGAAATACGTCGAAGGACACCAGGATTAAAGGGATTTTGGTTTCCGGAATATCCCTCCGAAATTTATTCTTTTGTTAAAATTTGTTGCTTCCTTCGGATATTAATGCAACAAGAGGAGAACTGGAATTTGCAGAAACAAAAAATCGCGAACGTTCGAACTTGTATTCTTAATGGTCCAATTATCATTTCGAATTTCAGAATTATGTGAACCTCTAGTGTATCGCCATCGTGCGAACTATGCCTCTATCCTTTCGTTATACATCCACAGCATTATTTACCAATCTCTATCAAACCTTTGCTACACTGTTGTTCTTCGAAGAGGTGAATGGACAAGAGGATCGAGGTATAGTTCGAAAGATAGCGTAAATATGGCTGGTGCGAGTAAATTTTTCTCTTTGCTTACCTGACTCCTTCCCACGGACTAGGCGCCTTAGTCGGTGAAAATCTGTTACCCCCGATCGGAGGGGTGGCGTATGGTATTCCGAGATAGACGTCGATTGGCTTGAGGAACTTGGCGTTCTCGAAGGAGCGTATGACCCCCTGCACCTCGCCGTACCGTGTCTGAACGATCCGTGGATTGAGCTTGCTCTTGATCGAGAGCGAGAGGGTGGGCGGCGCAATCAGACAGACGAGAATCAGGAAGAGTTCCATCTTGCTCCTCTCCGTCCCTACCCCCGCGCGTCACCGCCACGATTACCCTGTGCGACCACGCGCGCGCGCACAGACACACACAGTCGCACGCGGCTCCTCGCAATCGCTATCGATCACCTGTTCCCGTGACGATCGCTCTTCATTTAGGCCTGTTCAAGCGCTAACTGCGCGCCACCTTGACGCAAGCTTGCGGTTTTCCCTGAAATTTCAGTAGCAACCGGTTCAGACGACAACTCGGCTTTCCCCGTGTCCTCTACTTTAAATCTACCGACTGTGCCGAATATCGCACACCTTCGCAAGTTTCAACAAATAATTAGCGGCTCTCCTAGTTTTACACGTTGTGAGCTTTGAATGAAATTTGCGAAAGAAACGAACGAGGGAACTGGATCTCTCGTCGCGGAGGGAGGTCCCTTCTCTTTGCCTTTTTTATAAAAATTTGATCGCGAAGTAAAACGTTTTGCAACAGGTGATTCAATGGTGATTCTTTAAATAAAAAACGAATAAAAGTTCGTTAGTAGAATTTAATTGGTGATCACGAAGTTTGCAACCGCGTCAAATTGTGGGATCGACGGTACCGTTTCTGCCACAACCTGGGCAGAAAAATAATTCCACAGAAGTACGCTATTCATCTCGCTTCGGGGCCGTTGGTTTTAAATTCTCATCTCGTGCAGGAAATTTTCATCGTTTCTTGATACTAGATAAAGTGGAACGACTAGCGGGGACACGTGCGTGAGCAGACGAAGGGCATTCTTTATGGAAATGGTGAATATCTGAAGCGGAACGCTCAAATTGACGTCGGATAAAGGTCGCAAAAATAATCATCGATGACTTTGCTTGAGATTCTGAAACGATTCACGAAATGGATTGGAAGAGAGAAAGAAATGTGCCACCGTTTTCCGAGAAAAACGCAAAATTACGAGGCAGCGTTTCGAACTCATTCTTGTCCTGGCTACGTAACAATGTCCCAATTTCGACGTTGCTATTTCTCCAAGATAAGAAAAGATTGAAAAAGTAAATGTAGAGAATAGTTTCGATATTTTTGAAACACGTGCCGAACCACTAATTGAACGATCTTAATTCCTGTTGATAGCTATGAATATTTAACACGGCCGTAAATCAGACGGAAATCAATCTGATATCGATCGAGCCGCGAGTCTAAGAGGTTCGATAAGACGGCGGAAAGTGGCCCGAAGCGAAGATAGGCCGAGCGTACTCGTACATGGAACCATTATGGAAATCAGTACTTATCAGCCTCGGGAAGAAGCAAAAGAGGGAAGGGAGAGAGAGAGAGAAGAAAAGGGAAGAGAAGACTGGAGTTTAGTGTCGTCTAACTGGATCACGCGCTCTTCGTCATTCGCAGACTCGCACTGAGAAGCAGGAAGAAGGAGATAAGCTGTTTCAGGCGAACGGCTTTTGCTTATCAGTGGCGCTCGAATCTTTTCCCAAGAATCTATCTGAAAGATTTTCGACCGTACCGTAGGATATCGAGAAGCCCTAGGGAACGAGCCCGGGGATTTCGGAAATGGCATCATCGAATTCGATCATCGTTTCTGCATAGCTGAAGTTTGCGGCTCGCAATAGTATAGGTCAACGCTTTCGTCGACTTGCTCGAATGTATGTAGCTCCTATTTACAGCTATCTACATACAGTTTATGTTATTCTGTTTGAAGTTAAAGCGTCGTTATTTGAACAAGAATGTCTGAAAGTTACTCTTTTAATTAATAAATCTCTGCAGGCTTATTTGCAGTTACAAGAATGGGAGATTGTCGCAGATAATACCGAAAGTTAGCGGATTCTACTAGCAATTCGCTGAATTTCGTATTCTTTCGTTGGAAAAGACACAGAGAAGGGATATCAACGGAAAATTGGTGGGTCCGGGTTTTCGCTGACGTCGAAACACTTACCATTAGACCCGATCATCGACTTTAATTAACCTCCTGGTTAGAATAGCAGCAACAGCAAGGCGAGCACCGACTCAAGCCTACGAATCTTCCTTCGGCATTTTTGCCACTGAGTGTAACGCGATCGATCGCTTAATTTCTTAGCTCCATTTCTTACCGATTTCTACGCGCGTGACACCGCTCGAGGCGGATGGGGGTCGCGAAAACACCGATACGTCGCGATATGGGATTTCATTTATACTTTTGTAGAAAGTTTTCTTGCACGATCCTCAAAACCTCGACAACCGATGCTCTTCCTTTCTAATATTACGTCGATTCGTTGAACAAATTCGGGGGTAGAAGACGGAGGCAGCTGTTTCTCTAGGTACGCAGCGAGTTCTGAAACAGAAAAATCAATACGGTTATTAACAAAAATTAAAGCAAGTATACCCAGCGGGTTTGTCTCCAGAAAAAAATGAAGACTTCTCGTTTTGACGAGAAAGACAATGAAATGAAACGATTGGTTTTCTATCGAAATCGAGCTAAGCAACGAAGTTGAATATCGATATTGTATAGCCAAGTCGCAAGCTTAACGGAAGATCTGTAATACAAATGCTTCGTTCCAACAGAGGTAATCCACTTGAGAAGATGGTTGAGCAATTATCATTCTACCAGGTACTGTTGTTACATCGATCGTGACATGAATTTACGAAAGCTGAATACACGTAGTCTGTTAATGTAGACGAAACGATGTAATAAACGTTTCAAGAGACACACACCAAGTAAAACGATCCTTAACTATCTCTTTACGTTCTACCGTTTTTGAAAAAGAGCTTAACGAGCGTACAAGTTTCTTCTTTCGAACGTGTTCATGAATATCGCAAACGTGACTTTTTTTTTTCTTTTTTCACGTCAAGCAATTTCTTCGCACAACTTGATGGAACTGGGTCATTCGATAATTCCAATTAGCTCGATTTAATATTCTCTTGAATCGCCATTCTTGCAATCGATTGGTTTGGGCCAATTTCGAGAAACCTTCACCGCTAAGCGGAACAAGATAAAACTCGGATCAAATCCGAGCGATCGCGTTCTTTCTATTGTTTCGCTCGATCCACTACTATTCCAATACGCAAACGTGCTTTCCACGCGGGAAGAATGGAAGACGCGTTCTCGTAAGGCCGACAACGGGGCGCAGTTTCGCGTTCAATTAGCGCCGTTAAGCAGACTAATCGAGGGAGTCAAGCCGCGCGCTACCAACAGCCACCCCTGGTATATCTATACCTAGCTCCACAGTCGATTAGACAACTACCCAATAAGTGACTGTACGACGCGGATATTATCAGGCTGCCGAGGGCAAATGACGGCAGGAGGCTGCGCTTGTAACCGTAACTGTGTGGTTCTGGCTGCATAGAGAGATATACATGCAAGTGAAATCGAGTGTCTGATAAGTGAATCCGACTGAAATGTAGAAATATCGTGGAGAAAAATATTCGAAATATCTTTCCTGTTATTGACTCTAACACAATCGGCGAGAAACATTCGGTGGTTTATAAAATCCAAAGGATTTTTATCCTTGAATTTTGGTTTGTCCCGGTAGCGGAACGAGTCAGGAACAAGAACATCTTTTTAAAAACGTTGCGAAAGCAGAGAAAGAAAAAGAGAAGGTGGAAGCAAATTTTCACGTGTGGTCAAACGACCAGAGAAGCAGGTAGCTCATTAACCACGCCACACTCCATTACGTCGCTGATTATTCCAAGCGAGGATAACCCAGACGTGTAGTCCACTCGTTCGCATACCAAGCGACCAGGCGCGTCACACGCTCGCGCTACGTGCTCGCACGTTGACGCGCGAGTTGCGTGACAGCGTTCCTCTCTGCTCGTGCACACATAAGCACACATGGACGAGTACGTATACAGACAGACAGGCAGATGGTTAACGGAGCTTCCCAACTACTGCCTGTGGCCGATAGACTATTTGAGTTTGCCAAGTAGTAATAATTGTTTCTAGCGGGCAACGTAGTCCAGATGATAGGCGAATACGGCAGTCTTGTACTTCGCCCCAGGCGGTATTGCTGACGTAGCTGTTTAGTCCAATGCGTATCGACCCCGTCACATGAAATTTTAGACACAGTTTTGTCCCCCGCGTTCCTTTGGCGGTTTAATCGAATTCTTGGTCGTTCCTCCGGTATCGGTCGAAGGAAAATTATTTTCCAGAAAATTCGATAGCTTTTAAGATATTTTCTACGTGAAAAATGTTGATAGCTTCAAATATAAGTCGTGTAGATTTTTAGATTTATGGTATAAGTATAATATATACGAGTATAGTATAAATGATACAGTATTACGCATTTTTACGTACAATTCTTAAGATCTGTACATATTCTGGATCACCTGCTCGTAATTTAATATGTTCAATGCCTCGATGGTATTTATCATGTGATTAGTAATTATTCAATTACAACATTATGATACGTAAATATTAATGACTGTACGCGTGCACGTATAAGTATTAAATGACATTAATTAAGAAACGAACAGCTTTATCAGGGATTACGTTTACGTTGAAAACACCGTGAACTCAAATGCTCCCATTATACTCGTTGTTTTTTTGTACTGACCCTCGACCGATACTCGATCATAGGATAAACATTTTTTCCAGTCACCGAGCGACGTCTGACCGTAGCCTGGATGCTTTCACTGGGGCCATCGATCATCGTCTGTCCACGTACATGTTTATTCTACTGTGACGCCGACATCAACCTCAAAGCTTTCGTATCTACGATGCCCCGAATAAACTAGGCCATGCAAGGTAATTAAAGGAGCCGAAGAAGCAAACACGAGGAACATAACTTTGCGGATCAATCGGACTTTTCAAATTTCATGTTGTCCGCGTGATTTAACACGATACAGTGCTTACGTAAAAGATTCGGCGAATTTTGGAAAATCTCAAATCGACGACTGAATCGATTCAAAAGGTGAAAGCTCTGTAGTCCATCTTTCAACCGGCAAATGCCAGCTTCTAGATAGTCAATTTCGACCCTATTGTACGCGAAATATGGGAGCAAGTTGCGTACGCCTACCTCGCACGGTCGGGAAACCGCAATCTCTATTTTTCAACTGGTGAACAGATCGATTTGGCAAAAAATATACTTCCTCGACGAAGCATTCTCTCCTTCTCAACAAGGCAGCTTGACGCGCTGTCAATTTTACATCACGACTTTGTTCGGCTTGACTGTTTCCGTCGACACTTAGTCTACCGTTGGGAAATTTCAATGGCGTTGACTCGACAATCGTGAACAGAATTGACAGATATTTTCTTCCAACTTAAGATCAAAGCCAATAAATTTAGAATCGAAGTAAAGTCACCAAGGGAAAAAATAAATTAATTAATAGCCTTGCTATATTTCGATGCGAAGAATATGAAAACTATACGAAATGAACGGAAGCAGCAGAATTAAGAATGGGAACAAAGAGACGACAGTTCCTGTGCTCCATTTATTGACTACTGCACTAAAAATAGTTTCGCTAAGAGAGGTATCGTGTACCCGTTGCATTCTTTTGGACTTTTCACGGTACTTGTGCCGGAAAATCTTAGCTTCGTCGACTTCTTATCCGGCATCGCCGGTATACAGTAAAACTGTGCGCACGTGAGTGCAAGGAGTTGAGTTCGAAAGGAGTTGCAGCTGGAAACTACGCCGCGTAACGACGAGCCCGAACAATAGCCACCGACCGTCTATGTCGATCACGTCAGCTCCGCGGAATGGACTTTTCTGCTTTCTCTTGTCGTCCAAGAGGTCGTCTGAACAGCCGACATCGAATCGATATTCCACGCCGCGTAACAATCGAATCCTGAAGGGAATCCCATCCTCTGACTATTCGTTGTCGTTTTCTGGTCTTTCCTTCGCTGCTTCTTCCGTCTCACTGATCGGGTTTATGGGTGCTGCAGCCGATTCTTTCATTTCCTATGCAGTAGTGCAATAGTAATTTCAGGTAAGCCTCGTTAGAATAATTATGAGGCACGAATTTGTGAAAAAAATTAGGACTTTTGGTTGCACGAGAAATGTATAGATAGTAATTGATCTTAACAGATACATTTTTCACACAGAAATTCCTGTATTTGTTGGAAATGTACGATGTGTCTATAGCTAAAGAAGCATGTAAGTAGTTCGAGTCAATAAACGGCGCTGCATAAGCATTCATAGTGAATCAATCAAAGCTGAACGACTTGGAATAAGTAATATTCACAATGCACCATTCAATAGCGTTTTCGTAAAAAAATAAAATAGACGCCGAACTGCTGGGATGAATTAATGAAGACCTGTGAAGATGGAACTGCGGTATTATCCGAGTATTATGAAAGTATTCTAATAAGGTAAGAAAAATTGGCGAAATAAACGAATGGTCATCGATCATCCGTGACGTCTAAGTTTCATCCGCAACTCAAACGAATCGGTATTATCTTCATTTTTCACGAGTAGGAGAGCAGCATGATCTATGCAATGCTGGAAATTTAATTGGAAAACTTTCGCCGGGGAACTCCCATCTTGAATTCAACGACGTTTCGAATGGAAGTGCGTGAAAATTTTTGTTGATAGACGGCTCGACAGATCGTTCCTTCGTTTGGATATCTCTTTTCTGTTACGCGGAAGACAGTAGACATGCCACTTGCGCGCCAGAAAAATGAAAGAAGCTACCGAAGGGAGTAAAAGAGAGAAAAATTGCCAGAGTAGAAAAAGAGAAAAAGAAAATCCCAAGAAGGTGAAAAGTTGCAGATTTCGCAAACAGTTAAAGTAGATGACAGAAGCGCGATGGTGAAAGAAGGAAAGTAAGTAGTTCAAAAAATATGAAGCTCGAAAAGGCTGGAAAGCCGTGCATCTGTAAATGAAATTTCTCGTCGCCACATGTCGCTCTAGCAATAATCGATAAGAACGGTTGATTCGATTCTCGGAGCGAGTATTCACGCCTATTTCTAGCTAATAAACGATTGGACTCGTGTCTGGCCGACCAGGCTAATTACCGCATCAACGATACTTGCTGTTTCGAATTTGCTAAATTTCTAATTGCATTTACCGAAATTTCGCAAGCAGACTTTCCACGTTCGACGAACACGAAAGGCCACGCAAGCTAGCAAATGCAATTTACCGCTTTGACAGTTAGTCTGTCCGGTCAAAGTAAGCTGGAGCATGGGAACCATGTTCAGACTTGCGAATCCGTAACATTATCTAGACAATGCCATTAATCAGACAACTTTCTTTCGCTCAGGAAAACGTACTCGTTTTGTTGGTCGGATAAAAGATGGATGCCCACTTTTTAATTAACAGAAACCGTATTCTTCTGTTTTAATTGGACAAAAAACATGACTTTATGGATATACCGAGGATAATTATGACAAACTATTTTACCGGAAAAATTGATTTACGAAGGAAGCGATATATTCAGTCGATCGATTAACTATCAAGCGTGATAAAAGAAACGGTCGCACGTAGGTAGCTGGTTTATTTTATGGATCGTCGAATACGTTTTTTTCCCTAATCAGTCTGCTCTCGCAGAATAATTGACTCGCGTTTGCACAAAAAACGTCTGACAGCCGTTCCTCAACGATAAATGACCTATCAGCATGCAGGACTCGCGTAAAATTTCGCGTCAGCGTTCCTCTGGCTCGGAATTATTTTTAGGGCGAATGCAACGAACGCGCCGTGTCTTTGATTTACCTCGTTATCGTTAATTGACGCAATTTTTTCGTCTACCTTCCAGCTTTCTAACTTTTACTAACATTGTTGGATTATTACGAGACAATAATTGACGAAAGATAGCGAGTATTCGAGTCGTTCCAAGATCAGACTTTGCGCGACAGAAATGCTTGCAATAAAATACTCGGAAAAAGAATAGCTTCTTAAAGAGAAACAGTTACGACTGTAATTACGAACGAAGAAATTATTATTGAGAGTATTACCTATTCCAACGTATAATTTTAAATTGTGTATTTTAATGGCCGTTCGCCATGAAATGTACACATCTGCAGCAAGGCCGCCGTAAAGCATAACTTGGCCAAACTCGATTAGTATGCAATCTGATAAATGAACGACGTGCAAACTTCTAAGTACCTGGAAGCCTCGAAATCCAAGTAAATTGCAGGTAAACGTCAATGCAATAACGATGATTGATGCGAACCTAGTTTGCTGATTAAAAGCTTAGACGCTGTTAATGAACCGAACCACAATTCTTGCTTTTGACAATCTCAATCTGTCACTGAACCGTGTCATAAAGTTGCAATTTCTTTTACTTTGCTTACTTGCTACTTTCTCGCAGTAATGTTATTTATGAAACTGTCCGATATTTTGTTTGTCTTGAACCATCGCTGTATATACGTCAACAGGTATATTGAAATCTTTCGAAGCCATTTTTTACGCGATTGGCTGGAAAAACAACGAAAACAACGGACGCCAAGCGTCACAGAAGAAGAGACACCGATGACAGGACAGCAAACAAGTGGCAGATTAATTTCGGCTGACAGTTTAATTGGGCCGGGTCGGATTAAACGCGCGGAAGGGCCAGCTGGACATTTTTCACGGCCAGCCGAATAAATAGAACCGTTCTGACGGACAGACGAGTTCTCGTCACAACGGAATTTCAATTTTCACCATCGTCGACGCGCAGAAACCAATAACAAAAAAAAAATGCGGAAAAAATACCGCATGTACATAAAGGCGAAGAAAAATACAAGCAAGAAAAACAATCGTAATATGTAGGCCGTTTCGTGAGCTGCAGCGAACGTTATTTCCCTTCGACGGTGATTTCGAAGAAAAGGCAAAGCTGCCGAAAAACGACGAAGACTAACGCGGTCTGATCGGATCCTTAGGATTTCACACGTCTCTGGAAATCTGTCTGATGTGGATTTCTAACCCTCCGTCGTGCCATACCAGTCTGGCCTCTTTCTCCGCGTTGAAAGACGGTTTTTGAACAGGCAGGGGATGAAGAGGAAGGGGCTGAAGGCCGAACAACCCCGAGGAAACGCCGAGAAAAGTGAAAACGAAGAGATAGGAAGGAAAGAATATAGAGGAAAGATAATATTCTTGGCTGTGCAATAACACTGCCGGACCGTATCCATTCCGACCAGCAGTTTCAGAGGGAGTAGGTGGTGCCTGGACACCTGACAACGGCTCGAAAGTTCGTCGTTATTGTTCTGCGAATTGGATTTGCCGGGCTTACGAGCGGGAAGCTGGCTCTCTTGAAAATCTGCCGGTCGTACGGGGTCCGCCATCCTCGTTTCCGGGCTAAGAATGTTCTCAATTGCCGTCACGGGACTCTCTAGATGGGTGGCCATCCCTCCACTCTTCTTAAAAACTTCCAGCCAGTCCTTGCGGCGGCATAAGTTTCTTCTTTCCTCGAATTAAATTGTCGTCGCAACTCCGATTCGCAGAATTGGAAGAAATTGCTGGAATATTCCTCGTGTAGACGATTCGTTCATGGATTCGTGACGTTTAAGAGGGGAATGAGCGTTTCCGGTTGGATGTAAGATTGTTTGTTGTTTGTTGTAGAGAGAGGGAAAGAGAGAGAGATATCGAAGGATAATATTTGAGGTGTCTTAATTTAAGACCGCCCAAGGTTTGCGATTTTATCCCCCACGGACTGCAACTTCTGTTCTTAAATTCATTTGGCACTGTTGATTTTCGCGAATGTTCGGTCCAATGGAAAATTATGCGGCCCCGTTTCTTCTCATAAGAAGGCAAACCTTCGCTCGAGCATTTCGTGCCAAGAAAAACTATGCAAACATTTCTATATTTCTCTATTCTATATTCCATATAATGAGCTCTCACGAGTTTCACAGTTTTTCGATACTATACTGCGCTGAATTTTCTAGCAGATTTTTTGTATTTTAAATCATTTGCTCGTAGTATATAAAACTGCTCGTAGTATCTACTGAAAAATTTAATTCTTTTATTCATTAGTTACGATCCGAACTAAAACTGAATTATACATAGCGAATTACGTGTAGATTATCAATACATTTCGGTACAAATCACAGATATGATTCAGCCACGAGCAGAATTCATTCATAGCTAGAGAATATCCTTAAAAACTGCCTTTCCCTCAAAGAATCTCTATTACTTCCACGCGGAAGCGCAGAAACATCTCTCTCCTTACTTCCGTTCAGCTGTTTCGGACTCCACCCACCGATTTTCACACGAAAGAATCTCGGCTGTCTGCATATTCTTCCTTGCGATAAGGGGAAACACGCTCGAAATGGCGGCGTCGAGGTTGGTTGCACGTGTGTTCGTGAAAAAATGTGAGAGGCCAAGCTGAAACCGGCATCTACAGCTGGAATAGAGGAAACGGTTTTTCCGTGGCTCGTTGCTTCATGGTTATGGTCACTGGATATCGTAGTTTCTGCAACAGATGCGTCCGACTGCGCCGTCTCGGTTTTCGTCGAACCGCGAACCGATATTCCGAGCAGCACGCCGGAAACCGGATCAACGGTTCGTCGACGAGAAACTCTAACAGAGAAGGGGATGAACTTCCTCCGCAATCCCCCTAGTTGGCGTTAAGGGACAATAAAGCGCAACAGTCGAGATAGCTTTTTTCTATAATGAAGTCGAATCGTTGATATAAAAGAACTTCTTCCTTACAAGCGTATTTAATCTGATTCTCGTGGATCATAGACATTTTGGTACGAGAAGATGAGTGTTTGTAAATTTCTATTATCGTTTAACTTTCCAAAGATATCCAGCTCGCTTCAAACATCTCTTCCTTGAAAGCCGACTTGAAGAATAAAATCAGCGATAGAAAGAGAGAGAGAGAGAGAGAGAAGGAGAGTACGCAAGCATTTCAAGCATTTCATGAATCAGATCGAAAAGATGAAATCACGAAGGCAGCGCGTGTCGCTTCGAAATTCCGTACGCAAGAGCAATAAACGAGGACATAGGCCAGAAGATAACCAGACGAACGAATCGGGTTGTCGAAACGTTAATTAAATAGCTCGGAGTAGAAAAAGAACGCAAGGTTAGTGTACATGACGGCGCGTTTAATTTAAAGCAGGAAAAATCAGCAGTGTTCTGTAGCTAGCATCTAATTAAGTCGAACCGCGCCACTACTGCTCCTTTTCACTTTGTTTTTCACTTGGTGCCCGGTCAGAGTCACGGACAAAGACCAGAGCCGACGCTTTGTTTTGCACAAAGGCCGAACCAGGCTGTTAGGAAAAATCATGGAGAAATGTAATAAATCGCGTGATTAATTAAGCCATGCTCGCCCCTAGGCTCGTGACGCTCGCCCGCGGCCCATTCTTAACGCAAGCTGCACGCTCGAACGAGCGCATCTCGTCGCCGCGGTCGCGCCACGCCGTACCGAAACGCCGTCCATTATTTAGCAGCGAATACCCAGGGAAAAACAACAGCTCGCTGAACTATTAATAACCCAACCGATGGCTGCAGCCATTGTTACGCCTCGAATTTTCCTGATAGGCATCGCAAATTCAGGCTCAGGATATGCTTCATCTTTTCGCGAATAGTGTCGTTGCGATCTATTTCGAGTTAATTAGCTCTGTAAGCTAGAATGCTTATCTATGTGTTTGGTACAGTTTATTTGGAGAATTTGCAGTTTGGCAGAGTTTATTGCATTTCCGGATTTAGGTTAAAATAGGATAAGTACGAATTAAGCGTAGAATATGTAGTTGAGTATTGCTTATTTCACGTGTGATGTAACAGCTACGGAATAACAAGAGATTATTTATTGTAGCATAGTACAATAACGAATTTATTAGATCGCATAACGCTTTGCCGTTTCATTCTCTACTTTATAAGCTGATTAACGGATGTACGGCAAGTAAGATTAATTTACAGGGGGTTTCTTCAATTAGAATCGAGCGTGGAAATTCATATTTCACAAACCTCTAGACTCCATTTCGTTCCTGATTCTAAGTTCTCATCATGTACGTTTCAGCTTCGACACAGTTTGTGTTTCTGGTTAATTGCAGCCTGAATATTACACAGGAGATGCATTTTTTCGTCGCTTATTTTATTTTCCTGTGGTTCTTTGACAGAACGTAACGTCAACGCACGCAATGTTTGCTTGACATACTTATTATACACGGCATAATTAGAAAACATGAACGCCAGGCAAACGTCTCATTTATCAGAGATAATCCTATCCCTTTGGGGCACTAAATTTAAAATCTTGGTGTGTAATAACCATGTCGATAATCCAATAATCCATCAGCAAATTGCCGTAATTCCAACGTTATTCAACATTCACTGGCCGTAAAAGATTTTTCCTAGAATAAGAAAGTCGAACACCTGTCAACTCGACTTTAACTTCGACTTTACAGTACATTATATGTTACATATATTACACGTTATGGCACATATATTACATATTAATGAAAAGTACTTAAACTCAATAGAGAATCGAATTCCTTTTTTAAAGGAGCAATAACGTTAACTTAATTACGATCCTGCAGACAATGAAACTCTCTGAGGAAAGCAACAACGTCAAGGTTTTTCAGACTTTCGTGGGAGTTGCTCCCTTAGGAGCGCCCTTCTCGCGTACGTGACTCTGCGTCGTGTCTCGCGAGTTTTCTCTCTTTTCGACGCAAGAAACGAAGACTCGGCACGACTGTGGACACGCGAGCGTGCCTATATTTCCCCTAATGAGCCGGGAAGATTGCCCGTCTAGTGGCCACTCGCTTATTTACACGAAGCAGGGATAGACGAGTTCCATTCCGCGTGTTCTGACACACGAAACAAGTTTCGTTTTCTTTTCTTCCCTATTTTTATAAAACAGTCTGTACAATTTCTTCTAATAGATATTTTCGTCAGCTACAGTACGAAGTCGATCGATTTTGGTAAACTATTTTTCTTTCTCTTTCTTTTTCCGCCATCCGTTTTCCATTTTCCTCGATCAAAGACTAAATTTTTTAACACGGTCGATAGTATTTCTGTAGAAAAAATTATTGTTCGAGTAAAACGTGTAAACCGTTTTGCTCGTGGAAGATATAGTCTCGTTCGCCTTGTCCCGTTTCGATTATAAATCGGATTAAACGTTATTCCGCGAGGCAATTTTCCTCGGCACGCGCGAGTCTACGCTTTTTGCAGGAACTGGCTTTAGTCGTAACAGGCTTGAGCCATAGTTGCGTCGCTGCATTATCGGGATCTATCCCAGATGCGCTTAATTGATCGTTAGCAGCACGGTAATTACTTCGAATTAACTTCCAGTTACTCGTTCAAAGGACACTGCAGAAGGGAACTCTCGTTGTCGACGTACCCTGAATTTGATTAAAAAATTTGCAACAAAAGCGTTTAAGCACGTGGAAAAATTCATCCAATACCCAATATTCACATCATCAAAAGCCTTCATTCATAGTGCAATCGTGAGTCTGTATTTCGTGTGTAATTAAATCGCAAAACGAATGGCGAATATCATAATGTTCGCCGTGTCTGTCGAGCATATCTGTGTCGAGCCTCGATTAGTTTCGAGAATCGCTGTATCCACTACCGAGCACACTCTGCGGTCGACACGTCGGTCTCGGAACACGACTGTGATTCGGATATTCGAGTCTGGTCGCGATAGCGCGACGTCCGTTCGAGTACATCCTGCGATGGAACGGTTATCGAAATCTTTAATATAAACCGCCCGACATCGGTCGAAATATACGTCTGTCGTGTCGACAACTGTTTCACTGGAAAATAAGTCTGCGACTTATCTCGCCGTGCGGAAAATGTTCTAAAACGAGATGATTTCGCGGAACTCTGCTCCATCGGATCTTTCGACGTTGTGAAATTGTAAAAGTCGCAAAACGTTGAGGGATATTCAAGTGGACATTGAAATTTCTCATGATTAACGAGAGAAAGTAGAGCTAATCCGTGTAATACATTTACGTATTACGTAGAGCATACGTGTAATACATTTGATACGCAGATTAAGTTCTGTCGCACCATGATATCCATTAAACGCAATGAATTACTAAGACGATAGAGAATCATTGAGATTAATCTTTGAACGATTCGTTTGAAACGCATTGAAATCTCATTTCCTTCGACGATTCCATCGATTCAACGAGATTGTACTCAATTGTCGAGTGAAGATCCATTATTAGACGATTAAAAATTTCTTGGAGACCGAGGCTATTCATTCCTATGGAAACAATCCGATGTATTTGGAGGATGGTAGACAAACGGTCTTCATTCCGAGCAATCGGCTGTCTGAGTCGCGTGCAGCAGCATATCGATCGTGGTTCGATCAAAAGACACCCACGGTTAACGATACATCTTGCGTGCTTGCACGCGATCGCCTGAATCAATTTCAATGAAGCGCACGTTCAAATTTAATTAAGTTCTTGCCGGTTGTTGCAATGAATTCAATCTCCTTCTTGGACGGGCCACGAACAAGCGGATCTCGAGGCCAGAGGAACTCGTTCCCTCGATATCGAGCTGAATCTTCAGTAGTCTCTGTTTCTAATTTAAGTTTCAAGCTGAGATTGTTGAATGGATATTTTATTCAAGAAAATAAGAGAGGAGTACGGATTCGAATTTGAAATATGTTTCCATGTTTTCGCGAATATCTCGTGCTGGCACGCAAAAGAGCTTATTGATCAAACTGAAGGAGCGCGGGGACCATATCAACCGTGACAATTCAAATCGTTCGCGAGCTTTCCTTTCAAGAATATCTATCTGAATATCTTTCAAGAATATGTATCTTGTGATACATGCATAAGCTTTCTCTATATTTCATAAAAAATAAAATGGGAGAATTTTGCAGAATAGAGAAATTCGGTGGAAAATTAATCTTTTTACCGACAATGAGAAATAACTGTGGAAACGATGTCTCTTGCTTCTGTTATCGCACAGCGGAAATAAGGAAAACGAGGCGCGGGAAACGTTGAATTTTGTCGCGTT